>NW_028318490.1:712500-1425000 GCF_062004578.1 Staurois parvus | reverse complement strand
GATATCACCTGTCAGATCGGAACTAGGAATATAAAAAGAAGTAAGATCGCCAGATAAGTCATTTAAATCAGGACACATGGGAAGTACACATGGCTAAAACACAAGTGGTCAACATCAATTCTGGCAAGCATCAGTATTGTAGCCAAAGTAGATGTATACCTTAAAGCAGTATTAAACCCAAAACCAAAAATGTAATGTATTGCAACATACCAATCATTAGATGTGGTGACTGCATTCGTTTTTTTTTTCACTCCTCTGTTTCACTTGGTGATCTGGTCAGTGTCACACCTCCTGTATTTGAGTGCCTGCGCTCTGGATGAAGGAACACAAGAGAGCACATCTGGACAGCAGCATTGTCAGTCTGGGAGGGATGAGAGTGTTAAATGCAGAGGCGTATTTATCACAAGGCAAACAAGGCATTTGCCTAGGGCGGCATTTTTTTTTAGGGGGGCAGAGCTACCTAAATACACCACAGGTTAAATGTATTAGCAGATTTATACGCACTAACTAAACTGAAGCCAAATGCCAGCTAATACTTTATAATCCAGCAAACAGTTATTTTCCTTTTTTTACATAAATAAAGTTGATCATTGTAGGCACCCCTGACAGTGGTAAATGGTTTGCATTGTCTCTGTGCAGGGAACCTGCGATCAGTGCGTGTTTCCCAAACCACGCTCAAAACACACTGCAGTTGCAATCTGCAGTGGGTGTCAATGTTAAGGTAACACCATACCAAATGCAGGTTGCAAAAAGAGATGTGCATGACGTGAAAATTTGTTTAGTTTTGGATTTGTTTATTAAGTAAATCTTTTTGTTTCATAATATTCATTATGTTAGAATGAGTTGTTTTCGGAATTCATTTAGTATATTCAGATTCGATTTGCATATTTGTTATTTTTAAATCATTTCTCAATTCGAATTTCAGAAGATGGCTATATTCATTTGATTCTTTTATTTTCAATTTTATTGTTTTATTCTATTTTTTATTCTAGTCTATTCTGTTTTATTATATACTATTCCTTTCTTTTCTATGCTATTATTTTCCATTCTAGTCTATTCTGTTTTATCCTATTCCACTCAATCATCATCTTATTTCACTTTTATACCTTACCATATTTATGTTCCGTTTCGAATTTGGACAATTAATTTTGTTATAATTTATTTTGGATTAGTTGAAATTCATTATTATGAAAATTTTGTCCGAATTTCAGTTTGTAACAAAACAAATCTCACATCTAGGCGCAAATGCAGTGCGTTTGCCTGCACCAGATTGCATGGTATACAGTATATGTACTATGTGATCCAGTTGCACTACATTTCCAAAAGAACTGCATGCATTACTTTTGGTGCAATGCAGTGTGATTTGAGTCCATCCAAAATGAATGGGCTCACATCGCACTGCACTGAATCTCATGTGAATCAAACAGGAATGCATTGTGCATTCCTGTCCGCTGCATAGTGTGAACCGAGCCTTACTGATACAATCTGCAAGAGATCTTGTTCTTTAAAACAAGACTCACTGGCTGGATCACCAGATTAAAATGTAAGAAAGCAAGCCTAAAAATGAAACCAGTACAGACATCACATCTAACAGTTGGTAAGCTGCAATATGATAAAATGTTTGCTTTTGGGTTTAATACTGATTTAAGTGGGTGGCATTCATTTTTCTACAACACTGCGCATCAAACAATTACCAGGGGATTTTCTTTAGTCTGGATTTTCAGTGCAATAATGTAAAGCATGTTGACAAGTATTATTACTTTGGGTGTTAAAGAGCATTAGGTTATGGCAGCCTATTCATTTAAATGGGCCCCCAATGCAACAAAATAGGTGTATGTACTGCTTTTTCAAAGGCAGCACACCATAACATATATGGTAGAGCATTTCTGTCCATTGTGAGGTGCTAAAACGGCTGTACCTTGGCAAAGTGCACTAAGGAGCCATTAGGAATGAATAGTACTGCAGCACCACAATACATTTTTACACATTCCCGCAGTACAGAGATGTTAAAACACTCTTAATATACTATTTTTACCTTTGTTGCATCTTAGTGCTGTTGATCTAATCCAGCCCCTTTGCAGGCACTTGCCGGCTACATAATTTCTCTCTAGATGTGAAGATGACAATAGCGGTACATGCTTGTGCAATGATCATTGGAACAGCCCATTATATTCTTCACTGGAAGCACCTGTGATAGGGTGACAACATCCAAGCACAACTGTGAGCACTGTCGCCCTATGACAGGAAGTGCCCAAACTAAGACCTTCATGGCAAGATCACTTGGTATTGGTGAGCAGAATGGGCAATGCTATATATATATATATATATATATATATATATATATATATATATATATATATATATACACATACATACATACATACAGTATCTCACAGAAGTAAGTACACCCCTCACATTTTTGTAAACATTTTTTTTATATCTCTTCATGTGACAACACTGAAGAAATAACACTTTGCTACAATGGATAGTAGTGTGTACAGCTTGTATAACAATGTAAATTTGCTGTCCCCTCAAAATAACTCAACACACAGCCATTAATATCTAAACTGCTGCCAACAAAAGTGAGTACACCCCTAAGTGAATATGTTCAAATTGGGCCCAATTAGCCATTTTCCCTCCCCGGTGTCATGTGACTCCTCAGTGTTACAAGGTCTCAGGTGTGAATGGGGAGCAGGTGTGTTAAATTTGGTGTTATCGCTCTCACTCTCTCATACTGGTTACTGGAAGTTGAATATGGCACCTCATGGCAAAGAACTCTGAGGATCTGAAAAAAAGAATTGTTGCTCTACATAAAGATGGCCTAGGATATAAGAAGATTGCCAAGACCCTGAAACTGAGCTACAGCACAGTGGCCAAGACCATACAGCGGTTTAACAGGACAGGTTCCACTCAGAATAGGCCTCGCCATGGTCGACCAAACTAGTTGAGTGCACATGCTCAGTATCATATCCAGAGGTTGTCTTTGGGAAATAGGTGTATGAGTGCTGCCAGTATTGCTGTAGAGGTTGAAGGGGTGGGGGGTCAGCCTGTCAGTGCTCAGACCATACGCCGCACACTGCATCAAATTCGTCTGCATGGCTGTCATTCCAGAAGGAAGCCTCTTCTAAAGATGATGCAAAAGAAAGCCCGCAAACAGTTTGCTGAAGACAAGCAGACCAAGGACATGTATTACTGGAGCCATGTCCTGTGGTCTGATGAGACCAAGATAAACTGATTTGGTTCAGATGGTGTCAAGCGTGTGTGGCGGCAACCAGGTGAGAAGTACAAAGACAAGCGTGTCTTGCCTACAGTCCAGCATGGTGGTGGGAGTGTCATGGTCTGGGGCTGCATGAGTGCTGCCGGCACTGGGGAGCTACAGTTCATTGAGGGAACCATGAATGCCAACATGTACTGTGACATACTGAAGCAGAGCATGATCCCCTCCCTTCAGAGACTGGGCTGCAGGGCAGTATTCCAACATGATAACAACCCAAAACACACCTCTAAGACGACCGCTGCCTTGCTAAAGAAGCTGAGGGTAAAGGTGATGGACTGGCCAAGCATGTCTCCAGACTTAAACCCTATTGAGCATCTGTGGGGCATCCTCAAACGGAAGGAGGAGGAGCACAAAGTCTCTAACATCCACCAGCTCTGTGATGTCATCATGGAGGAGTGGAAGAGGACTCCAGTGGCAACCTGTGAAGCTCTGATGAACTCCATTCCCAAGAGGGTTAAGGCAGTGCTAGAAAATAATGGTGGCCACACAAAATATTGACCCTTTGGGCCTAATTTGTACATTTACTTAGGGGTGTACTCACTTTTGTTGCCAGCAGTTTAGACATTAATGGCTGTGTGTTGAGTTATTTTGAGGGGACAGCAAATTTAAACAGTTATACAAGCTGTACTCTCACTAATTTACATTGTAGCAAAGTGTCATTTCTTCAGTGTAGTCACATGAAAAGACAATAAAATGTTTACAAAAATGTGAGGGGTGTACTCACTTCTGTGAGATACTATGTGTGTGTGTATATATATATATATATATAATATAAAAAATGGTGAGCTGGGACTGTGAGTGGACACTTCCACATCAGCGGTGGCCTAACATGGCACAATTCCTACTGGATTCTCTTTCTGAAATTAGCACACTGGGAAGATTGTGCCATAGTCAAATGTCACTGTGATAGCCAATCTCGCTTGCCTGATGGCAGTACTGTCCAATCTCTAGGGTATCCTAGTGGCATCTCATCTTGCTCATGTGCTGTCTGTAGGCTGAGAAATGCCCAACTTTACAGTCAGTAATCTGGGGTGCTACACCCTGTTTGTTTTTCCCCTCAGACCTTGATATCTTCTCCCATAAGGAGTCTACACATCAATAACTACCAAGGGTCACCTGCAGACACTCACTTCTAACTCCACCACACACATGCCTAAACCATATGAGTCCTTCACATCAATTGGCCAAAAATGATTCTCACACACCAGAAAGCAGCCTCAAACACCCACTGGTCACATATACATGTCATGGGGTCTAAGTACACCTTAACACCCTCTGTTCCTTTTTAGCAGTGTATATTTCCCTAATAAGGTGTGCCAATCATTGTGCCATAGACCAACACAACAAAATAACAGGTGGCACTTCACACAACAGATCATATATACAGACCCTCCCCAGACTTGGCCTAAACACCAGCAAAGAACCACTACAAACCAACCTTTACCCATAAGCATATTAAGGCAGTCACCTTTTTTTGCTCCTTGACACATTGCCTTCTGCACTTCATTCAGGCTTCCTTGACATTATACAAGGTGTGACAATTTAATTCCCAGAATGGGCTGTAAAAAAAAAAAAAAAGTTTGCTTACTTATACACTAGTGGCTGTTGTCACCTTCAAAGTAGTCCTCTTGTGAAGTGATGCACTTTTCTAGACGGCTTTGCCACAACCAGAAACATTCCTGGAATTTTTTTTGCAGAACACTGTGCAATATTTTTGTTGCTGTGTGCTGGATACCCGAAATGTCATCTAATCTGTGTCCTTTTAAGGCATTTTTTAAATTTTGGAAACAGCCAAATGTAGCAGTGAGCTAAGTCAGGGGAAAAAGGTGGTTGGTCAGGTTTCATAATGGATTTCTGGCCTAGGAACTCATGAACACCTAACGCTTCATGTGCAACTAAAGTTTCACTCGCACTTTTATTTTCACGTAAAATTTTGTGATAATCCACTGTTCCAGATTCCTGCCACTTATTTTCTGCCAATAGTACAACACACACACTCTTGTTCTTTCTACTTCTACTACTCCGTAAAGACTGAGTCAACTGGTCTGTAACCCAGGCGAAACATGTCCAAACACGCATGAGTGTGAATGGCTATGCGACTCACCACCATAAGGGTAAGCTAAAGGCATTCTGGGAACTAACCACTTGCCCTGCTGAGGATTTACCCCCCCCCCCCTTCCTGACCAGGTCGTTTTTTGCATTACGGCGCTGCGTTACTTTAACTGTCAATTGCACAGCCATGCAACGCTGTACCCAAATAAAATTTACATATTTTTTTCCTCCATGAATTGAGCTTTCTTTCAGTGGTATTGTATCGCCTGTGCATTTTTAATTTTTTGCGCTATGAAAAAAAAAAAAGACCGACAATTTTAAGAAAAAAAACAATATTTTTGACTTTTTGCTATTAAACATGTCCAGTAAAAAAAAATTTTAAAAATCAAATTTCGTCATAAATTTAGGCCAAAATGTATTCTGCTACATGTCTTTGCTAAACATAAAATCCCAATACGTGTAAATTAATTGGTTTAAGTGAAAGTTATAGCGTTTTTATATATATACAGTTGCAAGAAAAAGTATGTGAACCCCTTGGGATTGCATGGAGTTTTGCATGAATTGGGCATAAAATGTGCTCTGAACGTCATCTAAGTCACAACAATGGAAGAACACAGTCTGCTGAACATAATACTACACAAACATTAGATGTTGCCATGGTTTAATTGCACATAACATGTAAAAATTCACAGTGCAGGGAGGAAAAAGTATGTGAACCTTTGGACCTAATAACTGGTTGACCCTCCTTTGGCAGCAATAACCTCAACCAAACATTTCCTGTAGTTGCAGATCAGACCTGCACAACGATCTGGAGTAATTTTAGACCACTCCTCTTCACAAAACTGTTTCAGTGTAGCAATATTCTTGGGATGTCTGGTGTGAATCGCTCTCTTAAGGTCATGCCACAGCATTTCAATCGGGTTGAGGTCAGGACTCTGACTGGGCCACTCCAGAAGGCGTATTCTGTGCTGTTGCAGCCATTGTTTTGTTGAATTACTTGTATGCTTTGGGTCATTGTCCTGTTGCATCACCCATCCTCTGCGGAGCTTCAGTCGGCGGACAGATGGTCGTACGTTTTCCTGCAAAATGTCTTGATAAACTCTGGAATTAATTTTCCCATCAATGACAACAATCCGTCCAGGCCCTGAGGCAGCAAAGCAGCCCCAAACCATGATGCTCCCTCCACCATGTTTTACAGTGGGGATGAGGTTTTAATGTTGGTGTGCTGTGCCTTTTTTTCTCCACACATAGTGTTGTGTGTTCTTCCCAAACAACTCAATCTTGGTTTCATCTGTCCACAGTATATTTTGCCAGTAGTGCTGTGGAACATCCAGGTGCTCTTTTGCAAACTTCAAACGTGCTGCAATATTCTTTTTGGACAGCAATGGCTTCCTCCGTGGTGTCCTCCCATGTACTCCATTCTTGTTTAATGTTTTCCTTATTGTAGATGTGTCAACAAAAATGTTAGCATGTGCCAGAGATTTCTGTAGGTCTTTAGCTGACACTCTGGGATTCTTCTTTACCTCATGCAGCATTCTGCGCTGTGCTCTTGCAGTCATTTTTACAGGACGACCACGCCTAGGGAGAGTAGCAACAGTGCTAAACTTTCTCCATTTGTAGACAGTCTGTCTTACCGTGGACACATGAACATCAAGGCTTTTGGAGATACTTTTGTAACCCTTTCCAGCTTCATGCAAGTCAACAATTCTTGATCATAGGTCTTCTGAGAGCTCTTTTCTGCGAGGCATGGTTCACATCAGACAGTGCTTCTTGAAACCAGTAAACCCAAAACAGGTGTGTGTTTTTTAAGGGCAGGACAGCTGTCAGCAACACATCCAATATCATCACACTGATTGGAGTCAAGGTTGGCTCACTCCTGGCTCCAATTAACACTGAGAGAAGTCATTAAGCTAGGGCCTCACATACTTTTTCCTCCCTGCACTGTGAATGTTTACATGTTATGTGCACTTAAACCATGGCAACATCTAATGTTTGTGTAGTATTATGTTCAGCAGACTGTATTCTTCTATTGTTGTGACTTAGATGACATTCGGAGCACATTTTATGTCCAATTCATGCAAAACTCCACGTAATCCCAAGGGGTTCACATACTTTTTCTTGCAACTGTATATATATACACACACACACACACTGGGATTTTTTTTTTTAATTTTCACTAGTAATGGTAGCAATCAGTGACTTATCATGGAACTGCAGGACTGCGACCGGCATTCTGACACTGGGGGAACTGACATCCCCAGTGATACCAATACAGTGATCAGTGCTAATAAAAAGCACTGACACTGTACTAATGGCACTGGGCAGGATGGGGTTAACATGTGGGGTTTAACATGTGGGGCAATCAAAGGGTTAACTGTGTGCTGTTTTACTTGGGGCTGTGTATGTGTGCTTCACTGTAAGCACACTGGTTTGCACAGCCATTCAAAGTAGTGTGCACGAGCTGACAGGGAGAACTGTTCTGTTTACAAATAGTTCTCCCCCCCCACATCGGAGATGCTTGGCAATCACCGGGCGCCCGCGAATAATCACCGTCCGGGACCGGGTGATTGGTGGCCGCAAATGGCGGTGCGGGTAGGGCGCGTGCGTGCGTGCCTCCTACCTGGAAATGCGAAATCACGTATATATACGTGATTTTGCGCACCCATGCCGCTCTGTAGCAGTACTTCTGCTATAGGGCAGACGGGAAGCAGATAAATCGTCACACCTCTTATAAGTGCCTGAAGTTACTGTATAGATATCCCAAACATAAGCATACCTCTACTCAGGAAGTACATTCTCTTGGATCATCCCACACAGAAGAGTTTTCTTACTATGCCTTTATATTACTGTATACAGTACAGGATTCTTGCAGAGTTGCTCAATGAAATTGAGTTTATATTTCCCCCCCAAATTTGGGGAATGTCAGAAGTTTCTAGTTAAATGTATTGGAGTCAGTGAGAAAGGTGAAATTAACTCTTCATAAAGTTTTCAAAGGTAAAGAGATTTCATTCAAAACGAAGATAATACTTGTCCATGCATTCATCTTCTCAGTTGTCAATTACGGTTGTGAAAGCTGGACAACACAAAAACAGATCGACTCTTTTGAGCTTTGGTGCTAGAGAAGGATTTTATGTGTGCCATGGACAACCCATAGAACTAATAGATCAATTTTGATAGAGGTCAAACCAGCTATGTCACTAGAAACCCAAATGATGAAGTTACAACTGTCCTATTTTGGTCACACTGTTAGAAGAGAGAGATCACTGAAGAGGAAAATAATGTTTGGGAAGATAAAAGGCACCAGGAGAAGAGGGAGACCAGCTACTAGATGGCTGGACACATTGACTACAGTTGTGCGGATGACAATGGAAGATCTCACCAGACTAGCACAAAATCAAATTCTTTTTAGAACTCTCATTCATCAAGTTGCTAGGACAAGTTGCGAGGAATTCTCTGTGGCCACCCTTAAAGTGGTTGTAAAGGCTCAAGGTTTTTTACCTTCATATATTTTATGCATGAAGGTTAAAAAAAACCTTCTCTGTGTAGCAGCTCCCCCAGCCCCTCTCTCGATCCAGCGATGTGCACTGGAGTCTCAGCAATCCTGGTACTCCCTCTTCTAATTGGCTGAGGCAGCACCCGATAGGAGAGAACGGCCAGGAGCACTGGCAGGGGACCCGAGAAGAGGAGGATCTGGGCTGCTCTGTGCAAATCCACTGCAGAGAGCAGGTATGTATAATGTGTTTGTTATTTAAAAAAAAAAAAAAAAAAAAAGCCTTTAACTGCTTCCCCGCCGCCCTATAGTAGAAGTACTGCTATAGGGTGGCAGGGCTGTGCAAAATCACATATTTATGTGACTTGCATTTACGGGTAGGGAGTGCATGTGCGCTGCCATTGGCCGCTAGGCATGTCAATTGCAGGGTCTCGGCCGGAGACTCCCCGCTGGCACCTGGCGATGACCATGCAAAGCTGACAGAGGAGAGACCTGTGTGTAAACAATACAGGTCTCTCACCTGCCAGCAAGGACATGCTGTTTTATTATTTATTACAGATACTTATATAGCGCCATCAGTTAACCTTGTGCTTCACATATAGATTGAACATTCACATAAATCCCTAACCCTCAAGGGGCGTACAGTCTAGGTCCCTAAACAGGCAGGTGCTGCCATGGTTGGGATTCAAACCAACAACCTTAGTACTGCCAGGCGGAAGTGCTAACCATTTAGCCACTGTGTTGCACAGCAGAGAAATACAAAACAGCTTATCTCCCTAGTAAAACAGCACACAGTAAAACACACACAGCACACAGTTAATCCTTTGATTGCCCAAAAGTTAACCTCTTCCTGCCCAATGTCATTAGTACAGTCTCAGAGCTTTTTATTAGCACTGATCACTGTATTAGTGTCACTGGGGATGCAAGTGGCAGTTAGTTCCCACCCAATGTCACAATGCCTTCCGCTATCAGTCGCTGATCGCTGCCATTACTAGTATGTAAAAAAAATTAAATTCCAGTATATATTGTATATTTCCATTTGTAGACGCTATAACTTTCACGTAAACCAATTAATTTACACATATTGTGATTTTTTTTTAGCAAAGGCATGTAGCAGAATACATTTTGGCCTAAATTTAGGACAAAATTTGATTCTTAACATTTTTTTTATTGGACATGTTTAATAGCAAAAAGTAAAAAATATTGGGTTTTTTTTTCAACATTGTCGCTTTTTTTCTTTATAGAGCAAAAAAAAAAAAAAAAAAAAAAACGCACAGGTGATCAAATACCACTGAGAGAGAGCTCTATTTGTGGGAAAAAATGGACATACATTTAATTTATGTACAATGTTGCATGACCACGCAATTGTCAGTTAAAATAACGCAGTGCCGTATTCCAAAAAAATGGCCTGGTCAGGAAGGGTGGTAAATCCTCTGGAGGGCAAGTGGTTAACATCACTTTAATCTTTCAAAAGGCATTCACATGGCATGGAGAGGTTACTGCATACGGCATGGAGAGGTTACTGCATAACCTAGGCTCTGGATCCCCAGATCCCCCCACCTTCTGTTTACCCCAATCCTCTATATTGAAGTGCCCAAAGGATTGATCCTGAATGCTGCAGATGGTGGTATCACATAATGACGTGCTAATTGTCTCTTCAGCATTCTCCTGGCAGTCCATGTCATTAAAGCTACACTATTTTTTTTAAGTATTCATATATAGTAAATGTAGTTTACACCAGCCTTTTTCACCCTGGGGTGCCTTCAGGTTTCTTCAGGGGTGCCTTGGCAAAGTGCCCAAAAAAATATATATGAGCCTGCCTTTTAGTTACACAAAGCCACAGGTTTGCATTGTGCACCATTATAAATTTCTAGCTGCTGGCAACATAACAATCCATGATGTCATCAGGTGATAAGAAGGACATTGGGCACCAGCACAGCATCCTTGCCTGTCCCTCATCATCATCAGCACTGGGGGTCACATTAGCTGATTGAGAGAAGAGAAACATTGGAATACTAGTCAGTACCAGTGTATAAAGGGGTATTTGCTTTGGAGGAATAAATCACCTCTAATGTTGGGTGTCCTACATGTGCAGCTGTTGCTGCGTTTTGTAAAACTATTAGTTTTTCACATTTTGTAATGAGTGACTCAAGATTGTGCAGATTTTTAAAGGGTGCCCCGAGATTGTGCAGATTTTTAAAGGGTGCCCCGAGATTGTGCAGATTTTTAAAGGGTGCCCCGAGATTGTGCAGATTTTTAAAGGGTGCCTTGACTGAAAGAAAGGGTCCTTTCACATGGGCGGACCCGTTCAGCAGATCTGCTTGCTCAGTGGGGGATCTCTCCGCTGATCAAGCGGATGACAGGTCTGTGTGTGCTCCGCTGCTGCAGAGTGGACACAGAGATTGTATTGGATGACAAACAGACCGCCTGTCTGTTTCCATCAACCCCACGGACGGAAGGGGAATTGGATCCCCATCCGTCCCATTTTTGCGAGTCAGATCGGATGTCGGCTGGAGGAGAATGGAGGTTCTGATCGGGTCTGCCTGAAAAACTGAACGTCCATGTGAAAGAGGCCGAACACTGCTTTACACTTCTGTTTTATACTAAGCAATGCTTTACTGTAACAAACAAAAAGATACTTTTGTGTAATCAAGGCTGGCCCAGAGATGTGACTGTGGCTATATGCTACCATCGTGTGGAGGAAATTGTAATTGCATCATTTGTCTCTACTGTGGTTTTCTCCACCATGCACTTGGTTCTTTTGTATCTGAACTGCTCTAGTCAGGGGCGGACTGACAACTCATGGGGCCCCCGGACAATAGGGGATCATGGGGCCCCTGTGTCCTTGCCCAAACTCAAAAAAGCCTATGAAAAAGGTACCAGGGGCATCTCATGGGGGCCCCCTACTGACCCTGGGCCCTTGGGCAGTGCCCGAGTTTCCAAATGGTCAGTCCACCCCTGGCTCTAGTCATGAGCAAACGTATACCTATATTTTAGTCATCTGATTCAGTTTGATTACATTGTTCCAACCGTCTCAGAATTTCTTTCTTTTATGTGTCCATATTTTCCTGCATGATCTAAATGTCTAAAACTGAATAACGATGGAGGCAAAAATGAATAGGGGGAAGACTGGGGAAGTAGGGATTTCTGTCTCCAAGCAAGGTTTACTTAGTTTGACTTTTTCTGTTTAGAAACATGGATGTATTGTAGAGTTAGATCCATATATATTTGGACACAGGCACAAGTTTAGGTTTTTTCAGGTATTTACCAAAACATATTCAAGCTATAGTTATATAATGGATATGGGCTGAAAGTGCACACTCTCAGGTTTAATTTGAGGGTATGTATATCCAAATTGGAGGAAGGGTTTAGGAATTACAGCTCTTAAGAATAGCCACCCCCCTTTTTTAAGGGACCAAAAGTAATTGGACAATTGAATCAAAAGCTGTTTCATGGCCAGGTGCGGGCTACTCCTTTGTTATTTCTTCATCAATGTAGCAGGTAAAGGGTCTGGAGTTGATTCTAAGTGTTGTATTTGCATTTGGAATCTACTGCTGTGAACATGCATCATGCGTTCAAAGGAGCTGTCCATGCAAGTGAAACAGGCCATTGTAAGGTTTTGAAAATGAACAAGAGATAGCAGCAACATTAGGAGTGGCCAAATCAACAGTTTGGTACATTCTGAGGAAAGAAGAATGCGCTGGTGAGCTCAGCAACATAAAAAGGCATGGACGTCCATGGAAGACAACATTGGTGGATGATCGCAGGATCTTCTCTATGGTAAAGAAAAACCCATTCACAACATCCAGACAAGTGAAGGACACTCTCCAGGAGGTGAGCGTATCATTGTCAGTCTACAATCAAGAGAAGACTACCTGACAGCAAATACAGAAGGTTCACCACAAGGTGCTAACCATTCATAAGCCTGAAGAATAGGAAAGCAAGATTAGACTTTGCCAAAAAACATCTAAAAAAGCCAGACCAGTTCTGGAAAAGCATTCTTTGGACGAATAAAATGAAGATTAATCTGTACCAGAATGACAGGAAGAAAAAGTGTGGAGAAGGCTTGGAAGAGCTCATGATCCAAAGCACACAACGTCATCTGTAAAACATGGTGGAGGCAGTGTGATGGCATGGGCATGCATGGCTTCTAGTGGCACTGGGTCATTGGTGTTTATTGATGATGTGACAGAATACAGAAGCAGCCGGATGAATTCAGCAGTGTTTAGAGATAAACTGTCAGCCCAGATCCAGTCAAATGCAACAAAGTTGATTGGACGGCTCTTCACAGTACAGATGGACAATGATCCAAAACACACTGCAAAAGCAACCCAGGAGCTTTTGAAGGAAAAAAAGTGGAATATTCTGCAATGACAGAGTCAATCACATGATCTCAACCCCACTGAGCATGCATTTTACTTACTGAAGGCAAAACTAAAAGCAGAAAGTCCCACAAACAAAGAACAACTGAAGACAGCTGCAGTTAGAGCCTGGCAAAGCATCAGAAAGGAGGAAACCCAGTCTTTGGTAATGTCTATGGGTTCCAGACTTCAGGCAGTCATTGTCAGTAAAGGATTCTCAAAAAAATATTAAAAATGAACATTTTATTTATGATTATATTCAATTGTCCAATTACTTTTGGTCCCTTGGAAAAGGGAGGATGGCTACTCTTAAAAGCTGTAATTCCTAAATCCTTCTTCCAAATTGGATGTACATACCCTCAAATTAAACCTGAGAGTGTGCACTTTCAGCCCATATTCATTATATAACTATCTCTTGGATATGTTTTGTTAAATATCTGAAAAAAACTAAAATTGTGCCTGTGTTCAAATATATATGGATCTAACTGTATCTAATTACGAGGTCTGTGTCCAAAGCCTGTCATAGATGGATCGAATTTTGGCAGGTTCAGCAAGGACTGACTGGGATTTAATCCATCTATGGACAGGCTGGTTGTACGGAAGTCTATCGATCCAATCAAATTCAGTACAACCAGCCTTTCAGATTTCATGTATGCAATTATTACTGGTGGCTATAGTGGCTAGCAGTAATCATTGTGTTCTTCTAGCAGGGAAGGCTCCCTGGAATAACACAACAGTTCCATTGGAGATGGAATTGTGTGATTTTCCTTCCAGCAGCATATGGTGGAAGAAAAGAAAATCATACAATCTATGACCTGCTTAGGTTCTCATCTATGCAGTTGTGGGAATGCACGTAAATTGCACACATTTCTGCAGACAAACCGCACTGTTTAATGGTACCCCCACGCATCTAAAAAAGCAGGACATTTTTTGGTGCAGTTGCATCACGTGATTTCCACATGGCTGCAATTTTAAAAGGTGCTGGGACCTTTATCCTGCAAATGTTCAAGCAAACATGAGCTGCACCAGTCGTATAGGTGTGAACCAGGGACGGACTGACCATTTGGAAACTCGGGCACTGCCCGAGGGCCCGGGGTCAGTAGGGGGCCCCATGAGATGCCCCTGGTACCTTTTTCATAGGCTTTTTTGAGTTTGGGCAAGGACACAGGGGCCCCACGATCCCCTATTGCCCGGGGGCCCCCCCATGAGTTGTCAGTCCGCCCCTGGTGTGAACCTAGCCTAAACCTGCATTCAAGTCTAAGTATTCCTGGTGATTGGGAAGCTTTTTTTTTAGGGAACGTTACAGGAAGCTTTGTATGTGTATCAAGCTTCAGGAGTTTTTTTTCCAGGCTTGGAAAGTTAAGAACAGTTCTATAGAAGGAAAGGAAGGTGCAAAAACAAGCGCAAAGATGCACATACCGCATGCTTATTGAAGTCAGCAGGCCTAAAAATGCTCATGTACTTTTTTTTTGGAGTGCACAGCATAGAATGGAGGAGGACAAGCATAGACAGAGAACAGGGACAATTAGAAAGAATGAGATTCTGCATAGTCAGGCATAGGGAAACAAGCAGAAAATCACTTCAATGTGAAGGAGGGCCTTTTTTGTGCATGTGTGTTGTGTGTGTGTTCTCATTATCAGTGCCTAAATAGAAACAGTGCTGCGTGTGTTGTATCTAATTATTAGTGCCTAAATGCAAACAGTGCCTTTTGGGAAGGGGGGATGGGGTGGGGTAGGAGAGGGTGTGTATGTGTTAAGCTGAACAATAGCTGCGACCAAATCCCATAAAGGCAATTAAACCATGGTGATGTACCACAAAGAGTCTGCTTTTCCCCTTGCTTGAAGTAAAAAAAACACAGAATATTAGGTTAATTCAGACACATATTTATAAATGTTTGCTGCAAGATTCAGCATAAACATTCACAAAATATACATTTTGTATACATTCTCCTAAGGCCATGTCAGGCTGGAAATCCGGTTGACACGTTGCAATTAACAGATTTTCTAAACTTCAGCTTACATTACCCCAAGGGGTCACTTGGTCCCTATTTTAGGAAATGTGAATAGTGATGAAGGAGCAAGCTTACCCATCTGACATAGCCCCAAGCAGGGGATAGAGACGAGTACAGTTAATAATCTAGACCAGGGGTCACCAAAGTTTCTAAAGAAAAGGCCAGTTTATTGTTTGCCAGACATTAGAGGGGCCAGACTGTGGTCCAGGGAGTAGAAAATGCCCCAGCATCAGTGGGAGTAAACATTGCCTCTGACTTGGTTGTCGGTGGCGGAAAAAAAAAAAAAAAAGACATAGCATCCCTAGTCAAAAGGAGTGAAAATAGTGTTCCATCATTGGTATCGGACAAATAGTACCCCAATCATTGGTGTCATTGGGAGGAATGGTGCCCCATCATTGGTGTCATTGAAAGGAATGGTGCCCCATCAATGGTGTGATTGGTATGAATAGTGGCCCAACATTGGTGTCAATGGAAGGAGTGGTGCCCCATTGCTGGTGTCAGTGGAAGGAATGATGCCCCAATAACCAGATAAAGGCAAGCAAAGGGCCACATTCAGCCCACGAGCCGCAGTTTGGGAACCACTGATCTAGATGATCAACATTAATGAATATTTATGCATTACAACTTCATTCCTTTAAAGGTTTTCTGTTTTACCCTCCACCATATTGCACTTTGCTGTTTTTCATATACATACAAACTGTTCTACTGCACAATATGGCTGGCTAGAAATTGCTTTAAATGTTTTCTCCTCCAGGTCCCAATTTATGGCTTGAAATGTCATCACCGATGCTTATCAAGATGTTATACCAACCAAGGATAAGTTTTCCACAGACACAGAAGGGGGGTTGATCATGTAGGCACAATCTTGGAGACAGACACTGAACACTTAGTTGTTAGTTTCCTACAGTCAGTGCTGGTGGAGGGGGCACAGGCACACAATGCCAATGCCACTACTGACAGGGGATGCAATTAATAAAAATGCTATGTTTGATGGTTGTGTTATATTGGGTGATTTTTTTTATATATTCCTACTTGCGGCCCTTTAGTGAAGACCAGTAATACTGTGCTGCGATTATACAAATTCTACCTGATCCTCATGCAAACCACTTATTAGGATACTACCAGATTGGGGGTATGTTGGATAATTATTGAAATAGGATTGCTTGGTTACATGCATTTGGGAGATATAATACAATTACCTTCTTTGATCCAGATGGCTCCATATACGGTCTTGGAGGTTAATTCACTGGATATATTGTATTAAAGGATTGATGCCAACTACAGTATCCACTGGACTAATGCTCTTGTCTTATGAATGTTGTCCAGAATATTCACTTGGTAGGTATAGAAGGAATTAAAGTGACTCTAAAGGTTTGTTTTTTTTAAGAAACAAAAACAAACATGTCTACACTTACCTGCTGTGTGCAGTGGTTTTGCACAGAGCACCCTGGATCCTCCTTTTCTCGGGTCCCCCGCAGGCTCTCCTGTCCCCTCCCTCCTGTCGGGTGCCCCCACAGCAAGCAGCTTCCTATGGGGGCACCTGCTGCTCCGTGTGTCCATTCACACGCAGAGCGGCGGCTCGGCTCCACCCCGCCCCCCTCTCTCTTCACATTGTCTCACTGGCTCCCGCTTCTGCCTCAGCCATTGACAAGAGGGAGTCCTGGGATAGCCGAGACTCCAGTGCACATCGCTGGATCGAGAGGGGGTTTAGGTGAGTATTAGGGGGAGCTGAGGGGGTTGCTGCACACAGAAGATTTTTTACGTTCATGCATAAGAATGCATGAAGGTTAAAAACCTTGAGCCTTTAGAACCAACCACTTTAATTAATGTGGGATAGTTTTCATAAGCAGATCTTGGGATTAAAACCAATCATCATATTATGTTATTAGGTAATGAATTTTATCCTGCAAAGGACCTCAGATGTTCTACTATGTGCTCCGGTGCCCGCCCAGGGGGATGTGTGGACTGTTTAAATGTGCATGACCAAGGTGCCTTTTAATAACAAAAGTTCTGTGTGAAGATAATTACCTACAATATATGGTTTCTATATGGTTTTTTTATATGTATTTGTTATATTTCAGAATGTATTGCTGCAAACTCCTGCGTCTCAAAGAAGCTTTAAGAGAAATGTGCTGACACATGAGGACTTGCCTCCCGATTGTGTATTAACTATTGGTGTAAAATATATATTCAATAATATGATATATATGGAAGTGAGTTCAACCGCTAATATTGCAAATTGTTATGTAGTTGACTGTTTTTAAATATATTTGAGCTTGATGCTCAAGTTATTTTTATTACCATTTGAATAAAAGATGATTTTTTTATATGTGATCTTTTTGTTCCTCTTCATTGCCAGTAAAGTCAAAATTTGTTCTTTTTTGTTGAAATAAAAATGGTATAAATTTAAAAAATAGTCAGCATTTTACATTGGTGAGGAGGAGAGGGTTGCAATGATGTTAAAGTGGAGTTCCACCCAAAAGGGGAAGTTCTGCTTTGAAGATTGGTCCCCTGCTCCCCATTAAGGATTGCACCTTTGGGGAGTGGGGGGGGGGGGGTACCCGAATTTGACAGGTACCTGCTCCCACTTTCGCTGCGATCGGAAACGGAAGGTGTCCTCCTACCCTCCCTCCTCAAAGTTTTGTGGGACATGTGACAGGTCCCAGAAGACGACGGGGACATTCAGGAAGCGCAGCGTTACTCGCGCATGCGCAGTGGGCACCCGGCTGTGAAGCCGCAAGCTGTCACAACCGGGTGCCCACACTGAAGATGCCGGCACCTGGATTACAGGACAGCCGGTGAAACAGGCTGCAACGGGGGCATTGCGGGATCATGGGACAGGTGAGTGGCTGTTTTTTAAAAAGTCAGCAGCTACAGTTTTTTTAGCTGCTGACTTTTATTTTTTTTACAAGGTGAGTTGAACTCCGCTTTAAGAATATTTTCTGCTTTAAGCTGGACCCAGCTATCAAACTACAGTAACACCATAGGACACAAAGGAGGCATGGCAGTCATGGTAGTGGTTTGAAAGCTCAGTTTTCTGAACACCAGACATTCTTTTTTACAAGAGAGGAAGCGCACAGCAGTTATAAGCACAAGATGGCTGGCAACCTTAATCACAGACAGCAATAAGACCCGACCGAGGTTCTACACCAAATCAAAAAAGAAAAAAAATGGCTGCAGTTGGGAATGAACTATACCAGCAATATAAAGCAGATGTGAAGGCTAAGTCAACAGAATAAAAACAGAGCAAAGGAGGCATACAGCAAGTCCTTATGCACACAATATTTTTACAGCGGCTGTTTTTGGCTTTTGATGTTTTTTTCTACAGCCAGTAAACTCCCCAGCATGTTATCCTATGTGTCCATGCACATGAGAACTGGTAAGTTTCTAGAGGAGTTTTTTTAGCTGTAAAAACGCTCTAACGCTGAAAAACACAGTAAAATGTGGCAAATCAGCATTTTTGTACTTTTATTGAGCAAAATGCAAAAAAACTGCAAACGTGAAAAAACGCAGCAAAACGCTAATGCAAAAACTCTGAAAAACTCACGTTTTTAACGTGACTTTACACAGCTAACGTTACCAGCGTTATTAAAACGTCCAGGGTGCATGGAGCCTAATGCTACTGTATAAAGTTTCCCCAACCCACAAAAGTATTTTGACTTAAATCTTCTACCCCAGGGCTTACAATTTCAAGTTCTGAGCTACTAGCCAGGCCTTAAGAGTTACTCGCCACCAGTTGCCCCACCCAACCCCTGCCCTAATTCCTCCCCTAAACACGCCCTCGTAAATTATTTCATGAAATGACACTGTTAAATGTTACCCACATTACATCAGGGCCTCCAATGTCCCCCTAAACACTCCATCCTTCTTAGACCATGCACCACATACAACCATAACCCCCCATAATCTTTCACTCACAAAACCATAACTCTACCAAGCATATCCTACCTACTATCCGACCCAGCAATACCTCAAATGCCCCATACTCTACCACCCATAATAACCACATAATCCTGAACCTGACCAAATCACCCATACATGTAGGTTTACATACAGACACATGTACATACACAGACACCTGTACACACACACACACAGACACCTGTACACACATACACACACAGAAACATGGACATACACGCACAGAGACACATGTACAGACACACATACATGTACATACACACAGACACATGTACATACTGTGGGGGATCTCCTTCCCTGGGACAAAGGTAGACCGCACAGCAGGCTTTCGTCAAAATCTGACTGGTTGTAAGTTTTATTAAAAAGGTTTGCAAGAAATATCAAAATAAACAAAACATCAAAATAAACCCTTGCCATCCAGGCACTAACTAAACAGAAGATGATTCCTCTCTCAGAGGTGAAGGGCTTCTCCCTGTCACCAAAACAAAATAACAGCAAACCTTTTCTTGTAGGTATAGAACACACACACAGCTCTCTCAGAATACCTCTCTGAGTCCCAGGCCACGAGCAACTCCTTGCTCCAGCCCTGCCCTTTTTGTATCACCTGTTGGTGGTCATTAGTGGAGTTCAAACTCTGGTTCGGAACCACCTCTGCCATTGTGGCCCCGAAAACCCGGAGTGGACTCCACCTTACACCTCACAGTATGACCTCATGCGAGGTGACACATATCTTCCATCCATCACTTTGCCGTTCATACTGTCACAATACACACACACGTACATGCACACACACACATGTACACACGCATACATGTACATATACACACATGTAGATACACACATGTACATACACACAGACACACACACACAGATACCTGTACATACATACACACATACAAATATACACAGCCCTATAAAAATTTGCAGTATATCGTTACCTTCACTCACAGAGCCAGCTAGTGCACTCTAGGGGGAGGCAGGGAGCACAGCACACACTCCTTCCTTTGCTTTCATTTTGCTCAACTATTGAGCAGTCTGACAACTCCCAGTGCGAGTGAGAGATCCGGCCCTGAGTTTTGAGCCTGCTCAGCAAGACGGCCCTGGGGACACAGCAAGACGGCCCTGGGGACACACTCGCCCCCAGCATAATTTCCACTCGCCAATGCGAGCAGGTGAGTGGAAATTTCAAGCCCTCTTCTATCCCTACTACAAAAATCCAAAATAAATTGTAATAGCTGTTGCAAATTGCCACTTTCAGTGGTGGGTACAGTGAATGTAAACTAAAATGGTTATGAGCCTCTCAGCTTCTTTACATATTTCATAATTCTCATATGTGGATACCTAGGAAATGGTTTACATGTATAGACACCCAGTTTAGGACACTGATTTGGAAGAAACAACAAGCTAGAATAAAAGGATAAGTTCACCTTTGGAACATATTCCAAATACAATGTAACCGTGTACGTCACATAATTAGCAAATGTGTAGCAATAAATATGAAACCAGTCTTCAAAAAGCAATAAACGTCCCAACATATAAAGTGCAATTCAGCTTGATGAAACCAATTGTTTATGTTAAATATTTCATGTCCCAGTTGGTGCATGTCACATCCATTTTTGGGGTGGAACATGTAACATGTTCCAGCATCTGAATCCTTTCCCCCCTGATCCCCCCCCCCACTCTGTGACAGCTGGCGGAGGATCCTTTCTCTTGGAACCCACTGTCGTCTTTTGAAAACAGCATGGTTGTGCGGGTCTCCACCCACTGGGTGAGTCATTCATTCACTGTGAATGGATAAACTACAAGTATTGTCATCCATTGCACCTGATGGCTTGTAGTTCTCAACCAACTATTAGGCTGCATTCACACTGATAGAAGTCACAAGACTGCTCTAAACGCTGATAAGAAAAGGTATTTAGCAGTTTATATTTACTAAAATAATTGCACTTCCTTGTTCTGTAAGAAATCAGAGTGAATGCAGGATCCTGGGTTTAGTAACATTTTCGTTTATTAGCAAAAAATTAAAAACACATAATACAGCTCTCTGTCAAAAAATGATAAACATTTCAGTGTACAGTGTTACATGACTGCACAATTGTCATTCAAAGTATGACAGCACTAGAAGCTGAAAATTGGCCTGGGCTTCTTTCGGTGGTATTTGATCTCCTGTGTGTTTTTTAGTTTTTGCACTACATTAAAAAAAAGACTGACAATTTTAAGAAAAAAACAATATTTTTGACTTTTTGCTATTAAACATGTTCAGTAAAAAAAATTTCAAGAATCAAATTTCTTCATAAATTTACGCCAAAATTTATTCTGCGACATGTCTTTGCTGAAAAAATCCCAATACATGTAAATTAATTGGTTTACGTGAAAGTTATAGCGTTTTCAAATGGTGGTAAAGATGCTGAGATTTTTTTGTTCTTCAGTTTTACTAGTAATGATTAGCGACTTATAGCAGGACTGCGGCGGACATTCTGACACTGGAGAACTGACTTGGTGTCACTGACAAGCCCAGTGACACCAATACAATTATCAGTGCTGAAAAAAAAAAAAAAGCACTGACACTGTACTAATGGCACTGGGCAGGAATGGGTTAACATGAGGGGCGATCAAAGGATTAACTATGTGCAGGGGGGGGAGTGTTTTGCTAGGGGGCAGTGTGTGTGTGTTCCACTGTAAGCACACTGCTCTGGATGGCTGTGCTGTGCACAGCCATCCAGAGCAGTGTGCCCGAGCTGACAGGGAGGAGGACTGTTAGTAAACAAAACAGTCTTCCTTCCCGTCGGTGATAATCGGAAATCACCGGGTGCCAACGAGAAATTACCGGCCGGGGCCCAGTTATTGACAGCCACAAATGGTGGCGTGGATAAGGCGCTTGCGCGTGCCCCCTAACCTTAATTTTATATATGATTTTGCACACCTGTGCCACCCTGTAGCAGTCATTCTGCTATAATGCGGTCGGGAAGAGGTGAATTTGCAGGGATTTCTGCTCACTTCCTGTTTTGGGACAGGAAGTGAAGTTAAATTTTTCCAGTGGGACAAAAATGGCAAAAATAAACTTATATGGTTTCTTTATTCCTCCCCTAGACCCCATTCACACCTGAGCGTTTTGTAGCATGAAGCTCGAAGCTCCAAAACGCTCAGGAAGAAAAAAAATCAATCGCTCTATGGAAATGATCATCTTCATCTTCACTCCAAGTCGCCTGAAGCAGAATGCCCGAGGCTCAAAAAAAGTTTTGGAGCTACTTTGGCTCAATTTGGGCAGATGTACATGTTTTTGGCATGTTTTTATTCCGATAAAAAAATAGAAACGAGCAATTGGCGCATTTTTGCACGCATTTTGTGCGATTTTCTGCTCAAATGGAAAAAAATAGTAATAATATGAATAAATGTTAAATAAAATACACATATAAATACAAAATCATGATAAATAAATTATAAAATAATAATTAACCCCTAACCTTAAAAAAAAAATGAAATAAATTAATAACAATAATAATAGTAATAATAAACACCAAAACAAAAAATATACATTAATAATAATAAATTATTGGTATTATTATTTTATTACTTTTTTAGGTTTTAGGGGGTTAAAGGCTATGGGTTAATTATTAATTTACTATTAAAAGTATTTATGATTATTTTTATTTGCGTATTTATTTTGCATTTATTATTATTATTAATAGTAATGTATTTTTGTTCGGGTTTAGGTGTCTATTATTATTTCTAATAAGAATAATTTAATATATTTTTTAAGGGTTAGGGGGTGAAGGTTAGGGGTTAATTATTATTTATTACCTAGTATTTATGAATATTTTTATTTACTTGTGTATTTATTTTACATTTATTTATTCATTATTATTATTACCCTAACAAAAAAATAAATAAGAGGAAAATAATAAATAAAATACTAACCCCAGCCCAAACCCTAATCCTAACCTTAACCTCTTCCCGCCCAGCCTATGGCCGAATGGTGGCCGGCAAAATCCCTCACCTTTCCGCGTGGACGCCATATGGCGTCCTTTCGGCATGCGCAGTTTGCGCGCCTGCAGAGCCGCACAGCGGCATAATCTGTCACCGGCCATGTACCTTGGACACGGCCAATGACAGATCTGAGTACCGGCCCCGTTGACGGTACCACGTGACCTATCACAGCAGGTCACATGACAGTTGTATACAATGGATGGCTTCATTCATGCCATCCATTGTATACTAGTGTGTCTAGCTGTGAATGGTCACAGCGATCACATGCACAAGCTGGGCCAATCACAGCCCAGCTGTGTCATGTGATTAGCCGTGGCCAAATCACAGCTAAGCACAAAAAAAATAAAACCCTGAATAAATCAATGTCATTCAGGTTCATTCAGGTAAATGCTTGCTTATAGCAAAGTAATTCTTTGCTATAAGCAAATTGTGTAAAAAAAAAAAAAAAAAAAATACTGATCACTTCCCCAAAGTAGTACAATGTTACTATGGTAACACTGTACTACTTTGGTCATAGTGAAATATGAAAAAAAAAAAAAGAAAAAAAAAGTAATAAAAAATTAAAAATAAAAAAATAAATAAAAAATTATATTTTTTTTTCATACTGTCACCAGCCAGTGTCCCTGATCGCCGCCATGCCAGTTATATGATGACGCTGTACTGCACTGGTGACAGTATGTAAAAAAAATAGTGAAAATTATTTGTTTAATTTTTTCATTTTCCGAAAAATTATGACAAAAAAAAATACAACTTCAAAAAACTCGCCATTCCTCTTATGAAGTACGTCGGACTGTCTACTTTGCAAAAAGGGGTCATTTGGGGGATATCTGTACTGTTCTGACATTCTTGGACCTCAAGAAATTAGATTGGCTGTCAGTACTTCAGGATTGATCAATATTCAGATCTATACCATAGTTTGTGAACTCTATAACTTTCCTACAAACTAAATAATACATCCTAATTTGGGTTATTTTCACCAAAGACATGTAGCAGAATACATCTCGGCCTAAATTTATGAAGAACAATTATTTATTTGCAAACTTTTATAACAAAAACAAAGAAAACCGGGGGTTTTTTTTTCAAAATTTTTGGTCTTTTTTTGTTAATTTAGCAAAAAATAAAAACCCCAGCGGTGATTAAATACCACCAAAAGAAAGCTCTAGTTGTGTGAAGAAAATGATAATATTTTAGTTTGGGTACAGTGTTGTATGACCGCCCAATTGTCATTCAAAGTGTGAGAGCGCTGAAACCTGAAAATTGGCCTGGGCAGGAAGGGGGTAAAAGTGCCCTGTATGGAAGAGGTTAACTCTAACCCCTTACCCTAACAAAAATAATAAAAAATTAATAATAAATAATAAAAAAAAAATAAAAGCTGATAGAAAAACTAAAAAAAAAAAAAATCTAGCAACATATGATGCAATAGATGATATTTTTCTCTAGTGGCTAATAAAAAACTGCCAAAGCTGAAAAACGGCTAAAAACGCTGTTCAGAGCTGTTGCACTTTGAATGACAATTGTGCGGTCATGCAACGCTGTACCCATATGAACTTTTTATTTGTTTCACACAAATAGAGCTTTCTTTTGGCGGTATTTAATCACCACTGGGGTTTTTATTTTTTGCACTATAAACAAAAAAGTGCAAAGAATGTGAAAAAAAAGAAGTTTTCTTTGTTTCTATTATAAAATTTTGCAAACACAATTTTTATGATGAGGCTGCACTGATAGGCAGCACTGATGCTGCTGTACTGATTTGCAGCAATGATGGGCGGCACTGATTTTCAGTGCAGATCTGCTCTGTGACATTTGCCAGTTATTATTATAATTATTATACAGGATCAGGGGCGGACTGGCAACTCATGGGGCCCCCGGGCAATAGGAAATTATGGGGCCCCTGTGTCCTTGCCCACACTCAAGCCACACCCAAAAAAAGTCTATGAAAGGCCAGGGGCATCTCATGGGGCCCCCTACTGACCCCAGGCCCTTGGGCAGTGCCCGAGTGCCTAAATGGTCAGTCCGCCCCTGTACAGGATTTATATAGCGCCAACAGTTTGCTCAGAGCTTTACAATATAACAGGAGACAATACAGCAACAATACAGTTCAATACAAGAGGGATTTGAGAGCCCTGCTCCTTGGATATCGGCAGGACTTTCCTCAAGCTGTGACAGCGTGAGGAAAGTGCTGCCAATAACTGGCAACTGTATTTACTTTGTGATCAGCTGTGTCGTTGGACACAGCTGATCACGTGGTAAAAGGCTGCTGTGATTGGCCTTTTACCTAGTCATGTGATCACTGACAGCACCATGTGTGCGCCGCTGGGGGTGCACTCTGGGACAACCGTGCTGTAGCAATCTTTCGGCTATAGCGCAATTGTAAAGTGGTTAATATGTCTCCCGGGCATCTTTGATGAAGAAGTATACCAACTAATGGTACTTGTAGTAGCATTGAGACTTTTATACATAGCCAGACTGAACAAGTTAACTGGACGTCCATTGTGAGAAATTGACATAACATCGTAATTCAAGTCACACATTTTTGAAAATACTGCAGGGTTGGCTAGACACAGTGGGCCTGGCGCCCCCACAACTATCTATGGATAGACTACTGAAAGTGTGAGCTCTGCTGGAAGCAAGGGGTTTTTTTTGCATATAGAAATACGAATAATGATAAGTAGGCCTTCATAGGTGGCTTTTTCCAAAGACAGGAGCATTGTGTTCAGATGGTTGTAGAAACATGTAAATGTAACCTGCCAAAATGTTCCATGAAAAGTGTGTTGCACACATAGCACTCACAGAAAATTGTAATGCCGAGAATATTTGACTTCCTATGTGTTTTGATCGCTGCCTGCCACCCAGTTTAGGGCGCATGCATGCGCTCCTCCCCACGACACCCGCAGTGATTGTACAATAGGAGTCTGTCAGCAAGTCCCAGGCCAATGATTCATGGCAGGGACCCGCTGATCAACTTTGTCCAATCACAGCCCAGAGCCCTGTGTTGACAATCAACACAGGGCTCTGTACAGAGAGAAGGATATATGGTTCTTAACTCCACAATGCAGGGAAAAGAAACAAAGAGATCTGTTAGTAAAATAAGTACAGGTTACACATTGTTAGGCGCACATTTAACCCCTTGATTGCCCCTAGATGTTAACCCCTTCCCAGTCAGTGTCATTAGTACAGTGACAGTGTATAGTACTATCCCTGATCACTGTATTAGTGTCACTGGTGATGTCAGTGGCAGTTAGTGTCTGACTGTCTGCCACACCATAACAGTCCTACTATAAGTTGCTGATCACTGCCATTAGTAGTATAAAAAAAAATCAAGTATGTACATGAGTGTAGACGCTATAACTTTCATACAAACCAATGAACATACACTTATTGGGATTTTGTAGCAAAATACATTTTGTCCAAAATTTATGAAGAAATTTTATGTTTTATAGTAGAAAGTAAAAAATATTGTTTTTTCCCCCAAAATGTTGTCTTTTTTTTGTTTATATTGCAAAACATAAAAAAAACATTGGTGATCAAATACCACCAACAGAAAGTTCTATTTGTGTGAAGAAAATTAAATAAATTTAATTTCTGTACAGCATTGCATGACCACGCAATTACCAGTTAAAGTAGTGCAGTGCTAAATAGGAAAAAAATAGCCTGATCATGAAGGGGGTAAACTGAACAGTGTGACAGACTCAACCAGGACAGGGGCTTTTGGAGGACACTAGGAGCTAGCCTTCACCCCTATCCCATAGTCCGGCAAACCCAGCTATATCCACCACGGGTCAGCTTGGGTTGTCCAGGAGCATCTTATAGTTCCACTTGCCGGGAAAGCCCGTCAGCATTCGTCACGTTGTTGTCCATCATTAGGGAATGATCTGCTCTCTCCATGGGTCATAATCAGTGGGTAGAAGGCTAGTCCCTAGTCCCCTACAAAAGCCCGTCCTGGTTGGGTCTGTCACACAGAGGTTAGACGCTGATTGGTTACCATGCACCAGATTTGGCACTTTCCAGTTTTATAAAAAACAGCAGTCATGTGATCACTGCTTGTTTAGTATTTTTCCCAGCAAGGGCTGTAAACCTGCCTGGAGCCACTGTCGGTGAACTGCAAAGGGCATGCTTACACTTTCCGGGAAGGCCCAAAGGTGGCAGCAAATCTGTGTGTTGGCACGTTCCACAGCACTCACAAAAGGCTGACAACACTACCGCTGTTCCAAAGCAGCTGAGTCGGTGCTGTCGCCATACTAAAGGAAGTCCCATAGCCACAGCAGTTACTGGCAGTATTGCCATGTATTTTCGATTACACAGCTATTCAAAACACATGAATGGCTATGCTAGTTTAAAGGACTACAAAATATTACTGTTTGGTTTATTTACACTCTAGGGACATAAATTGAGAAAAAAAATCAGTTCTGTTAAGTGCATATCTAGGCAAAATTTTATTTTAAAGCAGAATTGAATAGAAAAAAAAAAAAGATGTGAGTAGGCAGGCTATTTATTGCAGAAGATACAAAGTCTCTTCAGCAATGAAATGATCTTTCCTGCTGATGCAGTTTTCTGTAGAATGTACACTTTGTGGGGCATGTGCAAGAGTGACGTCATCTCGCAGTGGCCAAGCAAGACAGGCCCTGAGAAAAGATGCCAATGCAGGACCTCATGGGCGTCAGACCATTGCAGCAGAAGTACTGAAGTTCCACTTTACATTTTAGATAGAGTGGGGAAAGGTTAGACTCTGCTAAGATTTATTACTGGTCTGTATCCCCACTGGGGAGGCACCTCCTTTATTTGTACCGGTGACCATAGTCCCAGAGACGGAAAAAAAAAAAAGTGAGGGGAAATTCAGCATTTTAGAATTGTCTCCAGGAGATGTAAGAGGAAATCATCAAATGGGGACACCTGTTCCAGAGACAATTATCTAAAGACACATCCACACCAATGGGCACACACTATGCTCTGTATACTGCAACAACACATCATATTGTTTACCTTTATTGAAATGCGAGGTCCTGCATCTCAACACCCGTCTTTCGCACAGCACATTGGTGTGAATTGAAATAGGACATAAGGCAAATCGTGGTGTCTGTCCTGCCCAATGGGGCTGGTGTGAGTGACCACTTTCAGCCCAGAGGCTGTACATATATGACGTCGGGCGTAAGAGGCTATACCAGGATGATGGCTTCAGCTGCAACCATGATCCTAGTATCGGTTTTCACAGCTGTTGACTGAGTTCGGGTAAAAGATTTGAGTGGATTCACAGCTGCCCGATCATTTTTACAGGACTTGGAAAGGAGGAGGCCCTGCCTCATTCCCAGGAGCTTTCATTCCAGTAGGGAGCCCAAGACCACTACAAGCAGTTGGCTGCTCCTCTTCTGGAAGCAAAGAGAAAGTCTTCACTTCTGTGTTCCCCTGGCTGTACTGGAGGTTCCGAAGGGCAGAGGGATCAGGGGGTCTTATTGACTCCAGAACTCTCCATAAACTTTATGCAGGCCCTGGTGCCCATGCTGTGGTTCTTTGGTACTTTCTGTACGGCTCTTGGGACACCTGCAGAAACAAATATGTTTCCGTGTTACAAGAGTGATTTCTAGCATGTTCAAAATCTCTGACCACCTCCTGCTTCCGGTCGGCGCTGTCTCTGACCGCCTCCTGCTTCCGGTCAGCGCTGTCTCTGACCGCCTCCTGCTTCCCGTCGGCGCTCTCTCTGACCGCCTCCTGCTTCCCGTCGGCGCTCTCTCTGACCGCCTCCTGCTTCCCGTCGGCGCTCTCTCTGACCGCCTCCTGCTTCTCGTCGGCAGTCTCTGGCCAACGCGTGCGTCCCCCCGGCATTGTCTCTGACCACCTCCCGCCGGCAGTGTCTGACTAACGCCTGTGTCCCGTCTGCTGTGTCTCTGGCCAACGCCTGCGTCCCGTCGGCGCTGTCTCTGGCCAACACCTGCGTCCCGTTGGCGCTGTCTCTGGCCAACGCCTGCGTCCCGTCGGCGCTGTCTCTGGCCAACGCCTGCGTCCCATCGGCGCTGTCTCTGGCCAACGCCTGCGTCCCATCGGCACTGTCTCTGGCCAACGCGTGCATCCCGTCGGCAGTCTCTGGCCAACGCCTGTATTATGCCCACAGTCTGACTATACCCTGGTATGTGTCTGCAGTCTGACAGTATATTTTATGTGTGACCGAGGGCTGCGCTTGAAGCCCCCTGTACTAAGAAAGTTGACCACCTCTTTCATAAAGGAGTACCTGTCATGGCCCATGCTATCGCCAGGGATACTATTTATCCTCGGTGATAGCAATAAAGTTGAATGAAAAAAAAATTAAAAAGCTAAAGTGTAATACAGGCCATAGATGGTTCGTTTATTGGCCGATTTTTAGTCCGAAAAACAAAACATTGTTTGTTCTGTAAACCGATGTTGCCACCAATGATTATGAAAATTGGCAGTTTTTCACAAATTTTCCACCGTGACTGATAAATGAAATGAGGAGGAACTGCAAAAATCGGCCGATGCCATTGCCCCACTAACAATGCGAAAATCGGCCAATGTCATTGCCCCGCTAACAATGCGAAAATCGGCCAATGTCATTGCCCCGCTAACAATGCAAAAATCGGCCAATGCCATTGCCCCGCTAACAGTGCGAAAATCGGCCAATGCCATTGCCCCGCTAACAATGCAAAAATCGGCCGATGCCATTGCCCTGCTAACAATGCAAAAATCGGCCAATGCCATTGCCCCGCTAACAGTGCGAAAATCGGCCAATGCCATTGCCCCACTAACAATGTGAAAATCGGCCAATGCCATTGCCCCGCTAACAGTGCAAAAATCGGCCAATGCCATTGCCCCGCGAACAGTGCGAAAATCGGCCAATGCCATTGCCCCACTAACAATGTGAAAATCAGCAAATGCCATTGCCCCGCTAACAGTGCAAAAATCGGCCAATGCCATTGCCCTGCTAACAATGCGAAAATCGGCCAATGCCATTGCCCCACTAACAATGCAAAAATCGGCCAATGCCATTGCCCCGCTAACAGTGCGAAAATCGGCCAATTATTCTTTTGGACGAAAAATCGCTCGATAAACGAACCGTCTATGGCCTGCATTAGAGTCCATCCACACTTATGGGGCTTGCCATGCGACTTCTCGCACCCCATGTTTCCCAATGAGTGCCATTCAAATCGCAGCAACTTGAAAGTAGATCCTGCACTACTTTGGTACGACTTTAGTCCAGGCAACGTAAAGTCAGATCAAAGTCGCACCACGCTGGCAGACACGCTAATGTGAACGGAGCCAAAAAGAAAAGTTAAATAAAATAAAGAAAACTTATGCAGGCCATAGATGGGGAGAAAACCAGCCGATTTTTCTTTTAAAAAAACGAAAAAACGGTCGTTCAAGCGGCCAACGTTACCAGCAACGGTAAAAAAAAAAAATCAGCCGTTTTCCATCCCGTCTACAGCCGGCAAAAAGTGTCCATGCAGAGAGCTCTGCTATTTCTTTGACAGTTCCTTGACATTTATAGCGGTTGCAACAATGTATCTATTTGTATCCATTTAGGATACAGATGTTTTTATTCGGAAACAAATAGATACATTGTTGCAACCGCTACAAATGTCAAGGAACTGTCAAAGAAACAACGGAGCTCTCTGCAGGGACACTTTTTGCCGGACTGGAATTCCTCTTCTTCTTCATCCTCCTCTTCATCATCCTCTTCTTCTTCATCCTCTTCATCATCATCCTCTTCTTCTGCATCCTCTTCTTCTTCCTCTTCTTTTTGCCTTCCTCTTGCAGGTCACTGCTCATGCGCAGATTTTTTTATCGATAAAAGATCAGCCGATTTGCCCATCATTGCCGTGAAAATCGGCCGATTTTTTTCCAACTTTACCGATTAAAAAAAATCTGCCAAAATACCAAAAAACGGCCAAACATTTAGCCCACTAACGACCTGAAAATCGGCCGATTTTATTTTCGGATGAAAAATCAGCCGATTTTCGACCCATCTATGGCCTGCATTATGCAGGCCATAGATGGGGAGAAAAACGGCCGATTTTTATTTAAAGAAACTAAAAATCTGTCGTTCAAGCGGCCGACGTTACCAGGAACGGTAAAAGAAAAAAACGGCCGATTTTCATCCCGTCTACAGCCGGCAAAAAGTGTCCCTGCAGAGAGCTCCTCTATTTCTTTGACAGTTCCTTGACATTTATAGCGGTTGCAACAATGTATCTATTTGTATCCATTTAGGATACAGATGTTTTTATTTGGAAACAAATAGATACATTGTTGCAACCGCTGTAAATGTCAAGGAACTGTCAAAGAAATAGCAGAGCTCTCAGCAGGGACACTTTTTGCCGGACTGGAATTCCACTTCTTCTTCATCTTCCTCTTCTTCATCCTCTTCTTCCTCTTCTTTTTGTCTTCCTCTTGCAGGTCACTGCTCATGCGCAGATTTTTTTATCGGTAAAAAGATCGGCCGATTTGCCCATAATTGCCGCGAAAATTGGGCAATCGGCAAAATCGGCCGATTTTTTTCCAACTTTACCGATAAAAAAATCTGCCAAAATACCGAAAAACGGCCAATTAGCCCACTAACGATCTGAAAATTGGCTAATTTTATTTTCAGCCGAAAAATCGGTCGATTTTCGACCCATCTATGGCCTGCATTAACCACTTGCCTACCAGGCACTTATACCCCTTCCTTACCAGGCCAATTTTCAGCTTTCAGCACTGCCGCACTTTGATTGACAATTGCGCGGTCATGCAACATTGTACCCATATGAAATTTTGATCATTTTTTTCTCACAAATAGAGCTTTCTTTTGGTGGTATTTAATCGCCACTGGGTGCTTTACTTTTTGCGCTATAAATTAAAAAAAGTGCAAAAAATTTGAAAAAAAAAAAAAAGTTTATTTGTTTCTTTTATAACATTTTTCAAACAGGTATTTTTTCTCCTTCACTGATTTGCGTTGATGAGGCGGCACTGATAGGCAGCACTAAAGGGCACAGATAGGCAGTACTAATGAGGTGGCACGGATAGGCGGCACTGATATGCAGCACTGATAGGGGGCACTGATAGGTGACACTGATGATGGGCACTGATAGACGGCACTGACTGGCATCACTTCTGGGCACTGACTGGCGGCACTGACTGGCACAACCCCTGGGCACTGACTGGTGGCACTGACTGGCAGCACTGCTGGGCTGCACTGGTGGGTGGCACTGGTGGGCAGCACTGGTGGGTGGGCACAGGTGGGTGGCACTGGTGGGCACAGGTGGGTGGGCACAGGTGGGTGGCACTGCTGGGCACATGTAGGTGGCACTGCAGAGTGGCACAGGTGGGGGCACTGCTGGGCACAGGTGGGGGCACTGCTGGGAACGGGTGGGCGGGGCTGGCGGGCGCACTGCTGGGCAGAACTTGCGGGTGTCACTGCTGGGCACTGATCATCAGGGCACTGATGATTGGTGCCGATCCCCGCTCTGACAACTGCCGGTTCTCGGCAGTACTTTCCTCACGATCTGACAGCGTGAGGAAAGTGCAGCCGAGAACCGGCACTTGCATTTCCCTGTGATCAGCGTGTCATTGGACACCGCTGATCACGTGGTAAAAGGCCAGTGGGATCGGCCTTTCACCACATCACGTGATCAGCTGTGTCCATAGGACACAGCGATCACGGAGATCGCCGGGTGCGCGCCCCAGCGCGTTCTGGGAGGACATCATATGACGTCCACTCAGAACTGGCCGGCCGCGGTGAAGCCGTCATTCGGCTATGCGCGGTCGGCAAGAGGTTAAAGTGGTAAAATTCATCCGATTTCGGGAGATTTCTTCCAGCTTCCTGTTGTGTCTCTTGGACAGGAAGTGAGGGGACAGAGGAAAAAACCAGAAGTGTTAACCCTTTCATAACCTATAGAAAAGCTCAGGAAGTTCTGGCTATAAATACACTTTATCTGCACGTTAGCAATGAAGTGAATGGGCGAAGCTGAGGGATATCTCTACATCGCACTTCCCCATTACAAACAACAGAGGACTGTGACAAAGCATTCCCCGCCATGTAGAGCCCACCCATTCTCCACCCCGGGGTGCCCTCCGCCGTCCTCCCTCCTCCCCTCACGTTTCTTCTCACCCAAACAAAGCCTCAAAGAAAGCGGGCGGGGCTTCCTTTTCCCCGCCAATACGCAGCGAGGCTTGGAGCGCACACGCACCTCACGCGTGCGGTTCACCGCTTTCTAATCAGCCGGGGGAGCTGCTGAGGGGGCGTGCTGGGCACCGTGCGTGATGATATCATTCGGACTTGCCCCCTTTGCTATCTGCCCCTCCAGCACCGAACCGAACCGGGATTGAGTGTCTTATGTCATCAGCTACGTCATGGGGGTGAGGAGGAGGGGGGAAGGAGGGAGCTGGGTGGATGGGGTAGTTGTTGGGCTGTGATTGATCAATGGCTGGGTGCCGGCATAGTGTGCAGTGGGTAGGGGCACTGGGGATGGAGGGGGGGCAGAACTTCCCTGAGTGCAGGGTATATGGAGGGGGGAGCAACAAAAAGTTGTGTGCCTGGCTCCCTCCTGTGTGGGCAGAATACAAGGAGTGACTGGGAGTTCCTGAGATGTGGCCTGAGCCTGGCCTGTGCACATCTGTGTGTGGGGATGGCCCCTTTAAGGCTGCGCTCACATCTGCGCGGTGCAGGAATGCACGAGCAACCCTCCTTGTGTCATTCATTCTTAATGGAGCCCCAAATGCACTCAGAAGTTTTTGCCCAACGTGTGGGGTCACATGACTGACACGGCGGCTTCTTTAGGACCTTTTAGGGGCTCGTTCACACTTGACTGTCTTTCCAACTCTTGCCACATGCCCCTATAGTGTTTGACAAGCGTTGGGCCGGCGTTTGCGAAGCTTTTTTTTAACGCTCTGCAAATGCCGCATGCGCGGTTTAGTGGCGGTTGCTAACTGTTTGCCAAGCGTTAAAAAACACCCCACAAATTCCTATAATGAAGTTTTAATGGTGTTAACGCTCCGCAACCGCACCGCAAACGCCGGCTGGGCATTTGCAGAGCGGCACCATTGACTTGAATAGGAGGCTTCAACTCCTCCTGACTCGACCAGAAGCATCCGTTTTGCCGCAACGCTAACGCTTCCGTGTGAACAGCACCATGTGCTGCAATGTGCAGAATTTTCACAGGCGTTTGGGAAACGGTAAAAACACTTCCCAAATGCCTGTCTGCTGCTTGCAAACAAGGCTAGTGTGAACGTAGCCTAACACAGCACAGGCATTCCATCTGTTCTTCACCTGTCTATTGGTGGGTGAAAAACAGACAGAAATCTATTTCTATGGACAAACCGATGTAAAAGGATGATCAGCTGTATACAGCGGGGCTTAACAAATGTACTTTGAATCTAGGAGCCAGCTATAAAAGTTAGGAGCCAGTTTTGTTTTGTTTTTACCGCAGTGTGGGTTGTCATATCACGACTCGACTACTGCAACTCCCTCACTGGCCTGCCTCGCTGCTGGCTATCCCCGCTTCAGTCGATCCTGAATACAGTAATAGGTAGAGTGACATGCAGAGATAAGTGTTCACATAGGATTGCTTCTGACGGCAGTTTTTACATTGAAGTCAACGGGAGGAGTCTTTGCTTTGAAGTCAATGGCAGGCGTCTTTGCTTTGAAGTCAATGGTTGTCAGTGCCTGGGGCAAGGAAGCTTTTGGGCGGCGAGCTTCACGCAATGTGATTTGCCATATGACAATCTCGGCAAAACCACCATTTTTTAGGTGACATTCAAAATAATGGCACATGAACCTGTGTTTTGCAATCAAAGCGATTCTGCCGCGATCCCGAAACGCCCAGGTGTGTATGGAGCCGTTCACACATATGCGATACTGGATGTGTTTTCAAATGCACAGATTCACATGACAGGCTAGATATGTGTGCCTATTGAGGTGGTTCACACAGATGCAATGCAATGCATGCTTTGTGTTTTGAGTGCCACTATGAAAAGGGTCCTGTGTGAGTTTGTAGCGGTGCGTTCCAGACTCACAAGTAATAGGTAGAGTGACATGCAGAGATAAGTGTTCACATAGGATTGCTTCTGACAGGAGTTTTTGCATTGAAGTCAATGGCAGGCGTCTTTGCTTTTGAAGTCAACGGGCAGCGCCTTTGCGTTGAAGTCAACGGTAGGCAGTGTGTGAACCCAGGCACCAGGATGCAATTTCTAGTCGCCATGGTGACCTGGTGCCTGGGATTTATTGAGCCCTGGTTTACATTCACGTCTGTTCAGTTCCCTTTTTTTTTTTTTTTTTTTTTAAACAGAATTCTCAATGTCCAGATCCATTGAAATGGAACGGGTGTAAAGGAATTGCATCCGTTTAGATCTTTTCACTTTGTTTTTAGGCAAGAAACCTTTTTTTTTTTTTTTTCATACAGAGGTTAGACAAAAATATGGACATACTACATGATTTGCAGGAGTGAAAGTGACAACATGTTTTGTGCTGAAAGCGAAAGTGATGGAACATTCTTTTGCTTCCGCTGTGTGATGAGACATCTAGCTACCGTGGGAAGCCTCAATTTTCGTCATTTTACTGTGTGCTCTACTATTAATCTGGAGTCATGTCAGATCTTACTGAGCTTGAAAGAGGGCAAATTGCTGGTGCCTCTGTGACTGAAGACTGAGATTGAGCTCTGCAGTCACTTTTGCAGCAGTTGTTTTCTTGTTCCGGGTCACAATCTGCACAATTTCCTTTTGTCTCTCGGTCAGTTGAGTCAATATTTGCAGTGTTGACCATTCTCTTTCAAGACTTCTGCAATTCGCCCTGGCATGCTGTCAATCAACTTCTGGGCCACATCCTGACTGATGGCAATCCATTCTTGCATTATCAATGCTTGGAGTTTGTCAGAATTTGTGGGGATTTTGTGTTCACCTGCCTCTTGAGGATTGATCACAAGTTCTCAATGGGATTAAGGTCTGGGGAGTTTCCTGGCCATGGACCCAAAATTTCAATGTTTTGTTCCCCAAGCCACGTAGTTACCACTCTTGCCTTATGACAAGGCGCTCCATCATGCTGGAAAAGGCATTGATCATCACCAAACTGTTCTTGGGAAAAGTTACTCTCGGAGGATGCTTTTGTACCATTCTGTATTCATGGTTGTGAGTGAGCCCACTCCCTTGGCTGAGAAGCCACCCCACATATGGATGGTCTCCAGGATGCTTTACTGTTGGCATGGCCCAGTCTGATGGTAGCGCTCACCTTTTTCTTCTCTGGACAAGTTTTTTCCAGATGCCCCAGACAATCAGGGGATTCATCAGAGAAAATGACTTTACCCCAGTCCTCAGAATATCAGTCTGTCCCTGATGTTTTTCCTGGAGAGAAGTGGCTTCTTTGCTGCCCTTCTTGACACCAGGCAATCCTCCAAACGTTTTCACCTCACTGTGCGTGTAGATGCACTCACACCTGCCTGCTGCCATTCCTGAGCAAGCTCTGCACTGGTGGGGCCCCAATCCCGCAGCTGAGTCAACCCTAGGAGGTGGTCCTGGTGCTTGCTGGACTTGCTTGGGCATCCTGAAGCCTTCACAACAATTGAACCTCTCTCCTTGAAGTTCTTGATGATCCGATAAATGGTTGATTTTGGTGCAATCTTAGTAGCAGCAGTATCCTTGTATGTGAATCCATTTTTGTGCAAAGCAATGATGACTGCACATGTTTCCTAGAAGGTAAATTATTTTTGTCATTGTCAATGTTTAACCAGGGCTGTACCTCGTGACACGGAAAATAAATGTGCAACTTCAGTCACAAAGGCACCAGCTAAGCGGCACCAACAATTTGTCCTCTTTGAAGCTCAGTAAGCTCTGATATGACTCCATATTGCTAGCAGCACACACAGTGAATGACGATAGTGAGGCTTCCCACCTGTTAGCTAGGTGTCTCATCACACAGCGGAAGCAAAATCACTTCTGCTTTCAACGCAAAACTTGCTATCACTTTCACACCTACAAATCATGTAGTGTTTCAATATTTTTGTCCAATCCCTGTACATTATGGGCCTCTGGTACCTGCAACAATTAAAGAAAAGAAAAAAAAAAAAAAAGGATGTAGACTGATGTGAACTGAAGATGGATGTGCAGACTGATGTTAAAGTGGTTCTAAAGGCTTGTTTTGTTTTTTTTTAAATAACAAATACATCGTACCTGCTCTGTGTAATGGTTTTGCATAGAGCAGCCCTGATCTTCCTCTTCTTAGGTCCCCCACCAGCGCTCGTGGCCCCTCCCCCTTGCCAAGTGCCCCCAGAGCAAGCTGCTTTCTATGGGGGAACTTCCACGTGCTCGCTCCTGATCCACCTCTGTGTGCCTTATGAGACACACACAACATGGCTGAGTCCCACTCCCTCCTTACTGGGTGTGATTGACAACAGTGGGAATGGCTTTCGCTGCTGTGTCTGTCTATGAAGAAAGAGTCCTGGGAGAGCCACTGCTCTTGTGCACATCACTGGATAAGGATCGGGCTCAGTTAAGTATAGGGGGGTGGGGAGCTGCACACTGAAGGTTTTTTTTACCTTCATGCACAGCCATTAAAACCTCTTTAAATTAAGTAATCTGAATCTGCCGAAGTGCTGAATCAGTTTTTGTTTTTTTGGTTTCTTTTAGCAAAAAACTTGACTGAATGGATGACTCCCATGTGAAGGGGACCTTCGTGTGATTGATGCACATAGCCAGCCCAGCCAAGTGAATGGGATATTCTGTTCTTTCAGAGGATTCTAGTTATGAATATGGCCTAATGCAAAATGAGCAGACCTGGGACCAAAATGGAGACAGTTGTTGTGTATTAAAGTGGTTGTAAACCTCAGACATAAAATATGAACAAAGCATATCCCTCTGTAGTGTGTGTTTGTCTCAAGAGCACAAAGTGTCATTTCTGTCTGCTACCTCCTCTGGACATAGTCACTTCTGAAAATATTTCCTGACACCGAGAGAAATGGTGACAGGGGAGGGACATAGAGCAGTTTGACAGCTTCAGCTCTGTTCCTGTGAGTTATTTGGAGGGAGGTGTGTCCTTTCCAATCAGCTTTCAAAACTCTTCTCACTGAGCTCTGCAAAGTGTAACTTCAGTTCTTTGTCCCCTTCTGACATCTGACAAGCTGTATAAATTCTGCACTTTGAACAGCTGAAGAGAAGAAAATACTGCAGACAAACGTACAACTTATGTGGGAGGATTTCTTTCATCTCTGTATCGCCTAAGAACGTCACTTCACTGGGTATATGTAAGGGTTTACAACCACTTTAACCTATGACACTATTTACTGATAAGTTTAACCACTTCCTTACCGTGCTATAGCCGAATGATGGCTACAGCGCGGTCCCCCAGTTTTGTGAGGGTGTCATATGACATCCTCCCAGACCTGCGCACCGGGCGCTTTCTGTGATCGCTGTGTCCTTTGGACATAGCTGATCACATGACATGGTAAAGGGCCAATCACAGCTGCCTTTTGCCAGGTGATCAGCTGTGTCCAATCACTGCTGATCACCATGTGATCAGACTTGCAGGTTATCAACAGTACTTTCCTCACTTTGTCACAGCATGAGGAAAGTACCGCCGATAACCGGAAACTGAGAAAAAAAGACATCTACACTGATGATCAGTGCTGCCCCAAAAGTGCCAATCAGTGCTGACAATCTGTGACAGTCAGTGCCTCTTCATCAATGCCCATCAGTGCTGCCTATCAGTGCAGCCTCATCAACGCACAATGAAGGAGAAATGTTACCTGGTTGCAATATTTTATAATCGAAACTAAGAAAAACTTTTTTTTTTTAAATATCACCAAAAGAAAGCTCTATATGTGTGGGAAAAAAAATGATAAAAATTTCATATGGGTAGAGTGTTGCATGACCGCGCAATTTGTCGTTCAAAGTGTGGGAGCACTGAAAATTGGCTTGGGCAGGAAGCGGGTAAACGTGCCCAGTAGTCAAGTGGTTAAATTAGGGGATTGTACTCACAAACAGACCTAAGAAGAAGGCTCATCACAAATATCCAGGTAAAGAATGGTCAGAACCACTTTACATGCCTTCAGGTGGACTTGGTTGATGTTGCAAGGGCCTGCTGATGCATTTCAAGGGTGTCCTTCAGAGGGGCACCCTTGAAACGTGTCTGTGTCTGCAGGCCCATTGTGCATCTTCCCAGTCCTTCTGGAGGCATGTACAGTGGTTCTGGCCATTCTTTACCTGGATATTTGTAATGAGCTGCCTTCTTAGGTCTGTTTGTGAATGCAATCATCTATGTTATGGTGTCATAAGTTAAAGGGTAATTCCATTCAAAAAATAATTAAGCCTAAATCTTTTTCCACCCCCATTCTAAACCTATACGATCTACCTTGTAAAAGGACAAAAGTCTATACTTACCTATTCTGAAGTCAATTTGGTCTGGTCACATGATCAGCTGCCAGCGCTGGCTTCAGTGTAGAGGAGGGACAGCCGACAGTGGATGCCCCATACTAAGTCTATGGGTGGCGTCATCATTTAGACTCTGCAGCTGTTGTCGTAGCTCTCTCCTTTTTCACTGAAGCTGCTGCTGAGAGATCATATGACCTGACCACAGTGACTTCAGAATAAGTAAGTATAGACCTCTTACCCTTTTATAAGGTAGATAAATAGGCTTAGAATGGGGGTGGGAGTCGATTTAAGCATAGTTAGGTTTTCACTGCAATTACACTTTAATGTAATAGGCTCTTTAACCTCCCTAGCGGTCTGATTATGTCAGTATTTCTGTGCTCAAAGCGGTACATTTTTTTTGCATGGAAATTTTGTTTTTTTATTGTAGGCCTGTAACTCTTAGGAATAACTCACTGAAATCTGTCCGAACAAGAGTCTAGTAAACATCCCGGGTATGATAAAATTTTAAACACAAAATCATAAATTATAATATAAATTTAATTCAATAATATAATCAAACCAAAAACACTGAAATTTGAAATATAGCGCCAAGTTCGCACATCACTGAGCAAAGTCGCAAAATCGTTTTCAGTGCTGATGACGAATTTCCCCACAAATCATTATCACTCAATTCTGCAAGTGGTTCTAATTTACTATCGCTGTTCTCTAGCTGGTCTAAAATCGATTTTGACCTAAAGGGACGCTTTTTGGACGCCATGGACATTTCTCATTTTCCAGGCAGAAAGAACAGTAAAAATGCAGGCAGGGCACAGGACAAAGCACTCAGGACAAAATGTATGTGAAATGGTTTGATACAGTAATGTTTTACTATCAGATTTTAGTGTATTTAGTGAATGACTCTTAAAGTTTTTGAATTTCCCGCCAGTTCTGTTCCCCGTACGTCCCGAAGCTCGCAGGGAACGGAACCTGGAAGATGGATGCCGGCATCGGCCGGAGGAGATGGCTGGGGATGCTGCAGGAGGGACATCGCGGGAGCGCAGGACAAGGTAAGTTCAGAAGAGATCCCGGAGCAATGCTACAGGTATTCCCGAGTGTAGTTCGGGGTTACCGCTTTTGGTATTGAAACTTTACCCCGAGCTACACTTGGGAATACCACCAGGGAGGTTAATGTACTAAGCTGGAGCGCCCTCTGTTTGTTTGTTTTTTTTGTATGTAATGCCTATGGGCCACCCCTGTCTAAGGAGGGCAGCAAAGTATAGTGAACACCTGAGATCTGAGGCTGTGTTGGTGGATGTAGGAGCTCTGGTATAGAGTGTCCATTCATAATTTGGGTACCACACTTGAGTGTGAAAGACAGGGCACTATTGTTCTATGGAGGGCACTATTATTTAGCACAGTCTCCACCTTATACAATGGTATGGGAAGGGGAATAAAGAAATTCTGTAGAAAATAATGTGGAATCTGCCCAGGGGTCAGTGATGTCAATCTGTGTGAATGAGCTCTAAACATGAGTATTTAGGCGCATATGACAAAACCACACAAGCTTTTAATATCTACTGGGGCCCCTTTACTGTACTTTTTTTGGAAAAGTTGAACTAGACCTTTTTTAAGTTTTATTGGCTGCAGTGTGATGTGGTGATTGTGCCACACAAGGCTGTGCAGAAAGAGTACTGCAAGCTGTTGGCACTGTGTGAACACATTCTACCAAAAGGATTTTGGCTTCCTTAGTTTTACATTATGCAGGCTCTCTCTTCCATGTCTTAATTATGAGTCCTGTGGGAGTTGGCTGTATTAGTCAGACCTAAAGGGGAACCTTGATGTGGTGTTATGCTGCTACCTGAAGGAGTCCATTAAAAGGGATATCGCACTTGGAGGATCCAGTGGTGATCCAAAAGCTATTTGGCCCATTGGGTCCCGGTGAGGAGGCAATTCAGATATTTTTGGATTTATCACCAGCGGCTGTAGTGCACATCCACAGCACCATCTGCACGTTTATGATTTGTGGCACACCTGTGTTTATATGCACTAATCTTGTTAGATTTTTTTGGATTTTTTTCATGTGTTGTGATTGATACATCTATATTAGTTCTATTGTGTGTTTTACATTATTTTGGGGTATATTATCTTTTGGGATGAGAGTTTGATGTTAGTATATGTTATGTGATTTTTTTGAAGCACTGCTCCCTTTGTATAATTTATCCCCCAGTTTGTTAATCACTGATTGTGGTTGATCAGTCACTGTTTTTTTTTTTTTTTTTTTTTTTTTTTATATATCCCCCAGTGCTGGGAACACTTGTTTGGTTTTTTTTTTACTGATTTTTATGATCAGTCACTGATGCTAATCAAGGATCGGGGTAGTTGTGAGCACATTTATTGTATAAATATCACATTTGGATATATTTTATGGCTAAATGGTTAGCACTTCCGCCTGGCAGTACTAGGGTCGTTGGTTCGAATCCCAGCCACGTCACCACCTGCCTGGAGTTTGCATGTTCTTCCTGTTCCTGCGTGGGTTTCCTCCGGGTACTCCGGTTTCCTCCCACACTCCAAAAACATGCTGTTAATTTAATGTTAATTGGATCCTGTCAAAAAAAAAAATTGTCCCTAGTATGTATGAATATAAGTTGGGGACCTTAGATTGTACGCCCCTGGAGGGTTAGGGACTGATGTGAATGTATAATATATATGTAAAGCACTGCGTAAATTGACGGTGCTATATAAGTACCTGAAATAAATAAATGATCACTATTTTTTCACTTTGGTTGGTCACTTTTTGGATCCCAATAGGGATCAAGGCACTATTGAGAGATCACTTAGATTTATTGGGATTAGATCATTATTTGTGATATTATTACAGTTTTGTATATTTTATATGTGTTATTCATATATTAATATTTATTTATGTCTTGAGCACTACACAATTTATTTTTTGATTAAGCTGTTTTTTCCCCACAACATCACTGCATTGCGGTGGTATAAACAGATATAATAGGGAACAAGGGTGAACAATGTGTTTGGAGACTGCCTTGGGGCAAGGCTGCCCAGCAAATCTGGTGTGAATGAGCACTTGGGCTCCATTCACACTTGGTATTTCTGAAATGTGCATCAAGGTGCAATGAGAATGTGTTTTGCCACGTGTTACGGAAACATACTGCAAACGCGCGTTATACTTGCAGTGTCATTAATTGTTAATGGCACCCCAAGCACGGATAGCAGGCATGCGTTTTCTGCGCTTTTTGTCATGTGGCAAACGCACTACTAGGTAGCAAAACATGTCCTGCTCTGCTGCGCTCCAAAAAGGGTTGTGGAGCTTCTTTGGGACATTTGTAGCATGTAGGGCAGCCAGCTCAAGTGAATGAGCTGCGCTATGCACAATGAGTGGAAACTCTCCCGCTATTTACACTATTTTTTATTTCTGTCTTAGCGAAAATCTGTAAGAGCCAAAGAGAAGAAGCAAAAGCGCCAAGAGGAGCGTGCAGCCATGGCTGCTGTGCTTGCTAAGGTGCAAGCTGCCAACCAGGTAACTGCCATCTCTGTATATGAGATGTTACTTTTTTAAGTTACTTGTCTATTTCATTCATTTCTGTGTCATTCTCTCTCCGTAGCTTGGTGACCCACTTGGTGCATTCCCTGTCTTTAAGAAATTTGACAGAAATGGGTAAGATTAAAACATTTTACAAATGGCATAGTTTAGGGGACGGTCCTGTTCAATTGAAGTTCTGATTCCTATGTGCTCCTCCTTCTTCCTTTTTTTTTTTTTTTTTTTTTGAGTTTGTAAACTCAATATTTTATATTACTGACCTGTCCCTGCTGTACCATGTACTTGTATAAAAAAGTATCCTGTTCTTTGTATTGCTTTCTTTGTGCTTTATTTCTTGTGTGCTTTCTGGTGTTCCTGTCAGTCCCTCTGATTTCAAGTAAACAACTGACCACAGTAGCCATGAGAGCACAGTGTGGTCAGTTCTCTAGCTGTGCTGAGAACTCAGCCTGCTCTCTACCAATGATCAAGCTTGTCCTGACACAACCCCATCCAATACCTCCTCAGCTCCTTTCCAAATAAACAACCCACACACCCCCCCCACTCACCCCCCCTCCCTTCCTCCCCCCTCTCTTCCTCTCCCCCCCCCCTCTCTTCCTCCCCCCCCCTCTCTTCCTCCCCCCCCCTCTCCTTCCTCCCCCCCCTCTCTTCCTCCCCCCCTCTCTTCCTCCCCCCCCCCCTCTCTTCCTCCCCCCCCCCCCCCTCCTCCTCCCCCCCTCTCTTCCTCCCCCCCCCTCTCTTCCTCCTCCCCCCCCCCCCCCTCTCTTCCTCCTCCCCCCCCCCTCTCTTCCTCCCCCCCCCTCTCTTCCCCCCCCCCCCTCTTCCTCCCCCCCCCTCTCTTCCTCCCCCCCCCCCCCTCTCTTCCTCCCCCCCCCCCCCTCTCTTCCTCTCCCCCCCCCTCCCTCTCTTCCTCTCCCCCCCCTCCCTCTCTTCCTCTCCCCCCCCTCTCTCTCTTCCTCTCCCCCCCCCTCTCTCTCTTCCTCTCCCCCCCCCTCTCTCTCTTCCTCTCCCCCCCCTCTCTCTCTTCCTCTCCCCCCCCTCTCTCTCTTCCTCTCCCCCCCCCTCTCTCTTCCTCTCCCCCCCTCTCTCTCTTCCTCTCCCCCCCCTCTCTCTCTTCCTCTCCCCCCCCTCTCTCTCTTCCTCTCCCCCCCCTCTCTCTCTTCCTCTCCCCCCCTCTCTCTCTTCCTCTCCCCCCCCTCTCTCTTCCTCTCCCCCCCCTCTCTCTCTTCCTCTCCCCCCCCTCTCTCTCTTCCTCTCCCCCCCTCTCTCTCTCCCTCTCCCCCCCCTCTCTCTCTCCCTCTCTCTCTACAAGGTGAGGGTTTACATATACTTTAAGCAAACCTGTAGTAATCAATCAGGATTCACTCACCTTAAGATGCATAAACCTACCTTTTCCACAGATTGTAGAAAAGCTGCCACTTCACTGCTCCACAGCTGCAGCATGCATTTCACACTTCTGGGTGTGTAGAATACCTGCTCTCCCGCTACAGGTTGTGGTTCCTCCTGTAGGCTCTTATGTCAAAATATATATATATATATAGTTGGAACCACTACTGGTGGGGGTAGTAGGTATTGAACCCATCTGAGGGGTTGAATACTTGGAAAGGTACAGTTTCCATTTTTCCCAGCAGCTGTAACATAAGCTGCCGGAAAGGTAAATATATTTATTTATTTTTAATTTGTACATCAGTTTCTACTTGCTTGCTATGACTTACTGCACTTGAGAATGGAGCTCCTTATTGAATACACTGTACGTGTTTTCTTTATTACATATGCTTATTCTTCACCCCATCAGGTTGAATCTGACAATTGAGTGCAGCAGAGTAACAGATTTGGACCAGAAGACTCTTGACTGGGCATTTGAACTCACAAAGACAAATATGCAGCTGCTGTAAGTTTAATCCTCATACTGTTATTTCAGAAGGTACAGATTTTCCAGGTGTAGCTTCTGTCAGTCATACAGACATGTTACCATTAGAAGTGCCATTCCTGATGCAATCATAGATTATGAGCTTCAAATTCTTATTCTGAAATTCTGTAAAACGTAAACTCACGAACTGTCTAGAGCAGCCTTTTTACCTAGGAACCCTTTGAACACTGTTTCCATCATAGGAAACCCCATTTCATTCCATTTTTCAGCTAAAAATAACAGATTATTCGTATTAGCAAGTTGAACCTTGGTGGTCAGTGAGAGAAGTATCTCTAAACTCCTTTACATTGATGGTCAGTGGTAGAAGGGCCCCACTCCCCCACCTTGATGTCCCCTCCCCTTACCTTAACGGACAGGAAAGACCTGTCTGATCAACTTCTGTCAAGAGGGGACTGCCACATAATTATCGAAAATTCAGCTGCTCCTTGCTGAACCGGACACATTTTCAATAAGTGTTTGGCCAGCTTAAAGTGATTGTAAAGTTTCCATTTTTTTTTTTAATTTAAGTAATAAACATGTCATACTTACCTGCTCTATGCAGTGATTTTATACAGAGCAGTCCTGATCCTCTTCTTTTTTTTTTTTTTTTTTTTTTTTTTTCCTGGGGGGGTCCCCACTCTTTGGCGAGTGCCCCAATAGAAAGTTGCTTTCTTCGGGGGGCATTAATGTGGGCCTGCTTCCAAGCACTGCTGTCTGTGGCTATAGACACAGAGTGTGGGGCTTGTCTCCACCCCTACTCCCTCATCAAAGGATTTGATTGACAGTAGCAGGAGCCAATGGATCTCACTGCTATCAATATACCCAGTGAGTTTTGAGAAAGCCGGGAGAGCCAGTGCTCTCTTGCACAGTGCTGGATTGAGATGGGGCTCAAGTATTAGTGGGGGCCAGGGGACTGTCCTCTGCAGCAGAAGGTTTTGTACCTTTTTAATGCATAGAATGTGTTAAGGTAAAAAAACTTATGGCTTTAGAACCAGTTTAAGAGAACATGTCTGACAGGCGAAGGGAAGATATTTAAACAATTGATCGGTATTTAGGAAACTATAGGAAAATATAACCGAGGTATTTGGTGAAATCATTAACCACTTTGCCTCTCACACCTGTTCACCCCTTTGTGGACCAAAGCAATTTTTGCATTTCTGATATGGACATGTTTACCTGGTGATAACTTACAGTGCTTGTTTTGTTTTTTGTTTTTTTGTACAAACAAGGCTTTCTTTTCAGGATTGTCTTGCAACAATTTTATTTTTTGTTTGCAATCCTCAGACACTTAAACTTAAAACTTGTTTTTTATTTTTTTGAGCAGTGTTCGTTTAAAAATAAATCATGTTACTTAAAGTGTGCTTTTTATTCTGTAATTTGTCCTGTTTAAAATGATACTAAAAATTATGATTCTGGCACAAAAAAAAGTTATTTACAAATGAAGTACAGTGAGTCTTTTTCAAATTTTTTATTTTTTTTATTTTTTTTTTTTTTCCAATGTGATACGTATATATCACATTGGAAAAAATATTACAGAAATAAACAATTTTACATTACAGTTGTAAAAATATTAATGAAATAAACAAACAAAAAAAGTTAAAATATTAGGTAATAAAATAGAAACAAAACAAAAAAAAATTGGGAAAATTATAATTGAATGAAAAAGGAAAATAAGGGGTGGTTAGAGTAAACTAAGAGTTAGTGACAGGTTAAACAGAGGAACATTAAATTTAAAAAAAAAAAAAAAAAAAAAAAACTTTACTTTTCAGGTTGCTTTAACTGACTTCATCAGCAGATTGAAGTTCATCCCTTCTGATCTGTAGATGAATAAACAAATACAAAATGAAACCATGTTTCTTTGTATCTTTCTGTATAGGCATGTTGTTGTTAAACATTGTCAGACTTTTTTTTTTTTTTTTACAGCTTCAGTTGCGATGACCTTTTCTGTGTATTCAGAAATGCAGCTTTGATTATTCAGAGCTGAATTGCTGAGTACTGGTATGGGGGGTCCCAGCAGCAAGGCAGAAGGACTGGAGGTTCTACATACGCCCTGTGTACGATGATATTTTTTAGGGGCTTGTGTAGAAGTCCAAAGTTTGCACCTGGTTAATATACAAATTGTCATCCATATCTGTCAGTTTTCAATCACAGAAAGTTGTACAGTGATGACTTTTTTTTTATTATGACCATTCCCTAAATGCATCTTTTTTTAAAGTTCACCACCAGTTAGTGCTGACGTGTCTTGGTCAAGTTTTGGCACACTGCAGTTCCGGCATTACAGGGTGTGCAGTTTTCCTCATTTCAATTTCACATCCGGCATGCAGAAATTGTGGAAACCAGCCTGTAAAATATAAACTTAGCTAGGTTAGAGAATCTAAAACACAAGTTGTAATCATTAAACGGTAAAAATGGTAGAAATGTATGTACTCATTTTACAGAAGCTACATATAGTATATTTATGGTTGGCCACACATGAAAAATAGGGCCGTTATGGTCAATAGTGTGATGTATGTATATTTGTAGTTAATATATTTTTAGGAGAAAACCACTAGCCATATTTTTCAGTCGCAGTTTGCTAATAAAATGTCCTAGGAGGACACTTAGCACAGAAATCCATTAGAAAACACATTAAAGTATATGTAATTCCTTAGCTTGTAAAACAACCCATTCAGTTTAAAATCAAAATTAAAGACAAATTATTTGTGATTACCCCCCCCCCCTTTTTTTTTTTATAAGTGATTTACATACCCTCTGTTCTCTTGGAGAGATGGAGGAGAGACAGCATGGCCCATTGATTGGCTATGTGGGTGGGGGGGGGGGTGAGAAGAAGTCTGATTATTGGAGGAAAGCACAATCCCCAGCACATCTAGTGAACTGACCACACTGTGCTCTCGTGCCTACTGTGGTCAGGTTTTTTTACGGGAAAGCAGAGGGACTGGCAGGAACACCAGGGATTTCATACAAAGAGAACAGGATACCTTTTTTTTTTTTTTTTTTTTTTTTTTTTTTTTTTTTTTTTTCATAAGGAATATGAAATGTTGAGTTTACATATTCTTTAAGCCTTCTACATTCAGGAATGCCAGCATACTCTTACACTGCAATTATCCTTACATATTGAAACTGTACCATTGTCTGATTGTATAATAGTAAGGGAATCCTCTTCCCAATTTACAGAAGTTGTGCTGCTGTGGTGTACAATAATGAAATGCTACCTTGCACTAGCAATTGTTTTATATAGACAGACAGTTTGTGCACACGTAAGTGATAGACCTTTATCATCTTAATGAAATGGATGCTTACTGGGTTCGAAAGACGACACGACAGTTGCAGTATCTACAGAGAATGTTTTTTCTCTGATTACAGCTATGAGCAAAGTGAATGGGGATGGAAAGAGAGAGAAAAGCGAGAGGAACTGACAGATGAGCGCGCCTGGTATCTTATTGCAAGAGATGAGCTTGGAGCCCCTGTCGCATTTGTGCACTTCAGATTTGATGTGGAGTGTGGAGATGAGGTTCTTTATTGGTAAGAATGCAGCTGATGTATATGCTTTTTTTTAAAGTAATGTCATGCTGGATATTTTTACATCGTAGGAGTAATGTAAAATGGCCAACCCCGGCCACTGACATTTCACCTTTTATCTGTTTAAAGCAAGTGATACAGTGTTGGTTGCACTGGTTTTCACAGATTGATTTTTGCCTTCTAATAATCTCTTTCCTATCCTTCTCTTTGCCCATTCATGGTACTTATGGCTGGCTTTATGTTTGTGTGTGTGTGTGTGTGTTTGTTTTTTTTTTTTGCCATTATATATTCATATATTTTAGTCATTACAAAATATTGGTACACAGATGGCCATCCCACCGTAACATTTTCCAGTATATATCCGGCATGCATATCAATAACAAAAAAAATCCAGTTATTACATGTATTGTACAAAGGACATATCTATATCCAATCCTTTTTCACTATACTGTAAATAGTACTTCCAATGAATAAGGCTAAACCGCAGTAGTTTTTTTTTACTTGAACATAATTGCAAACTCTGAAAGAAACAATAGAATTAACACTGTGAAATGCGTTCGCAATAAACATGACCATAAGCTGTGCCTGTAAGGTCTACTTTCTGTTTGTATTTTGCCTGTAATATTCTTTTACTTCCTCAAAAGGGCCTCATGCACACTGAATGTTTTCTGTAACTCTCCTGGAAACCTCCTCCTGGCAATTTGGCTAAAAAAACGCTTGTAAAAGTGTGTAACGCGTTTAGTCACATTTCATTAGCCAGTATAAATAATTGATTCTGGCCATTGAAAGAAATTTAGGCTCAAGTGCTAAATGCACCTAGAACTCTACTGCTCCTGGAGGCACTGGCAGTGGGGTTTTTTCTGCCTCTAAACTCTTCTGCCACTGAACTCCGTTACACGTTTATGTTGTTTAGGGCAGTGTTTCTCAACCTTTTTTCAGTCAAGGCCCCCTTTAAAATTTATGGACCGTCCCGAGGCACCCTTTAAAATTATGGACAGTCTTGAGGCACCCCATAATAAAATGGGGTGCCTTGAGACTGTCCATAATTTTAAAAGGGCACCTCATTCTAAAATGTGAGAAACTATTCTAATAGTTTTATATAACACAGCAATATACACACCTGTAGGACACCCAACATTAAAAGTGATTTATTCTTCCAAAGCAAATACACTTTTTTGCACACTGGAGATGGAAGAGCTGCCTGAGCTGTCGCTGTTTGTGCCCCTTGGAAAAGGTTGCCTGCTGATCTGTTGTCTGTAGTAGACTTTATACCTTTGGAAGGGGACAGTAATCTCTATTGTTACAATTTTGTTATCTTTTATGTTTCATTTCCCTGATATTACACAAATGTTTCAGAAGCAAATGTGCCTTCAAAATAGGAAAGCAAATACTGAACTGCTCTGTTAGTCTTCATGCACACGGGGGGCGGGGGGGGGGGGTTGATAACGCTGGTAACGTTAGCTGTGTAAAGTCACATTAAAAATGTAAGTTTTTAGCGTGTTCGCATTAGCGTTTAGCGGGGTTTTTCCACGTTGTTTTTTTTCATTTTTTTAGCTTTTTTTTTTCCATTTTTTTTTTTTTGTGGTCAAAAAAAGTCCAAAAACGCCAGTTTGCCGTGTTTTTCAGCATTAGGGCATTTTTACAGCTTAAAACCTCCTCTAGAAACCCACTAGTCCTGGGTCTTTTTTCCAGGCAAAAAACATTGCTGCCAAAAAGTGTTGATTACAGTCTGTGTACATGTACACATAGGATAACATGCTGGGGGGTTTACTAGCTGTAGAAAAAAACCTCAAAAGCCAAAAACCGCAGCTGTAAAAATGCCCAGTGTGCATGGAGCCTTAAAATGTAACTAAAGGCAGTGGAGAGGGATTAGAACACCTGTCAGTGTTTATTGCTGTCTGTGCCCTGATGGGGAGATTCACCCCTTCTATTTGTCCTGTTTACCATTGAAAGGGAAAGTAAACAGAAGAACTGACCAGACAGACTAGGAGATGGCTTTTATTTTTGTGTCTGCCAGGGTATCTATTGCTAGACCTTGGAGATCCCCAAAAATCCCTGTTGAACAGAGGCGGACTGACAACTCATGGGGATCATGGGGCCCTTGCCCACACTCAAACCACACCAAAAAAAGCCTATGAAAGGTACCAGGGGCATCTCATAGGGCCCCCTCCTGACCCCGGGCCCTCGGGCATGCACGAGTTCCCTAATGGTCAGTCTGCCCCTGCTGTTGAATTACTGAAAGCCAAGCTATCATGGATTATGGTCAATAAACCGCTCTCAGCACTGCTAAATGATTGACATTCTTTGACAAAACGTGGGATCCTTGGATCACATATCTGTCGACTTCTTTCTGGAATGAATGTTATCCTATTGGCTGGATAGAGTGCACCTCCTTTTCTTTCTTTTTCTTTTCCTTCCCTTTTTTTTTTTTTTTCTTGTTCTTTGCAACTTTATGCTTTTCTTTCTTTTTTTGATACTGGTCAAAGGGCCATAAGGCATTTTATATTGACTCACCGTGTGGCTGGCGGGGGTTTTGAGCTCAGATGTTCCCTCACTGATTGGTTACACAAAGCATAGTTGAAATGAATGATGGATGACTATGTACTGGAATTTGTTCATACACCATTGTCACATCCTATGTAGTTCATGTTTAGGCTTTACATGATTTATTTGCCATATGTTCTGTTAAAACTGCACTTTCTTTTTCATGTGCTATTGTAATACTCTTTTGAAAGCAAAATCGATGGAACAGAAAGTGAAAGTAAAGAAATTCCAAAATTTTGGGTTGAACCGTAATAGAGTAAATAGAGGTAAAATCTTCCAATGAGGACAATACTTCCTGTGTTGGTTATAAGACAGGAATTGAAGGAAAATCTCCCTTATAGGACACAGGTGGCAAAAAAAGACAGGTTCTCTAACTCTCCCTTACGCTATACACTTTAAGTAGAAATCTTTATAATACTGTATGTCTGCTGGGAAATGGACATTTCAAAGAGTAGCAATCTCCTGGGTCTCCCACAAGTTTCCCTGGTTCCTTCTGACTTTTATGTCACTACTGTATCCTGTAATGATGTGAATGACTGACAGAAGGAGTTACCACTGATAGCTGAAGGGAGTCCCAGGAGATTGACTCCCAGAAGTCCTAGTTTCCCTGCAGATTTCTTAACAGAGCAAAATCCTAGCACAGCAAGCAGTGTTTTTCAGTTGATTTAGGTGCTTTTCAGTTTAAATGGATATGCTCTTTTTTTTCTGTGAAACAGAGGTTTCCAGCTCCCCCAGATTTTTTCTGAATAGCTTGATTGTGATGTAGAAAATTTTAATACATTGATAGTAAATGTCATTTTTTTAATCCGGAATTTCCATTGTGAAATTAATAAAGTTTACTTTTCAGTTACTTGCACTTTTACAGTGCAATATATCCATTTGTTGATTTAGGCCCTTGAAGTGAATCTTTCATCTGCACTAGATGATATAATCATAAAAGATATTCTTTAGGGCAGCATTGTGATGTAAATGGAAGGACTGTGATGTTAAGGGGCACTGTGAAGTAAAGAAAAGACTGTGATGTAAAGGAGGCATTGCGATAAAAGACGGAGACTGTGAAGTAAAAGAGGGCGCTGTGATTTAAAGAGGGGCTGTGATGTAAACGGGAGGGCTGTATGGTAAAGGGGGGACTGCTATATCAAAGGGAGTGCAATGATGAAAAAGGAAGCCGCTATGATTTTAAGGAGGAATGAGGACACTGATGTAAAGGGGGAACTGTGTTTTAAGGGTAGAGATATGAAGCTGTGATGTGAAGGATCTGAGTTTTAGCACAAACCTAAGTTTCAAACCCCTACTGGAAGAAAATTATATTAACTGGACCTCTGGGAATTTTAATTCAATACTCTTGATCTGTAGCTTCCTAACCAGAGATTATTTTGTGTACTGGAATGCATTACTGCCTATTAAGATATACTGTATACTTGCCCTATGTATTTGGTGTAAAACAGATGGGATTGATGGCAGGTTTGCATGATTTAGGTTCAGGAACGAGGAGTCCCAGAATATTGGAGTTCTGTCAGTTAAATGTTTGGGTGCCCAAGTATATAAAAGCAATGCTGGGCTGAAAAACACTCTCCCCATGTGTTCATCTGCTGTCTTGCTAGCACTCTTGCCAAAATGATGTATTTTGTTAACTGTGTTCGGTTAAAGGATAAGTTCACTTTTCATAACACCATATTCAGGGTGTAACATATTATGAAACCAGCCCCCCACCACCTCCAAACCTCCCATGTGACAGCTAGCAGTGGATCTTCTCCCCCACTAGCTGTTTATAATGTTTAAAATATGTGGCTGTGCAGAGTTCTGTGAATGGAAAAATACAAGTCCTGACAGCCGTTGCGGCTGTCCGCTTGAATTTTTCCATGAACTACCACGACGCTGTGGTAGGTCATTGTGTCTATCTGTCAGAATGTATCTGTCTGTTTGTACAAGGTACGAGCACACAGATACACAGACAGATCTGCAGGATTCCTGCATTTCACCAGCGATCTGGTGGAGCAAAATAAACAACCTTTTATTTACCTGGTTTAAATATTCTTAACAAATATTGCTACAGCTGCTTAGGCATCACTACCAGTCTTATCGTTTGACCCATCCCCTTTCACTCTTACATGTGCTAGAAAACATGGTCTGCATGTGCAACGATGCACTGTAAATTACATGTTGGTATTTATTGCAGTATCATTTTTTTGTTTTTGTGTACCTGTGCTTTTGCTGATTCAATTAGTTCCCCACTGTATGTTTCTTTTTTTTTTCTAGTTATGAAGTACAGTTAGAAATTCGTGTCCGCAGGAAAGGAGTAGGGAAATTTCTGGTCCAAATCTTACAGTTGATGGCGAATAGGTGAGTGTATTTAATGGACCTGTTGTGCCTCCTGCATTTTTATACTGTTCTATCTATTCATACATATTCAGTCAATAGACAGTCTGAACGTTGGTGACCCTTGCTGCATGATACATGGTTCAGTCATTTAGACCCCAATTTCTGTGTACAGTTGAATCTATGAAGGTAGTAATCTGTTTCTTTTGACGTGTGTGTGTGCGTGCGTGCGTGCGTTTAATCCTCTTCCCCCCCCCCCCCCCCCTTGTGTACTACTAACTTTAGCTTTAAAGGAAAGGTTCTCCTAAACTTGGCATACCTTTTTATGATTCTGCAAAGGCAGTGTTATCTACTGTCTTTTCCAATAAATTCTACAGTTTCTATGTTCCGTATCCAGTTAATATGCCTATTAATGGAGTTTATATGTACAATGATGTGAAGATGTTGGTGGAATTAAACTAGATAGAGCCTTTAAAGAAAAGTATACTCGCCTATAGGGACAAATCTGAAACTTTTCATTAAAATGAATTTATGCTATAGCTTACTTGATTGACAAATCTACTACTGCAAGGACCAGTCATGTGCTTTGACAGATATCAGAGTACAGCTGTCAAAGGCTGCGGCTGGCATGAGAAGTTTCTAGCAATGTCAACAACCTTTTCTCCTAGCTAGAACAATGATACCATTATCAAACAGATCAAGGTAACCTGTCACAAACTGTTTATTAGCTAAATGACAGTACTTGTAAAACTTGTTGCAGGCACCTTTCTGATTATAACAGTGCAGTCAGAAGCTGGTTGAAAATGGTTGGTTGATTTTTCTGGAAAAGTAATGTGTATGGCTAGCACTTAATGTAGTCATATTAAAGATAATTTTTTGACTGCAGAGGTCTACCTCTGATTATTCTTTTGCCATTATGAAAATACTGAATTTTCATACTGTTACTCTACTGTTGCACAGTTCTTGATCCTTCCCTATGACTTGGAAGGTAGACTTCCATTGTTTTGTAGCTATCTTTATGAGTACTCTTGTGAGCTTCTCTCACTGCTCCTACCTGTCCCCACAGCACACAGATGAAGAAAGTGGTCCTTACAGTATTTAAACACAATCATGGGGCTTACCAGTTCTTCAGAGATGCTTTACAGTAAGTCTGATTACTGCTTCTCATGTTTGTTTTCCTTATTCCCAATTTTTATGCCTTCCTTACTTTTCCCATCAGGTTTGAGATAGATGAGACCTCTCCCAGTGTATCGGGGTGCTGCAGTGATGATTGCACTTATGAGATTCTGAGCCGCAGGACAAAGTATGGAGACACCTCTCATTCACATTCAGGACAGTGTGCTGGCTGCTGCCATTGAACATACCTTTCGATGGACATGTGGATTTTTGTGGTTTTGAATGGACAAAAAAATTGTCTTTTTTATTTTTTTTTTTTATTTTTCCTTTTTAAATTTTAGTGTTGTTGAAATACTGCACTTTTGTGCGCGTCCATTTGGCTTGCACCTTTGCAAGTCCTTTTATTAATAAATAAATTCTCTTTGAACCCAACAAGCTAGTGTGAGGATATACTCATTGAGGTGTAAGTTATAAATCACAGGTAATTGGCTGTAAAGAGCTATTTGATATACAATTAAGTGCCCCAAATACCTATATGTATGGAAGAAATAGTAAATTGGAAATAAATACCATTGTACCTTGTAATATAATGTTCTTTAGTACTGTGCAGTTGTACAGCCGCCTTTAATGTATGCATACAAATCCATATTTGTACCTATGAATAATGTGGGTTAGAGTTTGCATAGTATTAATGGACACATATACAGTAGCTTTATTCAAAATGTGTTTATTTGTAGGAATCATTTATTTTTATATGTATCCATGTACCACATAAAGGACTGGGGAGAAAAAAAAAGTGAATAGGTGATTTAGAAGCACTTTCTGTGCACAATGGAAGGACCAGCCTCATCGTACTCTTGCTTGCTGATCCACATCTGTTGGAAGGTGGACAGAGAAGCCAGAATGGAGCCTCCAATCCATACAGAGTATTTACGTTCAGGTGGAGCAATAATCTGTAGAATACAGAATACCAAAGTTATAAATCGTCTAAGTACAAATATATCCCTTTTTTTATAAAGAACTAGCTTTCTACATTGGTCTAACTCTGCCACGTGGCCCCAGGAAGTGAGAAATAAATCCTGCTTTAAACTAGTAGCAGTAGATGCTGTCCTGGGGAATTATTAAAGAATTCTATATTACCTTTAGGATTTGTTAGACATATCAGACATGCTACAATCTAGCTTGCGGGGAGGATAGACTTTCAAGAATGAATTTGGATTGTGACTGCGTAGCTTTCACTAGATACAGTACAAGGGTCAGGCGTTGCATTTTAAATTTTATTAAACTTGCCTTGATTTTCATGGTGCTGGGAGCCAAGGCTGTGATTTCCTTCTGCATACGGTCAGCAATACCAGGGTACATGGTGGTACCACCAGAGAGCACATTGTTGGCATAAAGGTCCTTACGGATGTCAATATCGCACTTCATGATGGAGTTGTAGGTTGTCTCATGGATACCTGCAGATTCCATACCTAGGGTAAACCAAGCAAGGCGTGTTATTTTCACAGTACAGATGTTAAAGCTGAAGTGATGTATAGGTAGCAAAAAAACGCGCAATATTTACCAATGAAGGATGGCTGGAAGAGGGTCTCTGGGCAACGGAACCTTTCATTACCAATGGTGATGACCTGTCCGTCTGGGAGCTCATAGCTCTTCTCAAGGGAGGATGAAGAGGCAGCAGTTGCCATCTCATTCTCAAAGTCCAAAGCTACATAGGCAAGCTTTTCCTTGATGTCGCGCACAATCTCACGCTCAGCTATGATGAGAGAAAATTGCCATTATTAGTAAGAGTAAACAGAAGCCTACCTGTGATGTGACTCCGAGACTAAAACGATGCTTTGCATAAGTTCTATTGCTTTCTACAGCTTTTCTGTTAGGGCTTTTAATTGTAAATAACGTTTAGTATTATAAACCTAGATGTCCAATATTGCCAAGTTCACTTCATGGAAACAGTCCTCACCAGTGGTGACAAAAGAGTAGCCTCTCTCAGTCAGGATCTTCATGAGGTAGTCAGTGAGGTCACGGCCAGCCAGATCCAGACGCTGGATAGCATGGGGCAGAGCATAACCTTCATAGATGGGTACGTTGTGGGTGACACCATCTCCAGAGTCCAGGACAATACCTATGAAGCCAAGAGAACATTGTTAGAGCTGCAAACATGTAGTAGTGTTTTATGAGACTTAATATAGAAAGTTAGGTGTACAGAAAGTGCTATAATTTGTAACTAAAGGTAGACAGAGTTTTTAGACCAGGTACTATTGTACTTCATGAACATTAGTAGACCATATTTAAAAATGGGTATTTAGGACCCAATTATAGAGGCCCTGGACAGCACCAATTTTTCAGAATTGAGGGCTGATAGATACAATAATGAGATTTATAATGAGGTACCAATTTTATATACCAGACAAATTATAACTTAAACATTCTATTAGGCACAATAAAAGACTTTGGCCTTTTAAGTCTTTTAAGGTTTGAAGTATTTTCATGTGCCTAATAAAATGTTTACCTTTTATAATTTGGTATATGGAATTGGTACCGTTCAAATCCCATTATTGTATCTGTCAGGCCTTTATTCATAATATTTAAAAATAGTTTTTTTGTTTTGTTTTTTTTTTGTTTGGTACAATGGCTTCCAGGCTCCTGAGATATAATTCAGTCCTACATACAACAATTTTTTTTAACGGCCTTCTGTTATTTGCCACTTTATATGAAACCTTCACTCCAACCCAGTGTCCTATCTCAAATACTGCATAAACTGTTATATTTTGTTAAATGGTAAATAACTGCCATGGGGGGGGGGGGGGTTCTGTCTTCCACAAGATAATCTGTTCCATGATTTGTCTACACGTGTCATTGTTTGGATGTGTGATTATTACCCATGCATACAGATCTAGATTGGATTTTAGTAAAGAAGTCTTACCGGTGGTACGGCCAGAGGCATACAGGGACAGTACAGCCTGGATGGCAACATACATTGCAGGGACGTTGAAGGTCTCAAACATGATCTGTGTCATCTTCTCACGGTTGGCCTTGGGGTTCAGGGGAGCCTCAGTGAGCAGGGTGGGGTGCTCCTCTGGGGCAACACGGAGCTCATTGTAGAAGGTGTGGTGCCAGATCTTCTCCATGTCATCCCAGTTGGTGATGATACCATGTTCAATTGGGTACTTCAGAGTCAGGATACCTCTCTTGCTCTGGGCTTCATCCCCAACATAGGAGTCCTTCTGACCCATACCAACCATGACACCCTGAAAAGGGAAAGAAATTTGATGAATACACAAGATGCATACAGAAGGCGCTGCAAGGTGATATACTGACAAAATACTAATTGTAAATAAACTAAAAAAAGGAGATATGTGGGCTATCATTACTGACCTCTTTCTGTAAATTCTAGTTGCCTGGCTTCAGTACTTCTAAGCACAACAAAAGTCAAAATTCCTACTCTACTTACTTTGGGTCCATGTCTAACACTAGTATTAAAACGATACATAACTGTATCTGAGCACCAAAAACTGAACCCATCCATTCATGTCTATTTAGTAGAGAAATCTCTTTGATAAACACCCCCCCCCACAGCATTTCTAGCCTTGGCATATTGAGTAAGGGCTGATGATTCATGTGGTATTTACTTCCCTGGAATCCTTCTTCCCTTATCTCAGGCATGCAGATGGAAGAGTGTGCTTGGCTGAGAAAGCCCCTCCAGGTGAAAGGAAAAAAAATGCCAAGGAAACTCCTGGGATATAATCACATAATTTTGGCCTAGCCCAGAAACTAGGAAGCTACTGAAGTAATGTAGAAATGAAAAAAAAAAGTTAAAACAAGTAAATATGATCTGCTTTCCTATCTATTTACTAAGGCTAGTAGCAAATGGATTAAAAATAGTTAATGTTGTTTGAGCAAATTTTTCTCTCCTTTTTAAAGCCAAGGCATCGGTATGACAGCAAGATGGCAAACTTTTCAAGAGAAGCATTAGTACTGATAGCCTACATATTTCTCTCACATCAGATTTCCTTTAAAAGTTAAAGTGGAATGGAAGTTCTGTTGTAACAAACAAACAACAAGCAGGAATGCTTTTATTGCAGAAGAGACATACAATGATTATTCTGCAACAAAATGCCCCTACCTACCTGATCGCTATCATCATCTCAGCTTACAGCACCTGGCTGGTCTCTGTGTGTTGGAATGATGGCCTCCTGCGCATGTGCAGGTGTGATGTCACCAGGGGTGGACTGACAACTCATGGGGCCCCCGGGCAATAGGAGATCATAAGGCCCTGTGTCCTTGCCCAAACTCAAGCCTATGAAAAAGGTACCAGGGGCACCTCATGGGGCCCCCTACTGACCCTGGGCCCTCGGGCAGTGCCCGAGTTTCCAAATGGTCAGTCCGCCCCTGGACATCACCCTGCATCAGCCAATGAAAACGGACGAAGACCGGCACACAGGAGAAGATACTGGCGAGGGACTGTTGCAAAGGTGTGTATTCTCCCCTTTTAGTTCATCTTTAAAGCGATGAATATGGTTTTGTTTGCAACTGCAATACTCTGCTCAAAAAGTTTGAATAAGCAGTACTGTAAACATTAGATTTACTAAAACTGGAGCACTCAGAATCTGGTACAGCTGTGCATGGTAGCCAATCCCCTTCTAACTTCAGCCTGTTCAATTCAAGCTTTGACAATACAACCTGGAAGCTGATTGATTTCTATGCAGAGTTGCACCAGATTTTACACACTCCAGTTTTAGCAAATATTCCAGTTCACCTTATACAACTTATTCCTTACATGGCTCCATTCAGAAAGCTAACGCACCTTGATAAGGATACTTTTTAAAAAGTGACTTCAGCAGAGAGATTACAAATTTACAGTCGCATAGCTAATTTAAAGATCATTATTCTTGTGTTAAGGCTTCTTGATTGGAGCCAAAGGTATAATTTAGCTTGATTTTTTTTTTATTTTTTTTTAAAGTGTTTCTTTTTGAATCTTAAATTAGACATCTGTAACATGTTGGTTCAGAGGTCAGGGATTTTATACGTGACCTCTAAAATCTATATAATTGTTCTGTTTTAATTTATTAAAGAAATGGTGCAAGATCTAAAAACATTAATACATTATTAACCTTTAATCATTTCTAACCTATGCATCCTTGTGATTAACAGCTTATTGTGTACAGCTCCGCTAGATGGTGCTGTTGGCAATTTGTAGTGCTGACATTCTGCGCTCCTGGTGACTACCAGTTATTAACTGCAGGAATGTTTTCATAGAGCCATAATTTAATGGAAAGCTGCAAAACAAAAGCAACTGTCTGCAGAGGACGGGGAATGGGTTCTGATGCAAACAAGGTTTTAAATACAAAAAGCCACATTGCTAGGATTTGCTTTATATTGAACTACACGTGTTCAACAAACACCCATTTTTTTTTTTCCTATTTAGTCAATATTAAAAGACAACAAAAAAAAACTATGGAATCCAATGTGTTTTTTTCTTTAAAAAAACATAAATACAAGAGGGCAGTGTATAAGATTTTAAATACCAAATCTTAATTTTGTGTATATAACCATGTTAAGTGATCCTGTAAGCCTTTATAGGTGTGTAAACTGACCAAATCTTAGGTGTGCTTACCTGGTGACGAGGACGTCCTACAATGGAGGGGAAGACAGCACGGGGAGCGTCATCTCCGGCAAAGCCAGCTTTCACCAGCCCTGAGCCGTTGTCGCATACCAAAGCGGTGGTCTCGTCGTCGTCACACATGGTGGATTCAAGAGAGGGGCTGTTGGTGAAGGATTAAATAAGTTAAAAAAAAAAAAAAAAGTACACTTGCATACTGTAACTTAGAGTACAGTTTAGAGGTTGTCTGTGATATATCATTTCCTCTGCTTTCAAGTCTGACTATTCCACCTGTCTGTATTGCTGTCCCATCTGTTTTAGAGCCCAGCTGTTCCGTGCTGTCTCAGAAGAACTTGTCAAGTTAGCGTTTTGGCAGCAGAATGACTCCATAAGGCATGGCAAGGATTTCTGAGCAAGCAGTTAAATAACCTTTCGTAGGGCTATAAAAGGGTGGCTTATATGCTACTTAGAGAATAACATTTAGTGATCATATTGGGATTTAAAAAGGCAAGGAGAATTATTCCTTCAAAACCCTGAAGATCTTGCAGCTAGGAAAATAGTTATGTATTCACAGGTTATTTTTGATAAATGTGCCAACGATTATTTAGGTTGGGTTAAGGGTAAACCACTAAGGGGACTGAAAGGATGTATGTGATGCAATCTGTGGCTTACATTGGCCATACATTAGTTTTCTTTAGATTTACCCTCTGCTATGTAGTGCAAGGGCCTGCCTGATTGCATAAAAAATTGAAAGTGTTTAGGTTTGACTTCATATTATATGATTTTGGTAAATCTAAAGGAAAATTTGTATAATGTATGGCCAGCCTTACTTGGGAATGGTTTTATGATTATCAGTTAATTCCGCTGCTGGAATGAATGGAAATATCTATAAAAATCATTTTAAAGGAATTTGACCAAGAATATAGTTAATTGGAAACTATTCTTTCATAAATGCTGTGCATCAATGCAGGGAATTAGTTGAATGACAGTGTGCAGTTAAATTAATGGAGCTGTTAAGTGATTTTTGTAAGTGGGGATTAAACTGAGGCTTGGCAGGACTGGCAAGAACATGATTAAGTTATGACCTGTGGGATTTCCTGTGTGTATTATTTATGCCAAGCAAGACTGCCAGGAAGACAACCTGTAAGGTACAGAGCAAAAACTCTTAAAGGTCAATTAATACCTTTTTAGAAAATGCAAGAATTTTGGACTTTGTAAATTAATGGCAAGGGAAGAATCTGGTTTCAGGGTTCTAAAAGATAATTTTCTGCTAGTTATTAGATTGTATTGTAAAACAAATGGTTAACAAGGAGGGAGTTGAATAAAAGTAATTTGTTAAAGGAATCCTCTACTTATAATGCTAAATGGTTCAGATAATGCTAAGGTAAAGTAAAATATTCTACAAGGCTAGCAGGGAAAGGGTAAAAAGACCAGTCGCTGATAGGGAAGGGGTCAGATGATGCTGTGCAGGACTCACCGTGCTGCAGCAGTGAGGGCGTAGGTGTAGCTGTGAGCTGGCAAGTGCTGAATCGAGCCATGTATTTATATTGGTGGCCCCTGTAGTAGTGGTCAGGGAAACCCCACACTCACTCAACTCCATATTTGGAGACAAGCCAGGACTGGCCAGCCTTGTGAGGGTCTGAGCTGGGGGTCCAAGTGCTGACCATATATAGAGGGGTCTCCCTCCCCCTAAGCCTGTATACAGCTTGGCCATACACATGGCTATTCCTGGATATAGAACTGGAGAGGCTTTACTTAGAAAGTGCTGTCTGTGTGTATTGATAGTTTTACAGATTAGATTAACAGGAATAAATATAAAATGATCTGGAGATCAGAAGGTATTGTTTTTGTTTGCAGCTTTGCATGTATTTATGGTGTTAATTCTGAAAAATGGAAATTGTATTAATTGCTAACAGGTAAGAAATCATAGAACTTGCTGTTAACGTTTAGCACACTATATTTTACCAAATGCATTTGATTATCACTGACAACTGAAATCTATGAACTGAATGTTTTGAAATATTCATTCAGTAAAATAAGCAGTAATAATTTGTAGTTTAATGTTTCTTAGTATTTCTGCCTGGTTGTATTTAATGTTTGATGGAACATCAGAATATTTACGATAGCAGCTGCAGATCCTTTATCACGGGAATACATTTTTCTATCACACTATTCAGTATATTGAGACGTGAATGAAATACTAGACCACTCAGCCATAATCAGGAAAATGTGGATAAATATTGCTTGTAAACGATTACATTAGATACATTTTTACTTTTCAATGGGTTTCATGGAAACTGCTAACTATGCACATTTAAACATATTTCGATATAGCTAGTAAGTCCCATTCAAATGGACTTGCGAAATTATAGAAGAATTATGTAAAAAAAACAAAAACCTCTGCGCTTCGTGGAGATCAAAAAAATAAGTAAATAATTAAGATAAATGGGGATAACTCACTAAAGCCCTGTACACACAATAAGAAAATCGTCCGAAAAATCTTGCGGAACCACTGATCGAACGATTTTCTCTTCGTTGATGAGTAGAGTGTTTTAACCAATAACAATATTGTGAGCGAAAAAAAAACTGGTTGAACAACAGTGAAAAATGTTGTCGTTTCGCATACGAATGACCAATTTTCTATGTGGTGGTATGACGGTCGTACGAAAATCTATCAAGCGCTATCACGCATGAGCAGAAACAGAAGATGACCCGGATGTTTATGTCCAAGGAATCTTCGTAAACACGAATGAAATATCCAAATGTTAAAAGTAGATTGGCCTAATGAGATCATGAAACCAGAATTCTGCATATTATATTTTATGTATCACTGTTTATGTATATAGGTCATGTAATAAACTATATTATACTCATTGCTGGTAATTGTGTATATCGCTCGTTCTGGTCGGAAGGGCGTGGCTACAAGGTCACACGCACACTGCATCACTTCCACTTGTACGGAAGACGTCAACACTACGTATTGCCCGACGAACGATTTTTTTTAGATTGGTTAATGTGGGCCACGATTTTGACCAACAAACGAACGCCTCTCGGTCGTCACATGACCAATCGCTCGATTTTCTAATCATGTATTCCCACCTTAAGAAAGCAGCACTCTAAAACGTGTTTGAATACATAAACACTAGAAAATACCTAAAACATATTCGGTGCCCTATCCTTTTTTTAAATATCAAAATCTGCATCAAAGTGCATTGCTATACAGGCAAAATCAATAAAAAAAAAAAAACAAAACATTGACAAATTTCATACAAAATTTAATATACGTGTGCCATATGATAAGATACACGTGCAAACGTACCTAAAGGAATGAAAAGTGCTATGTGCAGTGAAGTGCCTTAAATTTTAAAGATTTGCATCAATAAAAGTTCATCACAAGCAGATCCCCAACTGGCTCTTAACAGCTACTTCGGTGCACCATGACCAACGATCTGAGCACACAGCCTGCTTACCAGAGGTTAAGGCAACTTATTACAAGCCAATAATTGCTTGAATAAATCACACAGCCAACCAGCATACTATCCAGATAGGCTGAACAGGGTTAATCCTCCTGAAGATTCTACACTGTCATACCTATGAAGTACTGGTCCTGCAGTTTAGTACAGCAGCCACACTCGCAATAAGGTGCATACAAAAAAACAGTACAAAGCACCCTATAGTGCAGGGGTGGGCAACTGTGGCCCTCCAGCTGTTATAGAACTACAAGTCCCATGAGGCATTGCAAAACTGACAGTTACAAGCATGACTCCCAAAGGCGTCATGCCTTTGGGAGTCATTATTATTGAGAGTCATTATTATTATTATACAGTATTTATAAAGCGCCAATAGTTTGCTCAGCGCTGTACATTACAAAGGGGGACAGAACATGTGACAGAACAATAACAATACAATGCAAAACATGAGGGGATCGAGGGCCCTGCTCTTTCGAGCTTACAATCTAGGAGGGAGGGGATGGTGGCACAGGAGGAGAAAGCTGTGGGGGAAGGAGTGGTAGGAAGAGTGGAGGAGGTCGGTCAAGTTAGCAGGGGGTGGGGTAGGCTTCCCTGAAGAGATGTGTTTTCAGGGTGCGCCTAAAGGAGAGGAGAGTAGGTGATAATCTGATGGGGTGGGGCAGGGAGTTCCAGAGGATGGGTGACACCCTGGAGAAGTCCTGGAGGCGGGCATGGGAGGAGGAGGCATGATGGGACTTGTAGTTCACCAACAGCTGGAGAGCCACAATTGCCCACCCCTGCTACAGTGCATTGTCAGATAAACTCACACTTATTAAGGGCTGGTTCACATCTATGGGGATTGTGGCCCACATTTGAACAGACACCACAGCCCATGCGTTCGCTTCCCGCAGGAAAAAGGTTCCTGCACCATTCTAAAAACACAACGGCCTGGAAATCGCACGGTGCTTTCGCAGTCCACCTGTTTTCATACAGCAGCGCGTTTTGACTGCAGGTGGTTGCAGGTGTTGGAATCGCATAAATATGAACCAGATTATGCACTTACAAGGTATAACATATAGTCAGCACTAATCAGCGTGAGACTCGCATGCCACTCTGTGTAAGTCATATGCTGATCAATGCATATTCTTTCAATAAATGTGAGTTTATCGGTTAATGCACTATAGAGCTCTTTGTATTTTCTATGTACCTTATTGCGAATGCGGCCGCTGTGCCAAACTGTGGGACCAGTACTTTATGGGCATGGCGGTGTGGAGTCCTCAGAAGGATGATTAACCTTGGATAGTATGCTGGTTGTCTGTGTGTTTTTTTTTTCCCCAAGCAATTCTTGGCCTGTAATATGTGGCTTAACCTCTGGCAAGCAGGCTGTATGCTCACGTGGTTAGTGATGGTGCTCTGAAGTACCTGCTAAGAGCCAGTAGGGGATCCACTTGTGATTAACGATTTTCAGGAGTTTCAATTATGAACTGTTATTGATACAAATCTTTAATATTTCAAGTAGAACTATAGGAAACATTTTTTTTTTATTTTTCATTTTGGATAGAGTAAAGGAAGGTTATAATCCCTGTGAGTTTATTTTTTGCCATGTGCATCCCATTTGGGAGATTTACCTTCACTTCCCATCTCCAAAACAGGATGTGAGAAAATGTCTGCAACTTAAGGGAATTCCTTCGGGACCCCAGGTCACCAGAACTAGAGTCCCCATTGGAAATCCCCCCCTCATTACTTTTCTGGGGGCAACCCAAGATTTGGGGTTACTTTCACTTTTGATGATAATGGTAAACAGGACAAATAGAGAGGGTGAATCTCCCTAATGAGGGCACAAACGACAATAAAAACCTGACATATTTCTAATCCATCTCCACTCTGTCCAAAACAAAAAAAAAAGTTTTGCTTTTAGTTATACTTTAATGGTCCTTTCATACGGGCATTCTGTTTTTTTCATCAGTTCAGTCATGTGTGAGTTTACATCCCTTTTTTCCCATTTTTTTAGTCATCAGCTGACAGTGGGATTCTCCACTGACAGCTGAATGTGGAAAAAAAAAAAATGGTGTGGGGTCCCCCCCTCCATCCATACCAAGCCCTTCGGATCTGGTTTGGATTTTGAGGGGAACCCCTACTTCAAAATAAAAAAAAAATGGTGTGGGGTCCCCCCCAAAATCCATACCGGACACTTATTCGAGCATGCAGCCCCCAGATCCCGGACCCCCCCATTTTAATGAGTATGGGGTACATGGTACCGCTACTCATTCACAAAAAAAAGTGTAGTGTGAAAAAAGACAGGAGACAGTCTTTGACAAGTCCTTTATTAAAAGAAGAAAAATAAAAGAATGTCCCCCGAAGTAGATCCAACGTCAATCACGCTGCCCGCCGCCGCCAGAAAAAGAGAAAAAAAAAAGGCTCTGCTCCCGACGCTGGATCCCAGCCATCTGACTGCTCTGCTGGCTTGACTGTTCTTAAATATGTAAGAGGCGAGGTCACATGGGTGATGTCACCAGGTGGCCCCGCCCCTTACATATTTAAGAACTGTCAAGTGGTTGGCCAAGCCCAACCCCACACCATAATCCTCCCTCCACCAAACGTTACACTTGGCACAATGCAGTCACACAAGTACCGTTCTCCTGGCAGCCGCCAATCCCAGACACGTCCATTGGCTTGCCAGACAGAGAAGCGTGATTCATCACTCAAGAGAACACGTCTCCACTGCTCTAGAGTCCAGTGGCGGCGTGCTTTACACCACTGCATCTGACGCTTTGCATTGCACTTGGTGATGTAAGGCTTGAATGCAGCTGTTCAGCCATGGAAACACATTCCATGAAGCTCTCTATGCTCTATTGTTGTGCTAATCTGAAGGCCACATGAAGTTTGGAGGTCTTTAGCTATTGACTCTGCAGACAGTTGGCAACTTCTGCACATTGTGCGCATCAGCATGCGCTGACCCCGCTCTGTCATTTTACTTGGCCTACCACTTCGTGGCTGAGTTGCTGTTATCCCCAGTTGCTTCCACTTTGTTATAATACCACTAACAGTTGACCGTGGAATATTTAATATACACTCACTGGCCACTTTATTAGGTACACCTGTTGGGTAACACGAATTGCTAACCAACCAATCACATGGCAACTACTCAATGCATTAAGGCATCTAGACGTGGAGAGGACGATATGCTGAAGTTCAAACTGAGCATCAGAATGGGAAGAAAGGGGATTTAAGAGACTTTTAACATGGCATGGTTGTTGGTGTCAGACAGGCTGGTCTGAGTATTTCAAAAACTGCTAATCTATTGGGATTTTCACACACAACCATCTCCAGGGTTTACAGAGAATGGTCAGAAAAAATATCCAGTGAGCAGCAGTTGTGTGGACAAAAATGCCTTGTTGATGTCAGAGGGCAAAGGAGAATGGGCAGACTGGTTTGAGATGATAGAAAGGCAGCAGTAACTCATGTCAATATGGAGTAATCTCTTGAGCAATGTTTCCAACACCTTGTTGAATCTATGCCATGAAGAATAAAGGCAGTTCTGAAGGCAAAGTGGGGTCCAACCCGGTACTAGCAAGGTGTACCTAATAAAGTGTCCAGTGAGTTTATATCTGTTGATTTGAGTACAATTCAGTTGGACTGAATAACATTTGTTACTGCATACAGCACTATAAAGCACTTAGAGGATTTATAATAAATTATTTTCGAATAGCATTTTTAAGGGTTTATAGGTATGATACGCCCAGGGGCGGACTGACCATTTGGAGACTCGGGCATTGCCCGAGGGCCCGGGGTCAGTAGGGGCCCCCATGAGATGCCCCTGGTATGTTTTTCATAGGCTTTTTTGAGTTTGGGCAAGGACACAGGGCCCCATGATCCCCTATTGCCCGGGGGCCCCATGAGTTGTCAGTCCGCCCCTGGATATGCCACTAAAGAATGATCGCAATGGGCAATACACAATACTTTATAATATAGTGGTAATAATAGTTGTTCTGCACTTTTTTGCATACCGTATATAGATTAGATGGATGTGGGAGCACATAAATGCGTTTTAGCTGCAACAGAATGTAGATATTAGTTTTACACAGTCAATTGAGGGACTTAGCATGGAGAAATATTTGGGTTCACTAGGGCTGTGCCACAACAACGAGCCAAACGCGTGTGTCTCCCTTGGCCGCTGCATGCAATTCAAACTTCCAGGTGTGTGGAATACCTGCTCCTCCTCTGAATGCAGTGATATCTCCAGACAGTTTTTCGGACCCCCCTTTTTAGATCACTCTGCATAAAAGGAGTTTTAGATCTAATCACAATGTGAAAGGTAAAGTTAAATCTCTGTATATTACGATTTCCAATTAATTATTATTTAAGTGAGCGATCGTAGATTTTTATGTGTGCGTGTGTGTTTGGACAACTTGTATATTTTTTATATATATATATATATATATATATTTGTTTTTTTTTCATAGAGCGTGTACACATTGGTGTCTTTCTATCATGCAGTGGTAAATGACCGCTGCACAGTTCTCCTCTGAATGCCTTTTTATGAAGTGGTGTAGATCGCTTCTTTGAATGAGGAAAGAAGCGATCTACAAACGTTTGAACGCTAGAAAATGTCTGCTTTTACTGCAGTCTTATGAGATTACAGTAAGAGATTATTATTATAGATCAGTCAAACACCGTTTACTAAGCAGCGGTAAATTATCGCTGCTTCGTTTGCGGTTCCTCCGATTCTCCAGCTCTGGGCCGGAGAATCTGGAGGGAGAACACAGATCGCCAGTGAAGGGCTGACATTGCCAGGGGCAGACTGACCATTTAGAAACTCGGGCACTGCCCGAGGGCCCGGGGGCAGAAGGGGGCCCCATGAGATGCCCCTGGTACCTTTTTCATAGGCTTTTTTGAGTTTGGGCAAGGACACAGGGGCCCCATGATCCCCTATTGCCTGGGGGCCCCATGAGTTGTCAGTCCGCCCCTGGACATCGCTCCTTCATACACTGGCCATCTGTGTGCTGAGATGAACAGAGGAGAACATGTTCTCGGCTGATCATCTCTGTTTCCTAAACCACTAATGATCGGTGATCAGCAATGATCCTTAGGATCGCTGCTGATCTCTGTTTCATAAAAGAACACCATTGTTTTATCTTGAGTATGCTTTGATGTTTATTTGGATTTGTGACACTGTTGCCCCACCTCCCATGATGTGAATGTCCCACCAGGGGCGGACTGACCATTTGGAAACTCGGGCACTGCTTGAGGGCCCGGGGTCAGTAGGGGGCCCCATGAGATGCCCCTGGTACCTTTTTCATAGGCTTTTTTGAGTTTGGGCAAGGACACAGGGGCCCCATGATCCCCTATTGCCCGGGGGCCCCATGAGTTGTCAGTCCGCCCCTGTGTCCCACCCATATGGGTAAGCCCACACATGGCCTGGTGCTATATATAGAGGAGAGTATTCTCGGTTTGACTAGCTCTGATGAAGAAGGGATTCCCCCTTTCAAAACGCATCAGCTTCATTCTGAGAGTCTTCCCTCTCGATGGGATCCGCACCTGTCTGCTATTCCAGTATGCTGATGTTGGATTTTATATGCTTTTACCAATGCTACTTTTGTGAGTGTATATATATCTCAATTTAATAAATTCACCCTATACTTACTGAGCAGGGGCGGACTGACCATTCAGTCACTTGGGCACTACCCGAGGGCCCCGGGTCAGTAGGGGGCCCCATAAAATGCCCCTGGTACCTTTTTTATAGGCTTTTTTGAGTGTGGGCAAGGACACAGGGGCCCCATGATCCCCTATTGCCCGGGGGCCCCATGAGGTTTCAGTCCGCCCCTGTTACTGAAGTAATGCGCAAGGTTGGTGTGCTTTTGTTTTTGTTCTCCATTACAGTTTTTATGCCCCAACAGGATGTATGAGCCCTCAGGAGGAGCCACTGTGTGCCGCAGTGGAGCAGGTACTTTATGCACCCGAAGCATTGAATACTTGCAGAGGCTTGCAAAGTGGAAATGTTTCAACAGACAAGCCACCAGAAAGATAATTATATTCTCTCTTCTTTCACAGGGAGGTCCTTCTGTACAAGTGACCCCGTGGTTGGAAGGTCACTTTTAATGACTTCTGCACAGACACCCTCTTAGACTTTCTGACACATGGAGAAGGACCAGCAGACCAATGCTTTGGAGAGTAGTTGTCTTCTTAATGGGTTTGAGTTGCTTCCTAAAGCTATAGCTACACAGATGGATACATTTATTTGCTGTTGAGAGATTTTAAGACCACCCAGGGGTATTTCTCTTATTTGTCTTGCTTCATAGTATGGTACACCCACAAATTTTGTTATAATACCTTAAACTACCTTATTTCAGATGGAAATGCACTTCTTGCTGTATATATGAGCAGGGGGCCCCATGAGTTGTCAGTCGGCCCCTGTATATGAGTTACAGCTACATCCTTGATCACAAGCTTGCTCATGCTGACTTGTTTTGCATAGGAGTAGGGAGTTTATCTGATCAGTTCTATTGCTGAGCTCTGATTAGTAGGTGCACTAGGTAAGGCTACATTCATGAGGCAGTTCATGTGCAGCCAAGGGCAGCCACTGGCAAGAAATAGTACATTCTTGCTGGCAGTTGTAAATATTAATGCACACACTGTGTGCAAGCAGCAGCTGTCGGTAGTGGCTGTCACAAATCAGTGGATGGTGACGCTGCTGTTTGAACGTGACAGCTCATCCAAGAGGTTACATTTGAATACCAACCCCTGATGCAGACAGTGTTGACGTTTCTGTGGAGTTTCGGCTGCATACAAACTGTCCACAGTTTACCGGTCAGCTTGCACAGAGTGTTCCTGCATTGGAATGCAGAAAACTATCCAAGGCTAAACTTCCATGCGAATGTAGCTTAAAACACTGTGTCTACTGGACTGCCTAGTCATATTTAGATACAGGAAAAGAGGGAAGACCAAGAAGTTGCTAGTAGAATGTTTAGCTAATAAAGGAGAACTATCGCTATTTATTTATTTATTTTAGCTTTCTAGGGGACCAAGTACACACAGTGAAGGAAATAAGTATTTGATCCCCTGCTGATTTTTGAATGTTTGCCCACTCACAAAGAAAGGATCAGTCTAAAAATCGAATGGTAGGTGTATTTTAACACAGAGACAGAATAGCAACAAATAATTCAAAAGAAATGCATGTCTAACAAATGATGCACTGATTTGCATGTTCATGAGGGAAGTAAGTATTTGATTCCATATCATTCAGCAGGATTTCTGGCTACCAGGTGTCTTCATACAGGTAGCAAGCTGAGATTAGAAGCAGTCTCTTAAAGGGAGTGCTGCTAATCTTATTTTGTTACCTGTATAAAAGACACCTGTCCACAGGAGCAATCAATCAGATTCCAAACTCTCCACCATGGCAAAGACCAAAGAGCTGTCCAAGGATGTCAGGGACAAGATTGTAGACCTACACAAGGCTGGACTGGACTACCAAACTATCGCCAAGCAGCTTGGTGAGAAGGTGACAACAGTTGGTGCAATCACTCGCAAATGGAAGACACACAAAACAACTGTCAGTCTACCTAGCTCTGGTGCACCATGCAAGATCTCACCTCGTGGAGTGTCAATGATCATGAGAACAGTGAGGAATCATCCCAGAACTACACGTGAGGATCTTGTCAATGATCTCCAGGCAGCTGGGACCACAGTCACCAAGAAAACAATTGGTAACACACTACGCCGACAAAGATTGTAATCCTACAGTGCCCGCAAGGTCCCTCTGCTCAAGAAAGCACATGTCCAGGCCCATCTGAAGTTTGCCACTGAACATCTGAATGATGCAGAGGAGGACTGGTTGAAAGTGTTGTGGTCAGATGAGACCAACATCGAGCTCTTTGGCATCAACTCAACTCGCCGTGTTTGGAGGAGGAGGAATGCTGCCTATGACCCCAAGAACACCATCTCAACTGTCAAACATGGTGGTGGAAACAATCTGCTTTGGGGGTGTTTTTCTGCACCGCATCAAGGGGACGATGGACGGGGCAATGTACCATCAAATCGTGAGTGAGAACCTTCTTTCCTCAGCCAGGGCATTGAAAATGGGTTGTGGATGGGTGTTCCAGCATGACAATGACCCAAAACACACGGCCAAGGCAACAAAGGAGTGGCTCAAGAAGAAGCACATTAAGGTCCTGGAGTGGCCTAGCCAGTCTCCAGACCTTAATCCGACTGAAAATCTGTGGAGGGAGTTGAAAGTTCGAATTGCCAAACGTCAGCCACCGAACCTTAATGATTGGAGAGGATCTGCCAAGAGGAGTGGGCCAAAATCCATCCTGAGATGTGTGCAAACCTGGTGGCCAACTACAGGAAATGTCTGTGATTGCCAACAAAAAATTTGCCACCAAGTACTTAGTCATGTTTTGTGAAGGGGATCAAATACTTATTTCCCTCATGAACATGCAAATCAGTGCATAATTTGTTAGACATGCATTTCTTTTGCATTTTTTGTTGCTATTCTGTCTCTCAGTGTTAAAAAACACCTACCATTTGATTTTTAGACTGATCATTTCTTTGTGAGTGGGCAAACATTTAAAATCAGCAGGGGATCAAATACTTATTTCCCTCACTGTATAGCACTTGGTCCTGTTCTGACTGAAGGCCATGTTGCCCCTAAACACACCTCTTAATGCTAGCTGTATCTCCATCCTTTTTGAAGCCAAAATTATGGGGGCAGGTAGAGGCAGCAAAGAGCCCCCCATAACTGAGTGATCTGTCACTAAAGTGCTACTCGTCCATTCATAATGGTAAAGGATCACTCAGAGCTGTGCCTCTGTGTAATATATCTACCGATGCCCTGTATGTGTACAAGCAGCCTTGGATACATTGTGCAGAGCCACAGTTTTGAGTGATCTTTCTCTATTATGAATGAACAAGCACCACTAAACATTCCTTCATAACAGTGACAAATCACATAATGCTGCAGAGTTCTGCAAATTTTCACTTTTATGAATTAATGATCAGCGATGTTGGGCCGGCGCAGTGCATACCACAGCATGAAATCTATGATCGCCCATTCATAAAGCTGAAAGATCACTCATCCATCGACTGGGCTGTGTATGTGTACAATGTGTACAACCACTGATAGAAACACAACTCCACAGGGTAGAATCTTATTTTTATGCATGGCAGTGCTGATCTCCAGAGCAGCTGTTGCTGCCAAACACCAGAGCTGCCAATCACAAATCTGTCACCTTTTTAGTAGCGATGTCGGACAGAGGGGGGAACCCTGTCTGACCACCCTGCTTGAAAGCTAAGGGATGGATCTGAATGGTTCCAAATGCTGTATGCACTTGGTCTTCTAGGGAGTTAATAAAACAACAATATTTAATGGTAGATCTTCCATGTCTTTGACTGCAGTCGGGTTTTAAAGTGACTGCAAACTCATTTTTTAATTAAAATAAATCTTTTTTTAAATATAAATAGAAGGTTCCTTCTATCTCTCTCATCTTTTGTTTCATCTCTCAAAAGCAAGCTGTTGTCCACTACTCTCAGATTTCCTGTTCTAGAATGACTTCATTGGTTCTCTAGGCCAGTGTTTCTCAACCTTTTTTCAATCAAGGCGCCCTTTAAAATTATGGACAATCTCAAGGCACCCCATTCTAAAATGTAAAAAACTATTCTAATAGTTTTACATAATGCAGCAACATCCACACATGTAGGACACCCAACGTTAGAGGTGATTTATTCTTCCAAAGCAAATATTTCTTTCTAATCTGGTACTGACTAGTATTCCAATGTTTCTCCCTCAGTTTCTCTCCCTCACTCTACTAATGTGATCCCACTGTTGAAGGAGAGGGGCAAACAAGGATGCTGTGCAGGCGCCCGATGTCCTCTTTATCAACTAATTATGTAATTTTTTGTTAGGATGCTGGCAGCTGACAGGTCGTAAAAGTGCACAATGAAAACCTATGGCTTTGTGCAGGGGTGGACTGACAACTCATGGGGCCCCTGGGCAATAGGGGATCATGGGGCCCCTGTGTCCTTGCCCAAACTCAAAAAAGCCTATGAAAAAGGTACCAGGGGCATCTCATGGGGCCCTCTACTGACCCCGGGCCCTCGGGCAGTGCCCGAGTTTCCAAATTGTCAGTCCGCCCCTAGCTTTGTGTAACTAAAAGGCAGGCTTGATCCACCTGCTGGCTTGTATACAATTTTTGGCCGGTTTTTAAGAATTTTGCCAAGGCACCCCTGAAAAGGCCTGAAGGCACACCAGGGTCCCTGGCTGAGAAAGGCTGCTCTAGGCCCCCTTGTGTATGTGAATGTAGCCACCATTTCCTGCTCCTACATCTGTGCAAATGCATTGAGTGCTATAGGAATTGCAGTATGCAAAGAGTGAAGCATGTGGCCAGAGATAACGGCACTACTCTCTGTACACTTGCAGTGGTGAGGTGCATTGGTGGAGGATTAGAATTGCACACAGGATAAAAAAAAAGTAGCCTGAAAACAACCGTAAGAAACTTAAAAAAGAGTGAGTTGTTGTATACTTGATATTTTAGAACAGGGTGGTCAAACCCAATTTCTTTGAGGGCCGCATCAGCATTATAGTTGCCCGCAAAGGGCCGGTTGAATCTGTAAGACCATATAAATGTATCTGCTCTATATCTTATTAAATAATTGCCTCTGCAATTGGTTATTACTGTAGTTATAGTAATAACTTAAAAGAGAAGTGCGACCTTTTAAAAAAACAAACTCACCTAGGTGGATGAAGCATCAGTCCGAGGCTGGGCAAGCTGCGGGTCAGGCATCTGGGTAAATCCTGACATTAAAGGCGGGATCCCTCCAGAGTCTGTATCGGCTGAGTGACATCAGCCAATAGAAGACTTTAGCCTGCTGTTGGCTGAATATGAGTCGCAGGTGTGGAGAACAAAGTGCAAGTGGTTAATCATCAGACAAATATTACCAAGCCCAGTTTATTGCATTAAGCAGAGACGAGGGGGTGCTGTGGTTGCACAAAAAAGGTCAGAATCTGTAGGAAGAATTGTCCTCACTGCCGCCAATTATTAAGACAAGGTGGAGACGAGTGGGGTGCAGTAGCAGCAAGAAGTACAGGGGCCAAATGAAATGGCCCGGTGGGCTGCATCAGGCCCGTGGGCCTTTTGTTTGATACGTGATTTTAGAACAATTGATGTAATAGAAAAAAAAATGTGAGTTTAGTGTCACTTGTGGAGGATAGGAAAATGAAGGTGTTATCTTAGGGTTTACTAATTTGTCTTTGCATGATCCTAAATAACTACCAGTTCTAGTTACCCATCTGTTTATCCTCCATGCATACAGTTGTGTTCAAAATAATAGCAGTCAGACATCACTAACCTGATCAATCACTGTTTTTGGTAGAAATTATATTTCTACATGGCAAATAATTTACTAGCAGGTGTAGTAGAGTAATAGAAATCCAACAGACCCAACAGTCATGACATGCATGCTGCTGATTCTGTGTCATTGAATCACTAATTGAAAGGGGCATGTTCAAAATAATAGCATTGTGGAGTTCTATTAGTGAGGTCATTCATTCTTTGAAAAACAGGTGGCAATTATTGCCCTTATTTAAGGAAGGAAGGCAGCAAATGTTGTACATGCTGGTTACAGTGCATTTATCTCTGAAATTCTGAGGAAAATGAGTCGTTCCAGACATTGTTCAGAAGAACGGCATACCTTGATTAAAAAGTTGATTGGAGAGGGGAAAACATATAAAGGAGTGCAGAAAATGATAGGCTGCTCAGCTAAAATGATTGCAAATCCTTTAAAATGGCAACCAAAACCTGAAAGACGTGGAAGAAAGCGAAAAACTACCATTCAAATGCATAGACAAATCGCCAAAATGGCAAGGACTCAGCCAACAATCAGCTCCAGGAAGATCAAAGAAGGTCTAAAGTTCCCTGTGAGTACCGTTACAATTAGAAGACGCCTATGTGAAGCCAAGCTATCTGCAAGAAGCCCCCGCAAAGTCCCACTGTTGAAAAAAAGACATGTGCTGAAGAGGTTACAATTTGCCAAAGAGCACATTGACTGGCCTAAAGAGAAATGGCGCAACATTTTAGTGGCCGGAGACAGTTTGTCAGACGACCCCCAAACACTGAATTCAAGCCACAGTACACTGTGAAGACAGTGAAGCATGGTTGCGAAAGCATCATGATATGGGGATGTCTCTCATACTACGGTGTTGGGCCTATTTATCGCATACCGGGGATCATGGATCAGTTTGAATACATCAGAATACTTGAAGAGGTCATGCTGCCTTATGCTGAAGAGGAAATGCCCTTGAAATGGGTGTTCCAACAAGACAACGACCCCAAACACACCAGTAAACGTGCAACATCTTAGTTCCAGACCAACAAGATTGACGTTCTGGAGTGGCCAGCCCAATCCCCGGATCTTAATCCAATAGAAAACCTGTGGGGTGACATCAAAAATGCAGTTTCTGAGGCAAAACCAAGAAATAGAGAAGAACTGTGGAATGTAGTCCAATCATCCTGGGCTGGAATACCTGTTCACAGGTGCCAGAAGTTGGTTGACTCCATGCAACACAGATGTACAGCAGTTCTCAGAAACAGTGCTTATACAACTAAATATTCATTAAGTGATTCAAAGGAAAGCAAAATCTTCAAACATTTTTCAATTTATATAGTGAATGTTTGAGTCTGTAAAGAAGAATACAAACACTGCTATTTTTTTGAACAGTCTAATATTCACTTTTCTTCAGTTTTTTTAGAGGGACAACACAAATTTGATATTATTTTCTTCATGTTTTGATTTGGAATAGAATGTGTAGTGTTCCCAATGCATTTGTGTGTATGGAAAAGAAAAATTATTAGAAGGATTTTGAGCTTTATTCACTTTTTTCAACACACTGCTATTATTTCGAACACAACTGTATGTAACATAAATTGTGTATGGAAATATAGGTCAGGGGTATTGAATTAAAATTCTCGGTCCAGTCAGTAAATTATTCTTCCGGCAGAGGTCCAAATCCTATTTTTGTGCTATCACTCAGATTCTTCGCATCACAACCCCCCTCTCTTCTTAAGCTAGGTTCACATCTCTGTGGCTGGGGAACATGTGTGAAATCGCATGCGTTCCCAGTCCGCAGAGACATGCGCTGCACTTTAATTAAAAAAATTATAATTAAAAAAAATGCAAATTCTCAGATTTGAATCGAGCCTCATCACAATCCTGTTCTTGCATCAGCATCCTCAGTCCTCCTTCACATCAGTCACTCTTCTTCACATCAAAATCTCCCCTTCACATTACTGTCCTTAGCCCCCATTACTGCCTTCAGGCCCCCCCATTACTGTCCTCAGCAACCCTATTAATATCCTCAGGGTTCCATTACTGTCCTCAGCCCCCACAATACTGTCTTTTGTCCCCCTATTACTGTCCTGAGCCCCCCCTTAACTGCCCTCAGCGAACCCATTATTGTACTCAGCCCCCCTTCACATCGTCCCCCTTTCTGTCCTACCTTACACAGACAGTGAGGAGAGCAGCAGGTTTGGACTGCCCTGCATACTAGCAACCAATCGCTTGCTTGTTAACTCGGGCAGCCCCCGCACACCAGCCACAGCTGTCCCACCTCCCACTGTTGGCTCTATGAGGATGACAGTGGCGGTGGTGACAGCTCTGGGCAGAACAGCTCCTAAATGGCAGGACCACAGCACTCCAGGCAGGACATTGACTCGGTCCAGATCTGGACCATGATCCACCATTTAGTGATTCCTGATATATGTGATACTTAGCCAGCTGTTAATCTTTCAGCTGCAAAGAAATATAAAAAGGTCAGAACTCTGAAAAGTGATACATTGTTTAAATATAGTGTGTGTAGCCTGGAGGGCTGCCAACCCCTGGCTTATGCTGTATATTTTGGATACCCCAACAGCAGGATCTCCGAGCCATAAACACTGATTCTGTTTCTGTCCGTTTTTGCCAGTTTCAGTACCTCCTGTTGCGTTCTCCATTATATAAAATAAATAAAATTGAACAAAGCTGGCAGGTGTGCAAACACAGACACTCAAGCAAAAAGATTTCCCCAAGAGTTTTTTTTTTGAGTTTTTTTTTTTTTTGAGGTATGAGGATTTACTGAAATGTAAATAGTTTTGTGTGAGCTGACCCTTTAAATTGTTGTAATACCCTTGACTTAGGCCGGCCAAACATGGGTCGATTTTCGAACGATTTTTCATTTGAAAGAAAAATCAACCAAGTTTCGCTCTGTTAGTGGGGCAATGACACCAATTTTGGTGGTTCCTCCCCTTTTCATTTATCGGGCATGTTGGAAAATTTGTGAAAAACTACCGATTTTCGAAAGCATTGGTGGCACCATAGGATTACAGAGCAAACTACATTTTCGATCGAAAAATTGTTCGGAATTTGACCCATGTATGCCTTGCTTTAGCTGCATGACAAGCAAGGTGGACGCTGCCCATTTGTCAGTTTTGAGTGGGTCCTCCTGCCTTGTTTTTTATTAACAATATTATTATTATTATACAGGATTTGTATAGCGCCAACAGTTTGCTCAGCACTTTACAATATAAAGAGAGACAATACAGCAACAATACAGTTCAATACAAGAGGGTTAGGAGGGCCCTGCTCCTTGGAGCTTACAATCTAAGTGGGATTGTTTAATGCAGAGTCTCTGAACATTGGTCACGTGAAGGAAGTTTGGACTGCTATTACATGCTTATTGTCTGTAAGGGTTTTAACCCTTTTATATTAAAGTGGTATATGTTTAATGTTCTATATTGTGCCCCTTTGTGTCATTGTTTTTACCCAGAATCTTATGTGTCCTGGTCCTTTTGAGTGCAATACTTTACCTTTTTTGATTCAAGCCCAGTGTGTCCTTTTCATTCACAAGGTTATTTTGTGCCCCATGTATGTTATTTTCTTTCATTCCAGGTTCCTTGTCTGCTTTGGAGCTGCAAGACCCTGTTATTCTTACTGTTTGGATGCTTTTGCATTAACTAGATATCCTAGATTACATCTAAGCAGTGGCATATCATCAATGTGTGCAGTGCACTTGGTACACCCAGGCCCCATAGGGGATGTAGCGCCATGTGTACTCACTGACTGCGCACATGGGGGATTCAGGTCAGCGGGGGCTGCTTGCGGTCTCCACACCCCCCATCCTTCCTATCAGCAGTCCTGGCAATCAGTGTTGCTGAGTGGCCCGCAAAGCCCAGTTCTGCTCTTGCCCAGTATTCACAAGAGAATGGAAATTCCATCATGGAAGGAACTCACCTAGAGGTCATCCTTCATCCAGAGCTGCTTTGGCCCCTGGCTCTCTCTAATGCTGCAGCGCTGTAATGCAGAATCTTCACCAAAAAAGATTAAGGCTAGGTTCACACCTATGCAGGCTGCGTTTGAGCCGTTTCTGCACTGCGTTTTGCGTTGCATTTGTTTGCACCTGCATTTTTTACACCTTTTTGATGCGTTTTGTGGTTTTTAAAAACGTTTCTTGTTGCTAGGTAGATTTAAATGCAAAAACGCAGCAAAAATGCAATACATGCTTTTCCGTAGCATTTTCATTGAAGTCTATAGAACCAAAAACGCAATTTTTTGCTTTAAAAAAAGTTCCTGACCCTTTCCAAAAAACGCACTGGGTGAAAACGCGCAGATGTGAACATGTGCCATAGGAAGTCATGGTAAATGGACTGTACTGCGTTTCTGCAAAGCAGAAACCGCTTAGGTGTGAACCTGGGGTAAAGCAGATGGCACTAAACCCTCCTATCCTTTTCAGCCAAGGAAGCTGCCATCTTAGCCTCTGTTTGATCTTCAACTGCCATGATGTTGCACATGTGACCAGTTATGACACCAGACATTTGATGGTTTGACAGTTTTGTTGAGAGCACAAGCAAATGTAACTGTTTTTCAAAACTTTTAAATTGTAGAGTTTAGTTCTGCTTTAACCACTTCAAGACCGGACACTTTCACCCCCTTCCTGTCCAATTTTCAGCTTTCAGCGTTATCACGCTTTGAATGACAATTGCGTGGTCATGCAACACTGTACCCATATGAATTTTTTAGAATTTTTTTGAGACAGATAAAGCTATATTTTGGTAGTATTTATTCACCACTGGGATTTTTTTTTTGTTGCTGTATAAATGAAATGTCCAAAAATTTTGAAAAAAGTGTTTTTCTTATAACATTTTCCAAATAAATAATATTTCATCATAAATCTTGGCCAAAATGTATTCATTTTTTTTTAGTAAAACAAAAATAACCCAAATTAATTTATAACCAAAAATAATAATTTTTTTAAATTTTATTTTACATTTTTATTTTATTTTTTTATATTTTTATTGATGGTTTTTTTTTTTACATACTGTCACCCTAGCAGTACAGTGTCACAATGGTGACACTGTACTACTTGTAGGTGGTGATGAAGATTTTTTTTTTTACACTGATTACTTTTACACCCATAAAGGCTGTAAAAGCAATAATTTCTCCTTCTCTCTGGCTGCATTCTTGCAGCCATTGAGAAATACTGTGTGAGCTGTGATTGGTCACAGCTTGTCACATGGTACAAGGCTGTTGTGAGCAGCCTTGTGCCATGTGACCTCTGTGATCATTCACAGATTTCACACGTAGTAAGCAATGATGTCAGAAGTGACATCTTGCTTGCTACTCTGCATGTGATCACTGATTGGCCAATCAGTGATCACATGATCGGGACCTTGCACAGAGGTCCTGTACGACGATCGGTGTTCCACTGTGTCCGGAAGACACAGCGGGCACCAGATCGTGGTACTGCGCACTCCCAGGGAGCGCGCACAAGCAGGGGGCGGGGAGGTCGTTTATAAATGGCCACCCGCCCCTGCACTGCCACCATCCGGCCATTTATATACAACGGCCGGACGGGAGGTGGTTAAGGTATTCCAATATAAGTTCATTTGGGAGGATATCATTTTACTAGTACAACATGCTGCTAGATGTAAATGGGACATAATATCCAGGAGACCCCTGATGTGAACAGGTGGGTGGCATCACTCTGATGTATAGCGATATAGACAGTGAGTTTGATGTGATGGGGACTAAGGGCTAATACTAAAGTTTAGAGCGACTCACTGTTTGTGCTGTAATTGCCCTTCTCCTTGTGGTCGTTGGGAAGAATTACCTCCTTACAAACAGCTAAAAAAATCAATGGTGTCAATGGGAACTTATCTGAAAGGTAGAAATTGCTCAAGGAACCTCCTAGCAACATCTGGAGAAACCCTAGTTGAGAAGCCCTGTTCTAAACTATGCAAATCATCTCAGACCCTATTTAACCACACTCCTGGTAAGCCACACCTTATTTTCAGCGTAGTGTAGACCACACCCACTTGTTGCCTGGTGTGCGTCGCCTTTTTTTGCTTAAGGAAGCAGGTTCAACTTATGATCTTAAGCCAGCCATAGACAGTTCAAATCTCATCCGGTTTAGAAGAGACTGGCTGAGATTTAAACAATGTATGCCCACGACAGAAAAATATATTTGAAATATATTTTAAAAATATTCTTTCCAAATATATTGACATATATTTGAAATGCTATATTCAATATATTTAAAAATATATTTTTATATATATATATATATATATATACTGCATGTTGAAATGTGTTTTTATTACAAAATATATGAAAAATATTTTTAACAGTACATTTCAAATATACTGTATGTCTTTAAAAATACAAATCTACATTTTTGGAATGCATGTACAAATATATGTAAAAATATATGTTAAAATGACTTTTTTATATGTTAGAAAAAATCCGAAGAATATATTTAAAAAACTATATATTTTTAAATATTTTTCATATATTTTGTAATATATAAAAAACGCATTTCAACATGCAGTGTGTGTATGTTGAAATGCATTTTTATATATTACAAAAAAAAAAAAAAAAATATATATATATATATATTTATTTATTGAAATATATTGACTATGGCCAAAATTGTAGCATTTCAAATATATGTCAGTATGTTTGGGAAGAATATTTTTAAAATATATTTCAAATATATTTTTCTTCCATATGGGTGGGCAGGCTGAATGTACTCAAGTTGATCAACCAATCAACTTGGGTACAACGAGCCTGTCGGATTTTACATGTGATCATTGCTAGTGGCTATTATAGCCGCTAGTAGTAATCACTGTGTTCTCCCCAAGCAGGATGGCTCCCTGTGCTGGGAGAACACAATGGCTCCACGGGAGAGATTCCTTTATCAACACTTACTGTGTTGATGGGGGAATCAAGTGATTTTCTTTCCTGCAACCCGTGGTTGCAGAAAAGAAAATCACTCCATCTATGGATGGCTTTACACACAAGCCCACTGCATTCACAAAAAATGCCCCTGCATCAAAATTGATCCTTTTCAACACTTTGGTTCCTAATTTTGTGCACCTATATAAACTATTTTTCAAAATTTTTTTTCTTTTTTGCTGTCTGTGTCACTGTGGATTTTCTTCCTTTCTTTTTTTCCTGGCGGCTATTGTCACTGAGACAAAGTGATGGTAAGTCCAAAATGTTAGAGTTGTTGCCAGAACAAGGGGTGCGGGCAAACCTTTGCATGGGGGCAAATGCTCCAATGACACCTGTGTAAGAGAGGAATGCACCTCCTTTTGTAGAGATATCCTATCATGTCCAGTTGTACTGTACCTACCGGACAGGAAGTGGGGGGAAATATCACCAAAGGGACACAGCAAAAATTTAAAAGACTGGGGTGTTAACGCTTCCTCACTGAATGCAGGGCTAAAAAAAAACATTTTGGCTATAGTTATGCTTTCAAGTCGAGTGTGCATGTGTATTGTGTTTGATAATTTGATTTTTAAAAAAAAACATTACTAAAAGGAATAATAAAGCTGCCATTGCTGGTTACCACATGAAAAAAGTGCAAACTTGAAACACTGAAATGTGCTTGCTATAAATAGCACTGAAGTGCAAAACTATTTTTAGCATCCCAGTGGGACCCCCTGGAGTCTGAGGTCCTGAGCAGCTGCCTATTTTACCCAGTCGCTGTTTTGACAGGAGTTTTACTGTTTATCTGTTCTATTAATGCATTTTTTTTCATCACATAAGTTTCAACTGACCGGGTTTGTACTGTTTTCTTTTAGGGCCCATACACATGCCTGTACTCATCCAGAAATAGCTTTTTCAAGCTTGGGGGAGGTTTCAACCTCCAGGGGTCTAGCACTTGCCAATGAAGCCCCATAATGTTCAGAGTTGATAACTAGCACTTACTGGGTGATCAAGTATAACTGTCAAGTGTAGTTTTAGTTTTCTTTCATGTACGTTGTAATCCAGACAGAATCTTTGTTATATGACAGACAGAAGATTGGATGGCTTTACAGTCTGACACTTCTCTGATAACAACAAAAATACAATAAAAACTCTAGTAGTCCTTAAGGCTAAGTTTATACCTATGGGGGATGCGTTTGACCCATTTCTGCATTGCATTTTCTGTTGCGTTTTGTACCTGCGTGTTTTGCGGTTTTTTAATTTTTTTTTTGTTTTGTTGCTAGGCAGATTAAAAATGCAGCAAAAATGCAATACATGCTTTTCTGCAGCGTTTCCATTGAAGTCTATAGAACCAAAAACACAACTTTTTGCATTAAAAAAAGTCCCTGACCCTTTCCAAAAAACGCATCAGGTGAAAACACGGAGATATGAACATGTCTCATAGGAAATCATGTTAAATGGACTGTACTGCATTTCTACAAAACACAAAATGCTGCAGAAAACGCTTAGGTGTGAACCTAGGGTGAGAAGTACTCTTCTGCCAATATAGTGATTCAAGAATGGAGATTCATTTTATTACCCAGACAGGCCTAATTTTAAACACCTTCCTAGAACTGTATTCATGCCTTCAAAAATGAAAGCAGAGCTTGTATAACAGATCTCCCTAGTTCAGAGAAACTTCAGTCGCCATAGATCAGCCTTTCTCAACCTTTCTGCCCTGGAAGAACCCTCAAAATATTTTTTTTTTTTTAACCCTTGCTAAAAATTATTATATCCAGGGCTTTATTATCAGCTGCAGGTGCTCTTCTCCTCCAAGTCACCCTTGTCTCCGTCCCCTACCCACTCCGCAAGCACGGTCCCTTGTTTCTGCCCCTGAACGACCTCCCAGTACTGCCATTTTTAGAGAATACAGAGCCAAGTATAATTTTGTGGTGCTAAGTAATTTGTATGGAACTTGTTAACACCTTCCCACCCGGCCTATAGCAGATTGACGGCCAGGCGGGACACTCCTCGTTGTGACTGGGCGTCATATGACGTCCTGTTAAAACGAGCCGCTCACATGGCAGTGGGGACGCGCAGTGGCGCAATCTGTCACAGGCTGTGTTCACGGGACACAGCAGATCACATTTCAATTGTATACAATGGATGGCTTCCTGTCATGCCATCCATTGTATACAATTATGTTGTTAGCTGTGACTGGTCAAGGCAGTCACATGATACAGACAGGGCCAATCACAGCCCATCTGTATCATGTGATCAGCTTTGCCCAATCATAGCTAATCACAACAAAAGACTGATTGAATCAGTTTCACTCAGTAACAATGATTGCAAATATCAATGAAATACATTGGTATTAGCAATCATAATGTGTTTAAAAAAAAAAAAATCCTGATCACTTGCCCAGAGTAGTTCAATGTTACTATGGTAACATTGTATTGCTTTGGTCACAGTGTGCTGAAAAAGTGTGTTTTTTTTTTTTTCAAGTTTCAGGTGTGTTTTGTTTTAGCAAAAAATAAAAAATTCAGCGGTGATTAAGTACCACCAAAAGAAAGCTCTATTTGTGTGAAAAAAATTATAAAATTTCAGATGGGTAAAGCGTTGCACGACTGCGCAATTGCCATTCACAGCATGACAGCACTGAAAGCTGAAAATTGGCCTGGGCAGAAAGTGGGTATAAGTGCCCGGTATTGAAGAGGTTAAAGGATAAGTTCACCTTTCATAACATGTTACACGTTACAGGCATATTCAGGGTGTACCATGTAACATGTTATGAAAGCACCGGCCCGGCTCCCTGCCGATTCCCCCCCCCCATTTTGACAGCTAGTGGGGGATCTCTTCCCCCTTGCTAGCTGTCAAATTTTTTAAAAAGTGGCCGTGCGGGGCATCACCTGCCTGGCCGTGTCACTCCGTGAATGAGAAACTACAAGTTCCGACAGCCATAGCGGTAGCAGTAGTTCATTAAATCTTACTGTTAGTATATCTGCTTCCTCGTACATCCCGTATGGCAAGCAGATATACTGACAGGTCTGCAGGATCTACAGATCACTGGTGCAATGCTTTAGGCTCCTGCAGCAAACAATAATGTATGTACATTTTTTTACCTGCAAAAAAATGTGCATGTATTATTTTTTCCAAAAGGTGAACTTATCCATTAATGATAGCAAGGAGAGCAGTAAAATAGATCCACTGCAGGCAAGACCAATAGACCCCTCCCCACTAACACCAATAGATTCACCCCCAGCAGCAGCAATCTTCTGCCAGCAACAATAGACCCCTTTCTCCCAGAAACAGTAGTAGATCCCCCCCAGCAACAATGGATCTCCCAGCGGTCAGCATCAACAGCCAGAAAAAACAGCCCCCCCAGCAACAACAGACCATGCAATCTGTCAGTCAGTGCAGGGTGCAGGTAGGGTTGGTGAATAAACAATATGTTTTTGCTGCAGCATGCAACAGAGAGGGACCTAGGCAGCCACGGTGTCAGGAGACTGAGCTGGCCTGGAACTATAAAATCAGTATCACCAAATGCAGTACGACGTATGTAGTCCCACTGCCTGCCATCTGCTACTAGTGACAATTAATGCCAGCTAAGAATGTGATTCAACAATATTAAGAGGATATATGAGTCTCTTTGGCAACTGCTGTGTGGGGGGTACTGGAGATAATTTGGGGTGTTTGCCTATATGCCCATGCACCCCTTGCCAGTACAAACATCCACTGCTAGAGGGGCTGGCATTGCGTAATGCTGTATTTCCACTGAAAAAAAGCTCTGATTATATCTACATCTATGGCAAAAGAGCATGATCACTGAGCTGTCGAAAGTTTATTTTAAAAAAAGAGTAAAGAATATAGCACACCTAGAATATTTCATTATTTTAAAACACTTTTTTTCTCTATACAGCAATGAATAATTATGGCCAGAAAAGAAACAGGCTGTGAAAATTGTAGTGTTCCCTTACACTGGTGGTCAGTGGAAAACTGCCCCCTTACATATGTGGTCAGTGGAGAAATGCCTCTTTACATTGGTGGTCAATGGAGAAAAGTCCCATTGCACTGGTGATCAGTGTAGAAGTGACCCCTTATATTCCATGTCAGTGGTAAATTGCCCCCATGCATTGGTAGTCATTGCTCACTAATCAAGGAAGAAAACCCTTCTTTAGTGCTAGAGGAACCCTGGTTGGAAAAATGTTCTGACCAAGGAGTGCATTGAGAATTATTATTATTATAAAATAACAGGTTGCATACTCTTTGGTCAGTAAGGCTTTAACCAGTTCCCAACCGCGCTATAGAGAAGGACAGTTACAGCGCAGTTGTGTAATTCTGGGCTGATGTCCATGGATGTCAATCTAGAACACGCCCCCAGTGGCACACACCCGGCGCCACCGGTGATCACTGTGTCCTACGGACATAGCTGATCATGTGATATGGTAACTGGCCAATCACGGCTTCCTTTTACCACGTGGTCATCTGTGTCCAATGACACAGAAGATCACCGGGTAAATACAGTTGGCGGTTATCGGCTGCCCTTTCCTTATGCTGTCACAGCGTGAGGAAAGTACTGCCGAGAACCGGAAATTGTCAGTGAAGGGATCAACACTGATCATCAGGGCACTGATGATCAGTGCCAACCACCTGTGCCCTGCAGTGACACCCACCTGTGCCCATCAGTACCACCCATCAGTGCTGCCCATCAGTGCCACTTATCAGTTCAGCATCATCAATGCCAGCTCATCAGTGCCGCCTACCAGTGCCCATCAGTGCTGCCTATCAGTGCCCATCAGTGCTGCCTCATCAACGCACATCAGTGATGGAGAAAAATTACCTGTTTGCAAAATTTTATAATAGAAACAAAGAAAAACTTTTTTTAAAATAATTTTTTGCTATTTTTTTGTTTATAGCGCAAAAAATAAAACAACCAGCGGCAAGTAAATACCACCAAAAGAAAGCTCTATTTGTGTGAACAAAATGATAAAGATTTCATATGGGTACAATGTTGCATGACCGCGCAATTGTCATTCAAATTGCAACAGTGCTGAAAGCTAAAAATTGGCCTGGGCAGGAAGGGGGTATAAGTGCCTGGTAGGCAAGTGGTTAGAGGTGATGGGATTTTGTGGTGATGGACCTTCTGTTTTTACTATTATTTTTATTTATTTTATTTTTGTATTTTTTTTTTATATGTAAAGAGGAACTTTACCTATAAAAACCTGATAAAAAATTATTTATTTATTATTTTAGGTACTTATATAGCGCCGTCAATTTACGCAGCGCTTTACATATATATATTGTACATTCACATCAGTCCCTAACCCTCAAGGGGCGTACAATCTAAGGTCCCTAACTTACGTCCATACACATACTAGGGCCAATTTAGACAGGAGCCAATTCACCTACCAGCATGTCTTTGGAGTATGGGATGAAACCGGAATACCCAGAGGAAACCCACGCAGGCACAGGGAGAACATGCAAGCTCCAGGCAGGTGGTGCCGTGGTTCGGATTCGACCAACGACCCCAGTACTGCAAGGTGGAAGTGCTAACCATTTAGCCACTGCGCTGCCCTAATCCCATAATGTTCTTTAGCAAGGAACATACATTCCTCCTTAGTAGTTATGCTACCAAAATTAGTGGGTGCTGTAAATTGCCTCCAGCATTGTTCCTGTTTCTTCTTGATGGAGACTGCCATTTTGCTGAAGCCCAGAGCCCCTGAGCAGCAGTAAATCCTAAGACTGCCTCAGATTGGCCTCTGCGTTGTTGGCACAGTGCCAAAAAATACAGACCAACTGGGCATGTGCAGAGCATAGTGAGGCAGTATATTACAGGATTTTAGCAGTATAGGCACTCAATTTTAATGTTTTATATAGCTATACCTGCAAAAGAGGCCAGCCTGAAGTGTTCTACCAGGACTTAATTTACTGACTAAAATTCCACTTTAAAGGATTTATCTGAAAGAGAAGAAAAATGTATATATTACACATTATTAGCAGATTTTTTCACACATCATTATTATAATTGCTGTTAACTTCTTTATTAGTATTTGTATACTTGTGCTTTGCAGTGTGTATAGAGTTTTGCACAAATACCCATTAGTGACTGGTTCATTGTACAAGTACTGGGTTAACGATTATTCACTCTGTTGGAAATGACATTCCTTAGTTTGGATGATCTTTTATTTAAAGCTGTAAATCCTTACATATACCCAGTGAAGTGGCTAGTCTTAGGTGATACAGAGGGATGAAACAAATCTCCCTTGACCACTTGCCCTCCTGAGGATTTACCCCCCCCCCCCTTCCTGAGCAGGCCATTTTTTGTGATACAGCGCTGCGTTACAGACAATTGCACTGTCATGTGATGCTGCACCCAAATGAAATTTACATCCTACGTTTTCCCACGGATTGAGCTTTCTTTTGGTAGTATTTGATCGCCTGTGCATTTTTAATTTTTTGTGCTCTAAAAAATTTTTTGGACAATTTTGAAAAAAAAAAACGATATTTCTGATTTTTTGCTATTAAACATGTCCAGTAAAAAAATTTTTTAAATCAAATTTCATCATAAATTTACATCAAAATGTATTCTACTACATGTCTTTGCTAAAAAAAAAAAATCCCAATATGTGTAAATTAATTGGTTTACGTGATAGCTATATCGTTTACAAATGGAGGTATATATACTGGAATATTTTAATTTTTTTTTACTAGTAATGGCGGCGATCAGTGACTTATACCGGGACTGCAAGACTGTGGCGGGCATTCTGGCACTGGGGGAGCTAACTTGGTGTCACTGACATTCCCAGTGACACTAATACAGTGATCAGTGCTAAAAAAAATCACGGACACTGTACTAATGGCACTGGGCAGGAAGGGGTTAACATGAGGGGCAATCAAAGGGTTAACTGTGTGCTGGGAGTGTTTTACTAGGGGGCGGTGTGTTGGTGCTTCACTGTAAGCACACTGCTCTGGATGGCTGTGCTATCCAGAGCAGTGTGCCCGATCTGACATGGAGGATCACTGTTAGTAAACAAAGTAGCCCTCCTCCCCTTCAGAGATCCTCGGTAATCACCGGCCGGGACCTAGTGATTGACAGCCAAGGCTGCGTGCCCCTTACCAAAAAATACAAAATCACATATATATACATGTGGTTTTGTGCACCCCTGCCACCCTGTAGTTCTGCTATAGGGTGGAGGGGATGTGGTTAATATGTTGTAGCTGTTTAGCTGCAGCCCTCTCTCCTCTACAGCTGTTCAAAGTACAGAATTTATAAAGCTTGTCTGGAATTTCAGGAAAAAAAGGATGGGGTGGGGGGAAATGAAATTACAATCTGCAGAGCTCAGTGAGAAGAGCTCTGAGAGCTGATTGGAGGGAAGAGACACATCCCCTCCATGCAGCACACAGGTACAGAGCTGAGGCTGTCAATCAGCTGGAAGTCCCTTCCCTGTCTCTTGGTTTCATTTCATATGTGTACAATGTTGCACGACCATGCAATTGTCATTCAAAGTGCGACAGCGCTGAAAGCTGAAAATTGGTCTGGCAGGAAGGGGATGAAAGTGCCCGGTAGGCAAATGATTAAAGCAATGGGTTTAGTTCCACTTTAAAGTGATAGAAAACCCCTGCTTCCATCTTTGTCCCGTTTTCCTCCTGGGTTCTGTTTGGCCTCTTGGACGTGCCATGAGGATTTCACTCGAGTGCATGGGAGTCATACAGTTGTGTTCAAAATAATAGCAGTGTGTTGAAAAAAGTGAATATAGCTCAAAATCCTTCTAATAGCTTTTATTTCCATACACATAAATGCATTGGGAACACTACACATTCTATTCCAAATCAAAACATGAAGAAAAATAGATCAAATTTGTGTTGTCCCTCTAAAAAAATTGAAGAAAAGTGAATATTAGACTGTTCAAAAAAATAGCAGTGTTTGTATTCTTCTTTACAAACTCAAACATTCACTATATAAACTGAAAAATGTTTGAAGACTTTGCTTTCCTTTGAATCACTTAATGAATATTTAGTTGTATAAGCACTGTTTCTGGGAACTGCTGTACATCTGTGTTGCATGGAGTCAACCAACTTCTGGCACCTGTGAACAGGTATTCCAGCCCAGGATGATTGGACTACATTCCACAGTTCTTCTCTACTTCTTGGTTTTTCCTCAGAAACTGCATTTTTGATGTCACCCCACAAGTTTTCTATTGGATTAAGATCCGAGGATTGGGCTGGCCACTCCATAACGTCAATCTTGTTGGTCTGGAACCAAGATGTTGCACGTTTACTGGTGTGTTTGGGGTCGTTGTCTTGTTGGAACACCCATTTCAAGGGCATTTCCTCTTCAGCATAAGGCAGCATGACCTCTTCAAGTATTCTGATGTATTCAAACTGATCCATGATCCCTGGTATGCGATAAATAGGCCCAACACCGTAGTATGAGAAACATCCCCATATCATGATGCTTGCGCAACCATGCTTCACTGTCTTCACAGTGTACTGTGGCTTGAATTCAGTGTTTGGGGGTCGTCTGACAAACTGTCTCCGGCCACTAGACCCAAAAAGAACAATCTTACTTTCATCAGTCCACAAAATGTTGCGCCATTTCTCTTTAGGTCAGTCAATGTGCTCTTTGGCAAATTGTAACCTCTTCAGCATGTCTTTTTTTCAACAGTGGGACTTTGCGGGGGCTTCTTGCAGATAGCTTGGCTTCACATAGGCGTCTTCTAATTGTAACAGTACTCACAGGTAACTTTACACCTTCTTTGATCTTCCTGGAGCTGATTGTTGGCTGAGTCCTTGCCATTTTGGCTATTCTTCTATCCATTCGAATGGTAGTTTTTCGCTTTCTTCCACATCTTTCAGGTTTTGGTTGCCATTTTAAAGCATTTGCGATCATTTTAGCTGAGCAGCCGATCATTTTCTGCACTTCTTTATATGTTTTCCCCTCTCCAATCAACTTTTTAATCAAGGTATGCTGTTCTTCTGAACAATGTCTGGAACGACCCATTTACCTCAGAATTTCAGAGGGAAATGCACTGTAACCAGCATGTACAACATTTGCTGCCTTCCTTCCTTAAATAAGGGCAATAATTGCCACCTGTTTTTCAAAGAATGAATGACCTCACTAATAGAAATCCACACTGCTATTACTTTGAACATGCCCCTTTCAATTAGTGATTCAATTACACAGAATCAGCAGCATGCATGTCATGACTGTTGGGTCTGTTGGATTTCTATTGCTCTACTACACCTGCTAGTAAATTATTTGCCATGTAGAAATGTCATTTCTACCAAAAACAGTGATTGATCAGGTTAGTGATGTCTGACTGCTGATGTCTGAGAAGACAGCAGAGACAATGCGGTTTGCAGAGCCATGGGAAAGAGCAGAGGACCCATCACGCCAAGCAACTCCTGCAGGGAGCTGGAGCATTGTCTCTGCTGTCTTCTCCTGCAGTCCACTATTGACCCCCTCTGGATATTTGGTACAGCCACTCTGTTCTAATGATCATCAAAGCTTCATGATTTCCCTTGAGTGGGCACTGCAGTTCTAATTCAAAGTCTGCCGCTACATCACCAACACCTGGCTTACTATCTGGAGGGGGTATATGGATCAAAAGATTGGCTAAGCAGAATTACACATCTTTTGGCAGACTTGGAAGGGATACAAGGAGGAATAGACCCCTGGAGGTGAGAAGGGGAAATCCATCCATCCATTCATCTTTATACCACCATAAGAAACCACACACTGGAGAGATATCAGGTGGATAATCAGCAAAATTGCAGTGTGGAACCATCTGGGAAGGAGTTCAGGAGTAGCAGTCTTTTCATTTGTTCTTATAGGACAAACAGCTATTTTCAGCTATTATCCTGAAGTCGTCTTATGTGTTGGAACAAATCCTTATATTAACATTGAAGAACTATTTATTTGAATATTATTTTGGACACTGGTTGATGTGCTATATCGTTTTTTGGTTATGGGATTGGATGATTTTTTAAGTCACTAATATACTTGTTTATATTTAGGTTAATCATATAGAGCATTTGTGGATTTGTAATCACAAGTGTAGGATTTATAAATTCAAAAATACTTTTTGGTACACTAATTTATATATAATTTTTAGTACATCAATTATTTAGTAAGGGAGCGCTGCACTATGGTTTGAATATTTAGAATTAATAACGCTATTTATGAGTTGGTGTAGGGTGCTAGCGAACCTGTTTATCACATATATATTAATTATTTTTATATATATATTTTATTTCTGGTAGCAGATTACACATTTTTTTGATTTTCACCATATTAGCTCACAAGTAATTTTGGCACTAATCTTAAAGGATAAGTTCACCTTTAGGAATGTTACATGTTCCATCCGTTTTTTGGGTGGAACATGTAACATGTTTCCACTGTTCCAGCCACCCCCACTGTCCTCTCTCTCTGTGACAGCCATATAGGGAGAAGCTCCCCATACTAGCTGTCACTTTTTGAAAACCGCGTGTCACTGCCCACATGGCTGTGTCATTTATTCGCAGAGTTCTGTGAATGAATGAACTACGCGTACCAACATCCTTTGCAGATGTTGGCTTGTAGTTCTCAATGAACTACCATGGCGCCTGCAAGTGCCGTGGCAGGTCATTGAGTTTTCCTCTCCGTGTGAAACTCCCCGCCCCTATGATGTACGGAAAGGCAGCTTACACTGACAGTGTGCTGGAGTCCTGCATGGCACTGGTGATCTGCTGATCACTGATGCAATGCTTTCCAGTCTCAGAAAAAAAAATTATAGTAAATGTACATTTTTTTTACCTGCAAAAAATTGTCATTTATTTGAGAGAATTTATAAAAAAAATGGTTATATATATACACTTTCAGAGATATGCCATGTGTGCTATGTACAGAAAGCATTTATCATACAAAACATGACAAGCAGTATCAGGTTGTAATAAAAATTATTTTGGGTCACAATGTTGTATCTAAAATGAACGGCGTATCCCTGAGACTACAGCCGAATAGTCTCCGGACTCCTAGAAAATGGCGGCTGTATAGTGGCAGGGGGAAGTTTCTCTCTAGTGGTGGCACAGCAGTGACGTCATGTGAGGTCCTTTCCGGCTTATATAAAGCTGAGCCGGCTCGCTTGTCTCTCATCCTTTCGACCTTGTCGCAGGTTGTGATTTGTGTTTTTGTGATCGGTCAGCATGTCCTCCGCCATGACTCGTCTATTCCGGGTCCCCGGGCTGGGACACTTCATCCCCAGGAGAGGCCTGGCCTCCAAAGCCAACAGCGGGTCGTCCTCCCCCTTGGTAAGGTGTGCCAGCGGGTCCTGTGTGGGGGCTGAGCCTAGAGACCTGCCATGAAGGTCAGACTGCGGAGGGACTTCCTGTCCATATACTCCTTTATATCCTGTGTGGGGGTCTGAGGTGTTGCTCACGTGATGCGAGGACCCCACATGACCAGGACAGAGCTGGGCTTCCCCCACAAGTATTCTGCCAACTCCTATTGGACATGAAGGCCAAAACCAGCCATGGACAGGGGGGCGCTCAGCGCTCTTCATTCCTAAAATGTGTTTAGACAACTTTTTTTGAAATAGTGGGAGAGGGGAACCCCTGTCAGGTTTTACTGCCTTCATAGGCCCTGGTAAGGGTTCACTTCCTGTCTGCTAGGAGAATGTTGTCACTGGGACAGGAATTACAGAGATGTCTCTAATGGAGCCATGGATAGCAGTACAACCCAGCAGGGGTCCAACCTTTCCGATCTGTGTCCACAGTCTAGCTTTGGATGGAGGGGAGAGGGGTTGGAACTCCAGTCAGTTTGTATTGCTGTCTGTGCCCTCATTGCTGACATTCACCCTCTTTGTCCTGCTTATCATTGAAAGTGAAAGAAAAGCTCAAATTCTGGGTTGTCCCCAGGACAGTAATGGAGGGGATATCTTCCAATGGGGACACTAGTTAGGGGGGGGGGGTGTACATCAAGGGATTCCCTTAAAGCAGGGATGTCCAAACTATGGCTCTCCAGCTGTTGAAGTACTACAAGTTCCACCATGCCTCTGGGTATCTTGCCTGTGGATGTCAGTCTTGCAAGGCCTCATGGGACTTGCAGTTCCTCAACACCAAGTTGTAAGACTGACATCCTCAGGTAAGACTGACATCCTCAGGTAAGACTGACATCCTCAGGTAAGACTGACATCCTCAGGTAAGACTGACATCCTCAGGTAAGACTGACATCCTCAGGTAAGACTGACATCCTCAGGTAAGGGCATGATGGGACTTGTAGTACTTCAACAGCTGGAGGGCCATAGTTTGGACACCCCTGACTTAAAGGATAAGTTAACCTTTCAGCAAAAACATTTTTTTTGCATTGCAGCAATCGGCAGAACGCTGATGTCATTCAGGTCTGCTGCAGATCTGTCGGTGTATCTGTGTTCTTGTACCTCCCGCAGGCAAGTTGATACGTACTGGAAGAATTGTGAACTACCACAGTGCTACAAGCTGACCACTGCTAAGGCTGTCAATGCTTGTAGTTTCTCATTCACAGAACAGTGATGTGACCAGGTGGGCGGAGCACCATACAGCCACTTTTTTTTTTTTTTTTCTTTTTTTTTTTTTTGACAGCTAGCTGGGGGAGAAGATCCCCCTACTAGCTGTCAAAATGGGGGTGGGATTGGTTATTTCATAACATGTTGCCTGAATGTGGGTGTAACATATTATGAAATGTGAACTTATCCTTTAACTTGCAGGGATTTCCTCTGGCTTCCTATTTTGGCTATAGGACAGAAAGTGAAGACTAATCTCCCCAATGAGACACATATGGCAATAAACTGTCGGGTTATAACCCTCTCTTAGGCCCCTTTTCACACGTGGCGGACTCTGCTTTGCATAGCAGGAGATCTGGCTGCTGAGCAGAGCAGGCAGATGACAGGTCTGTGTCTTCTCTGGTCGGTCAGCTGTAAACAGTCTCTGCTGTCCATTTATATCCGGCTGCCCTATGATCCACCTACATGGAAATGAGTGGAGCCCCTTTCAATTGTTTTTTATGAGATCAGAGGTAGGCGGGTGTAAACACTCAAGTCAGTTTTACACCTACTGGTTCATAGGGATGAATACAGTATGATCAGGGCCACCTGAAACTGACAGGCAGACATGATTGGGACTTACTAGCCAGTTTGCAACAAACCACATGAACACTAACAGTTCACATTAAAACAAGGCATTTAGTTTGCACACGCATTGAAAATGTATGCATAAGCTACAGAGGCCACGTCCAGTGTACTGGAGTCCTAACTCTACATGAGTCTCCAAAGTTGGAGCACATATATAGTAATGGATAGATTGAGGGCAGGTATGTCTGAAGGGAGCAGGTGCGCTCTCGAGCCGCAGCTCTGCCTATCTATTCATATATGGCTCAGCTCCACCCTCCCACTCCTGATTGGCTCACTGGCTGTGATTATAACAGAGAGCCAATGGCTCATGCTGCTGCCTCACCCAATCAGGAGTGAAATTCCCTGTAGAACCGAGGCTCCTATGGACAATGCTGGTTTGGGCCATGGGGTAAGTGTTGGAGAGGGCTGCTACACAGGTGTGTGTTTTTTTTTTTTTAACCTTTTATAAAAACTGGAGCCTTTAGAACCACTTTAATCTGAGTTGGAGCACATACACTATATTGCCAAAGTATTAGGGTGCCTGCCTTTACACACACATGAACTTTAATGGCATCCCAGTCTTAGTCCGTAGGGTTCAATATTGAGTTGGCCCACCCTTTGCAGCTAAAACAGCTTCAACTCTTCTGGGAAGGCTGTCCACAAGGTTTAGGAGTGTCTATGGGAATGTTTGACCATCCTTCCAGAAGAGCATTTGTGAGGTCAGACACTGATGGCGGACAAGGTCTGGCTCGCAGTCTACGCTGTAATTCATCCCAAAGGTGTTCTGTTGGGTCAAGGTCAAGACTCTATGCAGACCAGTCAAGTCCCTCCACCCCAAACTCTCTCATCCAGGTCTTTATGGACCTTGCTTTGTGCATCGGATTGCCAGACAGAGGCGTGATTCGTCACTCCAGAGAAGGCGTCTCTGCTGCTCTGTCGAGTGGCGGCTTGCTTTACACCACTGAATCCAACACTTTGCATTGCACTTGGTGATGTAAGGCTTGGATGCAGCTGCTCGGCCATGGAAACCCATTCCATGAAACTCTACACACTGTTGTGCTAATCTTAAGGTCACACAGTTCGGAGGTCTTTAGTTATCGACTCTGCAGACAGTTGGCGACTTCTGCACACTGTGTACTTCAGCATGCGCTGACCCCGCTCTGCCATTTTACGTGAGCTCCTGAGAGCGACCCATTCTTTCACAAGTGTTTGTAGAAGCAGTCTGCATGCCTAGGTGCTTGATTTTATACACCTGTGGCCATGGAGGTGATTGGAACACCTCAATCCAATGATTTGGAGGGCTGGCCCAATACTTTTGGCAATATAGTGTAAATAATAAGGGATAGGAGACTCTACTAACTTAAAAAGTTAGGACTGCAGTGCATTGCACTGGGGTGACGTTGCCTCTACAGCTTACACATATATTTGCAAATGTGTGCAAACTAAACCCCTTGTTTTAACGTGAACTGTTAGGGTAGTTTGGTTTGTTGCTGGCTGTTAATTGAGCTGGGAATTTGTTTGTTGCTTTTGACATGTGAAGCCCTTGTGCTGCTTGCTGCAAAGGCCAGTTTTAGGCTGCTGTGGTTGGTATTTGTTTATGCTGGACATGATCAGAACAGTCGCATGAAAGTGGCCTAACTATCCAAAATTCGGGAGAAAAAGTTTTGCCTATAGTTCTACGTACAAGAAAAGTTGCGTAGCGATGCATTCTAAAGTAGAACTACAGAGAAACTCTTTAATTTTGGATAGTGCAAGGGAGTGTAGCACTCGGTGTTGCTCAGTTTTGGGTCCCCATACAGTCCTGCACAGCCAGGCAACATGCATTTTCTATTCGGGGGGGGAGTATTAGGGGAGTTTAAACCTGGATGGGGTAAGGGGTGTATGGGTTGCCCAAAGAGAAATGGCAGCTGAGGATAAACTTTCTGTAACAATGTGCAAGTCTCTTTAGAGCAAAAATTCTCTTCTTGAGAGCTACCCAGTGTCTCCTATTGTACCACCCCTGATACTCCTTTATCCAGCTGTTCTGGGTGAATCCCTGGGCAGGGGATCTGGTGCCTGTCACTTTAACCACTTGCCAACCGCGCTATAGCCGAATTATGGTTAGTGTGGTTATCCAGTTCTGGGAGGGCGTCATGACGTCTTCCCAGAACACTCCCTCCCACGCTCCCCCGGGGGTGCGCACCCAGCGATCTCCGTGAGAGCTGTGTCCTATGGACACAGCTGATCATGTCATGTGGTAAAGGGCCAATCACAGCGGCCTTTTACTACGTGATCACCTGTGTCCAATGACACAGCAGTTTACGGTAAATACGCTGTCAGCGTGAGGAAAGTACTGCCGAAAACCAGCAATTGTCAGAGGAGGGATCGGCAGTGCCACCCATCAGTGCCCATCATTGTTGCATGTCGGTGCTGCCTATCTGTGGCACCTCAATGCACATCAGTGAAGGAGAAAAATTACCTGTCTGCAAAATTTTATAGAAGCCTTTTTTTTTTTTTTTTTTTTTTTTTTAATTTAGAACGCAAAAAATTAAAACACCAAGCAGGGATTTAAATACCACCAAAAGAAAGCTCTATTTGTGTTTAAAAAAGATAAAAATTTCATATATGTACAGTGTTGCATGACTGCACAATTGTCATTCAAAGCAAGACAGTGCTGAGAGCTGAAAATTGGCCTGGGCAGGAAGGGGGTATAAGTGCCCTGTAGGCAAATGGTTAGAAGATACCAGTCCCAGGTAGCAGCTAATCCAGTTTCTCACTAGACTGCTCCTTCCCCTTACTGGCCCAGGGGGTGTAGGTCTACTCACTCAGTCCTGTCTGAGCTGATGGGTTGGTTGCTGCTCTGAGGCCTTCTGCTGGGCTGCTCTTTCCCTGCTGTACAGGTGGTCCTTGCTCTGGGGGCTGATAAGGTCTTGAGATTTCCTCCTCTCCAGCTTTCCTGCCTGTAGGTGAGCCCCTTCAATCTGGGCTCCCTCCCAGGCTCCTGTTCTCCGGCGATCGGCAGTGTGCTGTGTCCCTCGGACACAGTGGATCAAAGATGTCGGCTCGGTCATGTGATCAGCTGTGTCCAATCGCAGCTGATCACATGTAAACAGGGAAATGCCAGTTATCGGCATTTCTCTCCCCACAAACTGTCACGCTGACAGCTCAAGAGGAGAGCCGGTAATCTGCATTCCTCAGAGGGGACATGTACACAGATCAGAGCACTGATCATCAGTGTGCCCTGATGATCTGTGTAGCCCCAGCAGCGCCACCTGTCAGTGTCCATCAGTGCCAGCTCTGTGCTCATTCATGCCGCCTGCCAATGCCCATCAGTGCCACATTTCAGTGCCATATCAGTGCCCATCTGAGCTGCCAGTCAGTGCCACCTATCAGTGCCATATGAGTGCTGCCTTTCAGTGCCCATCAGTGATGCCTGTCAATGCCCATCAGTGCCACCTGCCAGTGCCTCCTCATCGGTGTCCATCAGTGCAGCCTCATTAGCGCACGTCAGTGAAGGAGAAAAATCACTTATTTACAAAATTTTATAACTACTAAAAACTTCCCCCAAAAAAAAAATTTCAGTGGTTTTTGGTTTAAGAAAAGGCAAAAAAACCCAGAGGTGTTTAAATGCCACCAAAATAAAGCTCTATCTGTCACAAAAAAATTATAAAAATTTAATATGAGTATAGTGTTGCATGACCGCGCAATTGTAATTCAAAGTGCAACAGTGCTGGAAATTGGCCTGGGCAGGAAGGGGGTATAAGTGCCCTGTAGGCTAGTGGTCAAGGGCTGGCCTTACCCCATGCCAAGCCACCTGCCTGGGGATTGGCTCCCCTGACTGCAGACCCGCTACTCCTAACCCCCTTCCACTGCTTCTAGAATTTTCTCCAAAATTCCAGAGCAGGGGTAAGTTCCAGAGAGCCTCTCAGCTCTGACTAACACAGGCTGCTACTCTGCCTACTGGCTGAAAATTGGACTCTAGCTCCCCCTAAGCTACCTAGGAGGGTGCTACAGGAGAGATATATAACCATGTCAGATTTTTGGTAATCTGTGTCAAACTGGGGAAATTTCCCTTAATTTCCTGTCCCGTAGCCAAAGTGAAAGGTGAGAAGAAATCTCTAAAAATTGGGTCTTCTCTTTTCTGTTGCTGGAACAGAATCCCTCATTGGATGATTTCCTTTCTTCTAATGACAACTGTAAAATCCTGGATTTCCCATTAGGAGCAATGGCTGCCAGGTCAATCTTTCCAGCAGGGACACAGACAGCAATATAAACGTAACCTCTTCACGCCGACAATATGCGGCCTCTTGGTGGCTGGGACTTGATGCCAAGCAGCCACATATTTACGTTCCATTTATATACAAATGTGCTGAGAGCGCACACCCTTCATGCTCCCAGCACGTGTTTGTGTCCCATGGAAAGGTCCCGATCTTTTCTTGCGATCAGGACCTTTTCCAATCATGTGACCGCCATGACAACCAATCGCAGCAGTCATGACCCTAAACCCCACCCCCTCCTCCTGGCGTCAGAAACCCCTTAATGGGTTGGGAGGTGCCGGCATGAATGGGTTCACAGGGTTTCTAATCCTTATAACTGCAAAACAATTTTGGCTATTCACACTTAAGGTTTGTGTTGAAAGTGAATAGTGCTTATGACATGGCACATTTTAGGTCCAAGAGCTGCTTGGAAGACACTGGTGCCATAGTGCACCAAAAAGGCAGCTGGGAAGCAAAGGCAACATCGTCCGCTCTAAATGGAAGTATTACTTATGTTGGGGTATCTTACTTCTGACTTGTGTGATGAGTCTGCAGGGTTCAAGACATTGTGTGTGTGATTTTGGGGTAAATAAGGCCTCATGTACACTGCAACTGCTAAACTGACCTTTAGGAGAAGTTGGGTGTTTTTGGTTTTTTTGTTTTGTTTTTTTGTTTTTTTGCCCCCTCTTATGAAGCCCCTGAACTCCCCTGTTATCCTATGTGTCCAAGTATACAGTCTTACACGTAGCTGGGTTTATTGGCATTTCTCTGAAAGCACAGAAACTGCATTCAGGACGAGAGTTGACCGGCATTTGAAATTCTAAAAGCACCTAAATGCTAGGCGTGTTTAGCACTTTGGGACTTTATTTCATTGGCCAGAATTTTAATTTATTTTGGGCGTTGAAATGAATAAATCAAACACCAAATGCTGATAACCTTGCCTAAACTGGTTTGAAAAAATGCAGTTTAGGGGAGTTTTTTTAATGCATAAACAATTGTATGCATGAAGCCTAAAAGCTGTGATAAAATAGAACCAAACTCCCACAAAGAGAGTACAAGGAGATGTAGATTTTTTTTTTTTTTTCATTCCATATCAGGTACCATAATGTGCAATTTAGGATTATATTTGGCTGCTTGCGGTTCGATTTTTAACATGCAAGTAGTAGGTAAAACAAGGGTGCCAATGTGGCAGGTATGAAGTATGCTTGCTCACTTTACATCGGTGAGATTTAGTGATGAGATGGGGAGAGCATCTACATAGAAATGTTGGGTTTTCTGTGGTTTCTTGGAGCTGAATTTGTATTTATCTGCTTTTGCTATACTTAGTAAATTTTTTTTTTTTTTTTTTTTTTTTTTTGCTTCTACAGGATATGGTGATTGGTCTTACTACTTGTATGGCCGTCTTCCTGGTGCCATCAGGGTGGATCCTTTCCCACATGGAAAGCTATAAGAAGAGGGACTGATTCCTCACACGGATTCTGCATTCACCTTCAAGTTTGCTGCATTCCATTTCCAGCAGTCTGGCTCCAGTAGACTGAAGCAGTATGCTAGTATACAACGCACACCAAATGTGACTAAACAGTCTGTTACATTAAACCCTGTTTACACCTCTGTATAATGTATTGGCAGTTTTCTTTTAAGGGCCTTATGAAGTATAGGCAGGTTACCGCACATAGCTTATTCACTCACTGGCATTTAAAGGATAAGCTCACCTTTTGTAACATGTTACACCCACGTATGGGGTCTAACATATTATGATCAGACTGGCTCCTCCTCCATCCATGACCCCTAACCCCCCCCCCCACCCTACTGTGACAACTAGTGGTGGAACTTCTCCACCTCGCTAGCTGTCAGATTTGAAAGTGGCTGTGCAGGGCTCCATCCACACAGCTGTCACTCATTCAGTCATCTGTGAATGAGTCCTGACAGTCCTGGCTGCTGTCGGCTTGTAGTACTCACTACCACAGCTCTGTGGAGTGCCATGGTAGTTAATTCATTCTTGTCAGTATAGCTGCATGATCGTACATCCCATACGAGCAAGCGGATATACTGACAGATCTGCAGAAGACCTGCATGGCCGCTGGTTAAATGGTTTACTGGCTCCTGCAGACCAATAATAAATGCACATTTTTTTTTTTTTTTTTTCTCCAAAAAAAGTACTTTATTTTTTTTTTTCCCTAAAAGATGAATTTATCCTTTAATTTCACAAATGCAGTTTGTGTGTTCTGTTAGATAAAACTGCCTGGTCTCCTAAACATTGTTTTTATGGACATGAAGTATATTAAACTGATGGAGTTTGGCATTTTCACATTTTATTACTGCAGCAAAATCCTAATATTTTGAGTGGCTAGGTAGGAGTAAGGCTAGAGCCACATGTTAGCTGCTTTATCATGTGCTGAAATCCAAGTAGATTAACGTTTGTATCACATTGCACATAGAAGCATTTTAGTAGTGAGATTGGGCACTCCATTACACAGTGTTGCAATTTTAATTAAGAGGAATTTGGGACCAATCCCTGTGCTAGGGTTACAAATATGTTTGCATTTTGAATGGGCAGCCAAAGCACCACAATGTAGAGGAAAACCGAGTTTTTGGCAAGCTTCAAGCAGCTTTGCTGGAGCCTTTGGCCTGTTTCACATGGGCTTCAGCTTGGAAATGTTATACATAGATCCTATTAGGAGTTCTGATTGTCAATTCACAAGCTGCTAGCAGGCTCTCAACAAGCTGAACTAGTGCTGAAGTCTGCTAGAAGCTTGTTTAAAGTGGCATTCAGCACTCGCTGTATGATCTGTGTTCAGCATTAATGAACTGGAGCTGAAGGGTACTTTTTTAAAAGCTTCAGCAAAGCTCTGCAAATGCTTTATTGAAACTTGCTATTCAAACTGCTCTTATACAAACTGAAGACTGGGGGTGAAATGGGTGTTAAACCCTTCCACTGCTGATGGCATGTACCATTGTCACAAGGCTTAAACACACATGGCTTTGTTCAACAGTTTCTGGGCTTTGTAAAGCCACCTGATCAATGTTAAACACCTAAGACTCTGCTCATCACCTGGAATCGTAGGAGCCTATTCACATGAGCAATTGGCACACCCTGCAAATCCCAGCAGCATGAATCAGAATTCTGTATCTGGATTGACAGATGTGGGCGAAGAGCTGTAGCTGCTCAGCACATACAGTAAGTTGACTGGCTAACCGCTATCTGTGACTCTTTGCACAGCCAGCAGCATGTAATTGCTAGCTATGCAAATAGGTGCGAGCAGTCATGGATAGCTGCGGCTGTTGTCAGCTTGGCATTGCATGGACTGAGCTTTCTGCATACAACTGTCATTCCAGATTCTTACCACTGGAATTCACAGCATGGGCTAAATTGTGTGATTGGACCCTAAAAACATACCATGAGGATGGCCAATGGGAGGAGAGAAAAACCCCAGTTAGTCTAGGAGTCATTCTGCATATGCTCAGTTTGGTGTGTATTGCTGGAGTGGTTTTCTGTGAGTGTGCATGTGATCAGCACAGGGCCAGTCGGCATTGTCCAGAGAGTCGGTCATGCAGCCTCATGGGACAGTTGGAGGAGAGTGAAAACTCCTTCTATAAGATTAACCAGTGCTCAGCCAGACACTGATAGAAGTCACATGACTGCGATATACTGCTGAGAAAAGGTATTTAGCAGTTTTATATTTACTAAAGTAATTGCATTTCCATGTTCTGTGTACTGTGGGAGATGGAATATAGTGAATTCGGGGTCCTGGGTTTAGTAACACTTTAAGGTAAAAAAAAAAACAAAGTAACTTAATAAACAAATACAAAGTATGGATCGCACATTTATGCATGCAATAAGTGTGCCTATATATGAAAGTGGTGATTGTGCTAAACACTACATATCAGTGCAAATGTTGGAGTGAGAGTAATAGTTTAAGGGTCATCACACATGGTTACCACTTAACCTCTGGATTTTTTTTTTCAGCACTGTGCTACTATAGCTGGCAATTAAAAGAGAATGGTTTTTTTGTTTTTTTTTGTTTTTCCCTCACACAAATTTTCTTTTGGTGGTATTTGATTACCACTGCCATTTTTGTTTTACTGAAAATTAAAAAAACATGTTTTTCTTAGTTTGTATTAACATTTTGCAGCTATCTCCATTAATTTAAGCTAAAATGTATTCTGCTGCATGCTTTTTAGCAAGCTGTATTGCACAGCTTGTGTTTCCTTTTTACTTTTTCATGCATGGGATGCATTAAGGTGAAGGGAAAAAAAACCTTCAGCCTTTACAACCACTTTAAGTCTGGAATTTCATTTTAAAGTGGCCCTGTTTGGGAAATCGCCAAAATAAACTAAAGGGGCTAATCTGAAGAAAGCGATAGTATATACTGCTAAAAAAAAATAGAAGGAGCACTTTTTGAGTATAGAATCAAGTCAGTTAAACTGGGATATTGATCTGGCTGGCTAAGTAGCACAGGGGGTTGTTAATGTCAGATGCTTTGGTGTTAATGAAATTTAACAAGTGGTGCACTAGATGGGCAACAATGAGACTACACCCAAAATGGGAATGGTTTTACAGGTGAAGGCCACTGACGGTCTTCAGCACCCCCCTCCCTCTTTTCTGACTTTTTCCCTAGTTTTTCATTTGGCTAGAGTCAGTATCATTACTGGGAGCATGAGGCGATACCTGAACTTAGAGGTTGCACAGGCAGTCCAACGCCTCCAGGATGGCACATCGATACATGCCATTGCCAGAAGGTTTGATGTGTCTCCCAGCACAGTCTCAGGAGGAGAATCCAGGAGACAGGCAGTTGCTCTAGGAGAGCTGGACAGGGGCCATAGAAGGTCCTTAACCTATCCGCAGGACCGATATCTGCTCCTTTGTGCAAGGAGGAACAGGATGAGCACTGCCACAGCCCTACAAAATGACCTCAAGCAGGCCACTGGTGTGAATGTCTCTGACCAAACAATCAGAAAGAGACTTCATGAGGGTGGCCTGAGGTCCTCTAGTGGGCCCCATGCTCACTACCTGGCACCACTGAGTTTGGTTGCCATTGAACACCAGAATTGGCAGGTCCACCACTGGCGCCCTGTGCTTCTCACAGAGGAGAGCAGATTTACCCTGTGCACATGTGACAGACATGAAAGGGTCTGGAAAAGTTATGGAGAATACTATGCTGCCTGTAACATTGTTCACCATGACCGTTGGTGGTGGGTCAGTGATGGTCTGGGGAGTCCTATCCATAGAGGGACACACAGACCTCTACAGGCTAAACAATGGTAAACTGACCACCATTAGGTATTGGGATGAAATCCTTGGACCTATTGTCAGACCCTACGCTGGTGCAGTGGGTCCTGGGTTCCTCCTGGTGTACAATGATGCCTGGCCTCATGTGGTGAGAGTATGCAGGCAGTTCGTGGAGGATGAAGGAATTGATACCATTGAATGGCCCCCACTCTCACCTGACAAATCCAATAGAACAGATATCATGTTTTGGTCCATTTGACGCTGCCAGGTTGCACCTCAGACTGTTTAGGAGCTTAGTGATGCCCTGGTCCAGATCTGGGTGGGAATCCCCCAGGGCATCATCAGTTTTCTCATTAGGAGCATGCCCCAACCTTGTCAGGCATGCATACAAGCACATGGGGGCCATACAAACTACTGAGTACCATTTTGACTTGCGCAATGAAATTTCAGCAAAACGGACTAGCCTGTTGCATCATTTAAGAAAACCATCCACCAATTGAGAGTGAAGTAAAATAAGCCCGGCCTCGCCCTGCCCCATGATGTTGCTGAGGCAGTGTTCAAGGTCTCAAAAAGACAGTTGTTACAATTGTAATGTATGCACCTCATTGATCTGTGGGGAATATTTCACACATCCCCACAGAGGGAAACTGGTGGCCCTCCAAGCTGTTGCAAAATTACAAGTCCCATCATGCCTCTGCCTTTGGGAGTCATGCTTGTAACTGTCAATCTTGCAATGCCTCATGGGACTTGTAGTTTGGCAACAGCTGGAGGGCCGCCAGTTTGACACATGTGCGCGGGTTATCTGACCTGTAACACTGAATACTGCGTTTATATTCTGAAATGTCCCTGCTCACTAGTTTATCTGGGCAAAACAAAAGGTCCCGTTAACCGCTTCCCGTCCACCCTATATCCGAAGCGCTGCTACAGGGTGGCACGAGTGCGCAAAATCATGTGTATATACAGTTGTGTTCAAAATAATAGCAGTGTGTTAAAAAAAAGTGAATAAAGCTCAAAATCCTTCTAATAGCTTTTATTTCCATACACACAAATGCATTGGGAACACTACACATTCTATTCCAAATCAAAACATGAAGAAAAATATATCAAATTTGTGTTGTTCCTCTAAAAAAAAAAAAGTGAAGAAAAGTGAATATTAGACTGTTCAAAAAAAATAGCAGTGTTTGTATTCTTCTTTACAAACTCAATCACTATATAAACTGAAAAATGTTTGAAGATTTTGCTTTCCTTTGAATCACTTAATGAATATTTAGTTGTATAAGCACTGTTTCTGGGAACTGCTGTACATCTGTGTTGCATGGAGTCAACCAACTTCTGGCACCTGTGATCAGGTATTCCAGCCCAGGATGACTGGACTACATTCCACAGTTCTTCTCTATTTCTTGGTTTTGCCTCAGAAACTGCATTTTTGATGTCACCCTACAAGTTTTCTATTGGATTAAGATCCGGGGATTGGGCTGGCCACTCCATAACGTCAATCTTGTTGGTCTGGAACCAAGATGTTGCACGTTTACTGGTGTGTTTGGGGTCGTTGTCTTGTTGGAACACCCATTTCAAGGGCATTTCCTCTTCAGCATAAGGCAGCATGACCTCTTCAAGTATTCTGATGTATTCAAACTGATCCATGATCCCTGGTATGCGATAAATAGGCCCAACACCGTAGTATGAGAAACATCCCCATATCATGATGCTTGCACCACCATGCTTCACTGTCTTCACAGTGTACTGTGGCTTGAATTCAGTGTTTGGGGTCGTCTGACAAACTGTCTCCGGCCACTAGACCCAAAAAGAACAATCTTACTTTCATCAGTCCACAAAATGTTGCGCCATTTCTCTTTAGTCCAGTCAATGTGCTCTTTGGCAAATTGTAACCTCTTCAGCACGTCTTTTTTTCAACAGTGGGACTTTGCGGGGGCTTCTTGCAGATAGCTTGGCTTCACATAGGCGTCTTCTAATTGTAACAGTACTCACAGGGAACTTGAGACCTTCTTTGATCTTCCTGGAGCTGATTGTTGGCTGAGTCTTTGCCATTTTGGCTATTCTTCTATCCATTCGAATGGTAGTTTTTTGCTTTCTTCCACGTCTTTCAGGTTTTGGTTGCCATTTTAAAGTATTTGCAATCATTTTAGCTGAGCAGCCGATCATTTTCTGCACTTCGCAGGCGCCTGGTGATTGTCGAGCATCTCCAATGGGGGTGGAGAACTGTTTGTAAACAAAACAGTTCTCTCCCCTGTCAGCTCCTGCACACTGCTTTGCATAGCAGAGCCATACATAGCAGTGTGCTTACAGTGAACCACACACACAGCCAACATAGTGTAAAACGGCACACAGTTAACCCTTTGATTGCCCACGTTAACCCTTTCCAGTGCCATTAGTACAGTGTCAGTGCTTTTTATTAGCACTGATCACTGTATTGGTGTCACTGGGGATTTCAGTGGCACCAAGTAAGTTCCCCCCAGTGTCAGAATGCCTGCCACAGTCCTGCTCTAAGTCGCTGATTTGCCGCCATTACTAGTAAACATAAAATAGAAAAAAAATCCCAGTATATATACTTATATATATTTGTAAACGCTATGACTTTCATGTAAACCAATTAATTTACACATATTGGGTTTTTAATCAAAGACATGGTGCAGAATACTTTTTGGCCTAAATTGATAATGAAATTAGATTTTTTTACATTTTTTTTACTGGACATGTTTAATAGCAAAAAGTAAAAAATATTGTTTTTTTTTTTCTCAAAATTGTCGGTCTTTTTTATAGCGTACAAAATAAAAAACACAGAGGCGATCAAATACCACCGAAAGAAAGCTTTTCGTGGGAAAAAAAGACGTAAATTTTATTTGGTTGCAGTGTTGCATGACTGCGCAATTGTTATAGTAACGCAGCGCCGTAATGCAAAAATGGCCTGGTCAGGAAGGGGGGTAAATACTCAGAAGGGCAAGTTTTAAGTGGAGGTTTGAGAAACACAGGAGTGACAGAACCAGGGGCGGACTGACCATTTGGAAACTCAGGCACTGCCCGAGGGCCCGGGGTCAGTAGGGGCCCCATGAGATGCCTCTGGTACCTTTTTTTTTTTTTTTTTTTTTTTTTTTTTTTTTTTTTTTTTCATAGGCTTTTTTGAGTTCGGGCAAGGACACAGGCCCCATGAGTTGTCAGTCCGCCCCTGATCAGAACAGCTCTAGTCAAGAGTGAACCTATTTATTTTAGCAAATCCGTAGTAGTCCATTTTATTTCGGCAGGAAACCAGGTACATGAATTGCGGGACATAACCATTGATCGTGACAGTTGATCAGGGAGAGGAGGCGATTATGACAACTTCCCCTTCCGTCGTGAAGCTTATTGGATCCATACCCTTGACATGACACAACGGAGGGGACTTAATATCAATACATCATATTTGTGCTTCTTTATGACTGAAGTGTATATAACTTTGTAGATAACTTTTTGGTTTGGATTTTTCACATTCTCACTATTCACAATGGTCTTTCTCTTTGCAAGCAGTTGAGCTGTGCCACCCCTACACATTTTTTTCGTTGCCAGTTTATTTTCCATTATTATTTATCATTTTATTTATTTTTTTCATTTTTATTCTTTTTTAGCTTTATTTTTTCTAGTTTCATTTAGGTTTTTTCGTTTCCTTATTCCCACTATTGTTTTTTCATTTTCAGCCTCTTTTCCATTTTTTTTATCGCTCCCTTTTCTTCCAATTCTCTCCAGCTTCATTCACGGACTGATTATCATCGGTCTCAGGGGTGGTTCACACTATAGAAACGCAGTCCAAATGCGTTCTGGATGCGGTTTTGTATGCACGTTTTCGATGAGTTTTTGGTGCGTTCCGGTGCGTTCTTGATGTGTTTTTAATGTGTTTTTTTTATGCATTCCTGTTCATTCTTTCCCCTCTCTTTTTCTTCAATTGAAATAGGGACATGTGTGCTCCAGTGCGTTCTGGTGCGGTTTTGATGCGTTTTTCCACGTTCCAGTACAGTTCTGTGCAGAAAAGATTCAGCACTTTTTTTTTTTTTCTGCAACTGTTACTACAAGCACTGATGAACTATGACATTGACAACTATATAACCTACTTTCTGTGCGTTTTGGATGCAGCAGGGGCGTCCCTAGGATTGGTGTCACCTGGTGCGGCAACACTTGGTGACACCCCCTCTGACAATCCCCGCAGGATGGATCGGTTCTGCGGATTGAGCATAAAGCATTGGAGCCTGATCCATTATCCTCCCCAATCCACAGATCTGATCCATCCTGCAGGGATCGTCGGCTTGCAACCTATACCGGGTTAACTGATCTCTCCACGAGCTCCACAAAAAGGTAAGTTTTAAAGCAAGCCGACGATCCCCACAGGATGGATGGGATCTGCGGATTGGGAGGATAATGGATCGGACTCCAATCTTTTATGCTCAATCCGCAGATCTGATCCATCCTACGGGGACCGTCGGCTTGCTTTAAGAAACTTACCTTTTTGTGGAGTGGGTCCGATGTCACCCAGCGCGGCGTGCACCCCCCATACCTGCCTAGGGACGCCCCTGGGATGCAGAAAGAAAGCAACTGAAACATATTGTGTGAACTGGCCCTCAATCTGCTTCCTTTCTGTTTTTTCTCCACAGCTCATCTCCGCAACCCTGCCCGCCCATTGGCTTGTGTGGCGCCGGCGTCATGTGTTTCCATGACACCGCGACCTGCCTCCGCCTTGTCCTAACTGGCGCGGACATCATGGGTCTCCATGACAACGGCGGCTGGTGCAGGAATGACTTTGAGCACATGCGCAAGTAGTAAACTAGCATGGTGCATGCACAGCTGACATGCGTCGCCATGACACTGATGGCCGTTGCAACAATAGGACCACTTTAGGTGTGTCCTCATTGCAGCTCACTTGACAATAGGAGCCCCCCCCCCCACATCTCTGGGCAACAGCTTTTATCTTCTGTCAGGGACATATATGCTGCTGGTCATTATTTCCATAATCCAGCGCTGCTTTCATCTGACACTTTATTACAATCTGGGGAGGACTATGATACACATGTGACCACACTGTTTATATGTGCCGTTTATGCACATCTGATTATTGTTTTATGGTTTATTTACTTTTGCAGTTTGTAATGTTTCTGATTACGTTGATTTAAATGCATTTTTGGAGGGAACATGACATCATGGGGTGGGGCCGGGCACATTTTACTTCACTCTGATTGGTGGATGATTTTCTTAAATAGTTTTCCAGTTTCTGTCACAATTTGTTACATGCCTGATGAAGGGGTCCTGCGAGACTCGGAAACGTTGCCTTGCTGTAACTGTGATTGTCCATTAATACTTTTGGACCCATATTGTTGATCCTCGGTGTGCTGGTGACATTATCCCAATCTGTCACCAAACACAACAGGAGTTATAACTTTTTACTATGTAGCAATGAATGTGTATGCCTCGTCAACTGGGGGAGTGCTTGGAAGCCCCCCACCCTCACCAAATGCAAGTGTAAGCCTAGCCTAGCTGCTCTGAAGCTTCTGTGAATCTTGTGATTGAGACAATGACTGCTTGTATTCAACAGGGACTGGACAAGATTTGATCCATCTATGGGCAGGCTGATTGTACCCATGTCGATCCAATGATCAACTTGGGTACAACCAGCCTGTCAGATTTGTAGCATGCGTTTTGTCGTCAGCCGCAAGCAGTAATCATTGTGTTCTCCCCGTGCCCCCCTGCAGGGAGAACACAATAGCTCCACTGGAGGGATTCCCCCATCAACATTTTCTTTCCTGCAAGCTATGGCTTGCCTTAGAGCAGGGGCCTCCAAACTTTCTAAACAAAGGGCCAGTTTACTGTCCTCCAGATTTTTTGGGGGCCAGATGGTCATCGGGATCAGAAATTGTCCTGGTATCAGTGGGAGTAAACAATGCATCTTTGGTATTAGGGGGAGGAATAGCCCCCCATCGTTGGTGTCACTGAGAGGAATAGCGCCCCATCGTTGGTGTCACTGAGAGGAATAGCGCCCCATTGTTGGTATCAGTTGGAGGAATTATTATTATTATTATACAGTATTTATAAAGCGCCAATAGTTCGCTCAGCGCTGTACATTACAAAGGGGGACAGAACATATGACAGAACAATACCAATACAATGCAAAACATGAGGGGATTGAGGGCCCTGCTCTTTCGAGCTTACAATCTAGGAGGGAGGGGATAGTGGTACAGGAGGAGATAGCTGTGGGGGATGGAGTGGTAGGAAGAGTGGAGGAGGTCGGCAAGTTAGCAGGGGGTGGGGTAGGCTTCCCTGAAGAGATGGGTTTTTAGGGTGCGCCTAAAGGAGAGGAGAGTAGGTGATAATCTGATGGGTTGGGGCAGGGAGTTCCAGAGGATGGGTGACACCCTGGAGAAGTCCTGGAGGCGGGCATGGGAGGAGGAGACCAGGGAACTAGAGAGAAGGAGGTCTTGTGAGGAGCGGAGTGTGCGTGTTGGGCGGTACTTGGATATTAGGTTAGTGATGTAGTTCGGGGCAGTATGGTGGACAGCTTTGTACATCAGTGTTAGGATTTTGAATTTGATCCGTTGCGCAATCGGAAGGCAGTGGAGGGATTGGCAGAGGGGGGTGGCGGAAACGGAGCAGTTGGAAAGGTGAATGAGTCTGGCAGCCGTATTCAGGATCGACTGAAGCGGGGATAGCCAGCGGCGAGGCAGGCCAGTGAGAAGGGAGTTGCAGTAGTCAAGTCGTGATATGATGAGGGAGTGGATGAGCTGTTTAGTGTTTTCTGGGGTTAGGAACGTGCGGATTTTAGCGATGTTGTGGAGGTGGAATAGTGCCCCATTGTTGGTGTCAGTGTGAGGAATAGTGCTATATCATTGTGTCAGCGGAAGGAATAATGCCCTATCATTGGTGTCAGTGGGAGGCATAGTACTCTATTGTTGGTGTCAGTGAAGGGAATGGTGCTCCATGATTGGTGTCAATGGGAGGAATAAAGCCCCATCATTGGTATAAGTGGGAGGAATAGTGCTCTCTTGTTGGTGTCAGTGGAAGGAATAGTGATCCATGATTGATGTAAGTGGGAGGAATCGAGCCCCATCATTGGTGTCAGAGGGAGGAATAGTGCCCTATCACTAATGTCAGTGGGAGGAAAAGTGCCTCATTGTTGGTGTCAATGACAGGAATAGTGTCGGTTGTTGAGGTACGTAGCAGGAATTATGCCCCATTGTTGGTATCAGTGGGAGGAATAGTGTCTTGTATCAGTGGGAGGAAATGTACCCTATGGGCCAGATAAAAACAAGCAAAGGGCCGAATCCGGCCCCCGGGCTGCAGTTTGGAGACCACTGCCTTGGAGCATTCTCAGATAGGGATTTTAATTTGTGACCGATTTCTTCAGTTCAGCATTTACCAAATACTCTCTATACATCTCCATTCTCCTTTCTTTGCTGCTTTGAGTAATAATACTATATAACAGGATACAAAGTGACAGCTGTATATCGTCTACATTACTGTATTCAGTCATTTTTTTGAATGCAGGCAACCTCCATTACAAGGTCAGGCAAACAGTCATTACTGCAGAGACTCTATTATTTTTAGTACGCGTTGTAGATGAGATGGAAACCCAATTTTAATACACTGACGCACATTGCTAAGGTCGTTTATATGACCGTGATCACTTTCACATCTAGATCTAATAAGCTATTAAAATTCCTTGTGTTACTAAACCCATAACCCTGATTTCACTATATCTGGTCTCCCACAGTACACAGAACATGGAAATGCAATTATTTTAGTAAATATAAACTGCTAAATACCTTTTCTCCTCAGCAGTTAGAGCAGTCTTGTGACTTCTATCAGTGTCCAGCAGAGCACTGGTTAAATAGCTGCAGCCATTGTCAGATTGACATTGCATTGTATGGGTTGATTTGCTGCAGCTCTCTGCATACACCTGTGATTCCAGATGCAGAAATCAACTGGAATTCGCAGGATGTCCTAACTTGTGTGATTGAACCTTAGAAACCATACATTAGGATGGCCAGTGGGAGGAGAGAAAAAAAACATCTATTATCCTCCCCCATCAGCAATGAATATACCTGCTTCTATAGTTGCTGACTTTTTAATTATTTTTTTTTTTAGGACACTGAAGATCCTCTTTAAACACTTGGCTAATTGTGCTGTTTTATAAACATTGGTTGGTAGAATGGGATTATAACCACTTGAGCTTTGAAAGGGCATATGTTATTCAGCACTGTGCTATTTTAAGTGGCATTTGCTCGGTCATGCAACACTGCTATTTTTTTTAACACAACTGTATTTCATTTGGGTACAGTGTGTTGATAAAAGTGAATAAAGCTCAAAATCCTTCTAATAGCTTTTATTTCCATACACACAAATGCATTGGGAACACTACACATTCTATTCCAAATCAAAACATGAAGAAAAATATATCAAATTTGTGTTGTTCCTCTAAAAAAAAATTGAAGAAAAGTGAATATTAGACTGTTCAAAAAATAGCAGTGTTTGTATTCTTCTTTACAAACTCAAACATTCACTATATAAACTGAAAACTGTTAGAAGATTTTGCTTTCCTTTGAATCACTTAATGAATATTTAGTTGTATAAGCACTGTTTCTGAGAACTGCTGTACATCTGTGTTGCATGGAGTCAACCAACTTCTGGCCCCTGTGAACAGGTATTCTAGCCCAGGATGATTGCACTACATTCCACAGTTCTCTATTTCTTGGTTTTGCCTCAGAAACTGCATTTTTGATGTCACCCCACAAGTTTTCTATTGGATTAAGATCCGAGGATTGGGCTGGCCACTCCATAACGTCAATCTTGTTGGTCTGGAACCAAGATGTTGCACGTTTACTGGTGTGTTTGGGGTCGTTGTCTTGTTGGAACACCCATTTCAAGGGCATTTCCTCTTCAGCATAAGGCAGCATGACCTCTTCAAGTATTCTGATGTATTCAAACTGATCCATGATCCCTGGTATGCGATAAATAGGCCCAACACTGTAGTAGGGTCATCATGCATGATTAATTGAACCATGTATCATGCAGCAAGGGTCACCAACGTTCAGACTGAATATGTATGAATAGATAGAACAGTATAAAAAAAGCAGGAGGCACAACAGGTCCATTAAATACACTCACCTATTCGCCATCAACTGTAAGATTTGGACCAGAAATTTCCCTACTCCTTTCCTGCGGACACGAACTTCTAACTGTACCTCATAACTAGAAAAAAAAAAAAAAGAAACATACAGTGGGGAACTAATTTAATCAGGAAAAGTGTTGATAGCGCACAGCTACACAAAAACAAAAAAATGATACTGCAATAAATACCAAGATGTAATTTACAGTGCATCGTTGCACATGCAGACCATGTTTTCTAACACATGTAAGAGTGAAAGGTGATGGGTCAAATGATAACACACACAGTGTTAAAAGTATTGGCACGCCTGCCTTTACACATACATAAAGTTTAATGGCATCCCAGTCTTATTCCTTAGGGTTCAATATTGAGTTGGCCCACCCTTGGGAAGGCCTTCCACAAGGTTTAGGAGTGTATCTATGGGAATGTTTGACCATTCTTCCAGAAGCACATTTGTGAGGTCAGGCACTGATGTCGGATGATAAGGCCTGACTCGCAGTCTCTACTCTAATTCATCCCAAAGGTGTCCTATCGGGTTGAGGTCAGGACTCTGTGCAGGCCAGGCAAGTTCCTTCACCCCAAACTCACTCATCCATGTCTTTAGGGACCTTGCTTTGTGGACTGGTGCGCAATCATGTTGGAACAGGAAGGGGCCATCACCAAACTGTTCCCACAAAGTTGGGAGCATGAAATTGTCCAAAATGTCTTGGTATGCTGATGCCTTAAGAATTCCCTTCACTGGAACTAAGGGGCCAAACCCAACCCTTGATACACAACCCCACACCATAATCCCCCTCCACCAAACTTTACACTTGGCACAATGCAGTCAGGCAAGTACCGTTCTCCTGGCAACTGCCAAACCCAGACACGTCCATCAGATTGCCAGACAGAGAAGCATGATTGGTCACTCCAGATAACACGTCTCCACTGCTCTAGAGTCCAGTGGCGGCGTGCTTTACACCACTGCATCCGATGCTTTGCATTGCACTTGGTGATGTAAGTCTTGGATGCAGCTGCTCGGCCATGGAAACCCATTCCATGAAGCTCTCTATGCACTGTTGTTATGCTAATCTGAAGGCCACTGGAAGTTTGGAGGTCTTTAGCTATTGACTCTGCAGACAGTTGACGGCTTCTGCGCACTGTGCGCTTCAGCATGTCATTTTACGTGGCTTACCCCTTGAGTTGCTGTTGTTCCCAGTTGCTTCCACTTTGTTATAATCTCACTAACAGCTGACCGTGGAATATTTAGTAGCAAGGAATGATCACGGATGGATTTATTGCACAGGTGGCAACCTATCACGGTACCACGCTTGAATTCACTGAGCTCCTGAGAGCGACCCATTCTTTCAAAAATGTTTGCAGAAGCAGTCTGCATGCCTGGGTGCTTGATTTTATACACCTGTTGCCATGGAGGTGATTGGAACACCTGAATCCAATGATTTGGATGGGTGTCCCAATGCACTTACTATCACCAGTGCAGTACAGTGTCATCATATGACTAATGTGGCAGTGATCAGGGACATTTGTGACAGTATATGTAAAAAAAAAAAAGTATTCCATTTTTTAAACAGTTCTCTTTCTTTTACATACTGTTATTAGAGTAGTTCAGTGTCACCATAGTGTCACTGTACTACTCTGGTGGGGGGTGATCAGGGTTTTTTTTTTTTTACACTGTTATTGTTTGCAACAGTGATGATCACTGTTATAAGCAATAGTTAGCCGTCATGAATGGCTTTCCAATTCATGATAGTTTGCTTTCTATTGACATGCTGTGATTGGCTACAGCTAATCACATGGTACAGTCAGGTAACAAACCAGTCACAGTCAGTGTGATCCCTTTCATTTTTTATGGGCTGTCTGCATGCAGCTCATCTGTGAAAAAAAGTAAACAAATGTCTCTGGCTGCTGCATGGGACTGAGTACCCATGTGAACCAGTTTGACATACCTGACCTAACTCCTGCCTATTCTGCCGAAATCAAATTAAATTGTTTAGAATGGTGGGTCTCTTTTGGTGGGTCTCTTGTCAGAAGGGCATTTGACAGGCAGCCCACACCCCAACTGCATGCATTGCACGTGGCTGTCTTGTCAACTGGGGGAGTGCTTGGACGGCAGTAAAAATGCAGCACAATTGTGTGTTTTTACCACCCTCATCAATCACAAGTGTAAGCCTAGCCTTGCTACTGTGAAGCTTCTGTGAATCTTGTGATTGAGACAATGGCTACTTCTATTCTGCAGGGACCAGATGAGATTCATCTATGGGCAGGCTGATTGTACCTAAGTCGATCCAACAATCAACTTGGGTACAACCAGCCTGTCGAATTTCAAGCACAATATTACTGCCAGCAGCTATTGCCGTAAGCAGGGCCATGGATAAGTGGGTACCACCAGTCCTCCTGTATGGGGCCCAGGCCAGAAGGGGGACCCAGGTAGTTGGGGAAATTGGATGTGGGCAGGAAGGGTGATCGGCACAGCATGTGTGTGTGTGGGGGGGGGGGGGCAATTACTGGAACCGATCCCCTGTATGGTTCTCTCTGCTGCAGCTGAGAGCTGGCTCTTTTCCTCCCACTCTTGCTGGTTTTCAGCTGCTTCATAGGCAGACATACAGGGGATCGGTTCCAGTAATTGCCCCCCCCCCCACACCACACCCATCACCCTCCCTGTGCACCAGAGGTTTCCCCTTTCAGGATGGAGAGTGGGGGAAGATTCCAGTAAATATGTCACATTTACCAGCCCCTTCCTTTCCTGAATGACCACGATGAGTGATCGGTATAGATCACTCACTGTGTTCATTTATAACTAAAGCATAGTAAACTGTTTTTTTAGGGGGGGGGCATGTTGGCTGTACGGGGCCCCGTGGTTTCTAACAGCAGCCCTGGCCATAAGCAGTAATCAGTGTGTTCTCCCGGCAGGGACGGCTCCCCGTGTCCCCCTGCCAGGAGAACACAATAGCTCTGCTGGAAGGATTCCCCCATCAACACTGACTGTGTTGATGGGGGAATCAAGCAATTTTCTTGGTGGTTGCAGGAAAGCAAGTCTCATCTATGGCTTGCTTTACAGCGCTCTCAGATGGGGATTTTTATTTGTCAGCAATCAACATTTACAAGACACTATACAGCTGCATTCTCCTTTCTTTGCTGCTTTGATTAATAATACTGTATAACAGGATACAAAGTCATGGCTCTATATCGTCTACATTACTGTATTCAGTCTTTTTTTTTTTTTTTTTTTTTTTGAATGCAGCCAACCTCCATCACAAGGTCAGACAAACAGTCATTACTGCAGAGACTCTATTATTTTTAGTACGCAATGTAGATGAGATTAAAAGGGCTGCCCTGTGAACCTCAGTAATTACAAACTATACATAGAAACCTAATTTTTAAATACACTGACACACATTGCTAAGGTTGTTTAAATTACAGAGATCTCTTTTCACATCTAGATCTAATAAGTTATTAAAAGTCCTTGTGTTACTAAACCCAGGACCCTGCATTCGCTATATCTGGTCTCCCACAGTACACAGAACATGGAAATACAATTATTTTAGTAAATATATACTGCCAAATACCTTTTCTAATCAGCAGCACATAGCAGTCTTCTGACTTCTATCACTGTCCAGCTGAGCACTGGTTAATCTTATAAGAGGAATTTTCATTCTCCTCTGACTGTCCCTTGAGACTGTATTACCCCTGACCCTCTGTCTGGACAGTGTTGAGTGGCCCTGTGGTGATCACATGCATCCCCCCCCCCCCAAAAAAAAAAATCTTTAGCACTCTACACCAAACTGAGCACGTGCAGAGCATCTCATAGGGCTCTGTACTATCAGCAGATGGACTAAGGACTGTGGAAGAAGGGGAGGATCAGAGAAGACAGGATAAAACAGCCTTTTTACATAATGTGGAGGATTAACCCCTTAGATTTCACAGTGAGTATAACAAGCATGCTTGAGGTTCCGTTCACACCTATGATGTTTGCTTTTTGCCCGTTTTGCAGTGCTTTTTGCCCGTTTTGCAGTGCTTTTTGCTTGTTTTACAGTGCGTTTAGCCTGTTTTGCAGTGCTTTTCGCAGTACGTTTTGCATTTTTTTACATGCTTTTTTGACATATTTTTGATGCATTTTGTTCAGCTCTTTTTTCTTTTTTTTTTAAGTGGATTTGTTTGTTTTTTTGCTGGACAGAATACAAATGAAAACCGGCAAAAATGCACTACCATGCATTTCAGCAGATTCTCCATTGAACTTTATTGTAGCAAAAACACTGCTTTTTGCTTTTAAAAAAAGTCCCTGACCCTTTCCAAAAACATAGCAGCTCAAAAAAGCATAGATGGGAACGTGTTCCATAGGAGACCATGTTACATGGACTGTAGTGCGTTTCAGCAAAAAGCACTAAGAAACTCATTGGTGTGAATGGAGCCTGACTGCATATACAGACTGATTTAAATATAGTGCAGCGCTAAAATATATCAGAGACAAAAGGGACAATTGTTGTATAAATTAGTTCGTAGCCGGTGTCAAAAAACATGAATCCTTATTCCAACCGGAAACTGGTGTTTGTGCAGTCAGAAGTGATAAGAATGCGCACTCACCAGAGTGCATAATCAAATGCACATTTGTATATAAATATCCTGAAGTCACTAAGGATCATCAAGGTCTGATCAGGAATGGAGATGAATCGCTCACTGAATACGCCTGGATCTTGTAACCTCTGGTGTGTGATGTCGAAGTAACCGGGGACATTTTAGGGATGGACAGGTCAGCTCACCGGGTGTATGGGAATCCTTACTGCGAGTCCTCCTTGATAGCCTGTGACAGGCTTAATGCGCTTTTGTTCACTAATAGGAACATTTATTACATAGTATGAGGTATGGTGGGTATCTCTCAGCCAGCTCCACGTCTCATATCCTTCCTGGGATCTCTCTCTCATGCAGACTGATTTTAATGTTGTGGGTTTAGTATCACTTGAAGATGGACAAAGAGGTATACGTATATTAGCTTTTTGTCTCAGCTTTATAAAGGAAACTTGTACTTAAGTATATAAATTGGTATTGTTTTATTCTGTTTTGGAAAATACTAGATGCTTGGCTGTTAAGCTGTTTAATAGCAATACTGTATGCATTGCAGTAAGCCTGTTCACACCAGATGCGTTCATAAACGTGTTCCAAACCCATGGACGATAAAAATGAATGGTTTGCAATAAGTGTAGTTCACACCATCAATAGACAAGAAAGAAAGGAGGATTCTGTGAGGTTATTCCCCCGTCCTATATTTCATAAACTAAGCAAAGGGCTTTGTAGCAAAAGGATTTGAAGGGCATATCCACAAAGGAAAATGGTAACACAGATAACAAACAATAAAAGTAGACGTTTTATTATACAAAAATGAAAAGGATACGCATGTGACCATCTCCATGCATTAAAGAGGGTTCACATATCTCATATATACAATTCCTGTTGCCAAATGAATCAGTCCATATGAAAGATCAACGCGTTTCAAGCACTCGCTGTCTTCCTCAGGATCTAAAATCTACAAACGTATGATACATAATTATCATCATCATCATCAGATGTGCATTATTATCATCCCCTTTGCATCTAGCTGATTTATTACTCTTTACATCACCCACACTCAGTATGTTTCCACTCCTGCATCTGTGATATGGAGGCTCACCTTCGTATTTACTTGATGTATGGATTCACCCTCCCCCTTATTCTCCTCCCCCTCATTCCCTTTATCCCCCTCCACTCCTGTCTCCGCCTTAGCGGCGGACCCCTCCACCATTTATCACATGGTTCCCAGCCCAATTAAGAGAGGACACAGGCTGCACACATACACTGGCTCTGAGGAAGAGGTACACCCTCGAAACGCGTCAGCCACAAGCTATCTAGAGGTCTCCAGTCCCCCACCAGATCACTTCCAGGGGTTTTGGACCACATTGCATCCTTTGTGGCATGTTTTCCATTTGATTTTATTTCTCCTGTGAGTGTTTTACCATTTATAATAAATCTCATTGGCGCCGGCGCCTCCCAGCCCTCTAAGGGTTTCAGGAGCCAGGAAGCGGGACAGGGTTTAGGGTCATGTGACCACCGTGACATGCTAGTCACATGTTCGGGAAAGGTCCCGATCGAAAGAGGAGATCGGGACTTATCCGTGAGTACCAGACATGTATGCTGGGAGCGCGCAAGGCGCGCGCTCTCAGCACATATGTTTTTCTTAATTGCACACAAATGTGCGGCCACTCGGCGTCAAGGCCCAGTCGCCGGGAGGCCGCACATTTGCGTGCGGCCGGCGCCAAGAGGTTAAAGGTAATGCACTAGGCCCGTGTGCCCTCTCTTTGTTTCTTATATACATAATTATCTAACAGCCTTTGGTGGATTCTATGCAAGAAGTCTACCATCTCACTAAGTTATAACTGCAAAGCGGTCATTGTTTATAAAGAGGTGCAACCACGCAAAGGATGCGCTTCACACCACTGCATTGCAGGGATATGCAATAAAAAAAAAGAACAAAATGCAAAACCACAAGTTTTGATGTTTGACTGCTATGGGGACATGTACTTCATGTATCTTGTGAAGTGTGCAGAGTGGAATTGCAAGGCATACAAAAATACAATGCAACACACTGCAAAATGCACGCAAAGGCGGGTAAACATGCAGGCGTTATTCCTTGCATTCTGGTGTGGTTGCACACCATGTATAAAGTAGTGTGTTGCAGCGCCATTCATTTTAAAAGGCACCTCAACGCCCCTATGTTGCAGCACAATGCACAGTAATGCACTACCGATTGCTGTGGTGCTCTATGCAGGGATAAATGACGTAGGTGTAATTTCTTTTTGTCTATTCTGGTGCATTGGCAGCCAATTATAATGAAATGGCTACTTCAATGCAGGATGTGTTAACACTCAACCTAATGCGTGTTAATGCATCCCACTGCCCAATGAATAAAATTCAAAACATTAACAATCAAAACCATTTATAACTCTGCTCCAAATTGTAACAATAAATCAAAACTCTATAACTTCCCACAGAAAAGTCAAACTTTCACCCTTGAAAGTGCAAAAATAGCATAAACCTTTTCAATAATATCCATACACACCCTCTCCCGCAGTCTCATATTGCTAGCATAATGTCCACAATAAAGTCCCAAATCCAAAAATGACAATCCAAAAATTCTAAAAAATACAAAAATAAAAATTAAGAATAAAATAAAAATAAAGATTATGCAAATTATAGTCCTCGCTCTCTAATCGTCCAACTGTAAAAATGTCCAGATCTTCCCTTCAATCCAAAAGCACCTCAAAAAAATAAACTAGATATAGTGCATTATCTTTCATAAAAATTATAAGTGATATCATGCAGCCACACTGGTGATAAAAATATAAACATCACACATGTGAAGTGAAAATCAACATACCACTTAACAAGTGGTCCTGTGAAACAACCACTGCAATACGTGAAATGCCACAAATACACAATACGTGATCAGTGAAAAAATTAGTGCCAAAAATAAGTGCCACCACTCTGCATATAGGATAATATACGATTAATATACGTGTGACGTCACGACCCTGACGCGTTTCGTCACTTCCAACTTTTTCACAAAAAAAGTCCCTTGTGAAAAAGTCGGAAGTGACGAAACGCGTCAGGGTTGTGACGTCAGACGTTTAGCTGGAAGGAGCAGTGCGGCCATTTTGAGGTGGTCTCAGCATAGAACGGACAATAAGCGAGGATGGACGGTATTTGTTTTAATGTAAGCTATTAAATAAAATTGTGTATGCTTTATATATTACTCCACTGAGTCTGCCCCTATCTGTCCTGTGAGGAACGGGGATCCCGATGCCTTTTGCTGCATGAAGAAGGGACTCCATTCGTGTACCCATATAAAGGAGAGCATACTCCCAGTGAGGGCAGCTATATCTGGTTTAAGGGAATTCCAGAATGCTTTGAAAGCATTAAGAGGGTAATCGTATATTATCCTATATGCAGAGTGGTGGCACTTATTTTTGGCACTAATTTTTTCACTGATCACGTATTGTGTATTTGTGGCATTTCACGTATTGCAGTGGTTGTTTCACAGGACCACTTGTTAAGTGGTATGTTGATTTTCACTTCACATGTGTGATGTTTATATTTTTATTACCAGTGTGGTTGCATGATATCACTTATAATTTTTATGAAAGATAATGCACTATATCTAGTTTATTTTTTGAGGTGCTTTTGGATTGAAGGGAAGATCTGGACATTTTTACAGTTGGACGATTGGAGAGCGAGGACTATAATTTGCATAATCTTTATTTTTATTTTTGTATTTTTTAGAATTTTTGGATTGTCATTTTTGGATTTGGGACTTTATTGTGGACATTATGCTAGCAATATGAGACTGCGGGAGAGGGTGTGTGTGTATGGATATTATTGAAAAGGTTTATGCTATTTCTGCTCCAAATTGTATCACCAATCTTGTCTCCAAATATCACCCAAACCGTCCTCTCCGCTCCTCCCACGACCTCCTGCTCTCTAGCTCCCTTGTCTCCTCCTTCAAATGCTCGTCTCCAGGACTTCTCCAGAGCCTCCCCCCATCCTCTGGAACTCTCTACCCCAATCTATCAGACTATCGCCTACTCTGCCCACTTTTAGGCGATCTCTGAAAAACCTTTCTCTTCAGGGAAGCCTATCCTGCCTTCAGCTAATAACGGAATCTTCTATTCCTCCTACCAGACCATGCCCCACAGTTATTACCTTTTGTACCACTAGACCCTCCCTCTTAGATTGTAAGCTCCAAGGATCAGGCCCTCCTAACCCTCTTGTATTAAACTGTATTGTTGCTTGTACTATCTCTCTTTATCTTGTAAAGCGCTGAGCAAACTGCTGGCGCTACATAAATCCTGTATAATAATAATAACGCAGCGATCAGAAAGGCGTGAATTGCACCTTAGTATTTTTGCAGTCTCTGACCTGGTACAAACATGCAGGTTTAGATTTTTGAATATTTCTGCTCTGCAAGCTCAATCCAGGTTACACCCCAGTCACATCGGGTGCAACTTAGCATGCGATTTGCATGCCATGCGACTTGCAAATCTTATGCCAAGTCGCACCCTATTGTCGGCTATTAGAGCGGTCATATCTAAATTTTCTAAAGTAATGCATGCACTACTTTTGTTGCGATTTGCATAGACATCTGTGTCAGATGTCTTCCAAATCGCAACTGAAATCGGCAGGTCACCCAACTTTGAAATCATGCGACTTCACTGTAAATCGCACAATTTCAAAATCGGCTTCGATGTGACCGGGGGCTTAATGACTTCGAGAAAGTATTGAAGTAATTATACTAAGCTGGCCGTACACTAGTAGATTTTTTAATTAATATTCATATGAAAATTCTCAGTACATTCGATGACATAACCAATGTCTTCCAAGAGAAGTGCTTCAAAATTTCACTTGCTTTTAACATTCAGTTTTGGAATGAATGGACTTTCTCAAATGAAAACCACATACACTGTTAGAAATTTGTTAGTTCAAGGAGAATTTTGCATCCTGCTCCTTCAATTTTTCTCATCACTGTGGTTAAAATCAAATATCAATTTGACAAATGATTAAATAATCGAATGAATATTCTTAAAGCTGAACCCCAAGAATTCAGCCTTTTTCTAAAATTGCTGGTATAGTATGGATTTAAATATATATATATATATTTATTTATTTTTTTCCATTCTTTGTGACTTTTCTGATTTTGCTTCACAATTCAGAGTGGGTATTCACCAATTGGAGTTAATTATGTCAACTATATCTATGTCATAAAATTGATGTATGTGATTGCTTATAGTGCTATGATTCACACATGATGTCATTAACTATATCTATTTTGTTCTAGTTTATGTATAACAAGATCCAAGGCCCTGAGGAAGCGTTTTTTCTGCGAAACGTGTCGGCCATTTAAGACTAGGGTCTTATGAACAGATATATGGTTATACTTCAAGCGACATTTTAAATTTTATAAGTCTTTTATGATGTTTATTTGTGATACATGTATATGGTAACAATAAAATACTGTTTTTATGTATTGATATTCGTTTTTTGGCTCTATACCTCGGGAGGTACATTTATAGTCCCAATAATAAGTGTTGTGGTTCTATTATGGATTTAATCCAACGAGGTGAATGCCACATTGTGGATTTATCTCTGTTATTTACAACTGACAGTTTTACTGAGTGCTGGGAGTATATCTCTATCACTATATTCCAAGAGCTCTGATGGGAAAGATGATGCATACTCACACACAGCAACTCTGGCCGCCCCTCCCAATGCTTTCCATTAACCACTTGGTAACCGCGCTAAATGACAGCTACAGCCTGGTTACCTAGTTCTGGGAGGGTGTCATATGATGTCCTCTCAGAACACGCCCCCTGCGCGCCCTCAGGGGCGTGCACCCAGCGATCAGCGTGATTGCTGTGTCCTACGGACAGCTGATCACATGATGAGGTAAAAGGCCAATCACAGCAGCCTTTTACCACGTGATCAGCTGTGTCCAAAGACACAGCAGATCACGGAATAAATACAGTTGCCGGTTATCAGCAGCATTTTCCTCACGCTGTCACAGCTACCAAGAACCAGCAGCTGTCAGAGGAGATTGGCACTGATCATCAGTTCCCTACAGTGCCGCCCACCAGTGCCACCCACCAGTGCCACCCATCAATGCTGCCTATCAGTGCCCAGCAGTGCCTCCAGTCAGTGCTGTCAGTCAGTGCCTTTAGTCAGCGCTGCTCGTCACTGTCGCCCATCAGTGCAGCATCATCAGTGCCACCTCATCAATGCCCACCAGTGCAGCCTCATCAACGCACATCAGTGAAGGAGAAAAATTACCTGTTTGCAACATTTTATAATAGAAAGAAAGGAAAACTTTTTTTTTTGCTCAAATTTTTTGCTCTTGTTTTGTTTATAGCGCAAAAAATAAAACACCCGGTGGCAAGTAAATACCACCAAAAGAAAGCTCTATTTGTGTGAAAAAAGAATAAAAATGTCATATGTGTACAGTGTTGCATGACCACAGAATTGTCATTCATAGTTCGACATCACTGAAAGTTGAAAATTGGCCTGGGCAGGAAGGGGGTATAAATGCCCTGTAGGCAAGTGGTTAAGGGCTCTTTCAGTTTTTGATCAGCTTTTCAGTTAAAAAAAGGTAAAGAAAAATGAATCCCTTTAAATCCTATGGAACTCTTCACACCGGTCATTTGCTTTTCGCACTGCTCTGTTGCAAAAACCCAATAAAAATGCATAATCTTCCGCTTTTTTAACTGAAAAACTGATCAAAATGATCAGTGTGAAAGGGCCCTTACAGAAGGCTTTGTATTTTGTGAATGGGTTCACATAATCCAAAGTGCTCTGTGATTGGGCAGGAGGAGGGGGAGGGGCAGGCGGAGCGGCTGTATGCAACTCTGCAGCTTTAGGACCTGAGACCGGAAGGTTCACTGTTGAAGCGCCAAAAGTATAGTGAGAGTTATGCTCCCAGCAATCTGTAAAAATGTAAATTATAAATAACAGATAAGTCCAGGAGGTGGCATGCACCTTGTAGGACTCAACCCATAGCAAGCCAGCACATTTTAGAAAGTGGCTGAATTCAGCTTTTAAAATGAAAAATTTCTAACTAAATTCTATTAAAGTATGGCCAGCTTTAGCATTCCAGCCAGACAACAGTTTTAAAAGGAAGTCTAATAAGGTTTTAGACAGGTGGTCAGGGGGAGATAAAAACTGTCTAAGGGCTCATGTACACTGCAGCTGATAAACTCATATTTAGGAACTGTTCAGCAGTTTTTTTCAGCAGCCCCTGAACTCTCCCTAATGTTTCCCTATGTGTCCATGTACACATCGTCGTTTACAGTCGTTTTTTTGAACGCAGAAAACTTGTGTTCAGGAGTAGATTTTATCAGCGTTTCAAATGCCAAATGCTTGTAAATGCAGCTAAACGCGTTTATAAGCGTTTGAAACTTTTTTTTAATGCTTCCATTTCCAGATGCTGTCCAGAGCCTTTTTTCATCATGAAAAATGCATGCAAAGCGTTTTCTTGGTACTCAAATGGACCTGGTACACCATACTTTGAGGTTTTGCATGAAAGAAAATATGTTAGACACTGCTGCAATAATTTTGCACAGAAATAAGCTGAAAGACATCCAAACACCACAAAAAAAAAACCACAGCTAATCTCAACAAATACTGCTCTCTCTGCTTCTGCTCTCTCTGCTTCTCTCAAAATGTTTGAAATAGTTATTTTTTTTTACTGTTTTTCAGTGCATTCTGGGCATTTTGGAAGGTCTCCTGAGGTTATCTTTAAAAAACGCTTCTAAACGCAAAGGCTCATAAACGTGCATAAACGCAGTATGCTAATGCGGCTAAACAGACGTTTTTTTAACCTACTTTTTCCAGCAGTTTCCATCGTTCAGAAGTGTCTCGTGTACATGGAGCCTAACCCACATGAACAGTCAGTCAGGGATGTTCATATGCCACCACCCTGATACTGTGCTTCACAGCCATGCAATTTTGCACTCGAGGCACAGAGTTTGACAAGCTGCTTGCCTAATGGCAACCTCCATATTTCACTCACTACTGGTTTCCTCTAACTAAAGTATCTTACAGCCCCAAATGTCACCTTCCTTCTTCCAGACTGTCATCTGACAAATAACCAGCAAACACAAATGCTCCTGCGCTTGGGGATGGACTCGATGCTACAACCACATTAAGAATGTCCTGGAACATGCACACCTTGCTGCCCTCAAATGGACCGGGGGAATCCAAATATACTGAATGGGGAAAGAACAAAAAGAGGGCGCACAGGCCTAGTGCATTACCATAAAAAATGTTTAATAAAAAATAAAGTAGGTGTTGTACTCACAAACGACAATATAGTCAAGGCACATCATAGAAGAACAGCTGGATCAACACCGCGCTGAGTAACAGTCCACAATAGGGAGTTTAGACATCCAAAAGGCTGACGCGTTTCGAGGACTTGCCTCTTCCTCAGAGCCCTGAGGAAGAGGCAAGTCCTCGAAACGCGTCAGCCTTTTGGATGTCTAAACTCCCTATTGTGGACTGTTACTCAGCGCGGTGTTGATCCAGCTGTTCTTCTATGATGTGCCTTGACTATATTGTCGTTTGTGAGTACAACACCTACTTTATTTTTTATTAAACATTTTTTATGGTAATGCACTAGGCTTGTTCTTTCCCCATTTTGTCATCTGACAAATGTCTGTCTGCTGCCTAAAACCTGTTTCTGGTTTGTGTAAACTAGTCTTGTTTTTCTTGTTGCATTTTTGGTAGAGCTTTCAAGCACGTGTTAAAACATTTTATTCTAGGAAAAAAACTAAAGAGATTGACAGAAACAAACGATATGCAAGTCAAACCATCGCCATCATGGGAAACCATTTAAAGTGTTGCTAAACCCAGGACCCTGCATTCACTATATCTGGTCTCACACAGTACACAGAACATGGAAATGCTATTGTTTTAGTAAATATAAACTGCTAAATACCTTTTCTCATCAGCAGTTACAGCAGTCTTGTGACTTCTATTAGTGTCCAGCAGAGCACTACTTAAAGCATGTAGGAGGAGTTTTCTCTAGGAGGATGCAGAACCCCTGACCTCTGCCTGGACAGTGCTGATTGGCCCTGTGCTGATCACATGCATTCTCCTAAGAAAAAAAAAACCTCTCTAGCAATACACACCAAACTGAGCATGTGCAGAGTGTGTCCACACGATATGTCTTGTCAGGAGATAAGAGGGGTGCACTGGAAGAAGGGGAGGATCAGAGAAGTCAGAATCATATAGCCTTTTTGCAGAGGATTAACCCCTTAGGTTCCACAGTGAGTATAACAAGCATGCTTTACTGCATATGCAGACTGATTTTACTGTTGTGGGTTTTGTGAAGATCGAGGCGTCAGACCCAAGCCCTTCTCTCCAAAGTCGTGACCAAAAGGGCTAGCCAATCTAAAACCGCGCTGTCACGTGCATAACAATGCCACGCCCAGCTGCACTCTGCACAAAGATTTTCCAGCTAATGGACCACAATCTGTGTACCTGCAGCCTGGGAGCGATTGTTACTGGGTCAGGTTAATTACGCAATTAACCCTACACACTACCACCACCTCCTTTTTGTACAGAGAAAGAGGAAACTCAGCAATATTAGCAATAACACTATGATGTTCGAATAATCATCTGTATACCACTGTCACCGTAGGCAGGGATATATAGAGGTTTAAACACACACAGTAGCGCTCTTCAGAGGCAGGGATTCTTAGTTTGCATTAAAGAGCTTTAGAAACAGTTCAACATTTTCAGAAAGTAAGATTTATTATTAAAAGGTCAAAAGGGTGCAATAAAGATATTTACAGAAAAAGATGTAGCCAATATATATATATATATATATATATATATATATATACAGAGAGCAATAACACAGCAAACAGATAACAGAAAGAAGTTTAGAGAGATAAAGTACTTGCCAAAAGTCCTGGGTCAAGCAGCTTTCAAGTTTTCTGAGCAAAAGGGCCTTCTCTCCCAAAGTTAGTTCCGATGTTAAAAGGGAGCTTCTTCAACTTCAACTCAGCTTAGCTTAGCTTTTCTAGGAACTCAGCAGGGTGTCTCCCTGAAGCAGAGAACCAATTGCCTCATTTGGGCGGTGTTGCAAACGGAGACCCAAGCTAGAACCAAAATCCCTCACAAGTTGATACCAGGGCAATAACTTTCCCTGGATACATGTAACATTCTAGCCACGAGTAGATTAATATGCAGAATCACCTGCCGAACGTCTAGATATGAAATATGACATACCTGCTGGGACTGTTAAGGAGATATCATTTTCTGCTCTCCTGTAGATGTCAGCTAGGGGGTGTAATATATCAGACAACTTGTATTAAAGTGACCGGTCTGAATATATGCCTGGTATTTATGTAAGTCAATCATATTCCTAGATATGTAATCATAGGGGAAAGTGGATTTTGAATGTGATGTCGGTTTTATGGCTTATCTGGAATGACTTTGAAGCTCAGTGAAGGACTTGGTTTATGGCTTTACGATATCCCAGATTGGGAATCTAACAGACATCTAGGCACCAGCTAGGTCGGGATTAATAGCTATGGAGCTCTCCCACTGGGGCCTGTTGCCTTTTGAACACAGACCACATTCCTGAGGGAGGGGGGATTTGGAGGAGAGAGAGAGATACAAGATGGAGGATCCTTAGCAAGATGGAGGACACTTATGCTCTGGCTTCAGTCTTTCTAAAACACTGACATGGAATTGGTATGAAATTCATACTTAATGGATGTAGCATTTTCATCAGAAAATTACCAATTTCTTCAGAAAATTAACAACTCCCACTGTAATGCAGCCTTGTATGTTGCACCTAGTTGTAGCATGGGCCCAGTCTATATCATTTTTGCCATGGCTGCATGTGTACAACCCTGAGCAACTGCATCTCTTTGTTTAGGTGGGTGGTAAAAACATGGTTCAATCACCACCCTCCATCCGTCCATGTGAACAAGCCTTGAGGCTGTATTTACACTTGCAGTCGGGAGGGGGCAGTAAATGCAGATTATTTTGTAACTGCCTCCCAACTGCCCACCCCATATGACAAAGGCAGCCCTATGGGGATATACTACTGAGCTGGCCAGAACCATCTCTTGAGGGAGTCTATTCCACACAAGTGAATGTGGCTGAGCTGCAACCTCAGGATTTTAGTGGTTAAAACTAGCGGTGAGGAGGCAGCATAATGCCCCCCCCATCGCCTGTCAGATGCCCTAAGGCTCTGTTCCCCCCAATGCAGGTGCAACGGAGCGCACATTTTTGCTCAAGAACACACAAGAAATGTGATTACTTTTTTAAAATCATGCCACACCAGAACACATAGTACTTTACGATGCATTTTAATGCAGGCAAACGAGTACAAAAGTACCCACATTAGTAAGATCCATGGGGGTGCCTGCAAAATGCCACAAATCTGAGCATAGCTTAACACCTTCCCGTCCGGCCTACAGCAGATTGACGGCTGGGCGGGACACTCCTCCTTCTGAGTGGGTGTCATATGACGTCCTGTCAGAAGGTGTCGCTCACGAGGCTGTGGGGCCGTGCAGCGATGTGATCTGTCACCGGCTGTGTCCACGGGACACAGCTGATGACAGATCACTACACCACCCCATTGCCAGTGGCATGTGACCAATTACAGCAGATCGCATGACAATTGTATACAATGGACAGCTTCCTTTCATGCCATCCATTGTATACAATTGTGTTGTTAGCTGTGATTAGTCAAAGCAGTCACATGGTACAGACCATGGGTACAGCCCATCTGTATCATGTGATGGGCTTTGCCAATCTCAACAAAAGACTGAATGAATCAGTTTCATTCAGTAACAATTATTATTATTACACAGAATTTATATAGCACCAACAGTTTGCTCAGCGCTTTACAATATGACGGGAGACAATACAGCAACAATACAGTTCAATACAAGAGGGTTAGGAGGGCCTAATCCTGGGAGCTTACAATCTAAGAGATGGTTGCAAATATCAATAAAATATATTGGTATTAGCAATCATAACGTGCAATATATATGTGTAAAAGCGCTGCGTAAATTGATGGCGCTATATAAGTACCTGAAATAAACAAATAATGTGTAAAAAAAAAATCCTGATCACTTGCCCAGAGTAGTTCAATATTATTATGGTAACATTGTATTGCTCTGGTCACAGTGTGTTGTAAAAAAAAGTAATAAAAAAGAAAAAAATTATTATTATTTTAATTTTTTTACATACTGTCAGCAGTCAGTGTCCCTGATCACAGCCACACTAGTTATATAATAACGCTGTACTGGACTGGTGACAACATGAAAAAAAAAAAGTGAATTTCTTAATTTTTTCAGAAAATTGTAACATAATTACAACTTCAAAAAACTCACCATGCCTCTTACTAAACACCTTGGACTATCTATTTTCCAAAAATGGGTAATTTGGGGGGTGAATGTACTATTCTGTAGTTTTCAAGCCTCAAGAAATGAGATTGGCCGTCAGTAGATTGATTGATTGTCAGATATATGTACCATTATTTGTGGACTCTATAACTTTCCTACAGACTAAATAATATATACTAATTTGGGGTATTGTCATCAAAGAAATGTTACTTATTTGCAAAATGTTATAACAGAAACAAAGAAAAATGTGTTCTTTTTTTTACGTATTGGGTTTTTTTTTTGTTTAACAAAAAATAAAAAACTCAGTGGCAATTAAATACCACCAAAAGAAAGCTCTATTTGTGTGAAACAAAAATGATAAATTTTTTATGGGTACAGTGTTGCATGACCGTACAATTGTCGTTCAAAGTGCGAAAACACTGAAAGCTGAAAATTGGCCTGGGCAGGAAGGCGGTAAAAGCACCTGGTATTGAAATGGTTAAGAAAGAAAGGAAGCTAAGGAGGTCTGAGGAGGGAGGGCAGGACTGGGGCTGAGTTGTTTACCCATCTTGTGCTCACAGATGACACAGCGACATTGTTAACACAGTGCATGCAGGAATACAGGCAGCTTCTTCTTCCCCTCTTCAGTCATGTAATATTTCTCCAGTCATGTAATACAGGCGTACCTCAGTTTATGAATGGAATGCGTTCTGCAGGACGTTTTGTATTGCAAAACATTGTAAACTGAAACACGGTTTCCCATAGGAATGCATTGAAAACCAATTAATCCATTCTGGAGGTCAGAAAAAAGTAAAAAAAAAGTCTTATCTGTTCAAAACTCTTTATAAAGTGCACTTTAAAGGCATAAATACTGTACAGGGACATGATTAAAAAAAATTGTAAATGCATTGAAAACCAATTAATTTGTTCCGGAGGTCAGAAAAATGTAAAAAAAAAAAATATTTTATCTGTTCAAAACTCTTTATAGTACATTTTAAAGGTATAAATACTGTACAGGGACATGATTAAAATTAATTCGTAAATGCATTGAAAACCAATTATTCCATTCCGGAGATCAGAAAAAAGTAAAAAAAAGTATTTTATCTGTTCAAAACTCTTTATACAGTGCACTTTAAAGGCATAAATTAAATGATTAAAAACAGAATGATTAAAAAAAATCCGATATGCATTGAAAACCAGTTAATCCATTCCAGAGGTCAGAAAAAAGTAAAAAAAAAAAAGTCTTATCTGTTCAAAACTCTTTATAAAGTGCACTTTAAAGGCACAGGGCTGGCGCTATAAACGCTTCGTATTGCGAAACAAATTTGTAAACTGAGGCATTATTTTCAATGGATTTTCATTCGTAAACCGAAAATTACGTTAACCGAAATGTTCGTAAACCGAGGTACGCCTGTACATCACATAACAAGGGCAGCCTGCCCTCACTTTCACTTTCAGCACCGACTCTTCTCTGCCAACAGCAGGCTGGAGGAAGGAGAGAGCATAACGATGCTGTAGTCACTCCTGTCAATGAGGAGCAGGACAAACAGCCAAATCTCCAGTGCCTCAACACAGCTGTGGGGCACGTGTCCCTTCTGTCCCCCCCATTGTCCCAGCCCTGCCCTACACTATGTATGTCACTCACCCCAGATCCCTGCATCCTGTATGTTACATACGCCTGACATCTGCACTCTACATGACATTCTTCTGACCCCTACACTCTGTAGGCAAGCTTAAGATTTAGGCCCCTCCCATGTTTAGCATTATTTTGTCACACCCACAATTTGCCATGGCATTCTAATCTTCTAATCCCACTAACAACCCCCCCCCCCCACCCCCGCACCCATTCTCAGGAATCATGATTTTTAAAAGTTCCAAGGTATGGATACTGTTATGAACCTGTTCCCCACCCCCCCCCTCTATTACTATGGGACACTCCAATTCCACAACTATCATGTAGAAGTCTAACATCCAAATTTATTCTTTTTCTTTTACTTTAAAGGTAAGCATACAGGACCGCTATTCATCAACTCTTCTACCTAAACCATTGAACCTTCTATACTATTAATTTGAACATTCAATTTTTTTATATTATAATCTAGAGTGCTGCTCAGTGTATTCTGACAGTGGCGGACTCTCCACTGTCAGGATACAATAATACAGCGGTAGGATGGCGGAGTCCATTCAGATTTTATGATCAGCTAGCTGGATGATAGAAAAAACTGATACATGTATGACAGGCAGATGCTTCCCAGTCCTGTGCTCCTGGAGAACAAATGCCCATCTGAAGCTGGGTACACATTCAACCAGTGGACTAAACAAAAAAAAAAACTGACATTGCTGCACCAAAACAGGCGATGTTGATGCAGCAATCTCTGCCACTGTTTCTTTGTATTCTTGCAGGGGAATCCCCCCCCCCCCCTTTTTGCCAGAATACACTGATCAGCATTCGCAGCTATTGGCTGCAAGCGCTGATCAGATGCTGGTTTTCCAACATGTCCCTTTAACAAAAGCCCGTAGAGAGAAATATCATCTGATACATCATTTGTTGCTAGGTTTTTCAGTTTGTTTTAGTTTTTCCATCAGCTTTTAGTTTTTATTATTATTATTATTATTGTTAATTTATTATTATTTAGTTTTTTGTTAGGGTAAGAGGTTAAGGTTAGGTTAGGGATAGGGTTAGGGGTTAGGAGTTGGGTTGGGGTTAGTATTTTATTTATTATTTTCTTATTATTTATTTATTTCTTAGGGTTAGGGTAATAATAATAATAAAAAAATAAATGTAAAATAAATACACAAATGAATAAAAATAATCATAAATTAATACTTGTAATAATAAATTAATTAATAATAGTTAACCCATTACCTTAACCCCCTAAAACCTAAAAAAAGCAATATAATAAAAATAATAATAATAATGTATTTGTGTGGTCTGGTGTTCATTTATTTTTATTATTATTATTATTTGTAATAATAATAATAATAATAATAATAATGTATTTAATTTTTTTAAGGCTAGGGGCTAATTATTACTTATTTATGATTTATCTATCATTATTTATATGTGTATTTATTTTACATATATTTATCCATATATTATTACTATTTTTTAAACATTTTTTAACTGAGCAGAAAATCACTAATCACATGCTTCTATTCTTTTCTATGGGAGTAAACACGTGCCAAAAACATTCAAATCTGCCCAATTTGAGCTACAAAAGTAGCTCCAAAACTTTTTTGAGCTTCAGGCATTCTGCTTCAAGCAACTTGGAATGGAGATGTGAACCATATCCTCAGAGTAATATTGATTTTTTTTTCCCCCTGAGCTTCACGCTACATAACGCTCAGGTGTGAATGGGGCCTAAGGCAAGGCTAAAACTTATCTTATCTTTTATTTATAATCAACTTTCAAGATTCAAGCATTTGACTTCCAGAAGAATGCAGTTCACTAGTTTACTACTGGTCGAAAAGTATTAGTATTCAACAAAAAAAAGAAAAAAGGCTGGAGACACAGGAGGGTGCTTACACATCCAGATTAAATCATTTATTAGTAAAGATGTGCACAACGGAAAAATGTGTTTTGATTTCATTGTTAATAATTTCATTTTGTCATATTCGTTATGTTAGAATAATTTTTTTTCAGAATTCTTTTCATATATTCGGATTCATTTTGTATATTAGTTTTTTTCGAATCGATTTGAATTTCGAAAGAGGGCTGTATTCTTTCTATTCTATTCAAATTTCGAATTTCAGAAGACAGCTACAGTATATTCTTTCTAGTTTACTCTATTCTATTTGAAATTCAAATTTCGGAAGGTGGCTGTGTTCTTTCTATTTTATTCTTTTTTATTTGAAATTCATAAGACAGCTGTATTCTATCTGAAGTTCAAATATTGGGAAGATGGCTATATTCTTTCCATATTATTCTATTTTATTCAAATTTCGGAAGATAGCGTTATTCTTTCTATTTTATTCTATTCTATTGGAATTTCAGAAGACAGCTATATGCTTTCTATTTTATTTTATTCTACTTGAAGTTCAAATTTCGGAAGGCAGCTGTATTCTTTCTATTTTATTCTATTCTATTTGAAATTTGGAAGATGGCTATATTCTATTTGAATTTCCTATTTCAGGAAGATGGCTATATTCTTTCTATATTATTCTATTTTACTCTAATTTCGGAAGACGGCTTTATTCTTTCTATTTTATTCTATTCTATTTGAAATTAAAATTTCAGAAGGTGGCTGTATTTTTTCTATTTTATTATATTCTATTTAAAATTCAAATGTCGGAAGGCGACTTTCAAATTTCGGAAGGCGACTGTATTCTTTCTATTTTGTTCTATTCTATTTGAAATTCAGGAGACGACTATATTCTATTTGAAGTTCAAGTTTCAGAAGACAGCTATATTCTTTCTATATTATTCTATTTTATCAGAATTTTGGAAGACGACTTTATTCTTTCTATTTTATTATATTCTATTCGAATTTCAGAAGACGGCTATATTCTTTCTATTTTATTCTATTCTATTTAACATTTGAATTTCAGAAAATGGCTATATTCTATTCTATTTGAAATTCTAATTTCATAAGATGGCTATATCTATTCTATTAATTTTTTTTCTATTCTAGTCTATTCTTTTCTATGTTATTTTTTTCTGTTCTACTCTATTCTTTTCTATTCTATTTTTTTATTTTCTATTATATTCTTTTATTTTTCTTTCTATATTATTCTATTCTGTTTTATTCTATTCTATTTTATTCTGTTTTATTCTATTGTATTATTTTCTATTCTATTTAATTATCTTCTATAAAGCAGCCTAAGTAGGAATCATTATCTTATTTCACTTTTATACCTTACTGTATTTATTGCAAAATGTTTCCATTTCAAATTCAAATTCATTTAGTTTTTCAATTTGTTTTATTCAAATTTATTTCAGATTAATTTAGATTGTAATCTCCATGAGCAGGGCCCTCCTATTCCTTCTGTACTGAAATGTATTGTAATTGTACTGTCTCCCTTATATTGTAAAGCGCTGCGCAAACTGTTGGCGCTATATAAATCCTGTATAATAATAATAATTAATTGAAATTCATTACTAATGTGATTCAAAAATTCAGATACATCCGAATCTCTGAACAAATATTTTTTCCAAATTTCAATTCGTAACAAAATTAATTGCACGTGTCTATTTTTTAGTAAAAATTGCAGATTAGCCACTCACATGAAGTAGCAATAAAAGCACACATCAAGCTTAAAAGTCATCATCCATGAGGAACTGGCTTGTCTGAAGCAGATGGTGGCAACACCACCAGTTTTAGGGGATGCATCAGGTCAAAAACAGAGGACACATGACCTTTGGTATCTGATGTCACTGGCCAAAATCCCATGCTGTCAGACTGGCTCCTGAGCCCATGTATCTTCTGGATTTGAGATTTGATCAGCTGCACTTAGAAGCACCCTCTTGTGTCTCCTTTGCATTACTGCAGATACTCCTATCTGCTGAGGAGCAGCCATTGAAGCCAGCTGTTATACCTCATTTGGCATTGTGAACTATTCAGCTTGGACATCATCACTATAGAACCTACTGGATTGACTCTTTGCGCTATAATGGATTTTTATATATGTAAAGTGCAGCGCTTGATAAAGTGACAAATGATTAGTGAAAAAAGACAGTGAAAAATGTGTCATACAAAAAATAGTCCATCCAAAAATTCAAATAAAAAGTCCCCAGAGGCTGTGATGAAACAAAGGAAATCCAAGGACAGTTGTTGTGTCACCAACCACTCATACAAAAGGCTTATCAGAAAGGCATGACCCCCTTTGTTAAGATTGGTCAATCAGGCTTTGTTGTGAACAACCCAGAAAGCCGGACAATTGGATCCTCCTCCAGATCACCAAGAGAACAAGTAAAGATCTTCCAAACAATGGACCTTAAATAGGGTAACTACACCGCTCCGGATAAGGTTCAGACTCGTGGTAAGAAATATGTAAAAAAAGAGTACTCCACATAGTAAAACCATTAAGACAACATTTATTTGAAGTATTGTTGCACCCACATAAAAGCGAACATCATTGAGCTTGGTAGGCAAAAAATCCAAAATTTTCCAGTTTTCAAAATGGCCACCGGCCAGTCGCGCCTGTGCAGTAGCATGTGTGCATGGCTCTTACCTACGCATTTTGTCACAGGTAACGTCATCAGGGTCCTATAATGTGGTATAATGGATTTTTATCTACTGTAAAGTTAGGTTGGTCAGAACAAAAAAGGGCAACCACTTCAGCCATACTGCAGAAATATGGTCATACTTTCATTGGCTTGAATTCACAAGTGAATGTGGCACTTGTATAACTTTCAGGCTGTATTTCAATGTGCTTTACTGTTTTCAAGGAAGAAGTGGGAAGAAAAGGCAAGTAGCATCAGGTGCAGCCTAAACACGGCATGTCTCCTATATTGTGACAGGCCAGAGAAAGTCAGGTAAACCATTTGACTAAATATAGTATTTCCGTCCTGGGGAGGCACAAGAAAGACACATTAACTACATGCCGTCCAGCCACTGTACATATACGGCGGCAGGGCGGCACTCGCAGGCAAAATCACGTTTTAAAACGTGTGTTTTGTAAACAAATAGGGTACGCGCGCGAGGCGCGCCGCCGCCCTATCTGTCCCGCGGATCACCGCCGCAGATGTCAGTCGCTGGGTCACAGCCGCTCCTTAGCGGCTATGTCCCGACGATCGGCGGCAAACAGTGACAGAGAGCACAGCTGCAGTAGCTGTGCTGTCTGTCACTTCCCTGTCAGCTCGAGGATGAGCTGATCGAGAAAGAACAGTTTCTCTTTCTCGATCAGCCTTGTCCCATCCAGTACACACCCCCGCCCCCTAGTAAAACACTCCCCTCACTCCTATAACCCGTCCCTGCAAAATAAAGTTAACCCCTTCCTCCCCTTTGCCATTAGTACAGTGTCAGTTTTTTTGCACTGATCACTGTATTAGTGTTTTTGGGGATGTCAGTGACCCCAAGTCAGTACCCCCCAATGTCAGAATGTCCGCCGCAGTCCTGCAGTCCCGCCATAAGTCGCTGGTCGCTGCTATAAGTCCCTGATTGCCGCCATAATTCGCTGATCGCCGCCATTATTAGTTTAAAAAAGACCTAAAAATCCCAGTATCTTTCCCGCCATTTGTAAACGCTATAACTTTCACGTAAACCAATTAATTTACATGTATTGGGTTTTTTTTTTAGCAAAGACATGTCGCAGAATGCATTTTGGCAGAAATTTATGAAGAGGTTGTGCCCTCGAAACGCGTTAGCCAGTTGGTCATCCAGGGTTCCATCGTATGGACTCAGATGTTGTTTGGATCATACATCTTGTTCAGTTTGACATGCCTGTGTTTTTATGTCTATTGTAAGTATGATACTTACTTTGTTTCTTCAATAAATATTTTAAATGATAATGCACTAGGTCGGTGCACCCTTTTTCTGTTTCTCCATTTGCATCCAGTGTATTTGGACCACCCCGGTCTGTTGAGGGCAGCAAGCAGTGCACATTCCAAAAAATTCCAGAACATTCCTATTGGGTCTACTGAGTCCTTTCCTAGTGCAGGAGAAAAGTGTTTGTTGTGTTGAATCCGATGGACATGTCTGGGTTTGGCGGTTACCAGGAGAACAGTACTTGCTTGATTGCATTGTGCCAAGTGTAAAGTTTAGTGGAGGGAGGCTTATGGTGTGGGGTTGTTTTTCAGGGGTTGGGCTTGGCCCCTTAGTTCCAGTTAAGGCATCAGCATACCAAGACATTTTGAACAATTTCATAAAAAGGAATTGAAAAAATTATGCTGTGCTACCCGGTCACATAGACCCCTAAACAATAATAAATCAAGGTGAAATAGGTGCAAATAAAATCTAAATTAATTGTAAATAACTGGTGATAAATTGAGTACCAGAAAATGGTGAAAAGATACAATGATACAAAAATGTATAAATTAATCATGAAAATTGATCATATTCCAAATGTAGAAAATATAAATATAACAGTGATAATAAACAAGTAATAAAAATATTATAAAAATGAATTACTCAAAAAACAAAAAACACCCAATGTGAACAGAGTGACAGTATGGATAAATAAATAACAATGAATCGATAAATTACATGAAAAACATTATTGCATAAAATTAACATGAATAAATATGCACAGTCCCAGTGAATCTGTGTATCTTCAGAGGAAACCGTGGAACATCCAGTGACCACAAAAACACACAGCCAATCCTCTACCAGCTATTGCGCGCTCACCTCCAAGTTGCAACCCGCAAGGGGTCATAGGGCTAAAAAAGGGGGGGCACTCATCTGATGATACCCCTTCGGAAATAATCAGAGCAATCCTCTAAATTGGCTATGGTAGACACTCATCAATGTACCAGCAGTAAACAGCACACAGATATGGCCAAAGCTCTCTCCTCTCCAATAGTCCACTCATGGAAATCAAAACAAAAAAACTCCCATAGTGTAGTAAGTGAACCGTTTAATAGATAGAAACAGCAAATTGACTACTCACATGTAAAAAAACAGGTCCACAGACCTATACAGGAATGGAAAAACTGCAATGGCAGAAAAGGTGTACAGCACTACGGTGTACCAAGATGGTGGCTGCTGTCCGTAGCAGAAATGACGTCACCATGCTTCCATCCTACGCGTTACATCACGAATCATATGACTTCCTCAGGCCTCTGCAGACAGTTGGCAAGTTGCTGTTGTTTCCAGTTGCTTCCAATTTGTTATAATACCACTAACAGGTGACCGTGGAATATTTAGTAGCAAGGAAATTTCAAGGATGGACTTATTGCACAGGTGGCAACCTATCACGGTACCACGCTTGAATTCACTGAGCTCCTGAGAGCGACCTATTCTTTCACAAATGTTTGTAGAAGCAGTCTGCATGCCTATGTGCTTGATTTTATACACCTATGACCATGGAGGTGATTGGAACACCTGAATCCAATGATTTGGAGGGGTGTCCCAATACTTTTGGCAATATAGTGTATATTTGAATGAAAGACAGGCACTTAGGCACTTTTATATGCTTCACTTTATCTATTGTCCTTCAGCTTTTTACATACATCTGCTTAATTTCTGCTCATCCCAAAGGTTCTTTGCAAAATTGGAAGAAGCCAGGGGGGATTTTTTCTTCCCACTTCTTCCTTGAAAAAAGTAAGGCACATTGAAATATAGCCCGAAAGTTACGCATCGGATGAGTGCCCCCTTTTTTAGCCCTAGGACCCCTTGCGGGTCGCAACTTGGAGGTGAGTGCGCACGCTAGCTGGTGGAGGATTGGCTGTGTGTTTTTTATGGTCACTGGTTGTTCCATTGTTTCTTCTGAAGATACACAGATTCACTGGGACTGTGCACTTTATTTATTCATATTAATTTTATGCAATAATGTTTTTCATGTGATTTATCGATTCATTGTTATTTATTTATCCATACTGTCACTCTGTTCACATTGGGCATTTTTTGTTTTTTTGAGTGATTAATTTTTATCAATTTTGTATCACTTGTTTATTATCATTGTTATATTTATATTTTCTACATTTGGAATACGATCAGTTTTCATGATTGATTTATTAATTTTTGTATCATCCTATTTATTCACCATTTTCTGGTTTACTCAATTTATCACCAGTTATTTACAATTTATTTATATTTTATTTGCACCTATTTCACCTTGATTCATTATTATTTAGGGGTCTATGTGATTGGGTAGCGCAGCAACATTTTTTCAGTTCCTATATCTGCTACTATTGGTATGATAGGCAGGTGTTAGCAGCCACCCGGTTTTGTTTGGTTTAGCATTGGCGGCGCAGGAGGAATTTATTGTTTTGAACAATCTCATTCTCCCAACTTTTTGGGGATGGCCCCTTCCTGTTCCAACATGACTGCACACCAGGGCACAAAGCAAGGTGCATATAGACATGGATGAGTGAGTTTGGGATGGAGGAACTTGACTGGCCTGCACAGAGTCCTGACCTCAACCCAATAGAACACCTTTGGGATGAATTAGAGCGGAGACTGCGAGCCAGGCCTCCTCCCCCGACATCAGTGCCTGACCTCACAAATGCGCTTCTGGAAGAATGGTCAAACTTATCTATAGACACACTCCTAAACCTTCTGGACAGAATTCCCAGAAGAGTTGAAGCTGTTATAGCTTCAAAGGGTGGGCCAACTCAATATTGAACCCTACAGACTGGGATGCCATTAATGTTCATGTTCCAATACTTTTGGCAATATAGTGTAACAACTGTGTTAAAAGAAAAGAGGGTTAATCAATGACACTGGTTGGACCCATGGATCCAACCCATGGAGACAATGAAAAAGCCCTGACTTGAGGTGGTTATGTTTAAATGATAGGTTCCCTTAACTTTTGGCAACAAGCAAGTATATACCTTATGATGATAGGTCCACTCAACTTTCTTGGCAATAGGCAAGTATAAAAACCCCTTTTACTTCTATGACTTCTATACACCTAGAAAAATATACTTGGATTCAGCTGTTTGGAACAGGTGGTTCCTGCTTACCTTCTTTGGACAGCTACTAGCCCCTTCCCCCAATAGCTAGCACAGCTCTTTCTTTTTTGGTTGCACATGTTGTTCTCAGGAATGTACCTGCAGCTTCTGCTGCTTCCAATATGGAACATTTTAAATCCTATGACATCCACAAGTGGCAAATATCCTACTCAATGTGTTGGGCAGCTGCCTGAACAAATAGGTTCCTTGGTCGTTTTTGGTCTACTGTTTCTCTGATCCACAATGCCTGCTGTTTCTGGTAATGACCCCAGGCTATTTTCTGAGTTCTGCTGCCAGCATTTTTCTGATTGTGGTACTACCTGGACTCATTCTATGCAGTAAGGTAAAAAACCTTCTGCATGCAGCCTCCCCGCAGCCCCCCTAAATACATACCTGAGCCTGATCTTGACACAGTGATGTGCACAAGAGGTAAGGTTCCTTCAGCTCTCTCATTCCTCATTAGCCCAGATACAGCAGCAAGAGCCATTGGCTGCCACTGCTGTCAATCAGAGCCAGTGACAAGGAGAGGAGGGCGGGTGTCTTGTGGACACACAGAGCAGGGCTTGGGAGCGAGCAAACAAAAATGCCCCAAGAGCAAGTGGCTGGCTACTATGGGGGCACTTGGCTGGGGGGGGGGGGGGTTGCCCAGAGCACCAGTGGGGATCCCCAGGAGAGAGGATCAAGGCTGTCCTCTGCAAAACCATTACCCAGATCAGGTAAGTATTGTATAACATGTTTGGTTTTTTCATAAAATAAAACAAGCTTTAAGATCATTTTAATGTCTTTCATTGTACAGAATAGGACATTTTACTATGAAAAGCAGTTCTTGGTTTATAACGTGTGATATAAAAATAACAATCCAGTGCTTGGTTTTCTTAGTCTGGATTTGAAGGACGCCATAAGTAAAAAAATAGGTAAAAGCTATTATATCTGAAAACACTTTTTGGTGGGAAGGCTTGGCCAAGCTTTTGGGCAGAAACCAACAAAGGAACCGGACATGTGTGCTGGGGGCACGTGTTCTCAGCACATATGTTTTTCTTAATTGCACGCAAATGTGCGGCCGCTCGGCGTGAAGGCCCAGACGCCAGGAGGTTGCACATTTGCATGCGGCCGGTGCCAAGTGGTTAAGGCCGTATCAGAAAGGTAACAGACCAAACCCTAAGAGTTTCCACCATTGGGCACAACTGACTGGAGGGACATCTCCCTACCCACCCACAGAACCACCCACCTAGTGATTGATCCAGTCAGTCCAGCACAGTCTTCAGCAAAAACTAAACTAAACATCTGGAAAATGCATTGTGATTGTAAATAAGTGCATTGTAATAAACTATGCACTGTAAAAAAAAAAATTAAATCCACTCATCCCCTCCCAACCAGGACAGGAGAATTCCCCACCAATGCCTCTGCTGCAAAAAAATGTAACTGTACCCAGTATTTCTGTTAACAAGAAGCAATCTTTTGAACAGTTCGACCTGCCTAGAGCCAACGCAGTACTTTAACTCCAGTGTTTTCCATTTCCATTCAAATCAATTGGCATTTGCTAATATGAGAAGGCAAATGCAAAAAATAAGAATTTTGTACTTACTGCAAAGTCTATTTCTTCAGGTCCATAGAGGGACACAGGAATTTAGAAACAGTCAAGTTATACTGCCACCTTCAAGATGTTAGGACAATAGCAAACAGAAAAACTATAAACCAGCTGCTGGATAAGCCCTCCCAACCCAGCCTTAGTTTTGTGAGAAAGCAATACATACTGTAGGGCCAACAACACAAAAGTGTAAAACCTTTGCCCCTCAATGGACTTGAAGAAATACATTTTATGGAAAGCACACACATCTAAGTTTCTTTATATTCCATTGATGGACATTGGAATTCAGAAACAGTTGGGACATCCAAAAGAATTCCAGATGTGGGCTGGACAACAACCACTGATGGATCTGAAAAAAGGACAAAAAGAAGGACCAATGCAGCTGAACCAGGAAAGAAGAAATCCTCTGCTACCAACCAAAGGAAGGCCACAGTGGATTAAGCAGGACAGGAGAACTCCCCACCAAGGGCAATGGCCCCACCCAAGTGGGCACTGAGCATGCCTGGAGGCTCATGTAGAACAAAATACTCTCTATCAACATACTGCCTAACTAGGAAAAACAGACCAACCACAGGATGTAGTCAACAACAAGAATATTGGACAAGAACAGGTCCACAGAAGAAGACCAGCTGGTCTATAAATGAAAAATGGTCGAGCCTTACATTTTGCACCCTTGGAACTGGGAAGACAAGTCCCATGAATGAAGCGATGTTGCCTGGCTTGACAATTTCAGATATTGAAGGCAGTGAGAAGCCTCACAATGTCATATTCCAAAGAGACAGTCAAATGAACGGAGGAATTGGGACCAACTCCAAAGATACCATCCTGAAGTCAGTGAGACTAAATAGGGGGAGTTAGGGTGCCATAAAAGGAGCAAAAACACAATTCCTTAAGTACCAAATCTGAAATTACCATCAGGTAAGAGAGTTAAAAAAAAATCAAGAAAATACAAATCAGGTAGTTGCTGCTATGTGCACTAGATAGAGGCTAGTGGACAACCCCTAAAAAGTGCAAAACAACCTGCAATCTGCCTGTGGCAGTCCTTTTCCATGCGGTTCTTGGTGGTGGGGAGAGCAGCAATAGTGACGATAACTGGGATATCGAAAATTATGGAGAGCGGAGAGAACACTCAATCCTGACTCTAAGGGTTCTTTCATGCCGGGAATGCTATCTGTCACATTTGCTTGTGCTCTCAACCAAATCATCAAATGGCTGGTGTCACAACTGATCACATGGGCAGCACCATGTCAATTGAAGATCAAACAGAGGCTAATATGGGCACTTCCTTGGCTAAAAACGATAGGAGGGTATAGTTCTGCTTTAAATTCAAAACATTCTGTGAATAACTGTCACATTTTGCTTGTGCTGTCAACCGACGTGTCAAGCCATCAAATGTTTGGTATCATAACTGATCACATCATGGCAGTTGCAGATCAAACAGAGGCTAAGATGGCAGCTTCCTTCCTTGGCTGTAAAGGATAGGAGGGTTTAGTTCCACTTTAACTCTAAACTGATGAGCTGTCAAGGCTTTTAAGGTGTCGGCTATGGAGGTTTTTGGGTACTGTAGTTTTTTTGTGATGTCACAAGTGCACACAATTTAAAACAGAACTAAACCCTTCTATTCTTTTCAGCCATGGAACCTGCCATCTTAGCCTCTGTGTGATCTCCAACTGCTATGGTGCTGCACATGTGATCAGTTATGACACCAGGCATTTGATGGTTTGACACTTCGGTTGAGAGCACAAGCAAAATGTGACAGTTATCATTCATGGAATACCTTGAATTTAAAGCAGAACTAAACCCTCCTATTCTTTTCAGTCAAGGAAGCTGCCATCTTAGCTTCTGTTTGATCTCCAACTGCCATGGTGCTGCATCAGTTATGACACCAGCCATTTGATGGTTTGACAGTTTGGTTGAGAGTACAAGAAAATGTGACAGTTGTCATTCATGGAAAGCCTTGAATTAATGCGGAACTAAACCCTCCTATCCTTTTCAGTCAAGGAAGCTTCCATCATAGCCTCTGTTTGATCTCCAACTGCCATGGTGCTGCACATGTGATAAGTTATGACACCAGCCATTTGATGGTTTGACAGTTTGGTTGTGAGCACAAGCAAATGTGACAGTTATCATTCATGGAAAGCCTTGAATTAAAGAGGAACTAAACCCTCCTATCCTTTTCAGCCAAGGAACCTGCCATCTTAGCCTCTGTTTGATCTCCAACTGCCATGGTGCTGCATCAGTTATGACACCAGCCATTTGATGGTTTGACAGTTTGGTTGTGAGCACAAGCAAATGTGACAGTTATCATTCATGGAAAGCCTTGAATTAAAGAGGAACTAAACCCTCCTATCCTTTTCAGCCAAAGAACCTGCCATCTTAGCCTCTGTTTGATCGCCAACTGCCATGGTGCTGCACATGTGATAAGTTATGACACCAGCCATTTGATGGCTTGACACTTTAGTTGAGAGCACAAGCAAAATGTGAGTTATCATTCACGGAATACCTTGAATTTAAAGTAGAACTAAATCCTCCTTTCCTTTTCAGCCAAGGAAGCTGCCATTTTAGCCTCTGTTTGATCTCCAACTGCCATGGTGCTGCATCAGTTATGACACCAGCCATTTGATGGTTTGACAGTTTGGTTGTGAGCACAAGCAAATGTGACAGTTATCATTCATGGAAAGCCTTGAATTAATGCGGAACTAAACCCTCCTATCCTTTTTAGTCAAGGAAGCTTCCATCGTAGCCTCTGTTTGATCGCCAACTGCCATGCACATGTGATCAGCAATGACATCAGCCATTTGTTTGCCATGGTTTGACAGTCTGGTTGAGAATACAAGCATATGTGATAAGCTACTATCACACTGATCTGCCACAAAAGCGCCTCAAACTTTTTACCACATTTTGTTGCATTTATACCACATTTTTTGCAGTGTTTTTTTAAAGGACATGTGACTTAAACCTGCACCAAAAACTCTTCTAAGAGGTGTTTTTCAGGTGTTTTCCATTGATTTCAATGGGAAGAGGCGTTTTTGGGGTGTTTTTTTTTACTCCCCAAACATGCCCCAAAGATCCTGCAAGCAGGAGTTTTTACACTGCAACGCAAGCGCAACGCCTCAGTGTGAAAACATACATTTATATACATTCACATATATAGGGGAGCGTTTTTCTTGAGCATTTCAGGTGCTTTTTTAACGCAAAAACACTTCAAAAACTCCTCAGTGTGACAGTCGCCTTACATTCCCAGCACGTGTCAGTAATGTAACTATTTTTTAAACCATTAGTCCTCATGCACACTGGGCATTTTAAAAACCCTAGTTGCATTAGCGTGCGTTTTTCCACATTTTTTTGTGTTTTTGCATTAGCATTTAGCCACGTTTTTCTGTGTTTGCATTTTTCAAAAAAAACAAAAATTGGAGGCTAAAAAAAACCACCCCAAAAAACTGGTTTGCCGTGTTTACCATTGTTAGAGGGTTTTTTCAGCTAGAAAACTCTAGAAACCCACTAGTTCTGTTTTTTTTTTCCCCAAACAAAAAACGCCACTGCCAAAAAACGCTGATTACATGTACATGCATGGACACATAGGATAACAGACTGGGGAGTTTACTAGCTGTAGAAAAAAAACATCAAAAGTCCAAAACAGCCACTGTAAAAACGTCCAGTGTGCATGAGGACTAACATTGATGAGTTTAGTTCCACAAAAGCTGGCCATAGATGAGTCGAAAACTGAACGTTCTATCAGAAAATGAAAATAGCTCATACGATTGTGCCATCATTTGTTTTGTTTTTCCAAAAAAAAAGCCCCAGCATGTTGGATCAGGCAGAATGAAAATCACGCATTGCAACTGGCTCACTCATGATGTGAAAAACAAATGATTTGAAGATCAACATGATCTTAGTTCAGCTTTGGACTCATCTATGGCTGGTGTAAGTCTTCATACGTTTGGTAACCGACCACTTAAAATTGAGTGAGGACTAAGTGTCCGGTGATTATCTGTTCCTGTCCTAATTAATCTTGCTAGCTCTGGAATGTGCGCGCACTTAAAGAAACTCCCACTGACACACGTTCAGTCTGTGAAAACTTCTTCTAAATTATTGGAATGAAAAAGTGAGTTTATATATGCAAAATGATGCAAAAATCACATGAGAGCAGCATTAGCATTATATTAGTCTTTGATTGGTCCTTTTACACGAAAACAATCTCCTTTCAGAATACAGGCATGATCTCTTCCTAGGTCTTAGGTCGATGGGAGGGGTTGCTGAGCGGACATTTTTGAGCAAGGAGAACTACATAAACCAGAAGACAACAGATATACACACAACACATATATATATATTCATACAAAGCATTTAGAAATATAAAAGTAGATATGTATAGAAAAAGTTATATATTCAACAGGAAACCAAATAGGCATTTTTCCATATCCATCACAGGGCAGGGGTGTCCAAACGTTTTCAAAGAGGGCCAGATTTGATGAAGTGAACATGAATGAGGGCCGACCATTTTGCAGCAAAAAAAAATGAATGGATAAAGGAGTGACTGATACTGGTCATGACATATTTGAAATCTGTACTTGTTTCTCCCCCTAAAAACACAGCAACATGACTGTCACTGATTTCCTTCAATGCTTGAGAAGGGAGTGCACCTTTGCCTTTCATTGGCCTCGCGCATGCTCTGAAACGCGTCGCATTGCATGCTGGACATCCCTTCATCATCACGCTGACGTTGCACTCCAGGGTGGACTTCGGACGCCATCTTTGGATCTCACACATGCCGCCCGGCTCCCTGTGAACATCCCGAGTCTCCTCCAGCACTTACTACAGCGTATACATCGAGGACGCCGCCATCTCCTTCGCTTTCACCACACACGCCTAAGCCTTTGTTTTCTTTCATGTGTTTCTCATTATGTTCCTCAATAAATGTACCACATATTGCACTTAAAGGCGCTCTTCTCCTTTTTAGATATTTATTTCAGGTATTTGTATAGCGCCATCAATTTTACGCAGTGCTTTACATAGATATTACCAAATTACCTGTGGGGCCGTATTAAACATGGGCCGCAACTGGCCCGAGGGCCAGACTTTGGACATGCCAGACTTAAGACAACCGCGTCTCTTACATGGTCCTGAACAATTGATTATTTTATTGTGTTTGCGCTAAAATCCATTTTATTACATTTTTTCCCTGAAAATATAGGTTTGATAAACAGTTCTGCAAATATCAAGCAACAAAATTTTTTTATTTTTTTATTTTACAAGAAAATATGTAATGTTCTGGGAATTTGAAGTGATTTGATCCCCAAGCCCAGGCCAGCAACATGGGGACTCCCAGCCTGTCCTGGCAACCTTAGCCTGCAGCTGCAGTGGAGGATGCCAGCAAGCCATGTGTCCTGGGGGGGCGGGGTTTAGGGTTACTGCACAGTTTCCATAGTGACCGCGGCATCCGGAGCGCAAGGGTGAAAGGACGGCTGAGTTTCCGGTATGCGGCTCCCGGAAGTGGTGTAGGAAGAGGTGGACCGGAGAAAAGATGGCGGCCGAGGAACCTGACCGGCAGCAGTTTGACTGTGGTGACGGTGAGAAGGGAGGCTGTGTGTGAATGTATGAGGGGAGGAGGGGGCGGCCGCTGGGGCTGCTCCCCGGATTGTGGACACCTTCCGCCCGGGCAGCGTGTGAGGAGCCCCGGCCGGCTCTTTGTATGGCTGGGTGTCCTTGTATCACACAGCCCGGCTCTCCGCACTTCTCCATCAGCGTGCATTGCACGTGTGCAGGGCGGCCTGAGAGTTCAGTCAGAGTTCAGCCCTCCCTGACACCCTCATCCAGGAGGCTGTGTAATGTGGAGGTCGGGCTGCAGTGTTCTGCTAGGAGAGGCTCTGTATGTGTCTACTGCAAAAAAAGAAAAAAAGTGTGTGTGCGCTCCGTGCAGCGCATGCTCCCAGCACTAGGCGCACACATGCGCATACATAGATGGAACAGACCATTCATGTGCACAGGCTGCTGTACCTGCAAGAAAACTGCCTGACCCGTTAAAAAATGGTGCAAGCATTGTGTATGTGAAAGCACAATGTGATTTTCCAGTGCATGGGGGCGCCATCAAGAATTAGGCGCCATTCGCTCCTTTGCGTTCCGGGAATGCATGCATTTCCCAAAAACTCGCCAAAGCGCACAGCACATGGTGCCGCTGTAGCTGCAAGATGTCTCCCTATGTAGATCTGCCCCCCTGAAGCAACTGCGCATGTCACGGTTTCAGACACGATGAATTGATTCTAGAACTACTGTATCTAACAATGTACCTTTGGTGAAGTAACCCCTTCCATGCCAAAAGATCGGCGTGTCGCCGGGACACAGGATCGGCAGGATGAGTCATTTAACACTTACATGCTGACTGATATTTACGGTATACAGGCTGAATCATTTCAGGTATATATGAAATACATGGCGTATATGCCTGTAATCAGCGGTGCAGCATAAAAGTGGTTAACGGAGGCAGCTATGTGCTACAGTTGGTGATCAGTGATCGGATCTTATGCCTAAAACCGTGACATGCGCAGTTGCTTCAGGGGGACATATCTACATAGGGGGACACATGTTGCCGCTACACCGTCTCCTAGTCTAGGTGCACAGTCTAGTCTGTGTGTGTCTGTGCAGAAGCATCTGCATAGGTACAGCAGCCTTTTTTTTTTTTACCACTTGCCCTCCAGAGGATTGACCCCCCCCCCCCCCCCAGCATTTTTAGCATCCACGGATGCAACAAGCTGACAATACAAGCTTACATTAACCACCTGCCCTCCAAAGGATTGCCCCCCCCCCCCTTCCTGACCAGGCCATTTTTTGTGATTCGGCACTGCGTTCCTTTAACTGACAATTGCGCGGTCATGCAGCGCTGTACATAAATGAGATTGGTGCTTTTTTTCCCCACACAAATAGAGATTTCTTTCGGTGGTATTTAACAGGGTGGATTTGATTTAAATCAAACTGATTTAAATCACTAGTCAGTAAGGCTTGATTTAAATCCTAGTTTTCTACACAAAGACTAATTCTTGCTGGTATAACTTTAATTTGCAAGTAGATGAAGATTTTTAGAATAACAACTTTTCATATTAGTTTTTTTATCCCCAGTTTAATAGGTTAATCATTCATATTTGGACAACTTTTCTGTTGTACTTAGGAAGGAGAAAAATAATCTAACTTAATAATAACAATTTAAATAGATTTATTCAGCTGAAACAATAACATTCCAGCATATGTTATTTGCTTAAACAAACATCCATGTTTGTTAACTAATTTGGCTAAACAATATATATATATTTTAAGAAACTTAGACTGTCAGCCCCTTCCTCCTCACAGTTTCACTTTCTTCTTGTGCAGATCTATTCCACTCCAAAAAATCAGAAAAATATTGTTTCTATTCTATTCACTGAACTTCTTGAAACTTCGCACTGAAGGGGTTGATTCTGTATTCATAGGTTTGTAGAAGTTAGGATTAAGGTCTTTTTCTTAACTCTGTTCATGTTATAACATTTTTGCTGTGAAGAAGAGGCATGTGATCTCCGCTGAGTCAAATTCAGTTTTGAGAACTGCAAAAGTAAACCAACATCTGTGATAATATCTTGTAGGCAGAGAAACTGCCCAATAATCTTACAAAAACCTCTGGAAGAGCATGACATTGTGAATGGATTCATGGAATTTATTTACCAAAAAAATTAAACATATACAGCCTTATTCTACATAATTAAAAAATAAATCTTTATTTCATGATGGAATAACCTTTGGATGGTAATATATTTTCCTCAAAAAGCATTTTATTTAAAAAAATCTGATTTAAATCAAAAAAATCCGACCGACAATTTTGAAAAAAACAAAAAATTTTTTTTACTTTTTGCTATAAAACCTATTCAATAGAAAATGTAAAAAATCTAATTTTTTTATAAATTTAGGCCAAAATGTATTCTGCTACATGTCTTTGCTAGAAAAAAATATCAATATGTGTAAATTAATTGGTTTACGTGAAAGTTATAGCATCTACAAATGGTGGTATATATACTGGATTTTTAATTTTTTTTTTAATGCTAGTAATGGTGGCGATCAGCGACTTATAGCAGGACTGCGGCGAGCATTCTGACATTGGGGGGGAACTAACTGCTACTGACATCCCAATGACACTAATACAGTGATCAGTGCTATTAAAAAGCACTGACACTGTACTTAGGACACTGGGCAGGAAGGGGTTAACATCTGAGGCGATCAAAGCTTTAACTGTGTGCTGTGTTTTTACTAGGGGGATGTGCTGTGCAGAGATACAAAGCAGCATGTCCATGCTGACAGGAGAGACCTGTGTTGCTTACACACAGGGCTCTCCCCTTTCAGCTTTCCCTGATGATCACCAATGGCGGTAGGAGTAGGGCAGCACACGCCCTTTACCCAGAATGCAAATCTCTTTTATTTGTGTGTATATGTGTGTGTATATGTGTGTGTGTGTGTGTGTATATGTGTGTGTGTGTGTGTGTGTGTGTGTGTGTATATATGTGTGTGTGTGTATATATGTGTGTGTGTGTATATATGTGTGTATATGTATGTGTGTGTGTATATATGTGTGTATATATATATGTGTGTATATATGTGTGTGTGTGTATATGTGTGTATATATGTGTGTATGTGTGTGTGTATATATGTGTGTGTGTGTGTATATATGTGTGTATATATGTGTGTATATGTATGTGTGTGTGTATATATGTGTGTATATATATGTGTGTGTGTGTGTATATGTGTGTATATATATGTGTGTGTGTGTATATGTGTGTATATATATATGTGTGTGTGTGTATATGTGTGTATATATATGTGTGTGTGTGTATATATGTGTGTATATATATATATATATATATATATATGTGTGGTTTTGCACAGCCCTGCCACCCTGTAGCAGTATTTCTACTATAGGGTGACGGGCAAGCGGTTAAATAGGCTGTTACACCTGCATGGAATAAGTCCATGACCACTTTTTTCAATGGGGGTGCCATTACATTGATATTAAAGTTAAAATGCATTCTATATATGAAGTTAAAAAAACCCTGTGTGCTACTCCCCCCTGTTAGACAGACACCTAACAAACAATGTACTTCTGTCAAACAGAGACAGCCACACACTGATTGAAATCTGGCCAGCTCCTGATGAAACATCTGTATTTCAATATAGTGTATAGCCAGCTTAAGGGGTGAGTCTGCTGTAATGTGCTGGTAAGCTGTGAACATTTGTACATTATGGCAAGCACTGCTGTTGCTGATTGCACAGGAATTGTGTTGTAAGGATGGCACAGAGAGCATATATGTTCTCCGTTACCAGCCAGGATACTATGGGCATCATTGGAGGAACCAATGGGAAGCCATCATTTTGTGACTACCCATTTAATATTGAGTAGGTCCTTCTTTTGCAGCCAAAACATCCTTGACCTGTTGAGGCAAGGATGCCACTCTGAAGGTATGCTGTGTTATCTGGCACTGAGCTGTTGGTAGCAGATTTGACAAGTCCTGTACAGTGCCTTGAAAAATTATGCATACCCCTTGAAAATTTCCACATTTTGTCATATTATAACCAAAAACGTAAATGTATTTTATTGGGATTTTATGTGATGGATCAACACAAAGTGGCACATAATTGTGAAGTGGAAGGAAAATGATAAATGTTTTTCAAAATTTTTTACAAATATCTGAAAATTGTGGCGTGCATTCGTATTCAGCCCCCCTGATTCAATACTTTGAATAACCACCTTTGGCTGCAATTATAGCTGCAAATCTTTTTTGGGATCTCTACCAGCTTTGCACATCTAGAGAGAGACATTTTTGCCCATTCTTCTTTGCAAAATAGCTCAAGCTCTGTCAGATTGAATGGAGAGTGTCTGTGAACAGTAATTTTCAAGTCTTGCCACAGATTGTCAATTAGTTTTAGGTCTGGACTTTGACTGGGCCATTCTAACACATGAAAATGCTTTGATCTAAACCATTCCATTGTAGCTCTGGCTGGATGTTTCGGGTGATTATCTTGCTGGAAGGTGAACCTCCGCCCCAATCTCAAGTCTTTTGCAGATTCTTAACAGGTTTTCTTCTAAGATTGCCCTGTATTTGGCTCCATCCATCTTCCCATCCACTCTGTCCCTGTCTGTGGTGAAGAACAGCATCCCCACGACATGATGCTGCCACCATTATGTTTCATGGTGGGGATGGTGTGTTCTGGGTGAAGTGCAGTGCTAGTTTTCTGGCACACATAGCGTTTTGCTTTTAGGGCAAAAAGTTCAGTTTTAGCCTCATCTGACCAGAGCACCTTCTTCCACTGTGTCCCCCACATGGCTTCTCACAGACTGCAAATGGGACTTCATATGGCTTACTTCTTGCCACTCTTCCATAAAGGCCATATTTGTGGAGTGCACAACTAATAGTTGTCGTGTGGACAGATTCTCCCACCTCAGCTGTGGATCTCTGCAGCTACTCCAGAGTTACCATGGGCCTCTTGGCTGCTTCTCTGAAGAATGCTCTCCTTGCCCGGCTTGTGAGTTTAGGCGGACGGCCAGGTCATGGTAGGTTAGCAGTTGTGCCATACTCTGTCCATTTTCAGATGTTGGATTGAACAGCACTCCATGAGATGTTCAAAGCTTGGGATATTTTTTTATAAAAATTATACTTATAAATTATTATTATCATACAGGTGGACTATATTTACTTATTAGGTGACTTCTAAAGGCAATTGGTTCCACTAGATTTTAGTTAGGGGTATCAGAGTAAAGGGGGCTGAATACAAATGCATGCCACACTTTTCAGATTTTTTTTTTTGTAAAAAATTTTGAAAACCGAATTTTAATTTTCCTTACACTTCACAATTATGTGCCACTTTGTGTTGGTCTATCACATAAAATCCCAATAAAATACATTTACATTTTTGGTTGTAACATAAAATGTGTAACATTTCAAGGGGTATGAAAACTTTTTCAAGGCACTGTAAGCTATGAGGTGGGACTTCCATGAATCGGACTTATTTTTCCAGCACATCTCACAGATATTCAATTGGATTGAGATCTGGAGAATTTGGAGGTCAAGTCAACACCTCAAACATGTTGCGTTCCTGAAACCATTCTTGAACCATTTTTGTAGTTTGCATTAAAAGAGGACACTGTTATCAGGGAATGCCGTTTCCACAAAGGGTTACACTTGGTCAGCATCAATGTTTAGGTAGGTGGTACGTGTCAAGTAACATCAACATGAACCACAGGATTCAAGTTTTCTCAGTAGAACATTGCCCAAAACATCACCCTGCTTTCTCTGGCTTGTCTTCTTCCCATAGTGCATCCTGGTGTCATCTGTTCCACAGGTAAGGTATGCACATGCACCCGGCCATCCACATGAAAAAGAAAACCTGATTCATCAGACCAGGCCACCTTCTTCCGTTACCCTGTGGCCCAGTTGCTTGTGTGCCCATTGTAGGTGCTTTTGACTGTGGACATGGGTAGGTATGGGCACCCTGACTGGTCTGTTGCTATGCAGCCCCATACAAAACACATGTCCAGTGATGTGCAAAATGCTTGTGAAAGCACTATTACTCGTTAGGTATGAGCATTATTGATATATACGCGAAAATATGTAACGCAGCCATCTAACAGAGCAGTGACAAATATCAGAGCCTCCGTTTAGTGAAGCAAACTGTGTATTCAAAGCAGCACACTTGCATGGTGTTTCCTTGCAGGTCATTCTGTCTCCAACAAGGCAGTGTTTGTCCATAAAAGTCCTTTTACAACCTTAAGAGCACTTGTACCCATTTCACCCCTTGAAAATCTTTTGAACATATAAGCACCTGCAACACCTGGGGGGCGGGGGTCACCAGCATCCCCCCATAAATGTGTCCCTCTACAGTATTCTGACTAGTATCTTGTACTGCCAGTACGCCGATGGTGAGGTTACATTTTCTGTGAAATGCGGCTTATTTACATTTGCTAAGTAATCCTTGATGTCAATCACATCAAAACTGCATGTGCTGCTTCATGAAGCATTTAATGCTTGGGACTTCATGAAGTATGTAAGCACTGTAAATACTTGTGGTTCCTGCTGAGTAAATGCACCCAGGTCTGAGCATGGACATTTCTCGAGCCACTGTTTCCAATAAAACAGCACAAGCCCTGTGCATCCCAGCTGACAAAAGCTCTGGAATTTTCAGCTGTCAGTTATGTCCGGGGTGAAACGATCAGCTTCTGGGCTTCCTATCTCACAGATTACAGATTACTCCATAGAAGCTTTTTGTAGCGGAGAATGCAAGCACACAGCTTCCAGATTGTTTTTTTTTTCATAGGAAGCTTTGTGATGTTTTCTTCATTCAGTATCGATGTATGGGCAGAGCTGAAGCATCTCTGTCCAGCCCCAGCCTGCAGCAATAGATCACTGCTGTATCGATCTAATACGGGCTCATTTCAGCCGGCAGTAAAGTATTAGAAGTGATTAGTTGCTATAGAGTACCACTGACCTGATCCAGACCCCTCCCATTAATGGAAAAAATAAATGTAAAAAATGTTTAAAGCCAACTGCAGGTTTTATTTAACTTTTAAATAGATCGATTGGACCAAGTTGGTCCAAACAAACTATTTCTTTCACTAATACAGTCAGGTCCATAAATATTGGGACATCGACACAATTCTAACATTTTCGGCTCTATTCACCACCACAATGGATTTGAAATGAAACGAACAAGATGTGCTTTAACTGCAGACTGTCAGCTTTAATTTGAGGGTATTTACATCCAAATCAGGTGAACGGTGTAGGAATTACAACAGTTTGCATATGTGCCTCCCACTTGTTAAGGGACCAAAAGTAATGGGACAATTGGCTTCTCAGCTGTTCCATGGCCAGGTGTGTGTTATTCCCTCATTATCCCAATTACAATGAGCAGATAAAAGGTCCAGAGTTCATTTCAAGTGTGCTATTTGCATTTGGAATCTGTTGCTGTCAACTCTCAAGATAAGATCCAAAGAGCTGTCACTATCAGTGAAGCAAGCCATCATTAGGCTGAAAAAACAAAACAAACCCATCAGAGAGATAGCAAAAACATTAGGTGTGGCCAAACAACTGTTTGGAACATTCTTAAAAAGAAGGAACGCACCGGTGAGCTCAGCAACACCAAAAGACCCGGATGGCTGCCAATGGAACTGGTTCTCTTGTATTTATTGATGATGTGACTGCTGACAAAAGCAGCAGGATGAATTCTGAAGTGTTTCGGGAATATTATCTGCTCATATTCAGCCAAATGCTTCAGAACTCATTGGACGCCGCTTCACAGTGCAGATGGACAATGACCCAAAGCATACTGCAAAAGCAACCAAAGAGTTTAAGGGAAAGAAGTGGAATGTTCTGCAATGGCCAAGTCAATCACCTGACCTGAATCCGATTGAGCATGCATTTCACTTGCTGAAGACAAAACTGAAGGGAAAATGCCCCAAGAACAAGCAGGAACTGAAGACAGTTGCAGTAGAGGCCTGGCAGAGCATCACCAGGGATGAAACCTAGCGTCTGGTGATGTCTATGCGTTCCAGACTTCAGGCTGTAATTGACTGCAAAGGATTTGCAACCAAGTATTAAAAAGTGAAAGTCTTGATTTATGATTATTATTCTGTCCCATTACTTTTGGTCCCTTAACAAGTGGGAGGCACATATGCAAACTGTTGTAATTCTTACACCGTTCACCTGATTTGGATGTAAATACCCTCAAATTATAGCTGACAGTCTGCAGTTAAAGCACACCTTGTTCGTTTTATTTCAAATCCATTGTGGTGGTGTATAGAGCCAAAAATGTTAGAATTGATGTCCCAATATTTATGGACCAACTGTATATGCCCCAGCTGTCAGCGCTGTCTAGGCTGTATGTAGCATGAGCTACATACAGTATACACCCCTGTGTTCATGCAGGCTTGTGGGAACTTTCCATTTCGTTGCTGAAACAAAATCTGGTTGGGCTGAGTGCTACTCAGCCATTCACAATAAACTGTATTTTATGAATGATTATAAGGCTTCTTCTTGCTGAGGTGGAAATTGTGACATCTACTGCCATCTTCACTTCAGCCAATTAGAGGAAGCCTTTTATTCATTTATAAAATACAAAGCTTGTAAATGACTCTGCAGCGCTCAGCCCGACAAGTTCTGGGAATGGGAATGTCCCTGCATGTGTACTGTATTTAGCTGATGCTGCATATAGTTTATACAGTGCTGGCAGCAGTCGCATGTATTAGTGAAATTAGTAGTGAGAACTATTTAAAGCGGAGTTCCACTCACCCTGTCAAAAAATAAAAGTCAGCAGCTACAAAAACTGTAGCTGCTGACTTTTAAAAAACAGCCATTTACCTGTCCCTCGGTCCCGTGGTGTGTCCCCTGCAGCCCGTTTCACCGGCTGTCCTGTATTCCAGGAGGCTGGCATCTTCAGTGTGGGCACCCAACTGTGATAGCTTGCAGCTTTACAGCCGGGTACCCACTGGGCATACGCGAGTAGCGCTGCGCTTCATGAATGGTCCTGTAGTCTTCTAGGACCTGTCACGTGTCCCAAAAGACTACAGGGAGGGAGGGAGGACACCTTCCGATCGCCATCACCTAGGTGATTGGACCGGAAATGGGAGCGGGTGCCTGTCAAATTCGGGTATCCGCTCAATCCCCCCACCGCCCCCCAAAGGTGCCAATCCTTAATGGGGAGCGGTGGAGCCGTCCTTAAAGCGGAACTTCCCCTTTTGGGTGGAGATCCGCTTTAAGGTTTTAATGAAATCTGGAGTTGGCTTTAAAAATGTATTCCATCCTCAGACTTTATACCCAGATCCCAACAGTTACATTGGCTGATCCGAATGACATTTGTTTTTACTGCCTGAGTAGAAAGCTCTCACATAACCAATACAATGTTGTTAGATTCTAAAAATCGCAAACCTTTGAAAATGTCACCATCATTCTAAAGCCAATCATACATGGATCAAAATTCTTCCAGTTTAGCAGGGACTGGACATATTGTGATCCATGCATGAGCAGGCTGGTTGTACTGAAGATGCTGTATCAATCAACTTCAGTACAACCAGCCTATCGGATATTTTTCACCTGATCACTCTCGACGGCTATAGGCACAAGCTGTGATCATTGTGTTCTGCCGGTAGGGAAGGCTTCTTGTCCGCAGAACACAATAGCGCACAGTCAGTGTTGATGGGGAATCGAGCGATTTTCTTTCTTCAACCTGTATTTGAAGGAAAGAAAATTGCATAACATGTGGCCTGCCTACTTTGTGACGCTGCCAGTCGTACTTGATCTTATCTGAAAGTGTTAACAATTTACGCAAGCCGTTTTTTGTTTTTTTTGTGTGTGTTTCTGCATGCATTGCAGTTTAGCTTCAAAAGGGGAATAAAGCTCTTCTAAATTGAAACGTAAACATTTTTTTTCAGCTTTATCATTCGGCCATCTTCCATCAAAGTCTCACTAATGGGATGTCTTTTTTACATTTGCGACTAGCTGCAAGAGACGGCCTCATTAAAAGAAAAGGGAGGCTGCCAGCTCCTGCAGCTAATCACGCCCACTCATGTAATCACTCATGCAGCAATCACATGCGAATGATCAGCCCTGGATACAGACTGCCTGTGTGAGATAATTGACCATCAACATGCAGAGATGCATGCTGAGGTGATTTTTAGTAAATGGTCTGCATTAAGAGTAGATGATACTAAACAATACAGTGAAAAACAAACGCATCATTCAATGGTTAATATACAGTATAATGTTCATGCAATGATTATCTACTTTTGGTAAAAACAGGGTTCATAAAAGTTAATGTTTGTGTATGTAAATCATGGAAATAACCGCATGGAAAGTCCCTTGATAAAATACCATCAACAAATTCACTTTACAAAGCGCTTATCAGCTACCAATCTAGTGAAGGTATTTTGTAATGGGAAATTTTTGATCTTGGTATTTTATGTTGATTTTTTGAAGCAAACAAAAACGTTTTGCCAGGAGTTCTTAAAGTGTATATTTAGCCTTTTCTTTTTAATAGAGTAGGGAAGTCTTAGAACTCACGTCAGGTTTTTATTGCCGTGTCTATCCCCACTAGGTAGATGTATCTTCTCTATTTGGTGACTATTGTTCAAGAGACAGGAAGGGAAGAGAAAATCATAATTTTAGCATTGTCACTAGAACAATTCGTGGGAATAAATCTTTCATGGGAACACCTATTATGGTAAAAACGAAGAGACGAATTCCCCTCGCATTGTAGATTTACTCACTTCCTGTTGCTTCTATAACACAGGAAGTGAAAGGAAATCTTCCTAATCAGCCACAAGAGATAAACTATGTTTTTAACCCATTTATACCCTAAAATTAAAAAAAACAAATTTTCAGTGTGTGCATGCATGCTTAGTAATATCAATTTCAGATATATATCTGGAAACTACAGTACTCCTTAAAATGGTACCTTATCTTTTTTTTCCAGAAGTTTGAAGCCATCTTTGTTCCGGTATTATACAGAGTCAAGGGATGGGGAGAGAGGTGCCAAGCTGCCAATAATGTAGCAAATTTTATTGAATAAAAAAGGGTATAAAATGCAGTAATTGTTCAATTGGTAATTTTTTCAATGCTCATTACCAGCGACGTCTGTGAGTGCATAATTATTGCAATTTATACCTTTTTTTTTTTTCTTTTTTTTCTTTTTTTATTTCAATAAAATTTGCTACAGTATTGGCAGCTTGGCACCTCTCTCCCCATCCCTTTTCTCTTTTGTAGCACTTGGGTTCCCAGCAACCTTCCCCAACCAGCAGTGTTAGCAATTAACTGATTACAACCTTACCTCCGGGATTATTTTGTGTGTGTTTAAAAATATCCACATGAAGAAAAAAAAATATTTATTTTTTAATGTATATACCATTACACAGGATTGATGGTTTTATTACCTATATGCAGTTTTTTAAATCCACATGCTGATGATGATTTCCAACTCAGATGCTGACCCAGAATGACACAATTATGTCAGTTCTGATCCACAGTACTTTGCATGTGCCTGGTTGATTGTATTCCTCTTGCCTTGAATTGTGTAAGAAATAGTCAGAATGGTGGGAGCTCTTGCATTGCCTGCCTCACGCCTTGTTGCTTTTTTAGGAATCTGTTGATAGTTTTTTTGAGGGCAGAGGTACACGTTTCCCTGAGAATGCCTGCCATGGTGCCATTGTTGTGATGATGTAGGTACTGTACATTCCCAGTACAATAGAATTTTTGCAATGAATAAAGTTCATTAAAGCAAACCCATCTAATATCTTTATTTAGATTCAGTTGTTCCCACGTAAGTTCAAAGCATGGGATATTTTGTTCAGTTGCTTAGTTTATGAAAAGGAATAAATCTGTTTCTGTTGAAATGTGTGGATTTTTTTTTTCCTTTTGTTAATTACCTGTACTAACTTTTATTTTATGTGTAGGTGTAAATTGCCTCACGTATGATGAAGCTATTATTGCCCAGCAGGATCGTATACAGCAAGAGGTTAGTGCGACACAATATGGGATAACTATGCATGAGGGCAGAGGTACATGGTTTCCTTTATGCACTTCTGTCATTGTAAGCTCACCTATGGATTTCAGTATTCATTAAAGCCCAACTCCATGAATTACAAAAAAAGGGTTATATGCTAGTCACACTCCCTCCATGTGTGCGACTGGTCCTCTAAAGACACTCTAGGCTACTGTTGCACGATGAGGTCATCAAGCACAATGCAGAGCCAATCCTTCATTGTATGTGAGGATGGTAAGGGATTACCCACAACCCAGGGCAGAGGGGAGTGCAGGAGCCTGCTGGAGCGAGGATTAAGGTAAGTATTCTGCCTTAATTCTGATCCCTCAGAGAAAAAATTACACTAACCACTGTCCTTATGCTCCAAAAATAATCTATACACATCCACTGCTTAATGGCCCTATAATCTATTTTTGTACCTACTTGTACTGTCGTCCTTTTCCACTTCCCTTCTGTTTGTTTTGATCAAGCGGTGCATATAGCTTGCAGTTATGTGCACTCTACAAATTCCATAGTTCCAAGTCAATCTTGCCAAGCATAGGAGGGTGGCAATGTTCCTGCATACAATGGCACCATGGAGAATGAACGTAGCCATCCTCATAAAGGTAGTTAGATCACTGCAGTCAAAAAAGGAATTTGGAAATGTGGAGGAGGCTGGGAGTCATAAAATGTACTTTGAGTTAAATTGGAACTACACAGTATCTGAGCACCACAAACCAAAAGTGCTATTTCATTCATTTTTAATAGTCAAAGCAACCTTCCCCATCCATGTCTCCATGCTTTATTTTGCTGAGAAATCACTAAAAAAAAACACCCTTAGCATTTCTGTCCGTGGTCATCTTGAGTAAGGACAACTGATTCATGTAGCAATTACTTCCTGGAATCCATCTGCCCTTAGTTCAGGCATAGAAGCAGGAGAGAGTGCTTAGCTTAGAAAACCCCTCCTGAAGACTCCTGAGATGTATTCCATCATTTGCTTAGGCATGGAAACTAGGAAGTGACTAAAGAAATGTAAAAAAAATTGTTTAAAACAAGTAAATATGACATACTTTTCTATCTACACTCCTCAAAAAAATTGAAGGAACACTTTGGCAACACATCAGATCTCAATGGGGAAAAATATCAGGCTGGATATCTATACTGATATGGACTGGGTAATGTGTTAGGAACGTAAGGATGCCCCATTGTTTGATTTTCAGGGTGTCTTTGAATTCAGTCCTCTGTAGGTTGATAATTTTCATTTCCATCAAAGTGAAAAAAATGATGCAGCAGTCTAGTTCATTTTGCTGAAATTTCATTGCAGCATCTCAAAATGGTACTCCGTAGTTTGTACGGCCCTCACGTGTGTCAGGGCATGCTCTTAATGAGATGGAAGATGTCCTGGGGTATTTCCTCCCAGATCTGGACCAAGGCCATCACTGAGCTCCTGGACAGTCTGAGGAGCAACCTGACGGCATCAGATGGCCCGAAACATGATTTCCAAGAGGTGTTTGATTGGATTTAGGTCAGGCGAGCATGGGAGCCATTCAATGGTTTCAATTCCTTCGTCCTCCAGGAACTGCCTGCATACTCTCACCACATGATGCCGGGTTTTGTCGTTACATAGTTAGTCTGGCTGTAAAAAGACAAGTCCATCCAGTTCAACCATGAAAAAAAAAAAAGCACCAGGAGGAGCCCAGGACCCACTTCACCAGCGTAGGGGCTGACAATGGATCCAAGGATTTCATCGCAATACCTAATGGCAGTCAGGGTGCCTTTGTCTAGCTTGTAGAGGTCTGTGCGTCCTTCCATGGATATGCCTTTCCAGACCATTACTGACCCACCACCAAAACAGTCATGCTGAACGATGTTACAGGCAGTGTAAGTTCTCCATGGCTTCTCCAGACCCTTTCACATCTGTTACATGTGCTCAGGGTGAACCTGCTCCCATCTGTGAAAAGCATAGGGTGTCAGTGGTGGACCTGCCAATTCTGGTGTTCATTGCCAAATGCCAATCGAGCTTTATGGTGCTGGGCAGTGAGCACAGGACCCACTAGATTATGTGAGACCACCCTCATGAAGTCTGGTTCTGATTGCTTGGTCAGAGACATTCACACCAGTGGCCTGCTGGAGGTCATTTGTAGGGCTCTGGCAGTGCTCATCCTGTTCCTCCTTGCACAAAGGAGCAGACACTGATCCTGCTGATTGGCTAAGGATCTTCTACGGCACTGTCCAACTCCCCTAGAGTAACTTCCTGTCTCCTGGAATCTCCTCCATGCTCTTGAGACTATGTTGGGAGACACCGTTCAGGTGCCATCCTGGAGGAGTTGGACAGCCTGTGCAACCTCTGTAGGATCCAGGTATCTTCTCTTGCTACCACTAGTGACACTGACCCTAGCCAAATGCAAAACTAGTAAAAAAACAGAAAAGATGAGTAGGGAAAAAATTGTCAGTGGCTTCTACCTGTAAAACCATTCCTGTTTTGGGGGTCATCTCATTGTTGCCCATCTAGTGCACCTGTTGTTAATTTCATTAACACCAAAGCAGCTGAAACTGATTAACAACCCCCTCTGCTACTTAACTGACCAGACCAATATCCCAGGAGTTTGACTTGATGCTATACTGATTAACAGCTTCCTGTCCGCCCTATAGCAGTAACACTGCTACAGGACAGCACGGGTGCGCAAATTCACGTGTATATATACGTGATTTTGCATTTGATTCTCCCTCCTCCCTCAGCCCCCCTCCCCCTTTCAGGAGGAGGATTTCCAGCTGTCAGTTCTGGATAAAATGGACCAGGGCGTAGGACAAGCTAAACATAGTTTTCCGGGTCCATCGGGTATAATCAAACAGGTAAAGAAGGAATGGAAGGATCCAGAAAGGGGCCTTTTTTTCCCCAAATCCTTTAGAAGGTTTCCCTTCAAGGAAGACTAGTCACTTGTATGGAATAAGAAACTGAGGTTGGATGCGGCCTTTTTTGCACGTTTTGAGGCGTACTGGCTTTTGAGGATATGAGCATTCTGAAGGATGCAATGGATAAGAGGGCAGACTCATTCCTTAAAGCATGGGACTGTTCCCTGACCAACCTCAAGCTGGCTTTAGCCTCCACAGTGGTTGTGAGAAATTATGAGTGCTGGTTAGTACAGCTGATGGATCATGTTGAGGCAGGGACCTTCAGGAGAGAGCTTTTGGAGTCATTCCCGGTCCTTCGAAAAGCCGTAAAATTTATGGCTGATGCATTGGCAGAATCTGTTAAAATGACAGCCAGGTCTTTGGCGTTGGTCAACTCAGCAAGGAGAGCCATCTGGCTCAAGATCTGGTGGGGGGACTCTGCATCTAAGGTGAATTTATGCTGAATTTCCTTTTTGGCGGACCTGCTCTTCGGCCCAGATCTGGAATCTGTGCTGGATAGAACAGCGGATAGGAAAAAGGCTTTCCCATTGCAAATAAGAAGCAGCCTGTCAGAATTTTCGTCCTTTTCACAAACACAAAAAATTAAGGAGCAGACCCAGAAAAGAAATTGGAGTTTCCAGAGAAACCAGGGTAAAGGGGGAGTAATCTTCAGACCCCCAGAGCGACCAACCAAGAGCCAATGACATTTCCCTTCCAGAAGGAGGGAGGCTCCGGGCCGCCTTCTCACAGCGGGAACACACAACATCAAGTGCCTTTTTCAGAAATAACGTGGCCCAAGGGTACGGACTAAAGTTCTTCCGGACCCCACCAACCAGATTTTGTGTGACCAGTCTCTCAAGGAGTCAGGAGATGGCCCCAGCAATGATGTCTCTTTTGAAGGAACTGATGCAGCAGGAAGTCATCATTCACGTGCCAAAGGGAGCAAGAAGATCGGTGATTCTACTCGCACATCTTTTTAGTCCAATAGCCTTCGGGGAAGTTACGTTTAATTTTGAATCTGAAATTACTGAACAAGTCCATTCGGTACAAGCACTTCTTCATAGATACAATTTTTTTCAGTGAGGAAGCTGCTATTCCTGGGATTCTTTATGGCGACTATTGATCTGCGGGATGCTTACCTACTTTTTCCAATAGCACTATCTTCTCAGAAATTTCTCTGACTGGCGGTCAATCTGGGGATTGTCCATCTGGCACCTGCAGTTCAAGGCACTACCCTGTGGCCTGTCATCTTCAAGTGTGTTCACAAAGGTCATGGCAAAACACTAGAACTGTTGAGGGGGATTTCGGTGGTGCCATATTTAGACGACCTACTCGTGTTTGCAGAAACCAGGACGCAGGTGCTGTTAGATCCTCAGACGACTTAGGGTCATCTGAGAAGCTTGGGATGGCTGTTAAATCTATAAAAGTCCAACTTGATTCTGGCCCAAAGAGTAAGGTTCTTGGGATATACCATAGATTCCGTACAACAGAGGATATTCCTTCCAGAGGAGAAAATAGAAAGGATCCAGTCGGCCCTGAGGCAGATTCAGTACAACCTTGTGGTGTTGGTCCGAGTGGCCATGTCGGTTTTAGGACTGCATATCACCACCATCTCAGCAGTTCAGTGGGCCAGATTCCATTCCTGCCCTCTCCAGGGGGACATTCTGCGGAAATGTGGACATATCAAGATCCACTGGACATGCCTATAAGGATCGCTCCAAAGGTGAAGAGGCCGCTTTGGTGGTGGCACCATCCGACCAACTTGGGGAGGGGTCTGCCATGGTCATTTCCGAACACCTAATGACAGATGCAAGTGCATGGGGGTGGGGAGCCCTCTTTGGAGATCAGTTGGCACAGGGCTCGTGGTCCAAAGCGAAGGCCAGGAAGTCTTTAAACTGGAGGGAATTGAAAGCCATCCAGCAGGGTCTTCTTTCCTTTCAGCAGTTGGTGAAGGGGGCAGCACATTTAGGTCCTATTGGACAATACAACAGCGGTAGCTTACATTTCAAAGCAGGGGACTCCTGGAGTTGGCACTAGAGATCCTGTCTTGGGCGGAAAAGAATTTTGGCCTCCCTCTCAGCCATCTACTTAAAGGGCTTGCAGAATCGGATGGTGGATTTCTTGAGCAGAAGAAAGATAGTAGAACCCAAGTGGGGATTGAATCAAGAAGTGTTCCAGCTGATCAATGAAGCTTGGGGTATTCCTCAGGTCGACCTGTTTACAAGCCACCTAAATACAAAGGCACCAGTGTTCTTCTCCCTTTTACAGGGAAGACCAGGCAGTGGGCCTGGGCGCGTTAGCTCATCCCTTGATTTACCTTTTGTCCTACACACTCTCTCCATTTCAGCTCATTCCTCTAATACTTGGAAAGTTCATGCACGAAACAACAAATCTAATTCTGATAGCACCCTACTGGTTAAAAAGGCCTTGGTTCTCGATGCTTCATAACCTGTCCTCCAGACCTCCCTGGAAACTGCCGATCAGAAAAGATTTCATAGTTCAGGGGCCGATTCTGCACCCAGAAGTAGATTGATTCAGCCTAACAGTGTGGTTCTTTTAGGAAGAACTCCTAAGAAGAAAGGGCTTATCGGATAAGCTTATTGCCACCTTATTCTCAAGCTGGAAAGAAGTGACTAGAACAATATACAGTATATGAAAGTATGGAGAAGGTATAATTCCTGGTTTTCAGAGAAGTTTCGTTTCAGTTAGTTTTTTTGAAATGGGATTTGTTTTTAGTTTTACAGGGACTCGCAAAGAAACTGAGTCCCTAGAGGAAGCTTTGGTGCGAAATTTAGTTCTAAAAACCATTTTTCTAATTACCATTACGTCAGCTCAAAGGATCAGTGAAATCCAGGCACTGTCGATTTCCAATCCTTTTTTAGTTATTTTTCCGGACTGGGTGGGCCTTAAAATGGATCCGGGCTTTGTTCTGAAAATCTCCTCATCCTTTCATCGTACTCAAGAAATAGTATTGCCTACCTTATGTACAGCTCCAGCTAATCTGGGGAAAGAGGCGTTTCATATGCTAGACATGAGAAGATGTCTATTGAGATTTTTGGAAGTGTCAAAGGAGTTTAGAAAGTCAAACTCATTATTCATACTCTTTACGGGAAATCGCAAAGGGGCAAGAGCCTCCAAAAGTACTCTGGGCAGATGGCTCAGACATGCCATCAAAGAATTTTATGGGGCATTAGACAAAGTCCCTCTAGAAGGGGTCGCAGCACACTACAAGCTCGGTGGCAGCCTCTTGGGCTGGAAGGGCTGGTGCATCTCCAGAACAGATTTGCAAAGCAGCTACGTGGTCCCATTTTTCCACATTTGTATGCCATAAGAGAGTGGATTTTTTGGCTGCGGCAGACCAGTCTTTTGGCAGGAAGGTCCTGCAAGCGGTGGTCCCACCCTAGGGGTAAGTTACTCAGTTATCTTCTCCAGGTGCTGTCCTGAAAGGCGAAGAGAGAAAACCTAAGTTACTTACCGGAGACTGTATTTCTAGGAGCTTTTCAGGACAGCAGCATCTAACCCCCCCTTTTTTATTCCTTGGGGACTATTATGTAATTCTGTGGTTGGCATGGTGTTTTTGTCTGTTTTCCAGCATGTCAGAAGTTACTTGGCTATAACTTAGGGCATGGTGGAAGAGGTGAACTTTTAATTGCGGTGTTTGCTGTGATTATGGGTGGAGCTGCGCTCTCTTCAGGTGCTGTCCTGAACGGCTCCTAGAAATACCGTCACGGGTAAGTCTGATTTAAGGTTTTTTTTTTTTTGTTTTCTGTTTTTTTTTTAGCAAAGTTGTGTAGCAGAATACACTTTGGCCTACATTTTATGACAATTTGATTTTTTAAATATTTTTTACTGGACATGTTTAATAGCAAAAAGTAAAAAATATTTTTTTTTTCTCAAAATAGTCTCCTTTTTTTTTTTTTTTTTTTTACAGCACCAAAAAATAAAAACTGCACAGTCGATCACATACCACCGAAAGAAAGCTCTATTTGTGTGAAAAAAGGACATAAATTTAATTTGAGTGCAGCGTTGCATGACTACGCAATTGTCAAAGTAACGCAGCACCGTATCGCAAAAAATTGCCTGGTAAATCCTCTGGAGGGCAAGTGGTTTAAAAGTGTTCCTTTAATATTTTTTGAGCAGTGTATTTTCTAATGCTAGCAGCATAAGGATTCAAAATAGTCAATGTTGATTGAGAAAGTGAAGTTCCACTTTAAGATGGAGAGGAGGAAGTGTCACTTCAAAGGTAGTTCTTGTAATTCCTGGAGTTGAAATTTAAATTTTCAATAAAACTGAAGTTTGAATGTTCTATTACTCAGACTTGGAAGATGACATATGCAGGGAATAAAACGAGTTAGAGAAAGAAAAGAATGTTACGATAGGTAGAGAAATTAGCTGATACGTCTTACAAATTACTGATTTTTTTATATTTGATCTTAGATTGCTGGACAGACTCCCCTGCTCTCAGATCGGTTGGACCTTTCTGTACTGTATCAGGAATATGCTCCCGATGATCAGGTGTACCAAGACAAAATTAAGGTAATTTTACACTTTTTATAAAGTTGTTAGGGAAGTATGGGATAGTACAAATAGTATTAACTAACCTTCCCACAGAACAGCTTTTCTTTCTTTCCTATGTTGCTCTATTTTTGCTGTATCCCCATTCCAAGCCCTGGTTAGGCCTGACTAACGGTCCTCTTCAGGTTTGAAAGTTTGGAGTGGGTGGTTACATCTGGAGTGAGCGTCCCCTAATCCTCTCCTCCTTCACATGACTTCACACTGTCAGCAAGAAACAGAGGCACATAAAAGTATGCTGAGAGATTTGCAAATTCAGGAGACTGTACTGTACAAGAAAAGAATGAATAAATGTTCTTGTGCTTCACTCTGCCGAGAGAGAACTGATAAAGTTTGGCAGTGAGAGCTCAGCCTGGATGGGAGGGGGAAGGAAGGAGGAGGGAGAAAGCTGCATGTCTGTCTGTGGAGGGGGGAGTGTGAGAAGAGCTGAAGCTGTGCTGACGTCTCGGGAGCGTGCAGACTGTCAAGAGCCGATGTCAGTCATAAGAGTGGGGTGAATACCGACTTCAGTGTCGGCATGATGCTGCATGAGAGACCCCAGCCCATCCCACAGGTATTTTCTTTGATTTCAGAAGAAAGGGTGTACGTTTTAGAGGGCAGAAAATTGTTTTTCATAGTAGTAGCTCACCTGGATTCAGATTATGCAGAAAAAAAATAACCCATACTTCTTTTAAAGAGGTTGAAACAACTAAAGGATATAATTAAAGCCTAGGTTTGCCTAAAAATTACAAATGGAACAATATGCACCACGGACATAATGTACAGTTAATATGATGTGTTGATTTTTCTCCTTTTTAGCCGAAATCCTGCTCTGTCCTACTTACGTACTACTTACGTAGAACTTTGGAGAGAGACAAGTATACACTACAGATATATGTGCTTTATTCAGATTTCATGACTGAGATCTACAACCACTTTAAGGCAAGGCTAAAACTCATCCTTTCTGAAAGGCTTTTGTACACTTTAAAGTGTTACTAAACCCAGGACCCTGCATTCAGTATATCTGGTCTCCCACAGTACACAGAACGTGGAAATCCATGGAAATCCAATTATTTAAGTAAATTTAAATTGCTAAATATCTTTTCTCATCAGCAGTTAGAACACTCTTGTGAGTTCTACCAGTATCCAGCCGAGCACTGGTTAAAGCTTGTAGGAGGAGTTTTCGTTCTCCTCTCACTGTCTTATGACACTGCAGGACCCCCTGACCCTCTGGATAGTGCTGATCGGCCCTGTGCTGATCACATGGACCCTCCCAAGAGTAAAAAAAAAAACTCAGGCAATACACAACAAACTGAACATGTGCAGCTTTCCCCCAAGGCTCTATTCCATCAGGAGATGAGTCAGGGACATTGGAAGAAAGGGAGGATCAGAGAAGACAGGCTCAGACAGCCTTTAACAATGCAGAGGATTAACCCCTTAAGTTCCCTTGTGAGTATAACATGTATGTTTTACTGCATATACAGATTGATTTTACTGTTGTGGGTTTAGTAACACTTTAACTATAGGAGCCAGGGAAGAATACTGATGGTTCTTGTTGCAGCTTACCTAACACAACTATTTGAGAGGCAAGCCTTACTTTCCCTCTCATGCATCTTGTCTCTTGCATGACTAAGGTAGGCCATACATTATGCTATTTTCTGTGGTTGCAAGAAAAAAAAAAGCTCAATTTCCCCATCAACACTGTCAGTGTTTGGGGAAATCCCTCACACAGCACTATCGTGCTTTAGGATGTGATTATTAGCTGCTAGCTGTAATCCCCGTGTCCCTGCTGAACTGGTCGAATTTCGATCCATCTATGGAGGGGTTAATGGTTTATCACACTTGCAGTTTACTAGTTAAAATACATTTGGGTAAGAGCAGAAAAAGTGATTCCAATGCATGCAAAAGCTAAATTTAAGATGCATGTCACTAGTTTTGTTATTATTTTAGGATTTACATAGAAGATATTCTCACATACGCCGAACGCGACCAGATGGAAATTGCTTTTATCGAGCATTTGGCTATTCGTACTTAGAAGCTTTATTGGATGGAGGTCCTGACCTAACACGGTAAGATGGAAATTATTTTTCTTTAAATGCTTAGAAAGTGCCTTTTCATTGAGCAATGCACAAAGGACAGGCTGTTTATTTACTTGTACGTTTATCACTGTGGGGCTCTTCTCTGTGATGAAACGTTCTTTTAAAATGCGTCTGTGCACCCGCCATCTTCATAGCTTCACCTCCTGTCTTTCCCTTTCACTTTTGTAGGTTTAAGGAAGTGTCACTGCACAGTAAGGAAGAACTCATCAAACAAGGATTTACAGAGTTTACTATAGAAGATTTCCACAATACGGTGAGCACTGGCTTTGACAATGTTATCCAGACTGATCATCCCTGAGGCTTATTTGTCACTTTAAGATAATTCTGCATACAATTCTTTTGTGTTTTTTTTTTTTGTGAGTAATATTTTTGTAATTGATGTAAATCTTTGTGTGCATGTACTGCCATTTTCTAAAGCAAGCAGTATCTTGAACATTTTATATTTAATATGACCTCCAGTGTTCTTTTCCTTGTACACTCGCAGTTCATGGATTTAATTGCTGTTGTGGAGAAGCGTCCTGCAGTGTCAGAGCTACTAGCTGCATTTAATGAGCAGACTGTTTCAGACTATGTGGTTGTCTACCTGCGTCTTCTGACATCTGGTCACCTGCAGAGAGAGAGTGTCTTCTACCAGCACTTTATTGAAGGGGGAAGAAGCGTCAAGGAATTCTGCCAGCAGGTAAAAAAAAAACTGAGCTTTGTTTTTCATAGCTGACAATCTCTTGGGAATAGTTTATCAGATAGCTTACTTCATTTCCTTTCTGTATTAAGGAAAGCAAGGGAAATATTTTGATGTAAAGCTATAAATAAAAAAGTTTTAGTGTACATTTAGTACTTTGCAGAAATGTAACTTATCTGGGTGGTAAAGCATACCAGCTGTGGGATTGCTATATCTTGTGGGATATAGAACAGTTTGAGTCAACACTATGGAACTGTAACAGATCTTTCAGCAATACAGCAATAAATAAAAAGGGATATGTGCTGGCTAAATGTTAAACCGATTCAGTATACAGATGGAGCAAAAAAGTGTCCAAATACCTACAATCTAAATTTTGGAGATGCCTTAAGTGCATTTCTAAGGAAAATATATATTTTTATAACCACCCCAGGGTCTGTCTTTTGTTCTCAGGATCTTACTGTGTTCTATTTTCATATAATGGAGACCTATGGTCAAACAAGCTGTCCTGCATCCCATATCCTAGAAGTAATTAGATTTATTAGAAATCTTGAAATACAGGTGAAACTCGAAAAATTAGAATATCGTGCAAAAGTTCATTTATTTCAGTAATGCGGTGAAACTAATATATGAGACTCATTACATGCAAAGCAAGATAGTTCAAGCTGTGATTTGTCATAATTGTGATGATTATGGCTTACAGCTCATGAAAACCCCAAATCCACAATCTCAGAAAATTAGAATATTACATGCAATCAATAAAACAAGGATTTTACATAGAACAATATCGGACCTCTGAAAAGTATAAGCATGCATATGTACTCAGTACTTGGTTTGGGCCTCTTTTGCAGCAATTACTGCCTCAATGCGGCATGGCATGGAAGCTATCAGCCTGTGGCACTGCTGAGGTGTTATGGAATACCAGGATGCTTCAATAGCGGCCTTCAACTCTTCTGCATTGTTCGGTCTCATGTCTCTCATCTTTCTCTTGGCAATTCCCCATAGATTCTCTATGGGGTTCAGGTCAGGCGAGTTTGCTGGCCTATCAAGCACAGTAATCCCACGGTCATTGAACCAGGTTTTGGTGCTTTTGGCAGTGTGGGCAGGTGCCAAGTCCTGCTGAAAAATGAAGTCTGCAGAAGAAAGCATGAAGTGCTCCAAAATCTCCTGGTAGACGGGTTCATTGACCCTGGACTTAATGAAGCACAGTGGACCAACACCAGCAGATGACATGGCGCCCCAAATCAACACAGACTGTGGAAACTTCACACTGGACTTCAAGTATCTTGCAGTGTGTGCCTCTCCATTCTTCCTCCATACTCTGGGTCCTTGGTTTCCAAATGAGATGCAAAAGTTGCTCTCATCAGAAAAGAGGACTTTGGACCACTGAGCAACAGACCAGGTCTGTTTTTCTTTAGCCCAGGTAAGACTCTTCTGACGTTGTTTGTTGTTCAGGAGCGGCTTCACAAGAGGAATACGACATTTGAAGCCATGTCCAGGATCCGTCTGTGTGTGGTGGCTCTTGATACACTGACTCCAGCCTCAGTCCACTCCTTGTGAAAGTCCCCAACACTTTTAAATGGCCTTTTCCTGACAATCCTCTCCAGGCTGCTGTCATCCCTGCTGCTTGTGCACCTTTTTCTTCCACACTTTTCGTTTCCACATAACTTTCTATTAATGTGCTTTGATACAGCACTTTGGGAACATCCAACTGCTTTTGCAACTACCTTTTGAGGCTTTCCCTCCTTATGGAGGGTGTCGATGGTTTTCTGCAAAACTGTCAGGTCAGCAGTCTTTCCCATGATTGTGATTCCTACTGAACCAGACTGAGAGACCATTTAAAGGCTCAGGAACCCTTTGCAGGTGTTATGGCTTAATTAGCTGATTGGAGTGGGACACTTTGAGCCTAGAATATTGCACCTTTTCACAAAATTCTAATTTTCTGAGATTGTGGGTTTGGGGTTTTCATGAGCTGTAAGCCATAATCATCACAATGATGACAAATCACGGCTTGAACTAACTTGCTTTGCATGTAATGAGTTTATCTCATATATTAGTTTCACCTTTTAAGTTGCATTACTGAAATAAATGAACTTTTGCACGATATTCTAATTTTGAGTTTCACCTGTATCTTCACTGCTGATCTGAGACCCAATAATGGCTGACTCTGCGGTATTTTTGTCTTTTTGGAAAGCACTAATCCTATTTCTAATCTGTAAGCATTTGGTCACAGACCAGCTAACTTGTAGGATCCCAGAGCAGCAGGGGAAGTGAAGTTAAGTACTCATGACCTTTCTTCTATAAATGTTTTAAATGTGTGTACCTTGTAATTATATGCACAACAGTTTAATATCTATTTTTCCTGTTTTTTGTTTTTTTTTTCTCTCTTTTGTCTCTGCTGATTTCCTCAACCATGGTGATGTTTTCTTCTGTTTCTCTGCTTAGGAAGTGGAGCCCATGTGTAAGGAAAGTGATCACATCCACATCATTGCGCTCTCCCAGGCCTTGAATGTTTCTATCCAGGTTGAATATATGGACAGGGGTGAGGGGGGAAGCACGGTCACCCATGTGTTTCCGGAGGGATCAAATCCACAGGTTTTCCTGCTCTACCGACCTGGACACTACGACATTCTCTATAAGTGACCAATTTCGAATTGTTCAGCTTTTCCCCCTACATGAAGTCATCTTCTATTCTCTTCACCTTCTGTGCTTTGACCTGCTTCCCATTGTCTGTACATTACCCCTTGTCTGTTACATTTTATCTCAGTGGAGCAAAATAAATGAGTTCTACAGAGTGGTGAATGTATATACGTGCTGGTACTGAATGGGTAGTTGTGGGAAGCAGAGGGCACATGTCAAATTAGGCAAAATTTCTGTGTCATAGTGGTGTTCATGCTCTTGAAAAAAATTTAAACCCCAAAATGTTAGAAATGGAGACAAGAAAAGACACAAAATATTTGTATCTACTTTCTCATCAATAGAGCCTCACTATTTTCTTTCGAATTTGTAATCCTTTTGACAATCCAATGTGTATTCATTATTAAGAGTTGTGTGCAAATAGTTGCTAATTTTGTGACACTAGTATTTCAGAAATCTCTGAACCTGAGAATTAGTGTTTTGTTGGAGAGCTTGTAATTGCTATAAACCTTTGGTTAGTGCTTTAAAGGGGCACAAGTGGTAATAACGTTGAAATAAATTTTATTTAGCATTATGCTAAGTGTTACATTACCTTTACCCATTTTCTTTTTCTGGACAGACTTACACTACATCTTTACCGTACTGTTTGCAAGCCATTATTTCTTTAAGTAACCAGTTCCTGGCAGCCTGCATTATTGAAATGCCCTTACGATCTACTCTTAACTATTCAGTAAGTGATAGCTTTGGTATAGTGGTGAATGGAAACCAGTACTAAAAGAAATTTGTATTGTGGGAGGCTACAGTATATGTTTTTGTGGTTTAGAAATGAATTTACAGTCCTTTCACACACGTCATCCGTTTTGGAAAAATAAAAGAAACTACACATGAAAAGGAAATCTTTACATCAGTTTGTAATCTGTTTTCAGATCATTTCACTGTAGTTTACATCTAACACCCCTTTTTCACACTTTTTGACGAAAATAGTTAAATGTGGACAAAACTATAAACAAAAAATGTTTGTTGCTTAAAAATGTTTCATATTTTTTGGTATGTTTTCTGATGTACACTATATTGCCAAAAGTATTGGGATGCCTGCCTTTACACGCACCTGAATGTTGATGCTATCCTAGTTTTAGTCCGTAGGGTTCAGTATTGAGTTGGTCCACCCTTTGCAGCTCTAACAGCTGTCCAACAAGGTTTAGTGTGTCTATGGGAATGTTTGACCATTCTTCCAGAAGAGCATTTGTGAGGTCAGGCACTGAAGGTCTGGCTCAGTCTCAGCTCTAATTCATCCCAAAGGCCAGTCAAGTTCCTTCACCCCAAACTCGCTCATCCATATCTTTATGGACCTTGCTTTGTGCAACAGGTGTGCTGTCATGATGGAACAGGAAGAGGCCGTTCCCACAAAGTTGGGAGCATGAAATTGTCCAAAATGTCTTGGTATGCTGACTCCCTAAGCGTTCTCTTCACTGGAACTAAAGGGCCAAGCCCAACCCCCGAAAAAAACAATCGCACACGATAATCCCCCTCCACCAAATTTTAAACTTGCACAATGCAGTCAGGCAAGTACTATTCTCCTGGCAACTGCCAAAACCAGACACGTCCATCAGATTGCCAGACAGAGAAGTGTGATTGGTCACTCCAGAGAACACGTCTCCACTGCCCTAGAGTCCAGTGACTGCATGCTTTTCACCACTGCATCCGACGCTTTGCTTGGTGATGTAAGGAAGCAGTTGCTCAGCCATGGAAACCCATTCCATGAAGCTCTCTATGCACTGTTGTGCTAATCTGAAGGCCACACAAAGTTTGGAGGTCTTTAGCTATTGACTCTGTAGACAGTTGGAGACTTCTGCGCATTGTGTGCTTCAGCATACGCTGACCCCGCTCTGTCACTTTACGTAGTCTACCACTTGGTGGCTGAGTTGCTGTTGTTCTCAGTTGCTTCCACTTTGTTATAATACCACTAACAGTTGACCGTGGAATATTTAGTAGCAAAGAAATTTCACTGATAGACTTATTGCACAGGTACCACGCTTGAACTCCTTGAGCTCCTGAGAATGACCCATTCTTTCACAAATATTTGTAGAAGTCTGCATGCCTAGGTGCTTGATTTTATACACCTGTGGTCATGGAGGTGATTGGAACACCTGAATCCTATGATTTGGAGGCCTGGCCCAATTCGTTTTTCAATATAGTGTATGTCTGTTTATATCAACATGCCTGAATCCATCTGATTGATTCTAAAACTGGCAGACAGATCCAGACTGTGAATACTCCTGTGAAAGGGCCCTTATGTTTCACTTTAGAATCTTAGCAGACTGAGTTATGTGAGGGCTTGGGACTTGGTGTAAAGTGCTTATTTGCCTGTTAGGATTATCTAAATAGTTTCCTAGAAACACAGAATATAACTGGATAATAACATTTATAGGTAAAGTTGATCCAGGGAATATCCGATTGCCTCTCGGGGGATCAGGAAGGAATTGTTTTTCCCTGCAGGAGCAAATTGGATCATGCTTTGCTGGGGTTTTTTTCTGTCTTCTTCTGGATCAACTTTGGGTATAGGACAACTTTTTTTTTTTTTAAATGGTTGAACTGGATGGACTTTTGTCTTTTTTCAGCCAAACTAAGTATGTAATATCCCTAGTCTTGGGCACAAGTGTACTTCATCCGAACAAGATATGCATTGATCATATAGTTTCATAGTGTCCTATAGTAGAGTGCATCCTCACATTCTGGTGTCAGACTTTTCTGTTTGTGTTCAAACATGTGGCATATGGTGTGGTACTGCACAGGTTAATGTATGACCCCCCCCCCCCTCTCTCTCTCTGGTCTAAGACCTGAGACTTCCTGTGAGGAACTACATTCTAGTGCATAGAAATTAGATCTGAAACAGGCTCAAGCAAGCAGGGCAATGAAGGAAAGCGATGTTTTCACGACGTTCACATTTAGCACTCCCACATTTTTGATGCAACACAAAAAAAAAAGCGAGACATGGATTGGGCATTGATTGACCCAGAATAAGAAGTTACCTGTACTGTTAGCCAATAGGGCCAAGCGAAGTGAAAAATGAGTACATGGACATCGCAATCAATCAGACACTAAAAACTGCAGCCACAACACATGAGGCCATTATTAGGTAAGGCAAACAAACAGCACAGGGAATATACCTGCACTAATACCAAATTAAAAAAACAAAAACATTTGAAAGTGTACAGTGCATTTTAAATGCATTTTCAACTGCCTAAATAAGTACTTAAGTCTGTCTTTATATCAGCCTCTTGCAGCCCCCTGTACAGCGCACCTCATACTGGCAGCGGAAGACTCCAAATTTAAAGTGGTTCTAAAGGCTTGAACTTTTTTTCTTTAAAATAATAAACACATCATACTTGGCTGCGCTGTGCAATGGATTTGCACACTGCAGCCCTGATTCTCGGGTCCCCTGGTGGTGCTTTTGGCTCCCTTCCCCTTCTCCCTACTGAGTGCCCCTGAACAGACTGCTTGCTCTGGGGGCACTCGTGTGTGTGCTCACTCCTGAGCAGAGTTTATGTATCCATGGGATATACTGAGTGTGGCTTATTACCTCCTCACTGGCTGTAAATGACAGAAGTGGGAGCTACTGGCTCATGATGTTGTATCTTGACCATTGAGGAGAGACCTGCGAGAACTGCTGCTCTAGTACATATCCCTGGTTCGAGATCAGGCTCAGGTCATTATTGGGGGGGGAGCTGCACACTGAAGGTTTTTACCTTCATGCATAGAAAACATGAAGTTAAAAAACCTTCAGCCTTCACAACCAATTTAACATTTTTTTTTCTGGGCTTAGTGCATCTACACTGTGGCAGTTGTACCTTTTTGTTTATATCTGCTAGTACTGCTACTATACACACAGTGGATATAAAAAGACACATGCCTGTTAAAATGTTAGGTTACTGTGATGTAAAAAATGAGACAAAGATAAATCATTTCAGAACTTTTCCCACCTTTTAATGTAACCTATAAACTGTACAACTCAGTTGAACAACAAACTGCAAGCTTTTAGGTGGAGGGAAGTAAAAATAATATGGTTGCATAAGTGTGCACACCCTTAAACTAATCCTTTGTTGAAGCACCTTTTGATATGATTACAGCACTCAGTCTTTTTGGGTATGAGTCTATCAGCATCGCACATCTTGACTTGGCAATATTTGCCCATTCTTCCTTGCAAAAACACTCCAACTCTGTCAGATTGCGAGGGCATCTCCTGTGCGCAACCCTCTTCAGATCACATTACAGATTTCTGATCGGAGTCTGGGCTCTGGCTGGGCTATTCCAAAACTTTAATCTTCTTGTGAAGCCTTTGTTGATTTGGATGTATGCTTTGGGTCATTGTCATGTTGAAAGATGAAGTTTCTCTTCATGTTCAGCTTTCTAGCAGAAGCCTGAAGGTTTTGTGCCAATATTGATTGGTATTTGGAACTATTCATAATTCCCTCTACCTTGACTAAGGCCCCAGTTCCAGCTGAAGAAAAACAGCCCCAAAGCATGATGCTGCCACCACCATGCTTCACTGTGGGTATGGTGCTCTTGTGGTGATGTGCAGTGTTGTTTTTGCACCAAACATGCCTTTTAGAATTATGGCCAAAAAGTTCAACCTTGGTTTCATGAGACCATAACACATTTTCCCACATGCTTTTGGTAGACTTCAGCTGTGTTTTTGCAAAATTTAGCTGGGCTTGGATGTTTTTCTTTGAATGAAAAGGCTTCTGTCTTGCCACTCTACCCCATAGCCCAGACTTAAGAAGAATACGGGAGATTGTTGTCACATGTACCACACAGCCAGCACTTGCCAAATATTCCTGCAGCTCCTTTAATACTGTTGTAGGCCTCTTGGTAGCCTCCCAGACCAGTTTTCTTGTCTTTTCATCAATTTTGGAGGGACGTCTAGTTCTTGCTAACGTCACTGTTGCACCATATTATCTCCACTTGATGACTGTCTATACTGTTCCATGGTATATCTAATGCCTTGAAAATTCTTCTGACTGATTTCTTTTACCAATGAGATTCCTCTGATGCTTTGGAAGCTCTCTGCAGACCATGGCATTTGCTGTAGGTTGTGACTAAGAAAACGTCAGGAAAGACCTACTAGAACAGCTGAACTTTATTTGGGGTTAAGCAGAGGCACGTGAAATGATGGCAGATGTGTACTGACTCCTATTTAAAGGTGGAAAAAGTTTGGATGAAATGATTTATCTTTATCATTTTTTTTTTTTTTAATAAGTAAAAGCTTCTTTCTGGCACCTCAACCAAACAGCTAATTTTTGTTCAAGTATCACCGTATTGTACTCCCTAAAAACAACCACGCCATCTTTTTCCAGAGCAGCCTGTATTTCTTTGGAGGTTGCCTGTGGGTTTTTCGTTGAATCCTGGACAATTCTTCTGTTGATTATGGCTGCAATCTTTCTTGGTCTACCTGACCTTGGCTTGCTTTCAAGAGATCCGTGAACGTTCCACTTCTTAATAGGCAATTTAACAGTACTGATTGGCTTATTCAAGGCTTTGGACATCTTTTTATGTCCTTTTCCATCTTTATAAAGTTCCATTACCTTGTTACGCAGGACTTTTGACAGTTCTTTTCTGATCCCCATGGCTCAGTATCTAGCCTAGTCAGTGCTTCCACATAAGAGCTAACAAACTCATTGACTATTTATACACTGACACTAATTACAATTTAAAAAGCCACAGATGTGGGACATTAACCTCTAATTGGCATTTTAACCCATGTGTGTCACCTTGTGTGTCTGTACCAAGGCCAAACATTCCAGGGGATGTAAACTTTTGATCATGGCCATTTGGGTGATTTCTGTTGTGATTTAAAAAGGAGCCAAACAACTATTTGATAATAAATTGCTTCATATGATCATTATCCTTCAATAAAAGCATTTTTTGGCATGGTCAGTCATATTTTCAATGTCAATGCCAAAATTTCACAATTTCTGCCAGGGTATGCAAACTTTTGAGCACAACTGTGTATGTATATGTGTGTGTGTGTATACACATATATGTGTGTGTTGATTTTCTCAGAATATTGCATGTGTGTATGTATACATGTACATTAAGGACTTATACCAAACATACATACTAGAGGATTAGGGAAATGGTAGATACAAAGATGGAAGCTGTGATCTACAGTATATGTAAAAAGCTAAATAATCATATGGCTCTCGATCTCTTCATTGAGACCTTTAGGGACCAGAGTATCTAAGGTGAAGATCCAATATGTTTCCAGTCGGCAGAGTATGTGGAAACGCTCAGCCGGGGGGAGACAATCGGGAATACTCAATTACCCAAACATGCAGATCCTGACATGATTTGGAGTGATAATCAGAAACATGACGTGGTACACTGTTTTGTAATGCCATCTTGCACCAGCCTATGGTGTTCAACAAACCTTTTCCATAAGATTCTGATGGTGCGTCCTACATAAAGGAGCCCGCAGGGGCAAGACAAACAGTAAACCACAAATGTAGAAGAGCAGTTATAAAAGGCGCCAATTTGATATATGTTTCCTTTAGTGGTGAAGGATTGTTGGCCATGAGGAACATGTGCACAGGTGAGACAAAGGGGCTTATTGCAGCGAAACATACCCACCAATGGGATTAAAGTGAGTTTGTTAGCTCCTGTGGTGGATGGAACGAATTTAATCTTACTGGGTGCGATCTTGTTTTAAATGTTTGGGGCCTTTCGATAGGCGAATATGGGGGTGGGTTGGATGAGAGAGTTGAGATGTGGATCCTGGTTCAAAATGGACCAATGTCTTTTAACCAGTTGCCGCCTATAACCAGATGGTGGCCAGGCGAGCAGCTCGTCCCTCCGGGTGGATGCCATATGGCGTTCTTTCAGGCATGAACAGTGCGCCTGCCCGCAGGGCCACTCTGCGGCGTGATCTGTCACCAGCCATGTACCTCGGACACGGTCGATGACAGATCTGTGTACCGGCCCCATTACCAGTACCATGTGACCTGCTGTGACCAATCACAGCAGGTCACATGACAGTTGTATACAATGGACGGCTTCCTTTCATGCCATCCATTGTATACAAGTATGTCTAGCTGTGAATGGTCACAGCGATCACATGCACAAGCTGGGCCAATCACAGCCCAGCTGTGTCGTGATTATCCGTGGCCAAATCACAGCTGAGCACAAAAATAAAACCCTGAATGAATTGGTCATTCAGGTAAATGCTTGCTTATAGCAAACTAATCCTTTGCTATTAGCAAATTGTATAAAAAAAAAAAAAATACTGATCACTTCCCCAAAGTAGTACAATGTTACTATGGTATGACAAAAAAAATTACAACTTCAAAAAACTCTCCATGTCTGTTATGAAATACGTCGGACTGTCTACTTTACAAAAAGGGTCATTTGGGGATATCTGTACTGTTCTGACATTCTTGGACCTCAAGAAATTAGATTGGCCATCAGTACTTCAGGATTGATCAATTTTCATATCTATACCATAGTTTGTGAACTCTATAACTTCCCTACAAACTAAATAATATATCCTAATTTGGGTTATTTTCACCAAAGACATGTAGCAGAATACATCTCGGCCTAAATTTATGAAGAACAATTATTTATTTGCAACACTTTTATAACAGAAACAAAGAAAAATGTTTTTTTTTTTCTTCAAAATTTTCCTTTTTTTTGTTAATTTAGCAAAAAAATAAAAAACCCCAGTGGTGATTAAATACCACCAAAAGAAAGCTCTAGTTGTGTGAAGAAAATTATAAAATTTTAGTTTGGGTGCAATGTTGTATGACTGCGCAATTGTCATTCAAAATGTGCCAGCGCTGAAACCTGAAAAATGGCCTGGGCAGGAAGGGGGTAAAAGTGCCCGGTATGGAAGTGGTTAAAAATACCCTCCATTTTAACATGACATGAATGGTATTGTGTTCATGTCATGTTAAAATGGAGGGTATTTTTAAAAAACATTGGTAGCAGGGGAGATGTCAGCATAGTCAGTACAGCTAATGGGAGAATTGTTTTGGATAAAAGATAAAGTTTTAGTAGCAATAATAATAATTATAATGATATTTTATATTATGACAATTATTGGTGCTCTTCCACATGTTTGCTCATGTAATACAAACTTCTTTATCCTCTGTTCACATCTGTGCGGGTATTGCCACTGCAGGACCTGCACAAATCCCTGCAGCTGCACCACCCACACAGATGAATGCGGGACTCACGGGCGGCTGCCTTTTTATTCTAGTGGCACGCCGCCTGCACTGGAAATCGCAACCATACTGGGAACCGAGGTTCCCATGCAGCTGCAATTTCCAAAGAAGTGCAGGGACTTCTTCCCTGCATATCCCAGGGCACTGGAGTCTATTCAAATGAATGGGCTCTTGTGCCTGTGCAAATAGCAACCCGCATGACCTCACAGATGTGAACCAGGGCCATAAAAATGTGCACACAGGTGAGCTTTTTAACCTTTGCATCCAGCGCATGCTGATAAACGGCCGGACGGGAGTGCGGCCGATGCGGGGGAGTGCTGCCGATGCGGCGCATCCATTGCCTGTGCGTGATCCCTGGGAGCGTGCAGTGCCGCGATCTCTGAACACAGATCGCTGTGTGAGGTCCCAATTCATGTTATCACTGATTGGCCAATCAGTGATCACATGAATAGTAGTAAACAAGATGTCACTTCCTGACATCATTGTTTACTACGTGTGAAATCTGTGCGTGATCACAGAGGTCACATGGTACAAGGCTATTCACAACAGCCCTGTACCATGTGACAAGCTGTGACCAATCACATCTCACAGTATTTCTCAAGGGCTGCAGGAATGCAGCCAGAGAGGGAGAAAGAGAAATGATTGTTTTTCAGCCTTTAAGGGTGTAAATGCAATCGGTGTATAAAAAAAAAAAATATTCATCACCCCCCACAAGTAGTACACTATACTGCTAGGGTGACAGTATGTAAAATATAAAAAAAATATAATAATATATAAAAACGTAATTTTTTTTCTTTTAAATTTTGATTTTGATTTTTTTTTAACCAAAAAGATAGCTGAATACATTTTGGGCAAGATTTATGAAGAAAGATTATTATTTGCAAAATTTTATAAGGCAAACTTTTTTCAAAATGTTTGGTCTTTTTCATTTATATAAAAATAAAAATCCCAGTGCTGAATAAATACCACCAAAAGAAAGTTTTATTTGCCTCAAAAAAATGCAAAAAAATTCACAGTGTTGCATAACCGCACAATTGTCATTCAAAGTGTGACAGCGCTGAAAGCTGAAGTGTGGTCTGGACTGTAAGGGGGTGAAAGTGTCCAGACTTGAAGTGGTTAATGTAGAAGAGACAGTAGTAAGACTCTTCTGTATCAAACTATTCTCGCCTGCTTGCATTATACATTGAGGTGCACTCTGCCGAGATCAATGAACTCCCAAACACATGCTCGTGTGACATCATCTTGGCCTGGCCAATCAAAATGGCAGAAGATTGGAATGATGATGAAAGATGATGACATCTTCGCGTTGCTGGAGTTGAGGTGAGTATAATTCTGCTTTAATTTTTTTTTTTGGTAGAACTACAAACTTCAGCTGTTCTATAATGTTTTATCAGAGGAGAAACTCTGGAATTTTTGACTCATGAGGCATATATACTTGTAGTCAGGGGCGGACTGACAACTCATGGGGCCCTCGGGCAATAGGGGATCATGGGGCCCCTGTGTCCTTGCCCAAACTCAAAAAAGCCTATGAAAAAAGGTGCCAGGGGCATCTCATGGGGCCCCCTACTGACCCCAGGCCCTCGGGCAGTGCCCGAGTTTCCAAATGGTCAGTCCGCCCCTGGTTGTAGTTACTTTTAGTCTAGTTACTTTACTTTATAGGGCAATATATCTAAAGTGCTAAGACAGCAAAAAAACTGCTTCTTACTGCGCAGTGGGGATCTGTGACTAGCGAGGATATCGAAGTCTGACTTCAGCCTCTTCTAAACTGTAAACTTCTTCCTAGCTGCCTCTCTAATGCCCCCGTGCTATAAAAGTATGAATTGGTCTTTACACTGGAAACTGGGGCGTATTAACCACTTGCCCTCCAGAGGATATCCCCCCCCCTTCCTGGCCAGGATATTTTTTGCATTACGGCGCTGCATTACTTTAATTGACAATTGCGCGGTCATGCAATGCTGCACCCAAATGAAATTTACGACCTTTTTCCCCCCACAAACAGAGTTTTCTTTTGGTGGTATTTGATCACCTTTCCTTTTTATTTTTTGCACTATAAATAAATAAATTTTAAAAATCAAATTTCGTCATAAATTTAGGCCAAAATATATTCTGCTATATGTTTTTGCTATAAAAAAAAATCCCAATACGTGTAAATGAATTGGTTTACGTGAAAGTTATAGTATTTACAAATGGTATATATACTGGATTTTTTTTTTTTTTACTAATAATGGCAGCGATCAGTGACTTATAGCGGGACTGCAGTGGGCATTCTGACACTGGGGGGAACTGACTTGGTGTCACTAGCATCCCCAGTGACACCAATACAGCGATCAGTGCTAATAAAAAGCACTGACACTATTAATGACACTGGGCAGGAAGGGGTTAACAGGGGCAATCAAAGGGTTAACTGTGTGCGTTTTCACTATGGGGGGCACTGTAAGCACACTGCTTTGTATGGCTCTGCTATGTAGAACCATACAAAACAATGTGCAGGAGCTGACGGGAGAGATCTGTATTGTTTACATACAGGGCTCTCCCCTGTCGGAGATACTCAGCAATCACCGGGTGTCGACAAGTAATCACTGTCCGGGACCTGGCGATTGACAGCTGAGGCCACGAATGGCAGAGCCGGTAGGAAACGCGTGCTCCCTACCTGGAACTGCAAAATCACGTGTATATATACGTGATTTTGCACACCCGTGCCGCCCTGTAGTAGTATTTCTGCTACAGAGCGGTGCGGAACTGGTTAAAGCAATATTATACCCAAAAGTAAACATTATATTGCTAATCATCTAGAAGTGGTGGCTGCATTAGTTTTCTTTTTAGGCTTTCTTTCCTTTATATTCATCTGGTGATCCAGCCAGTAAGTCTGATTTTCAACAGAACAAACTCTGAGTATGCAAACAAATGGACACTGCTCCAGGCCAGTCTGCTACATAGTCTCCTGTGATGTCCTCAAGCAATCAGGTGCAATGCCCAGCTCATCTGCTGAGATCCAGGGTATATAGAAACTTCAGATGGCTGCATGTTGCACAATTCTGGTTTTTTTTTTTTAAAAATCATGAAAAATGTGAACAGATATATACAGGTAAAAGAGGGCAAAGGGCGCATAGAAAAGTTAGTTACTAAACCCACAACAGTAAAATCAGCCTGTATATGCAGTAAAGCATGCTTGTTATACTGTGGAACTTGAGGGGTTAATCCTCTGCATTGTGTAAAAAGGCTGTTTGATCCTGACTTCTCTGATTCTCCCCTTCTTCCAGCGCCCCCTTCTTATCTCCTGATGAGACATATTACGTGGAGAAATGCTGCATATGCTCAGTTTGGTGTGTATTGCTAGAGAGGTTATATTTTTTTTTCTTGGGAGAGTGCATGTGATCAGCACAGGGCCAATCATCACTGTCCAGTTCACACTACAAGCATTTTTGATGCTTTTTACCGCGTTGCAGTACAGTTCTGTGCAGAAAAAATGCAGTTTGTTCTACTTTTTCTTCTGCAACCCAGAACGCATTGATGTGAACTATGACATCGATAACCATATAACCTGCTTTCTGTGCATTTTGGATGCAGAGAAAAAGCAACTTTAAACTGAAGAAAAAGAGAGGGGAAAAAATGATCTGGAATGCATAAAAAACACACTGGAACACATCAAAAATGCATCACAAACGCACAAAAAAGTGTCAAAAACACACATGCAAAAACGCATCTGAAACACGTTTTTACAGTGTGAACTGGCCCTGACCACGCTCCAGTACAGTTCTGGGCAGAAAAAATGCAGTCTGTTCTACTTTTTCTTCTGCAACCCAGAACGAATTGATGTGAACTATGACATCGACAAGCATATAACCTAATTTCTGTGCATTTTGGATGCAGAGAAAAAGCACAGTGGCAGCACAGTGGCTAAATGGTTAGCACTTCCGCCTGGCACTACTAGGGGTCATTGGTTCGAATTCCAGCCATGGCACCACCTTCCTGGAGTTTGCATGTTCTCCCTGGAGTTTGCATGTTCTCCCTGTGCCTGCGTGGGTTTCCTCTGGGTACTCCGGTTTCCTCCCACACTCCAAAGACATGTTGGTAGGTGAATTAGCTCCTGTCTAAATTGTCCCTAGTATGTGTATGTATGAATGTGAGTTAGGGACCTTAGATTGTACGCCCCTTGAGGGTTAGGGACTGATGTGAATGTACAATATATATGTGTAAAAGCGCTGCGTAAATTGACGGCGCTATATAAGTACTTGAAATAAATAAATAATAAAGCAAATTGAAAATGAAGAAAAAGAGAGGGGGAAAAAACGAGCTGGAATGCATAAAAAACACACTGGAACACGTCAAAAATGCATCACAAGCGCACAAAAAACACGTAAAAAACATGCAAAAACGCATCTGGAACGCGTTTCTACAGTGTGAACCGGCCCTGACCGCGTTCCAGTACAGTTCTGTGCAGAAAAAATGCAGCCTGTTCTACTTTTTTTTTCCTGCACCCAGAACGCACTAGAACTGCAAGCACTGATGTGAGCTTTGACATTGACAACCATATAACCTACTTTCTCTATGTTTTGGATACAGAAAAAAGCAACTTTAACTTTAAGAAAAAAGGGGAAAAATGAGCTGGAATGCATAACATACGCACTGAAACACGTCAAAAACATGCAAAAAACACATCTGGAATGTGTTTCTACAGTGTGAACCTGCCCTGACCGCGTTCCAGTACAGTTCTGTGCAGAAAAAATGCAGCCTGTTCTACTTTTTTTTTCCTGCACCCGGAACGCACTGGAACTGCAAGCACTGATGTGAGCTTTGACATTGACAACCATATAACCTACTTTCTGTGCATTTTGGATGCAGAAAAAAGCAACTTTAAAATGAAGAAAAAGAGAGGGGAAAAAATTAGCTGGAATAAAAAAAAACGCACTGTAACACGTCAAAAACTTGCAAAAAACACGTCAGTATGCGCATGCAAAAAATGCATCTGGAATACGTTTCTATAGTGTGAACCGGCCCTGACCGCGTTCCAGTACAGTTCTGTGCAGAAAGAATGCAGTCTGTTCTACTTTTTTTTTCCTGCACACAGAACGCACTGGAACTGCAAGCACTGATGTGAGCTTTGACATTGACAGCTATGTAACCTACTTTCTGTGTGTTTTGGATGCAGAAAAAAAACAACTTTAAATTGAAAAAGAGAGGGGGAAAATGAGCTGGAATGCATAAAATACGCACTGGAACGCGTCAAAAAGGCATCAAAAACATACAAAAAATGTGTCAGAAACGCACGTGCAAGTAACAAGATGGTCTTTTTTTTTTGCCTTTTTCTGCCTCAGCATTATACCTGCAGATTACATGGCTGCACAGAAGTATATTACATGACGGACAGCTCTCTGGATTTTAACATCCTGATGAAAATGAGTCTGAGTGCACAAGTGTACTTGCAGTCCTGAATTGGGGATTCTTATTTTAGCTCCGAGAAGGCTTCCATTTCAGGAACTATAACCAGCAGCTGTTTCATTTGGTTTCTGGACGGGTGACAACTGCTCCGGAGTGCTCAGAGAGAGGGCATAAAACAATAAAAAAATATGTTTTCAGTAATTATGGTATTTGAATGACCTGACCTGATTTACCTGATGTAAATTTTTTGAATATAATATAGTATTTAACATATATGTGGAGTAATTTTGTACTTTTTAGGCACGTTAACACAATATTGTATTGTGTTTATGTGCCTAAAAAGTCCATAACCACTTACCCTCCAGAGGATTTACCCCCCCCCCCCTCCTGACCAGGTTATCTTTTGCGTTACGGCGCTGTGTTACTTTAACTGACAATTGCGCGGTCATGCAATGCTGCACCCAAATTAAATTTACGTCCTTTTTTCCTACTAATAGAGCTTTCTCTCGGTGGTATTTGATCACCTGTGCATTTTTTATTTTTTGTGCTATAAAAAAAAAAGACTGACAATTTTCAGAAAACAACAATATTTTTGACTTTTTGCTATTAAACATGTCCAGTAAAAAAATTTTAAAAAATCAAATTTCCTCAAAAATAAAAATTTTAAAATTGGGTACAGATAGAAAATGCAATGCAGATTCAATCACACTAAAACTCTAATACCTGTCATGGAAATTGGATGTCAATTCCTAGATTCCTCCTAGATTGTAAGCTCCAAAGAGCAGGGCCCTCGAACCCCTTGTGTATCGCATTGTATTGTTATTGTTCTGTCTCATGTATTGTCCCCATTGTAATGTACAGCGCTGAGCGAACTATTGGCACTATATAAATACTGTATAATAATAATTCTTACATTCTCATAATAAAACCTGCCATACATGAGTTGAAATTTGGACGGATCAGCCGAATTTCGATCCATATATGGATGTACCCAAAATTAAATAATAAATGAAAAGAAAACAAATGTTTTCATTCTGCACGTCTAGTTGGATATTTTTACTTGCAATTACTTCCATGATGGAAGGAAAGAAAATCGAATCATCCACGGACTGCCTAAGACTCAGTTTGTCAACTCCTTCGCCTATACTGGGGGCAGATATGGACCTTCAGTGCCGAGGGATCAGTGCTTTACCTGCAGAATGAAGAAGTCATAGGAGGTCCATCTTTGCCACCTTAACCACTTGCCCTCCAGAGAATTTACCCCCCTTTCTGACCAGGCCATTTTTTGCGATACGGCGCTGCTTTACTTTGACTATTGTGCGGTCATGCAACACTGCACCCAAATGAAATTTATGTCACCACAATTATAACAAATCACGGCTTGAACTATCTTGCATTGCATGTAATGAGTCTATCTCATATATTAGTTTCACCTTTTAAGTTGCATTACTGAAATAAATGAACTTTTGCACGATATTCTAATTTTTCGAGTTTCACCTGTATATACACGTGACTTTGCACAGCCCTGTCGCACTGTGGCAGTACTTCTGTTATAGGGCGGAGGGAAAGTGGTTAAAGGGTCCCAGGATGATAGAGGGAAGGGCCACCTCTGGGGTCCCCAGGCATTTCACACCCAGGATACATGTGATAACATCAAAGATAACATGCCAGATCAGTTGAATTCAGAGGCATAACCACCAGATCTGGAGCATGGTATCCTTCTCTGCCCTAGTTGGGTATCAAAGGGAAAATTTTGAAATGTTGTGGGGCAATGGTAACACCCAGTCAGTATCTTATAATTCCTCTCCTGTGCATGGCAAGTTATCCTCATTTCACGTATAAAATTGAATGTCCTGGATACAGTTCCCAGAGAACCACTGTCAGGTTTTACTGCTGTCCGAGGATCCATTACAGAAATTTCTGCTTACTCACTGTCCAAAGGAAGACTTTTCGCCAGACAAGAAGCAAAATAAACTGTCCAACAACACAGATGGAAGGGAAGCCCTTTTTTTAAGTTAAAGTGTTAGTAAACCCCGGACCGCGCATTCACTTTATCTGGTCTCCCCGGACCCTGCATTTATTCTATCTGGTCTCCCCGGACTCTGCATTCACTATATCTGGTCTCCCCGGACCCTGTATTCACTATATCTGGTCTCCCCGGACCCTGTATTCACTACATCTGGTCTCCCCAGACCCTGTATTCACTCTATCTGGTCTCCCAGGACACCGCACTCACTATATCTGGTCTCCCCGGACCCCGCATTCACTATATCTGGTCTCTCCGGACCCCGCATTCACTATATCTGGTCTCCCCGGACCCTGTATTCACTCTATCTGGTCTTCCAGGACACCGCACTCACTATATCTGGTCTCCCCGGACCCCGCATTCACTATATCTGGTCTCTCCGGACCCCGCATTCACTATATCTGGTCTCCCCGGACCCTGCACTCACTATATCTGGTCTCCCAGGACCCTGCATTCACTATATCTGGTCTCTCCGGACGCCTAATTCACCATATCTGGTCTCCCCGGACCCCGAATTCACTATATCTGGTCTCCCCGGACCCTGCATTCACTATATCTGGTCTCCCGAACTCCTAATTCACCATATCTGGTCTCCCCGTACCCCGCATTTACTATATATGGTCTCCCCGTACCCCGCATTCACTGTATCTGGTCTCCCCGGACCCCGAATTCACTATATCTGGTCTCCCCGGACCCCACATTCACTATATCTCGTTTCCCCAGACCCCACATTCACTATATATGGTCTCCCTGGACCCCGCATTCACTATATCTGGTCTCCCCGGACCACGCATTAACTATATCTGGTCTCCCTGGACCCCACATTCACTATATCTGGTCTCCCCGGACCCTGCATTCACTATATCTGGTCTCCCACTGTCAGGGCCGTGGATAAAGGGGTACCACCAGTTCTCCTGTACGGGGCCCAGGCCAGCAGGGGGGCCCAGGCAGCTGAGTGAATCAGATGTGGGCTGGGAGGGCGATCGGCACAGCAGGGGGGCAATCACTGGAACCAATCCCCTGTATGGCTCTCTCTGCAGCAGCTGAAAGCTGGCTTCTTCTCCTCTCCCTCCCACTTTCAGCTGCTGCAGAGAGAGCCAAACAGAGGATGGATTCCAGTAATTGCCCCCCCCCCGCATCCCTGCCACATTCATCACCCTCCCTGTGCATGAAGCAATTCCTTCTTCTGTCCAGGCCCTCCTGTGCGCCTCCACAGTGATGCTGGCTTCTCTCCTTCCCACCAGCAGCTTCAAGCACACAGTAGGATCCTTCAGGATGGAGTGTGGGGAAAGCGTCTGGTAAATATGTCATCTTTACCAGCCCCTTCCTTTAATGAACACAATGAGTGATCGATAACAATCACTTGCTATGTTCATTCATAACTGAAGCATAGGAAATTGGTTTTTTTGGGCACGGGTAGAGGGGCCCTGTCAGGTTGACTGTATAGGGCCCTGTGGTTTCTAACAGCAGCCTTGCCCACACAGAACATGGAAATGCAATTATTTTAGTAAATATGAACTGCTAAATACCTTTTCTCATCAGCAGTTACAGCAGTCTTGTGACTTCTATCAGTGTCCAGCAGAGCACTGGTAAAGCTTGTAGGAGGAGTTTTCATTCTCCCCCGATTGTCCTATGAAGCTGCATGACCCCTGACCCTTTGCCTGGACAGTGCTGATTGGCTCTGTGCTGATCACATGCACCCTCTCAAGGAAATAAAAAACTCTCTAGCAATACACACCAAACTGAGCATGTGCAGCTTGTCCCCAAGCCTCTGTTCTATCAGCAGGTGGATTGGGGACACTGGAAGAAGGGGAGGATCAGAGAAGACAGAATCAAAAATTCTTTTTACACAATGCAGAGGATTAACCCCTTAGGTTCCACAGTGAGTATAACAAGCATGTTTTACTGCATATACAGACTGATTTTACTGTTGTGGGTTTAACACTTTAAGTAGGGTAATGCAAAAACCCGGCCAGCTTTTTATTGATGTTTCTCTGTTCAGCTTTCCCTTCACTTCCAGTATGAAAACTCTCACCCTGGGACAGGAACTGCGGGTAAATCTCTCTACCAGGGCCTCGGGTAGCAGTAACACCTGACATGAGTTCTAATTCCTCCCCACTTTATCCAAAAATTAGAAAAAACAGTTTTGACTCTGGATAAACTTTAACAGAATCTACTACTTAAAGCTGAAATTCAGACTTACCTTCAGACTTCTACAAACAGGCTTCTCCCCTGCATTTAGGATGTTTCTCAGTGTGCATTACAAGCTGCAGAAATTCATGTAGCGCCCATTTAATTACCTGCCTGGAGGATATCTAGTGTCATCTAAATCTTTCCTCACCAGCCTTACCCTCGGTTCACACCTAAGCGCTTTCCGCAACATTTTGCAGAAACGCACGACAGTCCATCTAACATGATTTCCTAAGGGACAGATTCACATCTCCACGTTTTCGCCCGGTGCGTTTTTTGGAAAGGGTCAGGGACTTTTTTAAAGCAAAAAGTTGTGTTTTTGGTTCTATATATAGATTTCTATGTGTGAATGGACACACAGAGCATCGGGTGCCCCCCTAGCGAGCTGATTGCTATGGGGGCAACCAACAGGAGGGAGGGGCCAGGAGAGCCTGCAGGGGACCCAAGAAGAGAAGGATCCAGGCTGTTCAGTGCAAAACCACTGCACACAGCAGGTAAGTCTAGACATGTTTGTTATTTCCCCCCGCAAAAAAATGACCCTTTAGAATTGCTATAAGTAAATACAGTGTAAGAATGTGTTCTTGTATTTACTATTTCATTCATATGTAGATTATTGGTGTGGCCACTTACCTGCATATGACATCAGTTAAAGAAACCTTACAAGTAAAAAAAGTATTTCTCTTTAACCACTTGCCCTCCAGAGGATTTACCCCCCCTCCTGAGCAGGCCATTTTTTGCGGTACGGCGTTGTGTTATCTTAACTGGCAATTGCGCAGTCTTGCAACACTGCACCCAAATGAAATTTACATCTTTTTTTCCCACAAATAGAGCTTTCTTTCGGTGGTATTTGATAACCTGTGCGCTTTTTATTTTTTGTGCTATAAACAAAAAAAGACAGACAATTTTGAAAAAAAACCCATATATTTTTTATTTTTTACTAGTAAAAAAAATAAAAAATAAATAAAATTTGGTGACCCCTACCTGGAACTGCTAAGTCACGTATATATACGTGATTTTACGCACCTGTGCCACTCTGTAGCAGTATTTCTGCTACAGGGCGGCACGGAAGTGGTTAAGTATGTATTAGCCCTTAGTTAAAGACTAATTAACTACTTGCCGACCGCAGATAACCGAATGACAGCTACACTGCGGCTGGCCAGTTCTGGGTGGGCGTCATATGACGTCCTCCCAGAACGCGTTCTCCTGCGCGCCCCCGGGGGCACGCACCCGGCGATCTCCGTGATCGCTGTGTCCTACAGACACAGCTGATCACGTGATGTGGTAAAAGGCCAATCACAGCGGCCTTTTACCACGTAATCAGCCGTGTCCAATGACACGCTGATCACCGGGAAATGCAATTGCCGGTTCTCGGCTGCACTTTCCTCACGCTGTCAGATCGCGAGGAAAGTACTGCCGAGAACCGGCAGTTGTTAGAGCGGGGATCGGCACCGATCATCAGGGCACTGATGATCAGTGTCCTGATGATCGGTGCCCAGCAGTGCCACCCACAAGTTCCGCCTACCTGTGCCCAGCAGTGCGCCCACTAGCTCCGCTCACCTGTGCCCAGCAGTGCACCCATCTGTGCCCAGCAGTGTCACACACCTGTGCCCAGAAATGCCACCTACCTGTGCCCAGCAGTGCCACCTACCTGTGCCCAGCAGTGCCACCCACCTGTGCCCACCCACCTGTGCCCACCAGTGCCCATCGGTGCAGCCCAGCAGTGCTGCCAGTCAGTGCCACCAGTCAGTGCCCAGAATTTGTGCCAGTCAGTGCCCAGCAGTGCTGCCAGTCAGTGCCCAGCAGTGATGCCAGTCAGTGCCAACTATCAGTGCTATCAGTACCCATCATCAGTGTCGCCTATCAGTGCCACCTATCAGTGCCGCCTATCAGTGCCGCCTATCCGTGCCACCTCATTAGTGCTGCCTATCCGTGCCACCTCATTAGTGCTGCCTATCAGTGCTGCCTATCAGTGCCCTTGAGTGCTGCCTATCAGTGCCCTTCAGTGCTGCCTATCAGTGCCGCCTATCAGTGCCCAACAGTGCTGCCTCATCAACGCACATCAGTGAAGGAGAAAAATTACCTGTTTGAAAAAGTTTATAATAGAAACAAAGAAATTTTTTTTTTTTTAAATTTTTGGCAATTTTTTTTGTTTATAAAGCAAAAAGTAAAGCGCCCAGCGGCGATTAAATACCATCAAAAGAAAGCTCTATTTGTGAGAAAAAAATGATAAAAATGTCATATGGGTACAATGTTGCATGACCGCGCAATTGTCAATCAAAGTGCGACAGCGCTGAAAGCTGAAAATTGGCCTGGTAAGGAAGGGGGTATAAGTGCCCGGTAGGCAAGTGGTTAAAGGCAAAATGTAATATTGTGAATTTGAACTACTGTTTATTGTTGTCTTTGTCTCGTTAGAATAAAAGTGGGGTAAATCCCAAATTTTGAAAATATATTTTGAGTTGCCACAAGTACAGGAATAAAGTAGAAATATTCCAATGGGAACACTTGTTGTGAGTACCATCTAAAGCTGACCATAGATGGATGGTCTTGTTGCATTCAGCCAGAGGACTGAACAAAATAGAAATGAACAGATTAATTCCCATATCCATACAAATGAGGTGGATAGAGGAATCCCCCTTGCTGGGACATTGTATTCTGACAGAATACACTGATCAGCTTCTGCAGCCGCTGATTAAAAAACGATTTCCAACTTGTCTGCTCGACAGAAGTCGATCTGATAAATGGCTTCTGTTGAACAGGGATGTCCACTCACTGATTGAAATTTGGAAGGTTCCTATTGAACTGGTCAAATTTCGATCCGCCTATGGCTAGCTGAAGAGGGGATTACACTCACGATTGAAAGATCCTCTCATTTCTATTTGAGTCTACAGGCCATGAAGTGAAGAACAATATCCATAACGGCACACAGATGGCAAAAAACCTCCCCTATGCTATCCAAAATGAAAATACACTTAGGTTCCCAGTAAGAACAGTATCTACAAGGAGTTTGCATGTTCTCCCTGTGCGGGTTTCCTCCATGTACTCTGCTTTCCTCCCACACTCCAAAGATGTGCAGGTTAAATGGCTCCTGTCCAACTTGGTCCTAGTATGTATAGGTATGCATGTGAGAAAGGGACCTTAGACTGAGTTCATTAAAGGCAGGGACTGATGGGAATTTACAGTATGAAGAGTTCTGCATAAATTATCAGCACTATATAAATGCCTATAATAACAACAATAAATGTATATATTAACTCTAATCAGCCATAATAAACACACCATAATAAAATAAAATTTTTAAATAATAAAATAAAAGCCATAATAAATCCCGCAAGCAGGGAGTGAGGTACGTTTTCTAGCCTCGTAAAGCCCAGTATGGCTCTGTGGGGAGTGTGACCTGAGGTTACTAGTGAGCAAGGACCCTGTGCAACATCTTGGTCTGGACATGGCATCGTGGTGGGAGTCATAAGGCGAGCTGGCCCTAGTGGTCGCTGCTTGGAGGTGAGGGGGCATTTCTGCCATTCAGGATTCCTATCACTCAGTTTGGAGATCACCAGTCATGAGCACCCACTTGTTTGCTTGCGTTTGGAACTGTTATGTGCACTTGTGCGTTTTGGAACTTTATATATGCACTTGTGCATTTTGAGACTTGTGCGTTGACATATAGTGTTTTTTGGACATTTATTATCTCTGCATGTGTATTTAATATGGTCAATGGGGGGATATTATTTATTATTGCATTTGTCACCGTCGCTGTACCTTCACCCCCTGAGTGGTCACTTTATTATATATTATTAGTCCCCAAGTGGACAGGGGGAGGTACAGTCAGGTCCATAATAAAGTGGATTAAAGTGAGTATATATATATATATATATATATATATATATATATATATATATATACAGTTAGGTCCATAAATATTGGAACATTGACACAATTCTAACATTTTTGGCTCTATACACCACCACAATGGATTTGAAATGAAACGAACAAGATGTGCTTTAACTGCAGACTGTCAGCTTTCATTTGAGGGTATTTACATCCAAATCAGGTGAACGGTGTAGGTATTACAACAGTTTGCATATGTGCCTCCCACTTGTTAAGGGACCAAAAGTAATGGGACAGTTGGCTTCTCAGCTCTTCCATGGCCAGGTGTGTGTTATTCCCTCATTATCCCACTTACAATGAGCAGATAAAACGTCCAGAGTTAATTTCAAGTGTGCTATTTGCATTTGGAATCTGTTGCTGTCAGCTCTCAAGATGAGATCCAAAGAGCTGTCACTATCAGTGAAGCAAGCCATCATTAGGCTGAAAAAACAAAAAACAAACCCATCAGAGAGATAGCAAAAACATTAGGCGTGGCCAAAACAACTGTTTGGAACATTCTTAAAAAGAAGCAACGCAGCGGTGAGCTCAGCAACTGTAGGTGTGCTTGTTGGGTTTTTTTCCCATCAAGAAAAAGGGTTCACAATCAAGGTTACAGGTTTTACCTGTTTCGTTTTCAGTAGCACCTTATCAGATCCGACTGGATCAGCACATTCAATGTTCACTTCACTTTTTTTTATGTATTTTATATGTATTATTTGCTATTTATATGTACATTTTATGTCATTTTTTATTTCATATCATATTGTTAGCGCTTCACCGTTTCTAATTATTGCTTTCTACCTAGTGAAGTCAGGTCAGGTGATAGCAGCTTCTTGTTAGTTTTCTCCATTCTAAGCGCAGGAGGTTTCGCTCATTTGTCCTAATAAACCCTTACACCCTTAGCCAATATTTTTCCGCATTTTTTTATTTTTTAGTTCTTTCTACCATTAATATTTAATTTTTTTCAATTGTTATTTAATTTGTTTGGTATTATTTTTCCAGTGTTGAATAATATGAATATGCATAGAATTTTACAATTGCAAAAAACCTCGTTGCTCTTTGTACTTTTATTAAACATAATTTTAGTGTCATTTTAAATGGGACAAATTATAAAATTAAATTTGCACTTTTTCTTTACAGTAAAACTAAAACTTTGTTTAAAATTAAAACTGGTAAAAAAAGAAAGGCAAACATACTGTATTTTTTACTTTATGTAAATAAGTTACATAGAAAACAAAATAATTTTTGCAAGGCAAAGTTGACAAAAGAAAGCCTAGATTGTCTGAGAAAACATTGTAGGTGTTACTTTTTCTATCTTGAGTAATGATAAAGGTAATGCCCAATAAACAGGACCATAGTGGAAATGTAAAAATTGCTCTGGTTCACTAAGGATATACAGGAGGAGAGCTGAGGTGGTAAGTAAGTCAACTCCATTGTGTGTTTTTTATGTGGGTATTTTTTTTAAAATGTCACTGTTTGTCCTCTGTAAGGATCAATGGAGAGCTGATGCACTTAGGGATCAATCAGATACCATTCTTAAATGGAACAAATAATTGTTTTCTATGTACTGTACACGGTGAAATAGAGGAGAGCTAAAATCAGTTCTAGGAAGCAATAATCCAAATCCTGTACTTATTCTACACTGAGTGCTGTATACAGGATCATTTCAGAGCAAATAGCAAAATGATAGCTCGAATGTGAACTCTTTCTGTTTTTATATAGTAAAAAGGCTACAAAATTACTGCTACTTACACTAATCTCAGGACTTTATATTTCTTTCACACAGGCACCATCCTTAAATACTACATCCTGCTGAATTATAGCAAAATGGAATAGATGTCACTTTTGTGACATCCATGTCTGCTCAATTTTAAAAAACAGAGCTTTCTGGACCTGTGCTTGTAAGGAAATATATCTGTAAACTGGCATTCATTTTATATAATGCCTCCATTTTAGATATGTAACAGCTTACGTTTCTTTTCTCAGGAATATGCTTTCATTTCTGTGTAACCGGATATACAGGCGTACCTCGGTTTATGAATGTAATGCGTTCTGTAGGATGTTTCGTACTGCGCAAAATTTGTAAAGTGAAACACGGTTTCCCATAGGAATACATTGAAAAACTGAAAACCAATTAATCCGTTCCGGAGGTCAGAAAAAAGTAAAATAAAAAGTCTTTTATCTGTTCAAAACTCTTTATAAAGTGCACTTTAAAGGCATAAATACTGTACAAGGACATGATTAATCAAGCAATAACTCGATGCAAAAACCGCTCCAACGTCATTGACACCTCCAAACTCGACGCCATGTGCTACCACAGACTGCAGTATACACAGGTGCGGCGCTATAAACCTCCCAGGCGCAATTCATCCTGGGGAAACTTACTTTGTATTGCTAAAAAAATTTGTAAAAAATTTGTAAACCGAGGCATTATTTTCAATGGATTTTTATTTGTAAACCGAAAATTACATTAACTGAGGCGTTCATAAACCGAGGTACACGTGTACTATATAAGGTGCCCCTCAGCTATTGCAGTTTCTGATTCTCACGTAACTATACTGATAAGAGTGTACTACTTTATTGGTTATCCTAAGAAACCTATTTTCTCTTTTGTATATTATCCCTAGTGCACCGTATTAAACCTTTGAAATACTGCCTTTTACATATCTGTGTTGAGAGCTTTATTTCCCTGGATCTGGTGGTAAGAGAGGAGCGAGGACAGGTTGGCTACAGACAGACATCAGTCCTACCAATGCTAGATATATGTGTGACCGGATCTATAAGAAGGACGTATGTCTGCTTATATCAAATTAGAACAAAGCTAACCAACATTCCACTGGGAGGGCTGGGATATGCACTATTGCACAAAATTGAATGACCACATAAAATATGCCAACAGCCGTATATATATATATATATATATATATAGTGTTGCCCCAACAAACAGTGTATGAGTCAATTGTACTGAAAAAAATCGATAGAATATGACAAGCCGGAGTCCATTTTATGTTACTGCAAAGCCCAAGGTTATTTATTCTTTTAGCCAACAAGACCAGATTTTAGCATATTTCTTCATGCAACCTTTGGGGTAGGATGTGAATTTCCGATAAGCAGGGTTGAACATGTTTCTTCCAACCACTTACTAAAAGATGGGGGGCCTGGGCTACTCACTTTCTTGCACTAAGCTTTCTAATTATTGCCTTCACAGTGTGGTAATCAAGAATATCTGTACCGTAATCTCCCAAAATACTGTACAAGTAAGAGGGTTACATTCTGACTGCAAATGGAAAATCTGATTGATATGTTCAATGACTTCAGTAACGCACTAATTTTGAGCACTCCTAAAGAAGGTGTAACAGCCCCGTATACATGTTGAGAATATCAGACGACTAATTGTCTGTTTTTTTTCTGCATCCTAGTCTAATATCGAAAGTGGAGAGGTTACTAAAGTTACCAAAATTCTCGTACGACAGAATAAAAATTCGGGAGCATTGTAATGTATTTTTTTCGGTCGAAAACTGTACTGGTTAAACGAAAACCTTATGATCTGGTATTGTACGACAAAAATTTTCGTGTTTGTCCTTTCGATTCATTTTAGACGATTGTTGTGTACTGATGATCAGAATATTGTATTATCGCTTTGAAAGCGGCATTTTTCATATGATTTTCTGATCGTGTGTACAAGGCTTTGGTCTCTACCACATTTAGTATATTAATGGTCCTCCCAAAGGCTCATAGCCTGTAAAAGTGTAAGTGTTCTATAGGTCCTGTGTAACACAAATAATTGAGTGAGTCCACATGTTGGTGATAAGGAACCTTTCGGTAAGAAGGTCAAAGTTGCCTTCCATTCCTCATTGCTGAGATAATGCCCAGATCTTTTTACTATTTACATTTAAATTGATTAGGATATTTTGAGAGGTATTTATGTAAGAGACAGTTTTACAGGTATCCATGCCCACTAGTAGAGGTGTCTTGTATATTGAGATAGAGTAGTACCACTGGTGCAATGACTATATTCAGGGTAAGACTTTGAGTTTGTAATGCATGCTGGATTTTTAGTTTTTTCAGAAACAATTGAGTACTGTCTGTAAATTTTTTCTTTTTTGCAGTAACATACATCTTTCAGGACAAGCTTTTGGGGTGTGTCCCCTTTTTCAAGGTCCAAGCCAGGCACGGACTGACCATTTGGAAAATCGGCACTGCCCGAGGGCCCGGGGTCAGTAGGGGGCCCCATGAGATGCCCCTGGTACCTTTTTTGAGCTTGGGCAAGGACACGGGGCCCCATGATCCCTTATTGCCCGGGGGCCCCATGAGTTGTCAGTCCGTCCCTGATCCAAGCAATACTACTTCACAAAGTTTTAACAGAATGTTAAAAGAAACAATCTCTGAGGAGTTTTTTTTCAAGATTTAATTGCTGTCTTTGCCCTCATTGGGGAGATTTTCTCTCAATTCCTGCCCCTGTGACACCTGTATAAAAAAAAGATTTCCCATTAGAAACAAAAAGCAGTACTTCTATCTCCCTAATTATAACATCCAGGGTTGAATGGCTGGTGCTCAGGCATGGATTGTCTACTGAAGAACTGAGGGAAGTTCACCATCATCATGGTCAAGTGCAGCAAGACATCAGCTTCATCAAGAATTAAGTGTATACAGCACAGTTAATGTGTTTCCGCTATTTAATGCCCACTCAATTCTTGTCCCTGTGATACCTGTATAAAAAAAAGATAGCCCATTAGAAACAAAAAGCAGCACTTCTATCTCCCTAATTATAACATCCAGTGTTGAATGGCTGGTGCTCAGGCATGGATTGTCTACTGAAGAACTGAAGGAAGTTCGCCAGCATCATGGTCAAGTGCAGCAAGACATCAGCTTCATCAAGAAATAAGTGTATACAGCACAGTCAATGTGTTTCCGCTATTTAATGCCCACTTTCTTTGTTTCAAATTATTTGTTGCTGTGTTTTTTATTTATTCATTACCGTTGCTCATTTAATCCCATCCTTATTTTGCTGCTGAACTGTGATGCAGATTATGATTTTACTTAAAATGAAGCCTAGCTGAAGGCTGAAGAATATGTCTATATAATGATGGACATATCCAAAAATGAATTGATGACAGCATTTCAGAATTAGTTCATTCGGTTGGTCTGACTAGTAGAAATTGGAATTTAAGAACAGTACATGTGGAATTTAATAAACTCATTTGGACAGGCAGTTAAAATGTTGAAAAGACCACCTTCCCCTTTGGCTCATACCTACTGATCAGTTCATTCCTGCACAGAAAAAGACTTAATAAAAGACTGAAGGAAAGATGACAATTTACAGTCAAAATGTGGGTGAATATTCTTTCTTATTTCTAATACAGATGAAAAATGTTATAAAATGATATGCAAACTGGCAAAGAATAGATAATTGTAAAAAGGTAACAAGACTTAATAAATTACAGGTTAGATTTAATAAGATGTATGGTGGTAATGACCATACTGTGAATTTTACTGATAACCATACTTACCCAGAGAAAAAAAAATACAGGTTTATAAAGAAAACAGATGACCAAATGAGTGATTTCTGAACATGTGAAAGTGGTAAAACTTCAAGTTTAGGAGAAATAAATACCCAAAACTGGCCGACCTTTTCTTTTCCTCTAGGAAGTAATGAAGTGTAGCTGGTAGGAAATCTATTCATTTGAACTCTCTCATTTAATGGTATAGCTCCAGGTGTGTGTGTGTGTGCGTGCGTGCGTGCGTGCGCGCGCGCGCGTGTGTGTGTGTGTGTGTGTGTGTAGGGGGGAGGGGGTTGTATGCTTCATATTTAGCTATTTTAAGCACTGTGCCACTGTTAAGAAAAGAGTAATCAGCTTTTTCAGGTTTTGAGATATTGAAGTGGATTTACTAAAACTGGAGAGTGCAAAATCTGGTGCAGCTGTGCTTGCTAGTCAATCAACTTCAGCTTCTCTGATTAAGCTGCGGCTTGTTCGATTGACTTAAAAACTTGGAAGCTGATTGGTTTCTATTAAGAGCTGCACCAGATTTTACATAGATTTTTAGTCTGGTTGAAAAAAGACACAAGTCCATCTATTTCAACCAATAAAAGGGAAAAAAATGTATACAATCTTATATACACAGTTAATCCAGTGGAAGGCAAAAAAACCCTAATGAAGCATGATCCAAATTGCTCCTGCAGGGGAAAATATTCTTTCCTGATCCCCAAAAGGCAATCAGATATTCCCTAGATCAACTGACCTATAAATATTAGTATCCAGTTAAATTATGTACATTTAGGAAATAATCTAGGCCTTTTTAAAAACAATCTACTGAGCTGGACAGAACCAGGTCTTGAATCTATTCCACATGTTCACAGCTCTTACTGTGAAGAAGCCTTTCCATATTTGGAGATTAAATCTCTTTTCTTCCAGATGTAAAGAGTGCCCCTTGTCCTATGTGATGACTAGAGATGAGCGAATCGAAGTAGGCGAAGTGGAATTCGTTTCGAATATTAGGAAAATTTCGATTCGCGTCGAATCCGAAAATAAGCAGACTTCGGATGCGCGAATCGAAATTTTTCCTAAAATGGCGGCGACATGTGCGGCGACGGAGCGGGGATGTCTGGGAAGGCGCGCAGACAAGGCGCGCTGACCCATAATGCATTCATTCATGACATGTGATCGCATTAGCCAATCAGCAGCCAGCCAGCCAGCACAGTGTAATGGTCGAGCTATAAATGGCGGCCATTTTAGAATTCTCCATTTGCCTCCAGTCATTCAACAGAGGCAGACCTGGCTGTATGCAGGGAGAGAGTTAGGGACAGAGAAACGTTAGTTAGGGACATAGAAACGTTAGTTAGGGCCACAGAATCGTTACTTAGGGCCATAGAAACGTTACATAGGGCCACAGAATTGTTACTCAGGGACAGACAGAATTGTTACTGAGGGATACAGAATTGTTACTGAGGGCCACAGAATCGTTACTTAGGGCCACAGAAACGTTACTTAGGGCCACAGAATTGTTACTTAGGGACAGACACAGAATTGTTACTGAGGGACACAGATTTGTTACTGAGGGCCACAGAATCGTTACTTAGGGCCACAGAATTGTTACTTAGGGACAGACACAGAATTGTTACTGAGGGACACAGATTTGTTACTGAGGGCCACAGAATCGTTACTTAGGGCCACAGAAACGTTACTTAGGGCCACAGAATTGTTACTTAGGGACAGACACAGAATTGTTACTGAGGGCCACAGAATCGTTACTTAGGGCCACAGAATTGTTACTTAGGGACAGACACAGAATTGTTAGTGAGGGACACAGATTTGTTACTGAGGGCCACAGAATCGTTACTTAGGGCCACAGAAACGTTACTTAGGGCCACAGAATTGTTACTTAGGGACAGACACAGAATTGTTAGTGAGGGACACAGATTTGTTACTGAGGGCCACAGAATCGTTACTTAGGGCCACAGAAACGTTACTTAGGGCCACAGAATTGTTACTGAGGGCCACAGAACCGTTACTTAGGGCCACAGAAACGTTACTTAGGGCCACAGAATTGTTACTTAGGGACAGACACAGAATTGTTACTGAGGGACACAGATTTGTTACTGAGGGTCACAGAATCGTTACTTAGGGCCACAGAATTGTTACTTAGGGACAGACACAGAATTGTTACTGAGGGACACAGATTTGTTACTGAGGGCCACAGAATCGTTACTTAGGGCCACAGAAACGTTACTTAGGGCCACAGAATTGTTACTTAGGGACAGACACAGAATTGTTACTGAGGGCCACAGAATCGTTACTTAGGGCCACAGAATTGTTACTTAGGGACAGACACAGAATTGTTAGTGAGGGACACAGATTTGTTACTGAGGGCCACAGAATCGTTACTTAGGGCCACAGAAACGTTACTTAGGGCCACAGAATTGTTACTTAGGGACAGACACAGAATTGTTAGTGAGGGACACAGATTTGTTACTGAGGGCCACAGAATCGTTACTTAGGGCCACAGAAACGTTACTTAGGGCCACAGAATTGTTACTGAGGGCCACAGAACCGTTACTTAGGGCCACAGAAACGTTACTTAGGGCCACAGAATTGTTACTTAGGGACAGACACAGAATTGTTACTGAGGGACACAGATTTGTTACTGAGGGTCACAGAATCATTACTTAGGGCCACAGAATTGTTACTTAGGGACAGACACAGAATTGTTATTGAGGGACACAGAATTGTTACTGAGGGCCACAGAAACGTTACTTAGGGCCACAGAAACGTTACTTAGGGCCACAGAATTGTTACTTAGGGACAGACACAGAATTGTTATTGAGGGACACAGAATTGTTACTAACTGCCACAGAAACGTTACTTAGGGCCACAGAAACGTTACTTAGGGCCACAGAATCGTTACTTAGGGCCACAGAAACGTTACTTAGGGCCACAGAAACGTTACTTAGGGACACAGAATTGTTACTCAGGGACAGACAGAATTGTTACTGAGGGATACAGAATTGTTACTGAGGGCCACAGAATCGTTACTTAGGGCCACAGAAACGTTACTTAGGGCCACAGAATTGTTACTTAGGGACAGACACAGAATTATTACTGAGGGACACAGATTTGTTACTGAGGGCCACAGAATCGTTACTTAGGGCCACAGAAATGTTACTTAGGGCCACAGAATTGTTACTTAGGGACAGACACAGAATTGTTATTGAGGGACACAGAATTGTTACTGAGGGCCACAGAAACGTTACTTAGGGCCACAGAAACGTTACTTAGGGCCACAGAATCGTTACTTAGGGCCACAGAAACGTTACTTAGGGCCACAGAATTGTTACTTAGGGGCAGACACAGAATTGTTATTGAGGGACACAGAATTGTTACTGAGGGCCACAGAACCATTACTTAGGGCCACAGAACCGTTACTTAGGGCCACAGAAACGTTACTTAGGGACAGACACAGAATTGTTACTGAGGGACACAGATTTGTTACTGAGGGCCACAGAAACGTTACTTAGGGCCACAGAAACGTTACTTAGGGCCACAGAATTGTTACTTAGGGCCACAGAAACGTTACTTAGGGCCACAGAAACGTTACTTAGGGCCACAGAATTGTTACTTAGGGACAGACACAGAATTGTTACTGAGGGCCACAGAATTGTTACTGAGGGCCACAGAACCGTTACTTAGGGCCACAGAAACGTTACTTAGGGCTACAGAAACATTACTTAGGGCTACAGAAACGTTACTTAGGGCCACAGAATCGTTACTTAGGGCCACAGAATCGTTACTTAGGGACACAGAAACGTTACTTAGGGCCACAGAAACTTTACTTAGGGCCACAGAATTGTTACTTAGGGACAGACACAGAATTGTTACTGAGGGATACAGAATTGTTACTGAGGGACACAGAAACGTTACTTAGGGCCACAGAAACGTTACTTAGGGCCACAGAATCGTTACTTAGGGCCACAGAAACGTTACTTAGGGCCACAGAAACGTTACTTAGGGCCACAGAATTGTTACTCAGGAACAGACACAGAATTGTTACTCAGGGACACAGAATTGTTACTGAGGGACACAGAATTGTTACTGAGGGACACAGAATTGTTACTCAGGGACACAGAATTGTTACTCAGGGACACAGAATTGTTACTGAGGGACACAGAATTGTTACTGAGGGACACAGAATTGTTACTCAGGGACAGACACAAAATTGTTACTCAGGGACAGACACAGAATTGTTACTGAGGGACACAGAATTGTTACTGAGGGCCACAGAACTGTTACTTAGGGCCACAGAAACGTTACTCAGGGACACAGAATTGTTACTCAGGGACAGACACAGAATTGTTACTCAGGTACAGACACAGAATTGTTACTGAGGGACACAGAATTGTTACTGAGGGCCACAGAACTGTTACTTAGGGCCACAGAAACGTTACTCAGGGACACAGAATTGTTACTCAGGGACAGACACAGAATTGTTACTCAGGTACAGACACAGAATTGTTACTGAGGGACACAGAATTGTTACTGAGGGACACAGAATTGTTACTGAGGGCCACAGAACTGTTACTTAGGGCCACAGAAACGTTACTCAGGGACACAGAATTGTTAATCAGGGACAGACACAGAATTCTTACTCAGGGACAGACACAGAATTGTTACTCAGGGACACAGAATTGTTATTGAGGGACACAGAATTGTTACTGAGGGCCACAGAATCATTACTTAGGGCCACAGAAACGTTACTTAGGGCCACAGAAACGTTACTTATGGCAACAGAAACGTTACTTAGGGACACAGAATTGTTACTCAGGGACAGACACAGAATTGTTACTCAGGGACAGACACAGAATTGTTACTCAGGGACACAGAATTGTTACTCAGGGATACAGAATTGTTACTGAGGGACACAGAATTGTTACTGAGGGACACAGAATTGTTACTCAGGGACACAGAATTGTTACTGAGGGACACAGAATTGTTACTGAGGGACACAGAATTGTTACTCAGGGACAGACACAGAATTGTTACTCAGGGACAGACACAGAATTGTTACTGAGGGACACAGAATTGTTACTGAGGGCCACAGAACTGTTACTTAGGGCCACAGAAACGTTACTCAGGGACACAGAATTGTTACTCAGGGACAGACACAGAATTGTTACTCAGGGACAGACACAGAATTGTTACTGAGGGACACAGAATTGTTACTGAGGGACACAGAATTGTTACTGAGGGCCACAGAACTGTTACTTAGGGCCACAGAAACATTACTCAGGGACACAGAATTGTTAATCAGGGACAGACACAGAATTCTTACTCAGGGACAGACACAGAATTGTTACTCAGGGACTCAGAATTGTTACTGAGGGACACAGAATTGTTACTGAGGGCCACAGAATCGTTACTTAGGGCCACAGAAACGTTACTTAGGGCCACAGAAACGTTACTTAGGGCAACAGAAACGTTACTTAGGGACACAGAATTGTTACTCAGGGACAGACACAGAATTCTTACTCAGGGACAGGCACAGAATTGTTACTCAGGGACACAGAATTGTTACTCAGGGACACAGAATTGTTACTGAGGGACACAGAATTGTTACTGAGGGACACAGAATTGTTACTGAGGGACACAGAATTGTTACTCAGGGACACAGAATCGTTACTTAGGGCCACAGAAACGTTACTTAGGGCCACAGAAACGTTACTTAGGGACACAGAATTGTTACTCAGGGACAGACAGAATTGTTACTGAGGGATACAGAATTGTTACTGAGGGCCACAGAATCGTTACTTAGGGCCACAGAAACGTTACTTAGGGCCACAGAATTGTTACTTAGGGACAGACACAGAATTATTACTGAGGGACACAGATTTGTTACTGAGGGCCACAGAATCGTTACTTAGGGCCACAGAAATGTTACTTAGGGCCACAGAATTGTTACTTAGGGACAGACACAGAATTGTTATTGAGGGACACAGAATTGTTACTGAGGGCCACAGAAACGTTACTTAGGGCCACAGAAACGTTACTTAGGGCCACATAATCGTTACTTAGGGCCACAGAAACGTTACTTAGGGCCACAGAATTGTTACTTAGGGACAGACACAGAATTGTTATTGAGGGACACAGAATTGTTACTGAGGGCCACAGAACCGTTACTTAGGGCCACAGAACCGTTACTTAGGGCCACAGAAACGTTACTTAGGGACAGACACAGAATTGTTACTGAGGGACACAGATTTGTTACTGAGGGCCACAGAAACGTTACTTAGGGCCACAGAAACGTTACTTAGGGCCACAGAATTGTTACTTAGGGCCACAGAAACGTTACTTAGGGCCACAGAAACGTTACTTAGGGCCACAGAATTGTTACTTAGGGACAGACACAGAATTGTTACTGAGGGCCGCAGAATTGTTACTGAGGGCCACAGAACCGTTACTTAGGGCCACAGAAACGTTACTTAGGGCTACAGAAACGTTACTTAGGGCCACAGAATCGTTACTTAGGGCCACAGAATCGTTACTTAGGGACACAGAAACGTTACTTAGGGCCACAGAAACTTTACTTAGGGCCACAGAATTGTTACTTAGGGACAGACACAGAATTGTTACTGAGGGATACAGAATTGTTACTGAGGGACACAGAAACGTTACTTAGGGCCACAGAAACGTTACTTAGGGCCACAGAATCGTTACTTAGGGCCACAGAAACATTACTTAGGGCCACAGAAACGTTACTTAGGGCCACAGAATTGTTACTCAGGGACAGACACAGAATTGTTACTCAGGGACAGACACAGAATTGTTACTCAGGGACACAGAATTGTTACTGAGGGACACAGAATTGTTACTGAGGGACACAGAATTGTTACTCAGGGACACAGAATTGTTACTGAGGGACACAGAATTGTTACTGAGGGACACAGAATTGTTACTCAGGGACAGACACAGAATTGTTACTCAGGGACAGACACAGAATTGTTACTGAGGGACACAGAATTGTTACTGAGGGCCACAGAACTGTTACTTAGGGCCACAGAAACGTTACTCAGGGACACAGAATTGTTACTCAGGGACAGACACAGAATTGTTACTCAGGGACAGACACAGAATTGTTACTGAGGGACACAGAATTGTTACTGAGGGACACAGAATTGTTACTGAGGGCCACAGAACTGTTACTTAGGGCCACAGAAACGTTACTCAGGGACACAGAATTGTTAATCAGGGACAGACACAGAATTCTTACTCAGGGACAGACACAGAATTGTTACTCAGGGACACAGAATTGTTACTGAGGGACACAGAATTGTTACTGAGGGCCACAGAATCGTTACTTAGGGCCACAGAAACGTTACTTAGGGCCACAGAAACGTTACTTATGGCAACAGAAACGTTACTTAGGGACACAGAATTGTTACTCAGGGACAGACACAGAATTCATACTCAGGGACAGACACAGAATTGTTACTCAGGGACACAGAATTGTTACTCAGGGACACAGAATTGTTACTGAGGGACACAGAATTGTTACTGAGGGACACAGAATTGTTACTGAGGGACACAGAATTGTTACTCAGGGACACAGAATTGTTACTCAGGGACAGACACAGAATTGTTACTGAGGGACACAGAATTGTTACTCAGGGACAGACACAGAATTGTTACTCAGGGACAGACACAGAATTGTTACTGAGGGACACAGAATTGTTACTGAGGGCCACAGAACTGTTACTTAGGGCCACAGAAACGTTACTCAGGGACACAGAATTGTTACTCAGGGACAGACACAGAATTGTTACTCAGGGACAGACACAGAATTGTTACTGAGGGACACAGATTGTTACTGAGGGACACAGAATTGTTACTGAGGGACACAGAACTGTTACTTAGGGCCACAGAAACGTTACTCAGGGACACAGAATTGTTAATCAGGGACAGACACAGAATTCTTACTCAGGGACAGACACAGAATTGTTACTCAGGGACACAGAATTGTTACTGAGGGACACAGAATTGTTACTGAGGGCCACAGAATCGTTACTTAGGGCCACAGAAACGTTACTTAGGGCCACAGAAACGTTACTTAGGGCAACAGAAACGTTACTTAGGGACACAGAATTGTTACTCAGGGACAGACACAGAATTCTTACTCAGGGACAGACACAGAATTGTTACTCAGGGACACAGAATTGTTACTCAGGGACACAGAATTGTTACTGAGGGACACAGAATTGTTACTGAGGGACACAGAATTGTTACTCAGGGACACAGAATTGTTACTCAGGGACAGACACAGAATTGTTACTGAGGGACACAGAATTGTTACTGAGGGACACAGAATTGTTACTGAGGGCCACAGAACTGTTACTTAGGGCCACAGAAACGTTACTCAGGGACACAGAATTGTTACTCAGGGACAGACACAGAATTGTTACTCAGGGACACAGAATCGTTGAATTAAAGAGTATGTCAGACAACATGCAGAGGAGTGGCAGAGGAGGCAATGTTTTAGGAGCGAGCAGACGTGGCAGCAGAGGAAGGGGTCGAGGCAGCACTATTCGCAGCCAGAGGCCAGTGCTCCCGGTGTCATCCAGTACAGTGAGGAAGAGCTAACAGAGGGCGGTCAGGAACGGGGGGAGACATCCGCCTCTTCAGCAGCCAGGCGAAGAAGTAGTGGCGAGGAGAGTGGCTCGGTAGCCGGTGTAGAGACAGGTCTGTCTCCTGACCCACACGCAGCCGAGGGGGCTAGTAGTGAGGCGGAGACCCTAATTGATGATGATGAGGCTGATCGCACTTGGCAGCCTCGTCGTCATCAGGCTATTGCTTCCGCATCATCAGGAGAAGAGGGTGGCAGCTTGGCAGCGAGCAAAACAGTCGGTGGGTTGTCTCCATCGCCACACTCTGCCATGTGCCACTTTCAGGTCTCCTCACACACTGCTGGTGTGTTCCATTTTTTGTCATAGGGTCCTGGCAGATTACGGGCCTCCCATAGCTGCTGCCAGGCCCCTAATCTGCCATGGGCCCCTGTACCGCCTCCTCATGCTGCTGCCAGGTCCACAGTGTCTCATGCCATGTGCCACTTTCAGGTCTCCTCACACTGCTGGTGTGTTCCATTTTTTGTCATAGGGTGCTGGCAGATTACGGGCCTCCCATAGCTGCTGCCAGGCCCCTAATCTGCCATGGGCCCCTATACCGCCTCCTCATGCTGCTGCAAAGTCCAGAGTCTCTCATGGGTCCCTGTACGGCCTCCCATTGCTGCTGTCTCCATCGCCACACTCTGCCATGTGCCACTTTCAGGTCTCCTCACACACTGCTGGTGTGTTAAATTTTTTTGACATAGGGTGCTGGCAGATTACGGGCCTCCCATAGCTGCTGCCAGGCCCCTAATCTGCCATGGGCCCCTATACCGCCTCCTCATGCTGCTGCGAAGTCCAGAGTCTCTCATGGGTCCCTGTACGGCATCCCATTGCTGCTGTCTCCATCGCCACACTCTGCCATGTGCCACTTTCAGGTCTCCTCACACACTGCTGGTGTGTTCAATTTTTTGACATAGGGTGCTGGCAGATTACGGGCCTCCCATAGCTGCTGCCAGACCCCTAATCTGCCATGGGCCCCTATAGCGCCTCCTCATGCTGCTGCCAGGTCCAGAGTGTCTCATGGGTCCCTGTACGGCCTCCCATTGCTGCTGTCTCCATCGCCACACTCTGCCATGTGCCACTTTCATGTCTCCTCACACTGCTGGTGTGTTCCATTTTTTGTCATAGGGTGCTGGCAGATTACGGGCCTCCCATAGCTGCTGCCAGGCCCCTAATCTGCCATGGGCCCCTGTACCGCCTCCTCATGCTGCTGCCAGGTCCAGAGTCTCTCATGGGTCCCTGTACGGCCTCCCATTGCTGCTGTCTCCATCGCCACACTCTGCCATGTGCCACTTTCAGGTCTCCTCACACACTGCTGGTGTGTTCCATTTTTTGTCATAGGGTGCTGGCAGATTACGGGCCTCCCATTGCTGCTGCCAGGCCCCTAATCTGCCATGGGCCCCTGTACCGCCTCCTCATGCTGCTGCCAGGTCCAGAGTCTCTCATGGGTCCCTGTACGGCCTCCCATTGCTGCTGTCTCCATCGCCACACTCTGCCATGTGCCACTTTCAGGTCTCCTCACACTGCTGGTGTGTTCCATTTTTTGTCATAGGGTGCTGGCAGATTACGGGCCTCCTATAGCTGCTGCCAGGCCCCAAATCTGCCATGGGCCCCTGTACCGCCTCCTCATGCTGCTGCCAGGTCCACAGTGTCTCATCCCATGTGCCACTTTCAGGTCTCCTCACACTGCTGGTGTGTTCAATTTTTTGACATAGGGTGCTGGCAGATTACGGGCCTCCTATAGCTGCTGCCAGGCCCCTAATCTGCCATGGGCCCCTATACCGCCTCCTCATGCTGCTGCCAGGTCCAGAGTCTCTCATGGGTCCCTGTACGGCCTCCCATTGCTGCTGTCTCCATCGCCACACTCTGCCATGTGCCACTTTCATGTCTCCTCACACTGCTGGTGTGTTCCATTTTTTGTCATAGGGTGCTGGCAGATTACGGGCCTCCCATTGCTGCTGCCAGGCCCCTAATCTGACATGGGCCCCTGTACCGCCTCCTCATGCTGCTGCCAGGTCCACAGTGTCTCATGGGTCCCTGTACGGCCTCCCATTGCTGCTGTCTCCATCGCCACACTCTGCCATGTGCCACTTTCAGGTCTCCTCACACTGCTGGTGTGTTCCATTTTTTGTCATAGGGTGCTGGCAGATTACGGGCCTCCTATTGCTGCTGCCAGGCCCCTAATCTGCCATGGGCCCCTGTACCACCTCCTCATGCTTCTGCCAGGTCCACAGTGTCTCATGCCATGTGCCACTTTCAGGTCTCCTCACACTGCTGGTGTGTTCAATTTTTTGACATAGGGTGCTGGCAGATTACGGGCCTCCTATAGCTGCTGCCAGGCCCCTAATCTGCCATGGGCCCCTATACCACCTCCTCATGCTGCTGCCAGGTCCAGAGTCTCTCATGGGTCCCTGTACGGCCTCCCATTGCTGCTGTCTCCATCGCCACACTCTGCCATGATCCACTTTCATGTCTCCTCACACTGCTGGTGTGTTCCATTTTTTGTCATAGGGTGCTGGCAGATTACGGGCCTCCCATTGCTGCTGCCAGGCCCGTAATCTGCCATGGGCCCCTGTACCGCCTCTTCATGCTGCTGCCAGGTCCAGAGTGTGTCATGGGTCCCTGTACGGCCTCCCATTGCTGCTGCCAGGAGGCAGCAGGGTCGCAGCAGTGTCAGTGGAGGCAAACGGCCACGGAGTAGAGCACCAGCTCCACTGCAGCCTACCACCACGGCCAGTAGTGGTGCCGGTGTGCACGGAGGAAGTAGCAGTCAGCCAGTGAGGAGTAGCGGGGGCAAAGTTTCCTACTCGGCGGTGTGGCAATTTTTCGTCAAGCCGCCCGAGGAAGTAAACGTAGCCGTATGTCGACTATGTGGCCAGAAAGTCAAGCGTGGCCAGGGGGCCCATGTTGGGACTACAGCGTTGCGTCAGCATATGCAGCGTCGCCATTCGGGCCTCCCATTGCTGCTGCCAGGCCTAATCTGCCATGGGCCCCTGTACCGCCTCCTCATGCTGCTGCCAGGTCCACAGTGTCTCATGGGTCCCTGAACCGCCTCCCATTGCTGCTGTCTCCATCGCCACACTCTGCCATCTGCCACTTTCAGGTCTCCTCACACACTGCTGGTGTGTTCCATTTTTTGTCATAGGGTGCTGGCAGATTACGGGCCTCCCATAGCTGCTGCCAGGCCCCTAATCTGCCATGGGCCCCCGTACCGACTCCTCATGCTGCTGCCAGGCCCGTAATCTGTCATGGGCCCCTGTTGTCGCTTGTTGGCATATTCCGCTCGTTCAGATGCTCCTTCTCCTGCTACTCCTCTTCACGGATTCCATCAGCAGTCTTTCTTGGAATCCGTTTCCAAGAGACAACAGTTTGCGAGCACGCACCCGACGGTGCAGAAGCTGAACGTCCTCCTGTCCAAGTTGCTGCTGCCAGGCTCGTAATCTGTCATGCGCCCCTGTACCGCCTCCTCATGCTGCTGCCAGGTCCAGAGTGTGTCATGGGCCCCCGTACCGACTCCTCATGCTGCTGCCAGGCCCGTAATCTGTCATGGGCCCCTGTACCGCCTCCCCATGCTGCTGCCAGGTCCAGAGTGTGTCATGGGTCCCTGTACGGCCTCCCATTGCTGCTGCCAGGCCCGTAATCTGCCATGGGCCCCCGTACCAACTCCTCATGCTGCTGCCAGGCCCGTAATCTGTCATGGGCCCCTGTACCGCCTCCTCATGCTGCTGCCAGGTCCAGAGTGTGTCATGGGTCCCTGTACGGCCTCCCATTGCTGCTGTCTCCATCGCCACACTCTGCCATGTGCCACTTTCAGGTCTCCTCACACTGCTGGTGGTTTCCATTTTTGTCATAGGGTGCTGTATGGCCTCCCATTGCTGCTGCCTCCACCGCCACACTGTGGCTCCACACTCTGGTTTTGGCCCTGTGACTGCCCAAATGAGTGAAGTGTGCGGTGATTCTAAGATCGACGGCACTCATCTGCATGTCATACTGACTGTCAGTATTATTTCTCTTCCCCAGCAGACTCCAAGGGCATTTAAATTAAAGGTACAGTGTTCTGCACTAATATAAAGTCTCTCTGAAGCCTAGAAACACCCTTTTATAAGTTAAATTCGCAGCGAATATATTCGACTCGAATCAAAATTTTTCCACGAATTCGCCGAATCAGTCGATTTGAATTTTTGAATACTTCGCTCATCTCTAGTGATGACCTTAAAGTGAATAACTCTACACCGAGTTCACTATACGGACCACTTATGTATGTATACATGTTGATCATATCACCCCTTAATCTCCTCTTCTCAAGAGAATAAATTCAGTTTCTTTAATCTTTCCAAATAGCTGAGCTCCTCCATGCCTCTTATCAGTTTGGTTGCTCTTCTCTGCACCAGTTCCCCGAGATCTTTTTTTGTGAATTGGTGCCCAAAACTGAACTGCATATTCCAGATGAGGACTTACTAATGATTTGTACCGGGGTAAAATGATCGCTTTGGACTTCAACTTGGCATTGAATGCTATTATTAAGCTCATGATCTACCAGCATTCCCAGATCCTTCTCCACCATTGATTCCCCGAGTTGTACCCCCCCTAGTATGTATGATGCATGCATATTTTTACCCCCAAGTGTATATCTTTACATATATCATCAGTAAACCTCATTTGCACCATTAAACAGTGCCCTATTACACCATAGTAAAGACCCCTCAGGTTTGAAGTTTTGGGGAGTAGAAAAATACAAAAAGCACTGGAGGGGCAGCCATAAAATTAGAACCCTCAGTAAAGCTGAATCTAAAGGATTTTCATGGTGGAAAAGCATACGCCATTGGGACTTAATATTGAGTTTGACCTCAATTGCTTTATTAGTGATTTTTAATGTGTATTTTCTATTTTTATGATTGTTTTTTCCTGGCATTTTTGTAACATGTGATGAGTGTCTTGACATGAAATGAGTTTTTTTTAAATTTATTCTATCACACTTTCATTTTACATTTGTATCCCTATTTTTCCTTCAGGTTCGGTATTTTTATCGTTTTTTAATTTTTTTAATTTTTTGAATATTTGGATTACCCCCCTTTTTTGGGTCGATTTTTTAGTGATTTTTTAGTGTTTTAATTATCACTTATTCATTATTAATTTTTATCTATATATCCCGGTGTTATATCCATTATTCAATATACAAATGTCTGTCCTATATTTTATTTTAATTACATTGTTCGTTTTATCAATTTTATTGATACTTCCTTTTTAGACATGGTTTCAATTGTTATCACCTGTGGTGTGGCAAAGCGGGAGTGTGCAGTATTGATTTCTCGTCTCTTCTTTTTTTTCTTTATATAATCGGTTACCTGACATTATTTGTGTATGTGCCATTAGTCCTGTGGTAATATGTATTTAGTCTCGCCTGGACTACACTAAAATGGCTGTGATAGTCCCTCCCAAGGGCATAATTATGTTAATGGCCAGCCTTTATTAACCTCCCTAGCGGTCTGATTATGTCCATATTTCTGTGCTCAAAACGGTACATTTTTTGCATGGAAATATGTATTTATTTTATTGTAGGCCTGTAATTTTTAGGAATAACTCACAGAAATCTGTCCGAACAAGAGTCTAGTAAACATCCCGGGTAAGATAAAACTTGAAACACAAAATCATAAATTATAATTTAATAAATAATCATAAAAAATAATAATATATTAATAATAAATTTAATTCAACAATATAATCAAACTAAAAACACTGAAATTTGAAATATAGCGCCAAGTTTGCACATCAATGAGCAAAGTCGCAAAATCGTTTTCAGTGTCTGATGATGAATTCCCCCACAAATCATTATCGCTCAATTCTGCAAGTGGTTCTAATTTACTATCGCTGTTCTCTAGCTGGTCTAAAAACGCTTTTGACCTAAAGGGACGCTTTTTAGATGCCATGTACGTTTCTCAGTTTCCAGGCAGAAACCACAGTAAAAATGCAAGCAGGGCGCAGGACAAAGCACTCGAGACAAAATGTATGTGAAATGGTTTGCTACAGTAATGTTCTACTATGTGATTTTAGTGTATTAGTGAATGTCACATTTTTTCATTTTCAAATTTCCCACCGTTCTGTCCCCCGTACGTCCCGACACTCGCAGGGGATGGAACCCAGAAGACGGATGCCGGCATCTGCCGGATTACATTGCCGGGGACACTGCAGGAGGAACATCGCGGGAGCGCAGGACAAGGTAAGTGATCGAGGGATCGTGGAGCAGCGCCGCATAGTAAGCCCGAGTGTAGCTCGGGGTTACCGCTTGTGGTACTGAAACTTTACCCCGAGCTACACTTGGGAATACCTCCAGGGAGGTTAAGGAACATTGCCGGCCAATCACGCAGTCCTGACGAAGTCACGTGCCAGCGTGATGCAACGCGTCGACGGTACAGTGTGGTAACGTATCTTCCGGTGTGACGCACTTTCGGGCGCGGCGCCATCTTTGAACACCCTGCATTCATTCCAATACACCTACACATGAGTAATGCTTTATGACATCTGCTGAAATGTGAGTGCAATTCGTTTTTTAGCTATTTTAAGTTTAAAGCAGTTTTACACTATGGAGGATTTGTTCTTCTGTTTATGGACCTTTTGAATTTGAGCTGTACCCAAATATCCATCTGCTAACCTGTCCATTGACCCAGAGGGGTTTCTAGTGAAGACATTACATCTAAGGGTCCTTTTCAACCCAGACATCAGACCATCAGGAGTACCCATACAGGAAGGATCCAGGAGAGATCTGAAAGGCTCTGTGGCCCTAAGGGGTCGCTGAGTGGAGGCGAGAGGCCATTGCAGCCATTTTTTAGGAGCACCTACCGGTGGGTCACGATTGTTTGCATGTTGTCGTTATCCCTCTACAGGGATTCACACAGTCATAGGTTGGAGTCCCACTTGTGGGGACTAAGGGTCACTTGTCCATTAATCCCTCATTGGGATTGAGTCACTATTTGCTAGTCACATATTAGGTCTATTTTTTACCTTGATTTGGTTTGGAGCACTTTGTGTCACCCAGTTTGATTATTTATTATTTGTATTATTTATTATCTTTTTTTGCATCAAGCGCTACACCATTGTTTTCTACTTATTTTCAGTTGACCTATAGGTATAGGATTAGGTGTTTAGCAGCTGATAAATCTTATTAACTAGCATTTCCGATTATGGGGGGATGTCTTTGTTATATATAGACCCATCTCATCGCTCACCGAGTGTACAGATGGGGGTTGAAACCCCAAAACTCCTCACTGGTTCAGCGCAGCACGGGCTGGCACTTTCAGGCTTTTGTAATGATGATCTCACAGTACACCTGTGGCCCATGAGACACGGCAGCTCACCTAACCTGAAGTGTGTTCCATTTTCCCTCTACTTATCGTCAGGCGGGTAGACCCCTTTCCACTAGCCACCACCAACTTCCAGCCTGAGCAGGGTTACATTGGTTATATGTATACAGGATCCTGCACACCAGCATCCATGTAACTTATTATGAGTCATACCTGTCCAGCTGCCTGTGGCCTATCTGTGTACAGACCCGTTTTACTAACTACATTCACGTACTCAGGCATCCCCTGTGAATAACACCACTCCAGCCAGGAACAAAGTCCAACATCTTTCCTTAACCACTTGCCTACTGGGCAATTATACCCCCTTCCTGCCCAGGTCACTTTTCAGCTTTCGGCGCTGTCGCATTTTGAATGACAATTGCGCGATCATTCAACACTGTACCAATATGACATTTTTATACATTTTTTCACACAACGAGAGCTTTCTTTTGGTGGCCCTTTAACTGCTGTGGTTGGCCTTTTAATCACCAATGGGTGTTTTTATTTTTTTGTACTATAAACAAAAAAAGAGCAAAAAATTAGAAAAAAAAAGTTTTCTCCTTCACTGATGTGCATTGACGAGGCTGCACTGATAGGCAGCACTGATGGGCACTGATAGGCGGCACTGATGGGCACTGATTTGGTAGTACGGATAGCCAGCACTAATGGGCACTGATAGGCAGCATTGATAGGCAGCACTAATGAGGCGGCACTGATGCTGCTGCACTGATAGGAAGCACTGATGGGCACTGATAGGCGGCACTGATTGGCAGCACTAATGGGCACTGATGGGTGTCACTGACTGATGACACTGCTGGACACTGATGGGTGGCACTGCTGGGCAGCATTGATAGGTGGCACTGGTGGGCACAGGTGGGTGGCACTGCTAGGCACAGGTGGGTGGCACTGCTAGGCACAGGTGGGTGGCACTACTAGACACTGCTGGGCACAGGTGGGTGGCACTGCAGGGCACAGGTGGGTGGCACTGATGGGTACAGGTGGGCAGCACTGAAGGGCAGAGGTGGGTGGCACTGCTGGGCACTGATGATCAGTGCCGATCACTTCTCTGACAATTGCCGGTTATCGGCAGTACTTTCCTCACGCTGTGACAGCATGAAGAAAGTGCAGCTGATAACTGGCAACTGTATTTGCCATTGGACACAGCTGATCACGTGGTAAAAGGCCGCTGTGATTGGCCGTTTACTGTATCATGTGATCAGCTGTGTCCGTAGGACACAGCGATCACTGGCGGTTGCCGGGTGCACGCCGCTGGGGGCGTGCTGGGGGCGCGCAGGGGGCGTGTTTGTGTTTACGTCCATGGACGTCCCCCCAGAACTAGACAACCACACCGTAGTCGTCTTTCGGCTATAGTGTGGTACAGAACCGGTTAAAGTGGTTGTAAAGGCTCAAGGTTTTTTTTCACCTTCATGCACTCTATACACGAATGTAGAAAACCTGTCTGCAGCAGCCCCCCCCAACCCCCCCAAACCTGAGCCCCATCGCTATCCAGCAATGTGCATGAGAGCTTTGGCCCTCTAGGGACTCTCCCTGTAGGGCATCAGCTTGGGAGCAAGCCTGCTTGGGTGCCCCCATAGCAAGCTGTTCTTTCTGGGGGCACTCTGCAGGACGGAGGAGCCCCGAGCGCCAGCAGAGGATCAGAGAAGAGCCTGCTCTGTGCAAAACCACTGCACAGAGCAGGTAAGTATAACATGTTTGTTATTTTTTTTTAATTGCCTTTAATATCACTTTAAGACTTAAACAGTAGTTCTTCCACACCATGGCAGTGTAATAAACCATTAAGCATCACCAGAGACATCTGTCACAGTCCAGTGCCCATACTCAGTTTACAGGAAGAATGATGTTTCTAAGGTCAGGGGTACGTTCCAGTGCATCTGCCTCAATTACTGGGAAAGCCTATTCTGGAGAAAGACTACATGGGGTAACCAAAGTCACAGGTCCTTGTTAAGAATATGTGACTATTTGAGTGTCCATAATCTGACCACAGTTCTGAGAGTGTCTTGTGGTGCTGCTCCAAGGTGGATAGTAAGATAAGAATCACCCCGCCGACAAGAAAAGTTGTTCCAGAGCAATTTCCAGCATAGCTGATAGGAGAAGAAGTTGGACACCACTCATATATTGGTTTTCAACGTAACACAGTTGTAACATAGCAGAACTGTGGCCAGGAGAAGTAGGTGGACACCACTCATCTGACACCAGGGGGTTTATTTACTAAAGCTGGAGAGTCCAAAATCAGACTCCCTTCTGCATAGAAACCAATCAGCTTCTAACCTCAGCTTGTTCAATGAAGCTTTGGCAATGAAACCTGGAAGCTGATTGGTTTCTATGCAGAAGGGAGTCTGATTTTGGACTCTCCAGCTTTAGTGAATAAACCCCCAGGAGTCAGACGCATGGATGACATGTCTTGGCCTCAACCACCACTCTGGCCACACCCTCTGACACATTTCCTCCTGCCCTCCGGTGGCTTGATCACAGAGATTTCTTTGATCAGCTGGGTTCACCTACTTCTCCTGGCCACAGGTCTACTACGTTACAACTTTGTTAAATTGAAAGCCAATATATACTGTAAGTATACTTAACTCTCCAATTATTCCTTGTAGTCACTTTGCAGTAGCCTCTTTTGACTCACATTTTCAATGTATCCTCCGTCCATCCTATGCTATAATTGTAAACTGAAATCTTTCCTGTTATGCCCCTTAGTGTATGCTCATGAATTTATTTATTTATTTCTTATTTGCCTTTGTGAAACTGAAAACACTGAAAAAAACCCAATAAAAATCTACTGAACTAGAAAACACACACATTTTAAATGACAATCTTACAAAGATTGAGGGAGAACAGCAACTATAGTTTCCTACAGGGGCGGACTGACAACTCATGAGGCCCCCAGGCAATAGGGGATCATGGGGCCCCTGTGTCCTTGCCCAAACTAAAAAAAGCCTATGAAAAAGGTACCAGGGGCATCTCATTGGGCTCCCTACTGACCCCGGGCCCTTGGGCAGTGCCCGAGTTTCCAAATGGTCAGTCCACCCCTGGTTTCCTATATTTCCTTGCTCCTGCAGGCTTCCTCCCAAATGCATGATCGGTCACCCAAAGTCGCTGCTCTCTGCAGCTTCATCAGTCGCAGTCACTCTGATGTCATCATATACAGTGCAGAACCAGTGCAGGTTATAATTAAGGCCCAGAAAGAAGCTGAAATGTGTCAACTCTTTTTGTATTGGATTCCCCTGTTTATCTTGATGGATTTGTAATACAGATTTTATGGATTTTATGCAATTCTGAGTTGCTGGACCTTCTTCTATTTATACATTATTGGACGGTGTGTGCAGCGGTGGTCCTGGCATGGGTATTTGGATATCTCCAGTAGCATGCATCTACAATACAGGTAGTAGCACCACATTTGTCTGCATTGTTGGTAAAGTTGCAAAGGACCTGCCCACAACCCAGAGCATTGGAGAGAAGAGAAGAGAATAGAAGAGCACCAGCTGCAGGGGGAGTGAAGGAAAAAGTATAGTATAGTTGCTTTTTTTTCTATTCCCCCTAGACCAGCGGTTCTCAACCTGGGGGTCGCGACCCCTTTGGGGGTCGAACGACCATTTCCCAGGGGTCGCCTAAGACCATCGGAAAACACATTTTTCCGATGGTCTTAGGAACCGAGACGCCGCTCCTGTCTCCGGCGATGTGTGGGCGGGATGATATGCTGCCCCCGTCACCGCCTCCTCGCCGCTGATTGGCCACCGGAACTGTAGCTCAGGAGAGGCACACAGGCGGCCAATCACCGGCGAGAAGGTGGAGCTTGGAGAGGAGGAGCCGAGCGGCAGCGCACGGGGATCGAAGAAGATCGAGGGAGCTGCAGGAACGAGTGAAGAGAGAGGCCAGAGAAGGAAGACAGCTGACAGGTAAGTGCAAATTTTGCTGCTGCAGCCAGGTATGCAGGCTGTAGATGGGAGAGGGAGAGAGCGAGCCCAGGCTGGAGCAGGGGTCAGCAAGGTAAGTATCATTGGTGTCAGTGGGAGGGATAGTGCCCCATCATTTGTGTCACTAATACCAACGATGGGGCACTATTCCTCCCCCCACTGACACCAACGATGGGGCACTATTCCTCCCCCCACTGACACCAACGATGGGGCACTATTCCTCCCCCTACTGACACCAACGATGGGGCACTATTCCTCCCCCCACTGACACCAACGATGGGGCACTATTCCTCCCCCCACTGACACCAACGATGGGGCACTATTCCTCCCCCCACTGACACCAACGATGGGGCACTATTCCTCCCCCCACTGACACCCACAATGGGGCACTATTCCTCCCACTGACACCCACAATGGGGCACTATTCCTCCCACTGACGCCAATGATGGGGCACTATTCCTCCCACTGACGCCAATGATGGGGCACTATTCTTCCCACTGACACCAATGATGGGGCACTATTCCTCCCACTGATACCAATGATGGGGCACTATTCCTCCCACTGACACCAATGATGGGGCACTATTCCTCCCACTGACACCAATGATGGGGCACTATTCCTCCCACTGACACTAATGATGGGGCACTATTCCTCCCACTGACGCCAATGATTGGGCACTATTCCTCCCACTGACACCAATGATGGAACATTATTCATCCCACTGACACCAATGATGGGGCACTATTCCTCCCACTGACACCAATGATGGGGCACTATTCCTCCCACTGACACTAATGATGGGGCACTATTCCTCCCACTGACACCAATGATGGGGCACTATTCCTCCCACTGACACCAATGATGGGGCACTATTCCTCCCACTGACACCAATGATGGGGCACTATTCCTCCCACTGACACCAATGATGGGGCACTATTCCTCCCACTGACACCAATGATGGGGCACTATTCCTCCCACTGACACCAATGATGGGGCACTATTCCTCCCACTGACACCAATGATGGGGCACTATTCCTCCCACTGATACCAATGATGGGGCACCATTTCTCCCACTGATACCAATGATGGGGCACCATTTCTCCCACTGATACCAATGATGGGGCACTATTCCTCCCACTGACACCAATGATGGGACACTATTCCTCCCACTGACACCAATGATGGGACACTATTCCTCCCACTGATACCAATGATGGGACACTATTCCTCCCACTGACGCCAATGATGGGGCACTATTCCTCCCACTGACACCAATGATGGGACACTATTCCTCCCACTGACGCCAATGATTGGGCACTATGCCTCCCACTGACGCCAATGATTGGGCACTATTCCTCCCACTGACGCCAATGATTGGGCACTATTCCTCCCACTGACACCAATGATGGAACACTATTCCTCCCACTGACACCAATGATGGGGCACTATTCCTCCCACTGACACCAATGATGGGACACTATTCCTCCCACTGACACCAATGATGGGACACTATTCCTCCCACTGATACCAACGATGGGACACTATTCCTCCCACTGACACCAATGATGGGGCACTATTCCTCCCACTGACACCAATGATGGGGCACTATTCCTCCCACTGACACCAATGATGGGACACTATTCCTCCCACTGACGCCAATGATTGGGCTTTATTCCTCCCACTGACGCCAATGATTGGGCACTATTCCTCCCACTGACGCCAATGATTGGGCACTATTCCTCCCACTGACGCCAATGATTGGGCACTATTCCTCCCACTGACACCAATGATGGAACACTGTTCCTCCCACTGACACCAATGATGGGGCACTATTCCTCCCACTGACACCAATGATGGGACACTATTCCTCCCACTGACACCAATGATGGGACACTATTCCTCCCACTGATACCAACGATGGGACACTATTCCTCCCACTGACACCAATGATGGGGCACTATTCCTCCCACTGACACCAACGATGGGACACTATTCCTCCCACTGACACCAATGATGGGGCACTATTCCTCCCACTGACACCAATGATGGGGCACTATTCCTCCCACTGACACCAATGATGGGACACTATTCCTCCCACTGACGCCAATGATTGGGCACTATTCCTCCCACTGACGCCAATGATTGGGCACTATTCCTCCCACTGACGCCAATGATTGGGCACTATTCCTCCCACTGACACCAATGATGGAACATTATTCATCCCACTGACACCAATGATGGGGCACTATTCCTCCCACTGACACCAATGATGGGACACTATTCCTCCCACTGACACCAATGATGGGACACTATTCCTCCCACTGATACCAATGATGGGACACTATTCCTCCCACTGACACCAATGATGGGGCACTATTCCTCCCACTGACACCAATGATGGGACACTATTCCTCCCACTGATACCAACGATGGGACACTATTCATCCCACTGACATCAGTGATGGGGCACTATTCCTCCCACTGACACCAATGATGGTGCACTATTCCTCCCACTGACACCAATGATGGGGCACTATTCCTCCCACTGACGCCAATGATTGGGCACTATTCCTCCCACTGACGCCAATGATTGGGCACTATTCCTCCCACTGACGCCAATGATTGGGCACTATTCCTCCCACTGACACCAATGATGGAACATTATTCATCCCACTGACACCAATGATGGGGCACTATTCCTCCCACTGACACCAATGATGGGACACTATTCCTCCCACTGACACCAATGATGGGACACTATTCCTCCCACTGATACCAATGATGGGACACTATTCCTCCCACTGACACCAATGATGGGGCACTATTCCTCCCACTGATACCAACGATGGGACACTATTCATCCCACTGACATCAGTGATGGGGCGCTAGTCCTCCCACTGCAAAATTACAGTTATGAAGTAGCAACGAAAATAATTTTATGGTTGGGGGTCACCACAACATGAGGAACTGTATTAAGGGGTCGCGGCATTAGAAAGGTTGAGAACCACTGCCCTAGACTAAATAAGCATTTAAGCCGTGTGATTACCGGGAACGCCACACTTCCCCCTCCCCATATTGTTAAATTAGGAGGAGTTTGACATTAAAGCCTGGGAAGTGTTTCTTTAAACTTCTAGTTCATGTATCTATTCTATTAGATAGTCCTCTATGTCTAGGCATGCTAACAAGTGTATGCAGGTTATGCATGTTTGGTTATTTCAAAAAATTTTGTATTTTTAAAGTGGTTATTTAACCTAAACATGCTTACCTTAATGCATTCCTGGCATTAGGGTAAAAAAAGAATTAGGCATCAGTATCACCCCCTCAACCCCCCCCCCCCCCTTTTACTTACATGAGCCCTCATTCAATCCAGCACGGTGCCCATCTGCAGCTCTTCTTTCCACTCACTTTCTGGTCTCATAAGCTTTGCTGAGGCTGTAGGATCCATTGGCTCCCATTACCGTCAATCAAAGCCAGTGACAAGGGATTGCGGGGCGGGGCTGAGTCCTGCTGTCTGTGTCTATAGATGCAGACAGTGAGACTCCGGAGCGAGCTTTCTATGGGTGCATTCGCCAGAGAGAAAGAGCCAGGAGCGCTGACAGGGGACCTGAAAAGATGAGGTTCAGGGCCATTCTGCATTTCCACAGAGCAGGTAAGTATAAACCTATTTGTTATTTAAAAACAAATAATTTGCAATTACAATCAATTTTTGTTGTAACCATTTTACTTAACTCTATTACTTCAGATTGCCCCCCCCCTCTTCTCTCATTTTATAAAACCAACATTGTGAAAAATGTTTTTTTTTTGGAACAAATTACTTGCAATACATACAAAAAAGTTTTAATCAACTAAAGAATGTGGCTATGGATCTCCAAGAAGTTTATTAGTCTTTTAGAATTGGTGGAAGATAATGAAGATATGAACACCTGTACTAGGATGTAGGTGCTTCATGCTCAGTTTTATTCGTACTCTCAGTGATGTTTATTGCACGCTGTCACAATCCTATATAAAGAAACTTGGCTTTGAGACAATTTTTTTTTCTTTTCCCCCAGCAAACTCACCAGAAATATATTGATGCTTTCAGTTGTAATCCTTATGACATCTTTTTGACATGTAAAATTTCCTTTACAGACATATCATCTTTGGATCTCATTCTCCAACCATGTTGATGCGCAAGATAGGATCTCTTTCATCAAACAAACCAATTCCAATCAAAGAAGGCTTTTTTCTGACTTAAATATAACTGATCAAAATGTGAAAGTCTGAACAGTAAAGTCTAACTTCAGTTACATTTTTTTTTGTTTATCATAGTGGGTGGAAGAGAAAAAAATCTGCCAGGTTATTTCATAACAATGCTTTCATTATTTATCTATTTATTTTTTTATACTTGTCAGTCTCTAGATGGATTACTTCCTTGATCTCACTTCACTTATCATTCCCATTTTATCTCTTCTCAGCAATGCCTTATTTCAAAACATGTTTTCTCATTAATAATGGCTTGAAGCATTGTGTTTTGAGGTTATTTTTTTCTTCTTAATGCTTCAAGGATTGATTTATACATAGGCTAATTAATCACATATTGGTACTTCTATAATAGTGGTCTCATTTCATAACTCATTTCGCAATTCAATAGATTTTTTTTATTCATATATCTTTTTTGTTTTGAAATGAAATTAGATACAGCACATCCAATTGATGTACAACATGTAAAATCCAAGATGATTTATTTTCTGTTTTATTTTTAAATTCATGTTAATATACTACTGAGGAAATTATTTGTCTCCATTTAAAGCAGTTCTGTTTATTGGATGGCGTAAACAACATGTTTGTAATTCAAATTTAGCCCTTTAGATGGCGACATGTCTGAAGATTATGAATTGTCATATGAAAAGCATGACCTTACTTTTGATGAGTTTGGTGACTTGTAAAGGTGTGTCTTGTTTTTCTCTAGCTATAAAGACATGTCAGGTGACTATACGCTCATGCATGGCGGACATTCTGGCATCTTTTTGATAAATGTGCAACTTTTGTTCAGATATGATTCTGAGTTATACCATTTTAATGCAGTTCATGGAGTATCCAGTAAGTGGCAGCAAATACTTCTGAATAATTGCAATTTGTATTACTGACACAAAAATACAGTTTTATATCTACAAGAGGTAAAATGAGAAAATGAACACCTGAGCTGAAATGTTTTTTTCAAGCTCTTGATGGTTAATAATTCAAATATAAAATGTAAGCCTGATTATCTGTTATAGGAAATAGACTCAAAGAAAACGTATAAAGTTAAAAATGATATGTAGTCTGAGTTACTAGAATTTGGAGCAGTGTTACACTGCATTAATGATGTGGAAGTGGTTGTAACAGGGCTGGATCTAGCCTGTCTGATCTGGGGGTGTAGTAAAAAAAGTCAGGGGGCATGTGTGTGAGTCACTGACAGTCTGTCACAAAGTCTCATGACCTGGGAAACACTGTTATGTGTTAGGCTGTAATAAGATTAGGGTGATTAAACAAAACCTGTGCCCCCTTATATCAGATGTCCATATTACAGTCCCCCTTTACATCAAGAGTCCTCACCAGAGTCCTCTTAACATCATGACTGCTCATCAAAGTCCCCCTTTACAACAAGGGTTCCCTTCAGAGTGCCCTCTTAGTCCCCATCAGAGTGCCTCCTTACTTCAGTGTCCCCATCAGAGTGCCTCCTTACATCAGGGTCCCCATCAGAGTGCCTCCTTACATCAGGGTCCCCATCTGAGTGTTCACTTTTGTCAGGTGTCCCCACAGAGTGCCCCTTTACATCGGTGTCCCTATACATACGATTAGTAATCCTCATCAGAGTGCCCCCTTACATCCAGTGTCTTCATCAGAGTGCCCCCTTGCATCCAGTGTCTTCATCAGAGTGTCCCTCTTACATCCAGTATCTTCATCATAGGGCCTTCTTACATCCAGTGTCTTCATCAGAGTGTCTCCTTACATCCAGTGTCTTCATCAGAGTGCCCCCTTACATCCAGTGTCTTCATCAGAGTGCCCCCTTACATCCAGTGTCTTCATCAGAGTGCCCCCTTACATCCAGTGTCTTCATCAGAGTGCCTCCTTACATCCAGTGTCTTCATCAGAGTGCCCCCTTACATCCAGTGTCTTCATCGGAGTGCCCCCTTACATCCAGTGTCTTCATCGGAGTGCCTCCTTACATCCAGTGTCTTCATCGGAGTGCCCCCTTACATCCAGTATCTTCATCAGAGTGTCCCCTTACATCCAGTGTCTTCATCGGAGTGCGCCCTTACAAATGTCTGCAACAGACTGGCTCATGGATTAGTGGATGAACTCTCAGAGACCTGGGGACACAGCTAAAATTTAGGGGGGAGGGGGCACAACCCACCCAGGCACCCCCTGTAGGTTCAGCACACCCCCTGTAGGTTCATCAGAGTGCCCCCTTACATCCAGTGTCTTCATCAGAGTGCCTCCTTACATCCAGTGTCTTCATCAGAGTGCCTCCTTACATCCAGTGTCTTCATCAGAGTGCCCCCTTACTTCCAGTGTCTTCATCGGAGTGCCCCCTTACATTCAGTGTCTTCATTGGAGTGCCCTCTTACATCCAGTGTCTTCATCGGAGTGCCTCCTTACATCCAGTGTCTTTATCGGAGTGCCTCCTTACATCCAGTGTCTTCATCAGGGTGCCTCCTTACATCCAGTATCTTCATCGGAGTGTCCCCTTACATCCAGTGTCTTCATCGGAGTGCGCCCTTACAAATGTCTGCAACAGACTGGCTCATGGATTAGTGGATGAACTCTCAGAGACCTGGGGACACAGCTAAAATTTAGGGGGGAGGGGGCACAACCCACCCCAGCACCCCCTGTAGGTTCAGCACTGGGTTGTAAACTTCAGACATGAAATATGAACAAAACTTATCCCTCTATAATGTGTATTTGTCTCAATTAAGAGCGCAAAGTGTCATTTCTGTCTGCTGCTTCATTCCTCTGCTATCAGCATGTTTTCGTGAGACCAAGAGAAAAATGGTGACGGGGAGGGATCTCCAGCAGATTGACAGCCTCAGCTCTGTTTGTGTGTGCAGTGTGAAGGGGGTGTGTCTCATCCCGCAAATCAGCTCTCAGAGCTTTCCTCACTGAGCTCTGAAGAGTGTTATTTCAGCTCTCCGCCCCCAGAACTCGCAGAAAGATGTACCAATTCTGGATTTTGGCTGTAGAGAAGAGAAGACTGCAGATAAACAGGTACAACTTATGTCAGAGTGTGTATCATCTGAGTTCAGTCACTTCACTGGGTGTATATAAGGGTTTACAACCACTTTAAATAATTCTTTTAGTGACATGTCACATGACAATGATAATACTGTCCTCTCCAAAACTAAGGTGCCCACATTGGATGATGGACTGATGATGGGTTAAAGGGGCTTTTCTTCAGGATCTCACAAAGTGAGAGAAGCTGATCTCTTAGGAACATAACTACAATGCATGGGATTTCCCATTGACCTTTCTCTGTAACACCTGTCCAGGGGCGGACTGACAACTCATGGGGCAATAGGGAATCATGGGGCCCCTGTGTCCTTGCCCAAACTCAAAAAAGCCTATGAAAAAGGTACCAGGGGCATCTCATGGGGCCTCCTACTGACCCCGGGCCCTCGGGCAGTGCCCGAGTTTCCAAATGGTCAGTCCGACCCTGCACCTGTCCATTGTGAAATAGTGTACTTCATCCTAACACAAAGTATGTCTGAATCAAGGACAGGAAGCAGAAAAAAACAGACAGTACACTATTAGGGACCACTGCTTTGGACTGAAGTCATCAGGGAAGAACAAGGCATGGAATATAATTTTACCTTTCATTTCCCAGCCAGCTACTCAGTAGCTCACCAGCATTTGTAGCATCAACTGATCTTTGTGTGAGTATGAAATGTTATGGCTTTGGTGTAAATTCAAAGCCCTAAGCTCAGGTGGGTGGATGGATGATGTCAGAGAGAGAGAACAAGCTGACAATACAAGCTTACATTAACCACTTGCCCTCCAGAGGATTTACCCCCCTTCCTGACCAGGCCATTTTTGCGTTACAGCGCTGCATTGCTTTAACTGACAATTGTGCGGTCATGCAACGCTGTACATAAATGAAATTTATCTTTTTTCCCACAAATAGAGCTTTCTTTTGGTGGGATTTTATCACCTCTGTGGTTTTTTTTGCGCTATAAACAAAAAAAGACCGACAATTTTGAAAGAAAACTCCATAATATTTTTTACTTTTTGCTATAAAACATGTCCAGTAAAAAAAATTTAAAAATCTGATTTCTTCATAAATTTAGAGCAAAATGTATTCTACTACATGTTTTTGCTAAAAAAACTGTTTGGGTACATTTTAACCCCAGGGAACCCAGCCTGCCCCAACAACGTCCGAGCACAGCAGACATGGAGCTCCTGGCCGACAGAGAACATGTCTTTGCTGTGGAGAGCATTGAAAACAAAAGAGTCCACAAGGTACAGTTGCAAGAAAAAGTATGTGAACCCCTTGGGATTACATGGAGTTTTGCATGAATTGGGCATAAAATGTGCTCTGAATGTCATCTAAGTCACAACAATAGAAGAACACAGTCTGCTGAACATAATACTACACAAACATTAGATGTTGCCATGGTTTAATTGCACATAACATGTAAACATGGAGGTTATTGCTGCCAAAGGAGGGTCAACCAGTTATTAAGTCCAAAGGTTCACATACTTTTTCCTCCCTGCACTGTGAATGTTTACATGTTATGTGCAATTAAACCATGGCAACATCTAATGTTTGTGTAGTATTATGTTCAGCAGACTGTGCTCTTCTATTGTTGTGACTTAGATGACGTTCAGAGCACATTTTATGCCCAATTCATGCAAAACTCCACGTAATCCCAAGGGGTTCACATACTTTTTCTTGCAACTGTAAGTCAATGGGATTTCAATACTTCTTCCCCTGACTTCTGAGCAAGAGTCCGTGTTACAGATCACCCCTATGACTAGGCCAGGGGCGGATTGACCATTTGGAAACTCGGGCACTGCCCGAGGGCCTGGGGTCAGTAGGGGGCCCCATGAGATGCCCCTGGTACCTTTTTCATAGGCTTTTTTGAGTTTGGGCAAGGACACAGGGGCCCCATGATCCCCTATTGCCCGGGGGCCCCATGAATTGTCAGTCCGCCCCTGGACTAGGCTGATTACTCAACACCCTAGACCTTTTTATACAAAGGATGATCACTTGATCCCTTGGCTTCTTCTATATTAAAAATGCCAATGAGATCTCTTGGCTTCTTGGTTTCAATCCTCTGGCCTCTTACTTATGAGAGATGGTAGGTAGATCCCTTGTCTTCTTTATTTATTTTTTATTTTATTTATTTATGGTACTTGTATAGTGCTGTCAATTTATGCAGTACTTTACATGTCTTTGGACAACTGGGGGAATCAATGGTGGAGAAGGATCTGGGATTTCTGGTAGAAGGTGAGGATGTACAATCTGAGGTCCCTAACCTACATTCATACATACATATCCTAGGGCCAAGTTAGACAGGATCCAGCATGTCTTTGGAGTGTGGAAGGACACTGGAGGAAACCCACTCAGACACAGGGAGAACATGCAAACTTCAGGCAGGTGGTGCTGTGGTTGGGATTCAAACCAATGACCCGAGTGCTGCCAGACGGAAGTGCTAACCATTTAGCCACTGTGCTGCCCTATTATATAAAAAAAATGTTTTTCACGTGTTCCCCTGGCATGTTATATACAAGATGTTTACTAGATCCCTCTCTTCTTCTCTTATACACAAGAGAAGATTACCTGATCCTTTGCCTTATTAATAGTAATTTGGTTTTTAAAAAATGGGTTGCTCAGTCTAAAATGCCCAGGCCTTTTTTTTTGCCCAGTCTGGGTCTGCTATATAAATGGCTCTGAGGAAGAGGTTGTGTCCTTAAAACGCGTTAGCCAGTGGGTCATCCAGGGTTCCATCGTATGGACTCAGATGTTGTTTGGATCATACATCTTGTTCAGTTTGACATGTCTGTGTTATTATGTCCATTGTGAGTATGATACCTATTTTTGTTTCTTTAATAATTATTTTAAACGATAATGCACTAGGTCGGTGCGCCCTTTTTCTGTTTCTCCATTTGTATCCAGTGTATTCGGACCACCCCGGTCTGTTGAGGGCAGCAAGCAGTGCATATTCCAGAAAATTCCAGAACATTCCTATTGGGTCTACTGAGTCCTTTCCTAGCGCAGGAGTAAAGTGTTTGTTGGGTCTGCTATATTCTGTATGTTCATGTCTGGTCTTAATAATGGCATTTTATTTTTATGCTTTTTTAAATAAAATAACAGTGAGCACTATATAGGTTCTTTTTGTCTTTTAACATGTAAATAAACACTGACTCATTCATCCATCCATCCACCTGAGCTGCTGAAGTTCTCCGAGAACCAGAGTTCATGCTGATTAAGAAGGAAAGGAGGAGTCCATCTGGTGTTGGAGCGAATATTGACCTTTGTTGTGGGGGGTCAATACGGAGAGGTGAGAGTTTGCCCATAAGGGGTTCACCGTGGTGAAGGTGTGTTCTACTTGCATGTTCTTGCAGCACTTACCTGGAAGTCGTATATATCACATATTGTATAGGACTACTACATTCATGATTATATAGACTTTTGCTGATTTATTGTTTATGACTGGTTGATAGTTTTTTTTTTTAGATTAATTGATGATTGCAGAAAACATACAGAACACCAGATTACAGACATTGGTTATTACTCAACAAATTAGCTGGTATGTGTGCTGGGAAATCTTTTGCTTGGTTGCATAGGAACAAACCTACATATCTATGGTCTAAATAAAAATGATATGTGTCTGAAGTGCTGCTCCTGTTACTATAACATTTAATGAAAGACAATCTTTCTGCAGAAAAAAAGCTGTGAGAGAAAACTGGCTCAAGATGAGTGCATTTTATTCTGCAGCCTCCTAATAGTAGTCATTGGGAGAGCATTGCAGTTTGCAATTCTCCTTAAACCATTTGCTGAAGTTGATGGTGAAGCTGATGAGTTAGGCTGGCCATACACTATACAATTTTCTGTCCAAATTCTGCCCAATTTCCTTTAGATTTACCTTCAACTATGTAGTGCAAGAGGAGCCTGCCTAATTGGATACAACTGAAAGTGTTGTTATGTTTGATCTCCTATTACAGTATATGGTTTTTGGTAAATCTAAACCAAAATCTCAAGAAAATTGTATAATGTATGGCCAGTCTTATACCAAAGGGGATTGTGTCATGGAGTTCCCTTTTTTTTCAATCATTTTCTTGATTTGCCAATTAATGACCAGAACTGTCCAGCTACAACTACCTTTTCCCATTTATTAGGCCCCATGTACACGGGACACTTCTGAACGATGGAAACTGACTGCTAGAAAATGTAGGTTAAATAACCTCTGTTTAGCCATGTTTGTATAATGCGTTTACGTGCATTTGTGTTTAGAAGCGTTTTGTAAAGATAAGCACAGGAGAACCTCCCAAATGCCCAGAATGCACTGAAAAGTGGTAAATTATTAACTATTTCAGACTGTTTCAGAGAAAGACAGAGAGTAGAAGCAGAGACAGCAGTATGTGTTGAGAGAATTAGGTGTGAGTTGCTTATTAACATTTCTTTTGTTTCCAAGGGTGGGAAAGGTGTCTGCTGGAGTGAGTCATTAAGGCTGTGGCAAACTTGCTCATCAGAATTGGAGCGGAGTTCCCCCTCAACCCTCTTTTCGTGTTCTGTCTGTTTATTTGAGGCATTCCTCAGCCTCATTCCTACCCTCCTCCCTTCCTGAGAGGCAAACTTTATCTCCTGGCAAATGGTGTGGAACAACCAGGAAGACATGAGAAGTGGAGCCAGCCAGTGTGTGGAGGTGTCACTTTTATCACCCAAAACTATGTAAGCCCACTCATTATCAAACCGACCAGAATAAGTGCACAGTCCTCAGGTCAACTGTATGGTTCATATCACGGGATATGAAGCTGGTAACTTAGTGTAGAGTTTCCCAATGACCACTCCCAAGTCAGAGCCCCCCTCCCTTCCCCTGAGAGGGACCTTTAAGAGAGTTAAGTGAGTTAGTCTGAGAGACTCACACACACAGAGATCTCCGAGGTAACATCGTAACAGAGGAGATCAAAGAACCTTTCTGCTCTGCATCTCGAATTTGCTAAAATCAGGCAAGGCAAGTAACTTACCCTGTATTTCCTCGCTATTCTATGTTTGCTGTGTCTTTATATACATATATATATATTCTTGTGACATCTTTGTAACTATTTATTTGCATCTGTTTGACCCTGTTAGAAATAAATCTTTCTTTCTGAAAGTGTTAAACTGTTTCTAAGCGCTTACTTGCAATTCACGAATCCCTGCCTTTGAAGAGACGCTACTGTTTGTATATCTCTGTATAGCAAGGTCCGCGGGCCATGTTATATAGATCAATATTTCAATCATTATAGTGTATATTTGATAACGGGAGTTTCCCAGTCTCCGACAAAAGTGGTGGTGGCAGTAGAGGGTTAGTTGCGTAACTAACCCGACCCAGTAACAAGTGCATTCAGGCTGCAGGCACCGATTGTAGTCCATTAGCTGGGCAATCGCTGTGTAGGGTGCAGCTGGGTGGGGCCTTGTTACGCGCGTCACACCGCGGTTTTTGGATCGGCCGGCCCTTCGGTCACGAGTTTGGTGAGAAGGTCTGGGGTCTGACGCCGTGGGCGTGACGTATTACTGTTAGTCGCGGCTGTGCGATTGTCGCCTGTTGGTGGCAGCAGCCGCGGGTCGTGACAAAGACCACCTGGCAGGGGGACTTCATGAGGAATTTGAGGTGTGAATGGTCATTAACATATCTTTTGTTTCCAAGGGTGGGAGAGGTCTGAGGTGTGAATGGTCATTAACATATCTTTTGTTTCCAAGGGTGGGAGAGGTCTGAGGTGTGAATGGTCATTAACATATCTTTTGTTTCCAAGGGTGGGAGAGGTCTGAGGTGTGAATTGGTCATTAACATACCTTTTGTTTCCAAGGGTGGGAGAGGTCTGAGGTATGAATGGTCATTAATATATCTTTTGTTTCCAAGGGTGGGGGAGGTCTGAGGTGTGAATTGGTCATTACAATGTGTGACAAGTTTGGTAGGAACATCCTGTGTTCAGTGTTTTGTCCATATGAGTACCTTGAAAACGCTTTGCATGCATTTTTCATGATGAAAAAAGGCTCTGGACAGCATCGGGAGCTGGAAGAGTTAAAAAAAAATTTAAACCGCAAATGTTTATAAACGCGATTTAGCCGCGTTTACAAGCTTTTTGCGTTTGAAACGCTGCTAAATTCAACTGCTGAACGCAAGTTTTCTGCGTTCAAAAAAACGACTGTAAACTCAAATGCCTGTAAATGACTGTAAATGAAGATATGTACATGGACACATAGGAAAACATTAGGGAGAGTTCAGGGGCTGCTGAAAAAAACGCTGAACAGCTCCTAAATGTGCGTTTATCAGCTGCAGTGTACATGAGCCATTATACCAAAGGGAACTGTGTCATGGAGTCCCCTCGTTTTTTTCACTCATGCAGTGTACTTCTTGATTTGCCAATTAATGACCAGAACTGTCCAGCTACAACTACCTTTTCCCATTTGTTACAGTGATCTCTCAGGCTAGTCATACTTTAATGAAGATTCTTTGAATATTCAATGAGAATGGATAAGAGCAGTCACAGACAACAGAAATAATTTGTCAGCTTGCTGAAAAATTATTCCCTGCAAACAAATTTGATACATTTTACCAGTCAAACAATTGTTTAACACAGTTACAAAAGTAGCTGGGGGGGGGGGGGCATAAAAAATAGGTGGTTGAGCTGCAGTATTACTGCCACCCATCATCCATTTAAAGTCTACAATACAGCCAGAGGGGGCTGATCTCATGGCACAGCAAATTTAACATGGGGGGGGGCATAAAAAATAGGTGGTTGATCTGCAGTATTACTGCCACCCATCATCCATTTAAAGTCTACAATACAGTCAGAGGGGGCTGATCTCATGGCACAGAAAATTTAACATGGAGGGGGGGGTGCCATAAAAAATAGGTGGTTGAGCTGCAGTATTACTGCCACCCATCATCCATTTAAAGTCTACAATACAGCCAGAGGGGGGCTGATCTCATGGCACAGCAAATTTAACATGGAGGGGGGAGGCATAAAAAACAGGTGGTTGAGCTGCAGTATTACTGCCACCCATCATCCATTTAAAGTCTACAATATAGCCAGAGGGGGGCTGATCTCATGGCACAGAAAATTTAACATGGGGGGGCATACAAAATAGGTGGTTGAGCTGCAGTATTACTGCCACCCATCATCCATTTAAAGTCTACAATACAGCCAGAGGGGGGCTGATCTCATGGCACAGAAAATTTAACATGGGGGGGCATACAAAATAGGTGGTTGAGCTGCAGTATTACTGCCACCCATCATCCATTTAAAGTCTACAATACAGCCAGAGGGGGCTGATCTCATGGCACAGCAAATTTAACATGCAGGGGGGGCATAAAAAATAGGTGTGAACTGCAGTATTACTGCCACCCATCATCCATTTAAAGTCTACAATACAGCCAGAGGGGGGCTGATCTCATGGCACAGCAAATTTAACATGGAATGCCGAGCTGACAACTGGCACCGTCTGTCAAACTTGTCCAAGTCAATGGGTCAACCGCAATCGAAATGTGTGGCACTAGGATGCGCTGCATTAGTCCCATTGGAAGATAAAAAGAAGCATTAGCCCCCATTCCGAAAATGATTCCATCATAGATTGCTTTTCAGAGAACGGGCAAGCATGAACCTAAATGTTATCTGCTACTGTTCACAGAGAAAATGTTTAATAAGGATAACCAATAATTAGAACGACTGGCATTAAATCATAAAGTGTTCATGTCATTCCTTCAGAAATGATCATTTTCATAAAGATTATTTGTTGAATAATCTTCATAGAATCTGTGGTTGGCTTCACTCATCTACACTTTGCTTCAAGTATTCCATATTTCTGAATAACATGTTCAGATTTTGAGTGTTCTGACTATGAGTGACCAGGTTGTGACGTTTTCCTAGGGAGGTCGATAGGAGTTCTCCTCTCTATACCACTCTGATGACTGTCTTTTATGCTGACAGTTTTCTGGCTGTGGTGTTTCTCAAAGTGATAGGTCATTGGCTGTCTCAGATTAATGGAAAAACAAATCAATAAGTGGTTTTAAGCTCAGCTCTTAATGAAATGATTAGGGCGGTTCTCCTCTCTTTCATTATTTCTAGTGCCTACTGTTTGGGGTAAATAATCACACTATTAAGGCTTGTGTATCATTGACTTTACTGATATCACAGTAAGAGTGTGAAAGAGATGGGAGAAAAGATGCGGGTTCAGTTGGATCGCTCTTCACACACAGTTCTACAGCTTACAGGACTCGATTTCTTGGTCTGCAATAGGAAAAACAATCATATCGTTAAAAAAAGGAAATATGTACATAGATGAGATCAGGTAGAAATACGGGAGCTGCTATTGCCGAATTTTTTTGGAAGGCGCACGCGCTTAGGGTATCATCAAGGGCGGACTGATAACTCATGGGGCCTCCGGGCAATAGGGGATTATGGGGCCCCTGTGTCTTTGCCCAAACTCAAAAAAGCCTAAGAAAAAGGTAGCAGAGGCATCTCATGGGGCCCCCTACTGACCCCGGGCCCTCGGACAGTGCCCGAGTTTCCAAATGGTCAGTCTGTCCCTGGGTATCATCCTTATTTTTGATTGACTACTTGGTCAATCATTAACCTGGAACAAGTATGTGCATGTCAAGGGTTCTCACACCCGATATACACAGAATTGTTAGGTTAAGTTATAGCCGAGCTCCACCCAAAAGGGGAAGTTCCACTTTAAGGACTGCTCCCCGGCTCCCCATTAAGGATTGGCACCTTTGGGGTTCGGGGGGGAGCAGGTACCCGAATTTGACAGGTACCCGCCCCCACTTCCAGTCCGATTGCCTAGGCGATTGGAAGCAGAAGGTGTCCTCCCTCCCTTGCTCCCTGTAGTCTTTTGGGACACATGACAGGTCCCAGAAGACTACAGGACCATTCATGAAGCACAGCGCTACTCACGCATGCGCAGTGGGTACCTGGCTGTGAAGCCGCAAGCTATCACAGTTGGGTGCCCACACTGAAGCTGCCGGCCTCCTGGAATCCAGGACGGCCGGTGAAACGAGCTACGGGGGGACACACCACGGGACCGAGGGACAGGTAAATGACTGTTTTTTAAAAGTCAGCAGCTACAGTTTTTGTAGCTGCTGACCTTTATTTTTTGATAGGTTGAGTGGAACTCCGCTTTAAGTCAGTGACCCATCAATCAGTAAAGATGACATTCCCTTAGCTGGCACTATCACCCAAAAAAAATTCAAATGTAACCATGACAATTTCAACATTCCTATCTAGTTACATAGTTAGTCTGGCTGAAAAAAGACAAAAGTCCATCTAGTTCTACCATGAAAAAAAAAAAGGTATAATCCTATACCCACAGTTGAGGAAGGCAAAAAAAAACCCAGCAAAGCATGATCTAATTTGCTCCTGCAGGGAACAAATTCCTTCCTGATCCCCCAAGTGGTAATCAGATATTCCCTGGATCAACTTTACCTATAAATCAATCTAATGAGCTGGCCAGAACCAACTCTTGAGGGAGTCTATTTCACATGTTCACAGCTCTTACTGTGAAGAAACCTTTCCGTATTTAGAGATTAAATCTCTTTTCCTCCATATGTAAAGAGTACCCCCTTGTCCTCTGTGAATAACTCTAAACCGAGTTCACTATATGAACCACTGATGTATTTATACATGTTGATTATACTTTGCTGGGTTTTGTTGCCTTCCTCTGGATCAACTGTGGGTATAGGATTATAACTTTTTATTTTGAGGGCAAAGACAGCAATAAAATCTTGAAAAAAAACTCCTCAGATATTGTTTCTTTTAACATTCTGTTAAAACTTTGTGAAGTAGTATTGCTTGGATGAGGGGCGGACTGACAACTCATGGGGCCCCCGGGCAATAGGGGATCAAGGGGCCCCTGTGTCCTTGCCCAAACTCAAAAAAGCCTATGAAAAAGGTACCAGGGGCATCTCATGGGACCCCCTACTGACCCCGGGCCCACGGGCAGTGCCCGAGTTTCCAAATGGTCAGTCCGCCCCTGCCTGTACTGCTGGTGGAACACAGTGCTGTATACTGTATGTAGCTGATGCTACATGCAGTTTATATAGTAGTGGTAGCAGCTGCATCAAACAGTGAAGGACATAGTGTTGGGCCTGTTTGGCCCATACAGTCTATATTGAAAGTAAGCCTGGAGTTTGGCTGCAAGTATTGAGGACTTTAAATGAATAGGATGATGAAGCACAGAGAGTTCCACTTCATTCCTTTTCCAGATCAGCCTCTCTAATCATTTTTGCATATCACACTGTTTGCTATTTTTTCCCACTTGCCCTCTAGAGGATTTACCTCCCTTCCTGACCAGGCAATTTTTTAAGATACGGCGCTGCATTACTTTAACTGACAATCGCGCAGTCATGCAATGCTACACCCAAATTAAATTTGCGTCCTTTTTTCCCCACAAATAGAACTTTCTTTCAGTGGTATTTGATCACCTGTGTGTTTTTTATTTTTTGCGCTATAAACAAATAAAGACTGACAATTTTGAGAAAAAAACTATATTTTTGACTTTTTGCTATTACACATGTCCAGTTACAAAAATGTAAAAAAATCAAATTTCGTCATAAATTTAGACCAAAATGTATTCTGTGACATGTTTTAGCTAAAAAAAAAAAAAGACTGACAATTTTGAAAATCAAACTCCACAATATTTTTTACTTTTTGCTATAAAACATATCCAGTAAAAAAACTTAAAAAATCTAATTTCTTCATAAATTTAGGCAAAAATGTATTCTACTCCATGTCTTTGTTAAAAAAAAATCCCAATACATGTAAATTAATTGGTTTGCGTGAAAGTTATAGCGTCAACAAATGGTAAATGGCAGTATAGATACTGGATTTGTTTTTCATACTAGTAATGGCGGCGATCAGCGACCTATTGCAGGACTGCGGCGGGCATTGTGAAGCTGTGGGGGAACTGACTGACACTGACATCCCCAGCGACACTAATACAGTGATCAGTGCTAATAAAAACCCATATGGAAGAAAAATATATTTTTCATATATTTTGTAATAAAAATGCATTTCAACATGCAGTCTATCTATCTATCTATCTATCTATCTATCTATCTATCTATCTATCTATCTATATACTGCATGTTGAAATGCATTTTTATTACAAAATATATGAAAAATATTTTTAAAAATACATTTCAAATATACTGTATGTCTTTAAAAATGCAAATCTACATTTTTGGAATGCATTTACAAGTATATGTAAAAATATATGTTAAAATAACTTTTTTATGTTAAAAAAATACATATTCAATGTATTTCAAAATATATTTCAATATATATATATATATATATAATTTTTTTTTATATATTCTTCAGATTTTAAAAGACATACAATATATTTGAAATATATTTTTAAAAATATTTTTCAGATATTTTCATATATTTGTAATAAAAAGTTTATTTATTGAAATATTTGTTGAAATATATTGAATATGGCTGAAATTGTAGCATTTTAAATATATGTCAATATATTTGGGAAGAATATTTTTAAAATATATTCAAATATATTTTTCTTTCATGTGGGAAGCACTGACACTGTACTAATGGCACTGGGCAGGAAGGGGTTAACATCTGGGGTGATCAAAGGGTTAACTATGTGCTGTTTTATTGTGTGCTGTGTGTGTTTTTCACTGTAAGCACACTGCTTGGTATGGCTCTGCTATGCAGAGCCATACCAAGCAGTGTGCAGGAGCTGACAGGGGAGAGATCTGTATTGTTTACATACAGACCTCTCCCCCCATCAGTGATACTCAGCGATCGCCGGGTGCTGGCAGGGAATCACCGACCGGGACCCAGTGATCAACAGCTGAATCTGTCAATACCCAGAAATGCAAAATCATGTATATATATATATATATATATATATATACGTGATTTTGCACAGCCCTGCCGCCATGTAGCAGTATTACTGCTATAGATCAGCGGGCAAGAGGTTAAACATAACAAATGTACACTTCTCTCAGGTCTCTGCGCAGACGCCTGGTGCAAGGTGCTGCGATGCTGTGACCTGCGGCGCCATCAAATACAGCATGCCTGCATTTTTCTGTACATCACCACAGCAATATAGTGAGAAACAGGGCACACAGGAAACACCTGTTTTTTATGTACTCTAGGGATGGCCTTATTTTTCTGTGCTGAAAATGTATATTTATTTATTTCAGGTACTTCTATAGCGCCATCAATTCATGCAGTGCTTTACATATATATTGTACATTCACATCAGTCCCTAACCCTCAAGGGGTGTTTAATCTAGGGTCCCTAGCTTTCATATACTAGGGCCAATTTAGACAGAAGCCAATTAACCTACATGTCTTTGTAGTGTGGGAGGAAACCGGAGCAAACCCACACAGGCACAAGGAGAACATGCAAACTCCAGGCAGGTGGTGCCGTGGCTGGGATTTGAGCCAACAACCCTAGTGCTGCCAGGTGGAAGTGCTAACCATTTAGCCACTGCGCTGCCCATATATAAGCCATGTACATGGAAAATGTAAGGTTGTCCTATATGTGAGTTACAAAATACCGATTGTACAGTCCAAAGCTTAGAAGTACATTTGTCAGGTGAAGAATACATGTCTATAGTCTTTTATTGCATACCAATCATAAGGTTTGTTTTCTAACCATTCGTGATGGGTTGGAACAATAAACCTAACAAGGTACATTATGTGTTTTAGAAAATCTCCATTTCATCGTGAAGTTGGAGACAAACCCTTTAAAACTGTCAGAAAGACAGCCCTACTCAGAGCTAAAGCAGGAAAATAGAACAGCAAGAGGCAGCAAGGCTCAGCATGGGGGACGTATGCTGATAATTACCATCATGAGAGTGGTTGCTGTTAGACAAAATAAGAAAAATGATAAGACAGAACCAGGATAACAAGGCAAGCCATGAACATCTCCTATATGTAGTGTGAGCCGTGTCTGTGCGGTCGTAGCTCTCACTCCGGGGTCAGAAAGCATCTATCGTGACCACACTTCTAGATTTGGTACCTTAGACTCTACTGAGGCTTACAGTTTGTTCCAGGGGCGGACTGACCATTTGGAAACTCAGGCACTGCCCGAGGGCCCGGGGTCAGTAGGGGGCCCCATCAGATGACCCTGGTACCTTTTTCATAGGCTTTTTTGAGTTTGGGCAAGGACACAGGGGCTCCATGATCCCCTATTCCCCGGGGCCCCATGAGTTGTCAGTCCGCCCCTGGTTTGTTCCTATCATTTCAGAGACATTATGGGGTTATTTACTAAAACTGGACAGTGCAAAATCCGTGTGTCCAATCAGCTTCTAGCTTCAGCTTGTTCAATTAAGCATTGACAATAACACCCCGGTCACATCGGGTGTGACTTGACATGCAATTTGCATGCCATGCGACTTGCAAATCGTATAAATTGTATGCCAAGTCGCACTCTATTGTCCGCACTTAGAGTGGTCAAATCACTGCGGTTCCAACTTGGTCGGAGCCGCACCAATTTCTAATGTAGTACATGTACCACTTTTGGTGCGATTTGCACAGACATTCGTGTCAGATGTCTTGCAAATCGCACCTGAAATCAGCATCTCAACCGACTTTGAAATCATGCGACTTCACTGTAAGTCGCACGATTTCAAAATCGGGCTTGATGTGACCGGGGTATTAGTCTAGGTTCACACCTAAGCGTTTTTCTGCTGCGTTTTGCAGAAAGGCACAGCAGTCCATTTAACATGATTTCCTATGGGACAGGTTCACATCTCCACGTTTTCACCCCGTGTGTTTTTTGGAAAGGGTCAGGGACTTTTTTAAACGCAAAATGTTGCATTTTTGGTTTTGTAGACTTCAATGGAGACGATGCAGAAAAGCATGTAGGGCGTTTTTGATGTGTTTTTGACACTTTATTTTGCCAATGCACACCTAAGCGTTTTCCGCTGCGTTTTGCAGAAAGGCACAGCAGTCCATTTAACATGATTTCCTATGGGACAGGTTCACATCTCTGCATTTTCACCCGGTGCGTTTTTCGGAAAGGGTCAGGGACTTTTTTAAACGCAAAACGTTGCATTTTTGGTTTTGTAGACTTCAATGGAGACGATGCAGAAAAGCATGTAGGGCGTTTTTGATGTGTTTTTGACACTTTTTATTTTGCCAATGCAAAACACATAAAAAAAAAACATCAAAAACACATAAAAAATGAATGTGCAAAAAAACGCAAAATGCTCTTGAAAAAGCACTGTAGAAACGGATCAAACACAAAATGCATAGGTGTGAACCTAGCCAAAAACCTGGAATCTGATTGGTTTCTATGCAGAGCTGCACCAGATTTTGCACTCTCCAGTTTTAGAAGGCAAGCCATAGATAGAGCGAATTTCTTTCCTGCAACCACAGGTTGCAGTCAATGCTGACAGGGAAATCCTTCCCACTGAGCCATTGTGTTCTCCTGGTTGGAGCAGTAGTGTATTTAGGTTTTGTGCTGCTCTAGGCAACACAAAAATTGAACGCCCCTCTTCCCCGGCGTAGAGAACCTGACACTGACCAACACCAGACCCCCTCCCCCCCACAGAGAGAGCCTGACAGTGGCCTTGTTTGCCTTGTGGCAGATACACCTCTCGGTGGGTGGGGGAAGCTGTCTCTGCTGGGAAAAAACAGTGATTATTGCTAGAGGCTATAATAGCCACTTGCAATAATCTCCTGCGAAATCTGGCAGGCTGGTTGTACCCAAGTTGATCGATCAACTTGGGTACATTCAGCCTGCCCATACATGGCTCGAATCTCAGCTGGTTCCTACTGAACTGGCCGAGATTCGAACCGTCTATGGCCGGCTTAAAAAAAAACCTACTGTATAATTTCTAGAGTTGTTTAAGCCGAAAGGTACAATTTGTTCCCTGCATACATAAAGGAATTAAAGCAGATTCTGCCTGTTGAAACATAGTTCACTATAGATCCATTTAAAAATCGCTGCGCTCTTTCGTGAAAGTAACGGCCTGTCTGCCGTGGTCCAACACACCTCCTTCTTTAGTGACAGCTAAAAATCTGCAATCACCAATGCTCACCATCGCTGGTCATTGCAGATTGCAGATCTGTGGAGGACCTCTACAGAGAGAATATGGCATGTAGAGTACAGAGGTCTTAATCTGCAGGCCTATTACTGCACACAGACTTTTCTGCTCATGCTGAGAGTTCCTTAAAAACTAAACCAATGGTAAGACACTGGGCACTTAATGTTTTTCTACATCCTGAATCTATATACAGTTGCAAGAAAAAGTATGTGAACCCCTTGGGATTACGTGGAGTTTTGCATGAATTGGGCATAAAATGTGCTCTGAACGTCATCTAAGTCACAACAATAGAAGAACACAGTCTGCTGAACATAATACTACACAAACATTAGATGTTGCCATGGTTTAATTGCACATAACATGTAAACATTCACAGTGCAGGGAGGAAAAAGTATGTGAGGCCCTAGCTTAATGACTTTTCCCAGAGCTAATTGGAGCCAGGAGTGAGCCAACCTTGACTCCAATCAGTGTGATGATATTGGATGTGTTGCTGACAGCTGTCCTGCACTAAAAAACACACACCTGTTTTGGGTTTACTGGTTTCAAGAAGCACTGTCTGATGTCAACCATGCCTCGCAGAAAAGAGCTCTCAGAAGACCTACGATCAAGAATTGTTGACTTACATGAAGCTGGAAAGGGTTATAAAAGTATCTCCAAAAGCCTTGATGTTCATGTGTCCACGGTAAGACAGACTGTCTACAAATGGAGAAAGTTTAGCACTGTTGCTACTCTCCCTAGGCATGGTCGTCCTGTAAAAATGACTGCAAGAGCACAGCGCAGAATGCTGCATGAGGTAAAGAAGAATCCCAGAGTGTCAGCTAAAGACCTACAGAAATCTCTGACACATGCTAACATTTTTGTTGGCACATCTACAATAAGGAAAACATTAAACAAGAATGGAGTACATGGGAGGACACCACGGAGGAAGCCATTGCTGTCCAAAAAGAATATTGCAGCACGTTTGAAGTTTGCAAAATAGCACCTGGATGTTCCACAGCACTACTGGCAAAATATACTGTTATACAGATGAAACCAAGATTGAGTTGTTTGGGAAGAACACACAACACTATGTGTGGAGAAAAAAAGGCACAGCACACCAACATCAAAACCACATCCCCACTGTAAAACATGGCGGAGGGAGCATCATGGTTTGGGGCTGCTTTGCTGCCTCAGGGCCTGGATGGATTGTTGTCATTGATGGGAAAATGAATTCCAGAGTTTATCAAGACATTTTGCAGGAAAACATACGACCATCTTTCCGCCAACTGAAGCTCCGCAGAGGATGGGTGATGCAACAGGACAATGACCCAAAGCATACAAGTAATTCAACAAAACAGTCAGAGTCCTGACCTCAACCCCATTGAAATGCTGTGGCATGACCTTAAGAGAGCGATTCACACCAGACATCCCAAGAATATTGCTACACTGAAACAGTTTTGTGAAGAGGAGTGGTCCAAAATTACTCCAGATCGTTGTGCAGGTCTGATCTGCAACTACAGGAAACGTTTGGTTGAGGTTATTGCTGCCAAAGGAGGGTCAACCAGTTATTAAGTCCAAAGGTTCACATACTTTTTCCTCCCTGCACTGTGAATGTTTACATGTTATGTGCAATTAAACCATGGCAACATCTAATGTTTGTGTAGTATTATGTTCAGCAGACTGTGTTCTTCTATTGTTGTGACTTAGATGACGTTCAGAGCACATTTTATGCCCAATTCATGGAAAACACCACGTAATCCCAAGGGGTTCACATACTTTTTCTTGCAACTGTATATCATTTTTACTAAACTACAGTTCAGCTTTAACCGCTTCCCAGAAATACTGCTATAGGGCGGCAAGGGTGCGCAAAATCACGTATATATCCGTGATTTTGCATTTCTGGGTAGGGGGCGCATGCCGGCGCTCAGTGCTTTCTGACATTCTCTGATGGGGAGGAGAACTGTTTTGTTTACTAACAGTTCTCCTCCCTGTCAGCTCGGGCACACTGTTTTGGATGGCTGTGCACAGCACAGCCATCCAAAGCAGTGTGCTTACAGTGAAGCACACAGACACAGCCCCCTAGTAAAACACTCACAGCACACAGTTAAACCTTTGATCGTCCCTCATGTTAACTCCTTCCTGCCCAGTGTCATTAGTACAGTGACAGTGCTTTTTTTTAGCACTGATCACTGTATTGGTGTCACTGGGGATGTCAGTGACACCAAGTCAGTTCCCTCCAGTGTCAGAATGCCAGTCCTACTATAATTTGCTTATCACCATCATTATTAGTAAAAAAAAAAAAAATGAAAAAAATCCAGTATATATACTGCCATTTGTAAATGCTATAACTTTCACGTAAACCATTTAATTTACACGTATTGGGATTTTTTTTTAGCAAAGACATGTTGCAGAATACATTTTGGCCTAAATTTATGATGAAATTTGATTTTTTAAATGTTTTACTGGACATGTTTAATAGCAAAGAGTCAAAATATTTTTTTCTGAAAATTGTTGGTCTTTTTTTTATGGCGCAAAAAATAAAAAAGCACAGGCGAAATAAATACCACCGAAAAAATCTCAATTCGTGGGAAAAAAAGGATGTAAATTTCATTTGGGTGCAGCGTTGCATGACCGCATAATTGTCAAAGTAACGCAGCGCCGTAACGCAAAAAAATTGTCTGGTCAGGAAGGGGGGTAAATCCTCAGGAGGGCAAGTGGTTAAAGTGGTTGTAAACCTCAGACATAAAATATGAACAAAGCGTATCCCTCTAGAGCGTACTTGTTTCAATTAAGAACACTAAGTGTCATTTCTGTCTGCTGCTTCATTCCTGTGCTATTAGCTTGAGTCTCTTCTGACAATTTTTCCTGACACCAAGAGGAAAATGGTGACGGGGAGAGAGCTCCAACAGATTGACAGCCTAACCTCTGTTCCTGTGAGCTGTGTGAAGGGGGGAGGGGTGTCTCTTCCCTCCAATCAGCTCTTTAGAACTTTCCTCAATGAGCTCTGCTGTGTGCAATTTCAGCTCTCTGCCCCTTTTTTCTGAATTCTCAGACAAGCTTTATAAATTCTGAACTTTGAATGGATGTAGAGGAGAGAGGGCTACAGATAAACAGGTACAACGTATGTAGGAGGATTTGTTTAATCTCTGTGTATCACCTGAGGCCAGTCACTTTACTAGGTATATGTAGGGGTTTACAACCACTTTATTGCAAACAATCTTATCAAGGTACTCAATTGTGCAGAACGTTTTGTTTTCTTTTGTTCTTTAAAATTAGATTTTTCAGTTTACTGAAGGCAATTCTGAACAAACCAACTGCTTTTCCCACATACACATACTTCATTGATTTTTAAAGGAATTTTGATGATAAAAGACAGATCACAAACATTACCACACAGGATTTCAATCCTTAAAAATATAATTGGCTTTTGCCTAGTAATAATTTGGAGTTTTTGTTAGGGGTCTATAGAAGAGAACAAATGAATTGAGTCATTTTATTTGGTGATAAAATACAAATTCATGGGAAAATAAAAATAAATGCCCATTTTATATTAAATCCCTCTTTATCTATGTAAATATAACATTTTTAGAATTAATACAAGGGGAATATACTTTACTGTTCCTTTTTAAAGTAGTTAAAATATTTTAAAGTGGTTGCAAACCCTTATATATACCCATTGAAGTGACTGGCCTCAGGTGATACACAGAGATAAAACAAATCCTCCTACATATGTTGTACGTTGTTATCTACAGTCTTCTCTTCTCTACATCCATTCAAAGTCCAGAATTTATAAAGCTTGTCTGAGAGTTAAGAAAAAAGCGGTGGAGAGCTGAAATTACAAACTTCAGAGCTCAGAGAGGAGAGCTCTGAGAGCTGATTGGAGGGAAGAGACACACCCCCTCCACACAGCACACAAGAACAGAACTGAGGCTGTCAATCTGCTGCAGATCCCTCCCCGTCACCATTTTTCTCTTGGTGTCAGGAAAACTTGTCAGAAGTGACTCATGCTGAGGAATGAAGAAGCACAGAGAAAGGACACTTAGTGCTCTTAATTGAGACAAGTACACAGCACAGAAGGATATGCTTTTCTTCATATTTCATGTCTGAAATTTACAACCAATTTAAATATTTTTCTAATAGGATTCAATTTATAAAGTGTGAATTCTGGGTGAAAGTGGTGTAAATCTTGTGTGAAAACCATTGAAGTAAACCCCATGAGTTTGTAGTGATTAATTGAAAACTGAATTCTTTCTATACAGATCCAGAAAGTGGGATGCTACCAAACGACTGTATTTGATATGCGCATAGTGGCTGATTTACTAAAGGCAAATAGGCTGTTCGCTTTCCATGGGAATTTTCCCTGGATCTTAGTGAATGAAGCAAATCTCTGCTGCCTTCCATCATCCAATCATGTACAAGCAAAAATGCTGTTTTTTTTTTGTACGTGACGGGGTATTCTTTGTAAAGTAACATTTCACCGCATTTACTAAGCTCTGGTGAAAATTCCCTTGCAAAGTGGAACTGCCATTGCAAATTGAACAGCCTATTTGCCTTTAGTAAATCAACCCTACAGTCTCTGGAGTAAAATGTGAGAATGTGAATTATGTTCATGACAGTATGAAACAGCAAGCATGTAGTAAAAGGTTACATTAAAAAACATTCACAAGTAAACATTGTAGTAATAAATCATACAATGTATCAATTAAAAACACACTTCTGCATCACATTAAAATAGTTTGATTTAGAATTGTTTTGTAGGGGACATTAATAGGGCATATGATAATACACATCAAAGCGAAGGCAGATGTATTAATCCTTTAGTATTGTATATTCTCCCTTTTATCTCAGACATGCCCGGTAGCATTCTACACACAGAGCTGTTTACAATGAGCGCCACCGCATTTTTAATGGCAAAAGAGGGCCATTTGATATTATACAAACAAAACACATACTGAGATATGATGCAACTTTCCATAAAATAAAATGAACTGTCAATGCAAAATGCAAAGTGTTAGTCAAAATTCTGAGCCAAAAAGCCCTAAAAAAAAAAAAGAGATTGGGGATGGGGGAAGATAACAGTCATTAATTACATCTTTACACTCACATTTCATAATTACATAATAGGTCCAAGTATAAAAAAAATGCCTTTACAAATGTTTAATCACTGGCACAAAAGTAACAAATAAAACCCATAATGTTTGTAATATGTGTGTATTGTCAGTTTCTATTTGTTGGCCCTGATCATGCGCATGTAACATTCCCTAACATTCGATCCTTAGAGGAAGAATGACCATAAAGAACATTCAGCCACAAGAATTAAATCTCAACTACAGACAACTAAAAGTAGTTCCTTGCAGTGGGGTTGTGCTCATACTGCAAGGGTTAATTGCTTGCTTAGTTTAAAAAAAAAAGAAGAAGATTCCTGATCTTCTTCTCCTCCCCACCGTGAGACAAGTTCCCACAGCCTCTTCTCTCCTATACTCTAGTGGTCCAGAATCCCAACATCATAAAGACCAAAGCAGGGTCCATAGCCCTGAATTACATGTGATGATGCTGAGGGACAGTCCACCACCAGAGCGTGGGGGAGCTCATCTGCTGGGGGAGCAGAGGATCAGGTAAGTAAAAGTGTTTCTCCTACTCCTAGACAAAATCTTGCAATGCTGTCATTGAACATTTTCCTAGAGTTGGGCTTTAAAGACCATTCACCAAAAGAGAAAATAGCCTAACACTACATTTGGCCAGCAGTGGAAGTAATATGAGGGAGACCTCAGCAATATGTACACAGTTTATAGATATTCCTGTGCGAATGGCCAAATGGGTGTTCATCTGAGCAAACCTCTAGCTGTACTGTGAAGTGAAAGTTTTATTATTATTATTACCATTTCTAAATGTGACAGCTTCCTTTTCAGGGCTACTGGTTGTTAGGGAGGCTGCACCCGCCAGCATCCTGACAACCAGTGACCCATCTGCACCCGGTACATTATTCAGCTGTCAGCCAGGCATTCCAGCTGACAGGTGAATGTAAACAAAGGAATAATGCAAAAAAAAAAACCTGTGTGGGGTCCCCCCAAAATTCATACAAGGCCCTACAGGTCTGGTATGGGTTTTAAGATGGACATCACAGAAAGAAACAAAAAAAATAGAATGGGTTGTCCCCCAAATTCTATACCAGACCAGGGTCTGTTTTGGATCCTAAAGGGGAATCCCACACTAAAAATATAAAAAGCATGGGATCCCCCAAAATCCATGTCATTTATCTGGAGATGTGCCTGGCTGGCCAGGAAAGGAAAAGGGGGAAGGGGGCAAGTGTGCAACCCCCCTTCTGAACCATACCAGACCACATGCTTTCAATATGGGGGGTACCTTGACAGGGGGACCCCCCTGGCAGAGCATCTTGTCCTTATGTTGATGAGGACAATGGCCTCATCCCTACAACCCAGGTCTGGTGATTGTGGCAGTCTGCGGGTGGGGTGGGGGTTTGTTGGAATCTTGAAACCTTAATTATAAATAAGGGGGCTCCCAGATATCATCCCTCCAAAAAAAGCATTGGATCCCCCAAAATCTATACAATTTATTCGGGGATGTGCCTGGCTGACAAAGAAAGGAAAAGGGGGGGGGGCAAGTGTGCAACCTGCCTTCTGAACCATGCCAGACCACATGCCTTCAATATGGGGGGAACTTTGACAGGGGGACCCCCTTGCAAAACACCTTGTCCTCATGCTGATGAGGACAATGGCCTCATCCCCACAACCCAGGCCAGATGATTGTGGCGGTCTGCTGGTGGGGGGGGGGGGTTTATCGAAATCTTGAAGCCCTAATTATAGAAAATGGGGCTCCCAGATACCACCCCTCCCACATGACTGAGTAAGCTGTACATAGTACTCTTACCGATTTACAAAAAAACCTCAATAGTAAAGACACACACACGTAGGTTTTGACAAGTTCTTTAATAGATGATGGTCAACATCCTCTGGAAGAAACTTTTTTGTGAATGAATAGCTGTACTACATATTCTTAACTCATTCATGTGGGGGTCAGTATTTGGGGGCCCCTTTATTTTTAAAGGGGGCTTTCAGAATCCAATAAGCCCCCTGCCCACAAACCCCCCTTCCTCAGCAAGGTTACTTTCTGTGTTGAAAGCATGTAGTCTAGGGACTACAAATCTAGGGATTTGGGGGTGCATACTTGTCATCCACCTTTCCTGGAAAATCAGGCTGCATGCTCAGATAAGGATCCCTATAACGATCCCTTTACTTTAACCTGTCAGCCAGGAATCTCTGCATGACAACAGACTTTGTTTGGTAGAGATGAGTCACTGGTTGTTAGGACACTGGCAGATAAAGTCTCCCTAACAACCAAGAGCCCTGAGCAGGAAGCTGTTACATTTAGCAGTGGTAATAACACAAATGTGCAATTAATAAAAGTAGGTGCTCACCAAAATCGTGCAATTGTGATAATCATACACAATAATTATAAATCAAAATGTTGAAAAACGTGAAGTCCAAAGATCATTCAAATTTGGGAGTCCAAATGGTGACTAATTCTTGCAGCTCCAAATTGTGTTCCACCACCATGTATGGCTGAAACGAGAACTCACCAAATCTACGTGGCCAACAAAGTAGCCAGCAAGCTTGTAAACACAGATCCTCTAGGCCTTAGGTGTGACGCACAATCCTGCAGAATCCTTCAACCTCCTCCAATCAAATCTTTCTACACCACCTTCTCCATTCTCAGTATGTGAGCATCCTTGGTGCACTTTTAGGAGACTTCCCATTTCAGCCATACACGGTGGTGGAACACAATTTGAAGCTGCAAGAATTAGTCACCAGTTGGACGGTCACATTTGAATGATCTTTGGGATTTTGGACTTCATGTTTTTTAACACAGTATTTTATGATATGTTGATGTATAAATATTGTGTATGATTATCATGATTGCATGAAATTGGTGAGTGCCTACTTTTATTAGTTACACATTTATGTTTTATTTATTTATTATATTCTATTTATTACAGGTACTTATATAGTACTTTCACATCTAAGGTCCCTAACTTACATTCAATACATACACATACTAGGGACAATTTAGACAGGAGCGAATTAACCTACCAACATGTCTTTGGAGGGTGGGAGGAAACCCACACATGCACAGGGAGAACATGCAAACTCCAGGCAGGTGGTGCCGTGGTTGGGATTGGAACCAACGACCCTAGTACTGCCAGGCAGAAGTGCTAACCATTTAGCCACTGTGCTGCCCAATGTTAAGTGTTGTTTCACTTAAAGGGGCAGCTACCTAATTAATATCCTATATTTTATTATTTACATATTTAGAATATGTATTTAGTTCACTATCTGGTTGGGTTTGGCGTTGCTTCATTTTTTTGATTGGCTGTTCACACAGAAATCTCCACTCACTAGCTACACAGTGCTGAGTTCTGCCTCATATTATTTCCCCTGCTGGTTGAATGTTCTTAGCCTATAGTGTTAGGCTATTTTCTCTCAATGTTAAGTGTTGTTTCTCTTAAAGGGGCAGTTACCTATTTAATATCCTATATTTTATTATTTAAATATTTGGAATATGTATTTAGTTCACTATCTGGTTGGGTTTGGCGTTGCTTAATTTTTTTGATTGGCTGTTCACACGGGAATCTCCACTCACTAGCTACACAGTGCTGAGGTCTGCCTCATATAATTTCCCCTGCTGGTTGAATGTTCTTAGCCTATAGTGTTAGGCTATTTTCTCTCAATGTTAAGTGTTGTTTCTCTTAAAGGTGCAGCTACCTATTTAATATCCTATATTTTATTATTTACATATTTGGACAATGTATTTAGTTCACACAGGAATCTCCACTCACTATCTACACAGTGCTGAGGTCCAGGGGCGGACTAACAACTCATGGGGCCCCCAGGCAATAGGAGATCACGGGGCCCCTGTGTCCTTGTCCAAACTCAAAAAAGCCTATGCAAAAGGTACCAGGGGCATCTCATGGGGCCCCCTACTGACCCCGTGCCCTTGGGCAGTGCCCGAGTTTCCAAATGGTCAGTCTGCCCCTGCTGAGGTCTGCCTCATATTATTTCCCCTGCTGGTTGAATGTTCTTAGCCTATAGGGTTAGGCTATTTTCTCTCTTGGCGAATGCTCTTTAACTCTTATGGTGGAATGTTCTTTTGGATATTTTTCTTTTGGGTTTCTGCTATTAGGGAATGTTACATTTGCCTGACAAAAGGTAATAAACAAAAACTGACATTACCAACATATTACAGATATCATGGGTATTATTTTCTCTGTTTTCGTAAATGATTAGACATTCGCAAAGCAAATTTTTTATACATAGACCCCTGAGTATCACTGCATAAATTATACAATAAAGAGCCAAACGTATAAAGCAATTAGTAAGCATGTAGAATTTGATCTTACTTTGCAATGTACTAATGTAGAGTATTATAGGACACATTCATATTACAAATTTGAGCACATGTAAGGTACAAATAGTAAACACCATTAGCGTGCAGGCACTTAGCACACACTAGCAGGTTAGCGGTCTCTTACTTTCACACGATGGTCTTACCCTGAAGACTGACGAAGGCTTCTGTTTTATGCTGGAAAGGCACAAAGAGCTGTAACCTGAGTAAATCGATTACCCTGTCTCATATCCACATTATTTGCCTCTAGACACTAGCAGATCTTCCCAGTACCTGACATGTGCAGCACTTGATAACAGAATCATGAATATAACCAGCAGCTGCTTGAATTGTACAGATATGAGAGGTGTATTTAACCCAGAGCAATTTCAGCCGCCTATCTGCCTACTCTTTGTAATTGGGGGAGGGGGTTCATATTTTATTTATTGTAAACATATAGCAGTAATCATTGGTATGTTTCCATGATGTTCTTATGACTCTGCCCCTGGGCTCCTTTTACGTATGGTATATTTGGCTTCTGTTGTCTGGAATGCTTGGACTGTTTTCCTCATATACAGTTTATTTGAAGCCCAATTGTTAATGCTTCATTACATTTACAGCTGATTTCCAGATACTGATTATATTACATAATTACATTAGTCAAGCTTGGACCAGTTTACTGTATGTATACATATACCATACCTGTGGGATCTCCGTTAAAAAGTGGAAATCACTGTTATGGCTGCTATTACTATAGTGATCCTCTCTAACTTTCAAGTCCAGAGCCAAATAGCTGCCTTGCTGCATAGCAACCAAAGGGGGTTTCGCACTTGCACATTCACAGATCACCTTCTAATTTTTTCAATTAATGCAAGGTGAAACAAACCTCCAAGGTGAAGTTTGTGACATGACTGCCCTGCATCTCCACCTCATCCAATCAGAAAATACAGTGTTCTGTGAATAGTCAGGCAAACCCCTGTGGTTACTATGCAGCAGGGCAGTAGCACAGCACTGGACCTGGAAGGCAGTATCTATCACTGTAGTAGCTGCAATTACTTCAGTGATTTCCATCTTACATGGGATCCCACAGGTATGGAATATGCATATGGACACAGGATACAAGAGCAGCACTCCAAGGAAACCACACCTATAATTAAATGAAGGTATCCAAACATGGGTGCTCAGGATCTATAGTAGGGGTCTCCAAACTTGCTAAACAAAGGGCCAGTTTACTGTCCTTCAGACATTAGGAGGGCTGGACTGTGGTTAGTGGGAGTAGGAAATGCTTCATTTTTAGTATTATAGGAAGAATAGTTGGTATCAGTGGAAGGAATAGTGCTCCATCATTGGTATCAGTGGAAGGAACAGTGCCACATCGTTTGTATCAGTGGGAGTAATTGTGCCCCATTGTTGGTGTCATTGGGAGGAATAGTGCCCCACTATTGACGTCAATTGGAGAAATAGTGCCCCATCATTAGTAACAGTGGAAGGCATAGCGCCCCATTCTTGGTGTCAGTTGGAGGAATTGTGCCCCATTGCTGTTATCAGTGGAAGGAATAGTGCTCCATTATTGGTATCAGTGGAAGGAACAGTGCCCCATTGTTTGTATCAGTGGGAGGAATCGTGCCCCATTGTTGGTGTCATTGAGAGGAATAGTGCCCCACCATTGATATCAATTGGAGAAATAGTGCCCCATCATTAGTAGCAGTGGGAGGCATAGCGCCCCATTGTTGGTGTCAGTTGGAGGAATAATGCCCCATCATTGGTATCAGTGGAAGGCATAGTGCTCCATTGCTGGTATCAGTGGAAGGAATAGTGCCCCAGCATTTTTGTCGGTGGAAGGAATAGTGCTCCATCCTTTGTATCAGTTTGAAGAATAATGCCCTGTTGGAGTCAGTGGATGGAATGGTACCCCAAGGGCCGGATAAAGGCAAGCAAAGGGGCACATCTGGCCCCTGGGCCAAAGTTTGGAGACCACTGCTCTATAGCATCCTGCAACCACCGAATCCAATACAAACTGATAGAGAGAGCCGGCAACTCCAAAATCCATTTGATGATTTTTATTGAATATACAGGAGTGACATAACATTTTTGTATTTATATGTCCTGTTTTGTGTATGTAATATTATGCTGTGAACAAGGCTGCGTGCCGAAATGCATCCGTTTGTTTTTCTGTCACTTCTGTATATTCAATAAAAATCATCACATGGATTTTGGAGTTGTCGGCTCAATTTGTAATGGAATATGCATACTTACATTTATCCAAGCTGAACCAATGTAACTTTGCAAAAAACTTGTCGGTGTACTGGTCACATATTTCATCCATGATGTACGCTGTGACCAGTCGGGAGTTATTGCAGAACCCTTTTAATTGCATGGTCAAGTACAGTACGGTGTTTGAGAGGAGTATACCACATACCTGTAACTGATGTTTTCTGTTTACATAATTAAGGAAGAATTCCAGGTATGGGTGTTTTATACATAGTTAAATTTTTTTATTTCAGGTACTTCTATAGCACTGTCAATTTATGCAGTGCTTTACATATATATTGTACATTCATTTCAGTCCATAACCCTCAAGAGGTGAACTTATCTAAGGTCCCTAACTTGCATTGATACATACACATACTAGGGCCAATTTACCTACTAGCATGTCTTTGGAGTTGGGAAGAAACCAGAGCACCCAGAGAAAACCCATGCAGGCACAGGTAAAATATGCAAACTAGAGGCAGGTGGTGCAGTGGTTGGGATTCAAACCAGCGACCCTAGTCTTGCTAGGCATTTAGCCACTGTGCTGCCCATTGGTCTTGCTATAAATGTAACTATGTATATTCCCGGGGCGGACTGACAACTCATGGGGCCCGCAGGCAATAGGTGATCATGAGGCCCCTGTGTACTTGGCCAAACTCAAAAAAGCCTATGAAAAAGGTACCAGGGGCATCTCATGGGGCCCCTTACTGACCCCGGGCCCTCGGGCAGTGTCCGAGTTTCCAAATGGTCAGTCCGACCCTGGTATATACTATACCTGGCAGATGCCCCTGGAAGCTGGAAATGACACTGCTACTCCCGTGATCACAACTTGATTCCAGGTCCTGTGATGAGCAGCTGCCTGGCTGCATTGCAAATACAGGAGGTTGAAAGCTCTGCATGGGCACCATTCAGAGAATGCCTTGAAATTTCCAAACAAATGCAACATTTTCTTTAATTGGATGAGGTGGAGTGACATCTGCCTCTCCACCTCATCCAACCAGGGAACGCTTTGCATTCGCTAATTGGATGGATTCTCTGAATGGTACCCTTGCTGAGTCTGTTTACAATACAGCAGCTGCTGGGCACGGGATGTGGAAGCTAGTGGTGATTACTGGATTAGCAGTATCTACTGCAGTGATTTCCAGCTTCCAGGGGCATCAGCCAGGTATGGTATATACATAGTTACAATGGTCCATTGGTATGTAAAAAAACATCCATATCTGGAATTCCTCTTTAAAGCACTTCTAAAATACTTACCTGAATTTGGTTCAGAATTGAATTAAAGTTATATCCTATCACTGAGCCCGCTTTCCTCCAGTATATTTATAGTAAAGGCTTAGAAACTTCCTTATACAAGGTCAATTCCTAACCCTCTCATCATTTCAGGATCTTATTTGGTATTGAGTCTTTTAAAGCTGCAATTTCCCAGAAGTCTATATAAAGCCGTCCACAGCAGACTAATCTGAATAGACAAATTCACATTTTCACAAGAGAAGCTGGCACTTCCAGGCTGTTCCCAGCAGCAGTTTGGTTGATATACTTTCTTATTTATTATTAAAATGAAAAATTGTTCTTTCTCTTTGTGTGAATGACAGTTATAATGCAGTGCAGCCTTTTCAAATCCTTAAAAGCGTAGGCTTTAAATACAACAATGTTTATTTCTGAAGGACTGTTGCCACCTTGTATTAGAGTTATTCAGATCCAACTTTTTTTTTTTCACAATTTTAAAAATTAAATAAAAGAACCATACATAAGGTTCATCACTATATACTGTATGAAATAAATGAATTTCGAAGTACAGACTCTTGAATGTATAAACATGCAGCCCTCATATGAGAATTGTAGTGAAGTTCTACAGATGGTGAGGGAGTCTTTGCAGCAACAAGTCCCAGAAATCCCCAGAAATCACGATGTAGTCCCATGGCACCCCAAGTCCTTTGATCTGCTAACATCTCTAAGCATGGATTAAAGCCGTCCCTCCTCTTGCCTGTGAATTATGTTTTCTCTATCGCAGTAGAGACTTCATTACTCTTTTATGGAATGATTATCTAAACCAACCGTGGGCATCCAGCGTCCCTCCAGCTGCTGCAGACTTTTAAGTTTCAGCACGCACTGACTACCAGGAGCCAACAGAGCATGCTAGGAGATGTATGTCCTGACATCGGGGGGGATGAATGTTGCCCATGGCTAAATAAACACTTAACTGCACTTTATATTTATATTTTATTACAAAAAAATCATCATCAGTCATTTCCTGAACTCTTTTTTATGCATGTTCCCACTGACAATCCTGTGATCATGCTTTGTGTAAGGCTCCATGCACACTAGTGTTTTGTAAGTTCCTAAAAGCTATTAACAGCATTTTTTTCTGCTCCTAGAAACTAAATTGTGTTCTCCTATGTGTCCATGCACGCTACTTTAGTCTATTAGCAATTTTTGAGCTTCTGCGTCTAGGAGCAAAAGTAAAATTGTTTTTGTTTTTTGGAGCATTTTTCTAGCAGAAAAAAAACCCCGCTAAATCAGTGGTTCTCAACCTTCCTAATGCCGTGACCCTTTAATACAGTTCCTCATGTTGTGGTGACCCCCAACCATAAAATTATTTACCCAGTAATTATAATTCATGAGTGTCGTTTTACCTCCAATACTGCTGCTTTCAACACAGTAGCTGCTTTTAACAGAGTAGCTGCTTTCAACACAGCAGCTGCTTTCTACACAGTAGCTGCTCTTTACACATCGGAAATATGTGTTTTCTGATGGTCTTAGGGGACCCCTGTGAAAGGGTCGTTCGACCCCCAAAGGGGTCGCGACCCACAGGTTGAGAACCACTGCGCTAAATGCTCCTAAACGTTACTAAAATGCTCCTAATAGCTTTTTTTCTAGCTTTCTACGTTTACATGTACTGTAGAAATGCTAATAAAATGCCATCGCTCCTAAATGCTTCTGAATGCTACCAAACAGCTATTACCAGGATTTTTTATCCAGCGTTTTTAAAAGCTAGTGTGCATGGAGCCTAAAACTAGATGCAAGCCCTAACTAGATGACATGTAGTTGGCTAAAGCACTAAGGGGTTGATTTACTAGAGGCAAATAGACTGTGCACAGCCGCATATATGTGAACCAGGACTTAGTGTCTACATGCTTTCACCATTCCTCCCAAATGTCCCTCATTTGGAGAAATTGCCCTTCTTTTGAAACCAAATACCCCTATCCCTCTTTCCTCCTCAGTTGTCCCTTTATTTGGTCCAATGAAAATTTTACATATAATAGTAATGACTTAACCCCCCCGGTCACATCAAGCTCTTACAGTGAAGTCGCACGGTTTCACAGTCGTGGGACATGCCGATTTCAGGTATGATTTGCAAAACATCTGACACAGATGTCTATGCAAATCGAACCAAAAGTAGTGCATGTACTGCTTTAGAAATCAAGTCAGAACCACACCGATATGACCGCTGTAATTGTAGACAATAGGGTGCGGGCTGGCATGCGATTTGCAAGTTGCATGGCATGCAAATCGCATGCCAAGTTGCACCCAGTGCGAACGGGGTCTTAAAGGCCAACTCCAGCCAAACATTCTTTTTGGTTTTGGACAGACTTGGGAAGTGCAGATATATATACTTTACTAGGTTTTTTTTTTTTTGCTGTCTCTGTCTCCATTGGAGAGATTTCACCTCACCTTCTGTCCCTGTAATACCAGAATCAGAAATGAGGGGAGCAGTTGTTACTAGGGCAGGAAGACGCAGACAGTACTAATAAACTGGCAGGAATTTTCAACCCTCTGCATTTTACATAAAACAGTATATTTTTGTAGTCTGTGTCCCTAATCACAAACAGAAAAATCAGCACAAGGGACAAAGGTTAGTAGAATATATGCCGTAGAGTATAAGCTGTACTACAGTTCTATAAACAGAGGGCATATAGATGATTGGTAGTTCTGTTTATAGATACTTCTGGGGGTGGGGAGCAGGGCAGAGGAAGATTTTCATTAAGAGAAGAAGAATCAGCACAAGGGACAAATCCTACTGATTGTAAGTTATGTCCCTTGTGCTGATTTTTCTGTTTGTGTTTTTGTTGTACTTTGGCTATAAAATAAAAACCTGGCAGAGGGTCTGTTTTGTTCCCACTTTGCAAAAGAGTGAAAAACTTTTGTCGGGGGGTAAGGACTGAGGAAAGAGAAGTCATATGCTGTATTAAATTTTGAAGGTACCATACATTTACTGTTTATTTCTGCCTTTATATCATCACATGCTGACATTTTAGCCATGATAATACATTTAATACTTTAAATAAAACTTGTGGCAGCACAGGAACCAAAGCAAGGTATATTCTGTGCCAAGCTGAATATTTACTTCCACTATATGATGTACTGTAATACTGCTTTGTGGCATCCTATGCCAATTTTAATTGAACAGCAAAAAGACAGTTGAAAGACATTTAGTGTGTTTATTGACTTTGGAAGGATTATTAAATGATCATACTGTTACTTGTCATTCATTATTCGGGGTTAAGAATACATTACTCATCTTCAATTCTAGAGAAACCTCCTTCAAACAATCCTGCTCCACCAGTACCATGACCGCTTATGATACAGTCATTGACCTCTATTCTCCAGTAAATGTTTTATATTAAAATCACTGAAAACCAGCTTACCCAAAGGGAAATATTCAGGAAGCTTCTTCAGATAGATCTCTTCATCTTTCTCCAGGAAAACACAGATGATAATACGGTCAAACTGAGAAGAAATGTACACATTGCTGTATTAATATTTAATGGTCACATTTTCACACATTTTCTTGCTTTTAAGGAAACTTTCATGGCAGAAAAGTAGGAGCTGTCTTTGATGATTTGTTTTTGTAGGAACAAGCTCCAGGACTGTCATCCTCATTCTTTCTTCACTACTTGGTGAGTCACTAACCCGGAACAAGCAGTTATATATGAAGTATTAGGGGACCTGATGGGCATCCTTGCTTGAGGTCAGCAAGTACGTAAAGCAAGGATCACCATGACAGCCCAGAGCATGCATCTTCAAAAACAAGCAATGGCAGATTCATGAAAGGTCCCTGTTAGAGGAGATTAGGAAATATTATGAGGGAATAAGAAAAAAGGAAGACAAGGATATGAGGAAGTGCAAAGTAATCCAGGAGGAGACACATGATGGTTAAAGTATTAAAGCACATCTAAAGGATTCAATTGTTTGATATTTTTAATCACTTGCCTACCGGGCACTTTTACCTTCCTTCCTGCCCAGACCAATTTTCAGCTTTCAGCGCTCTCATACTTTGAATGATGATACAATTGCACGGTCATGCAACACTATACCCAAACTAAATTTTTAGCATTTTTTTGAGACAAATAGAGCTTTCTTTTCGTGGTATTTGATCAGCGCTGGAGTTTTTATTTTTGCTAAACAAACTAAAAAAGACCAAACATTTGGAAAAAAAAGTTTTTCTTAGTTTCTGTTATAAAGTTTTGTAAATAAGTAATTTTTTTCCTTCACTAATGGGCACTGATAGGCTGCACTGATGGGCACTGATGAGGAGTCACTGATGGGCTCTGATGAGGCTGCACTGATAGGCACTGATGAGGAGTCACTGATGGGCACTGATAGGCTGCACTGATGGGCACTGATGAGGAGTCACTGATGTGCACTGATAGGCTGCACTGATAGGCGGCACTGATGGGTGGCACTGATTGGCACTGATGAGGCTGCACTGATAGGCACTGATGAGTAGTCACTGATGGGCACTGATAGGCTTCACTGATGGTCACTGATGAGTAACTGATGGGCACTGATGAGGCTGCACTGATAGGCACTCTTAGGCAGCACTGATGGGCGGCACTGATGGGCACTGTTAGGCGGCACTGATGGGCGGCACTGATGGGCATTGTTAGGCAGCACTGATGGGCACTGTTAGGTGGCACTGATGGGCATTGATAGGCAGCACTGATGGGCACTGTTAGGCGGCACGGATGGGCAGCACTGATATAACTGATGGGCACTGATTTGCAGCACAGATGGGCACTGATGGGCACTATTGGCCGTACTGATGGGGCTAAACTGATCACCAGGAAACTGATGATCAGTGCCCTGATGATCAGTGTAGATGTCCCCCTGTGAAATGCCGCTTACCGGCTCTCCTCTCCTCATGCGCTATCAGCATGAGAAGAGGACTGCTGATAACCGGCATTTCCTATTTACCCAGTGATCAGCTGTGATTGGACACAGTTGGTCACATGGTAAAAGCGGCTTTGATTGGCACGTTCCTTAGTCATGTGATTAAGGATCGCACGCTGTGTACGCCCCGGGGGTGTGCGGTTCTGGGAGTACAACCAAGGACGTCCTCCCAGAACTAGCCAACCACGCTGTAGCTGTCTTTTGGCAATAGAGCTTTTGGGAACTAGTTAAAACATCTTATACTTACCTGCTCTGTGCAATGGTATCGGACATAGTCGCCCTGAACATCCTCTTCTGTGATCCCCCGCTGGCTCTCCTTGCTTCTCCTTGTCTGTATCTATCCCCATAATCTCAAGGTTAAAGACCTTGGGCATATGAGGTAAAACTTAAAAATCTTCAACCAAAATTCCAAGAGTGTATTTCGTTCGTCCTGGTCCTTCTGCCACTATTATTGGTCTAAAGTCACTTTTCCCACTTTGCATAGAATAGGGGAGTGTTAAAACTTTCCTTTTTGTAATCTGGATCATCTGTGTCTCATTAGGGAGATAACTATTCACTTCCTGTCCTATACACATAATAGGAAATGAAGGATTTCCCCTTTTAGAAAGCTGTGAGTGGAGCAAGTGTCCTCAATGGAAGATGTCCACTCTTTTCCTGTTCTGGCAGCAACTCAAAAACCTGTATTGACCCTTACTACGATTTTCACAGTCTCAGTGACAGTGTTACACTAATTGAGTTTGGAATTAATTTTTTTAACTTTTACACTTAGGTTTGTTTACATGTGGCAGCAAAACTCCAATCTAAATCATTACTTCTTGAAAAAAAAAGACTTTTAAGGTAGTTTTGGTAGCAGCTTCTGATTTTGTATCCAGCAGCAGCAGGTCTGAATTAAAACCAGAGATCTAAAAGTTATATGTTTACTCTTAAAAAATAAAGCCAAAGTTCTCAGCTTTATTGAAAGTAGCTGATGGAAAATAGTTCAATATTATATGTTGCGAGCTTCTTTTTTTCCAGCACCACACTGCATTGTCTTAAAAGTTTAATAAAATGTCAAAACAGTGTACAAAGACACTTCAAAACCACAACTCCACACTACTCTATCTCCCCACTTTCCCATCCCCATATCCCAAATTATTCCTAAAATTTTCAAAGTATTGATTTGTTTGGTAGAAATTGGCTAGCATCAGAACAGTATATGAGCTCTTGAATAAGCACGAATAGAGAAGGCAGGTTTTGCAATAAAAAGTAGAGTCTATTTTCTGAGAAGCAATAGCCACAAATATTGTAAAGTGGCTGCACAGTTTGTAAGCAGCCTGGTTAGGCAGCAATATAAGAGGTAGAGAGGAGGCAGGCTTTATCTTGAAATAAACATTACAATGCATTATTTGAGAAATAATATGCAAAATATTGTACAGTGGCTGGCTGAACAGTGCAGCTCCAGATGGCAGCAGGCATCAGTTGCCATCTGGAGCTGCAAAAATAAATAAAATACAGTATAACCACCCCTAAAGTCCAGTGTTCTGAGCTCCACTTTACACAAGCTTTTTGTACTACAACCCTCCCAAGATCATCTAGTATAAATTTCCTGGCTTGATTTACCCCAGAGTGGCAAATTCCTAGCCATGATGTATTATTTTTTACTTTACTATTCTTTTGTTTTCCCATTTTTTAAATATATTGTATTTTTCGGTATTGATACGGTGGTTAGGCTGCACACAGGCTGCCTGCCCTTCCACAACACGGGGGAGAGCAGACAGCAGCAAATAAAATACAAAAATAAATACATAAAAGGAAAAGACCATACTTAATCGAAAAATGTAGACGTTGACAATTGAAGAGTTAGCTAGCAATCAGCTCCTACAGAAAGATATTGGTCTTTAAAAGGATTTAAATGTACTTCAGCACTGCGCTTCTAGGAACTCAAGTATAGTTTGTAAAGTATATGTAAACCCAACCATTAAAATCTCATATAAGATTTAAGTAGATAATATCACTTTTAAAGTGTATTTTTGTTTTTGTAGCTTTCATGGAATCCACATGGAAGAAAAATATATTTGAAATATATTTTAAAAATATTCTTCCCAAATATATTGACATATATTTGAAATACTACAATTTTGGCCGTATTCAATATATTTCAAAATATATTTCAATATATATATATATATATATATATATATATGTATATATATGGTATATTGCATGTTGAAATTACAATTAAATTACAAATATTACAAAATATATGAAAAATATTTTGAAAAAAAAAAAAATTTTTAAATATATTCTTCAGATTTTTTTTAACATATAAAAAAGTCATTTTAACATATATTTTTACATATACTTGTAAATGCATTCCAAAAATTTAGATCAAAAGTATTTTTAAAGACATATAGTATATTTGAAAATGTATTTTTATATTTCAAATATATTTCAATACATTTGGGAAGAATATTTTAAAAATATATTTAAAATATATTTTTCTTCCATGTGGGAAATAACAGCTAGTGATACTGATAAAATGGTCCTTGTTTGGGCATTTTGTTTTATAGGATGACAACACTCTGCCCCATTTTCCTACAATCTCACATCTTGCAAAACCCCTGTCAGATACTCTCATAAAGGAAACAATAAGCTTCTGTATTATTGCACACTGCACAAGCATATTACAGTATTATTACCAATTAAAAAAAAGCCTGTGGAAAAACAATTGCAGTCAGCAACAATTAAAGTGGTTGTAAACCCTTACATATACCCAGTGAAGTGACTGGCCTCAGGTGATACACAGAGATGAAACAAATCCTCCTACATAAGTTGTAGCTATCTACCTGCAGTCTTCTCTTTTCTACACCCATTCAAAGTCCTGAATTTATAAAGCTTGTCTGAAAGTTCAGAAAAAAAGGGCATGGAGATCTGAAATTATATACCGCAGATCTCAGTCAGGAGAGCTCTGAAAGCTGATTGAAGGGAAGAGACACACCCCCTTCATACAGCAAAAAGGAACAAAGCTACAGCTGTCAAACTGCTGGAGGTCCCTCACCTGTCACCATTTTTCTCTTGGTGTCAGGAAATCTTGCCAGAAGTGACTCATGCAGACAGCAGAGGAACAAAGCAGCAGACAGAAATGCAAGCCGACAATCCCCTCAGGATGGATCAGATCTGCGGATTAAGCATAATGGATCGGAATCCGATCCATTATGCTCCCCAATCCGCAGATTCGATCCATCTTGCGGGGATCGTCGGCTTGCTTTAAAAATTACCTTTTCGTGGGGAGATAAGTTAACCCTGTATAGGTTGCAAGCCAATGATCCCCGCAGGATGGATCGGATCTGAGGATTGGGGAGGATAATGGATTGGACTCTGATCCATTATGCTCAATCCGCAGATCCGATCCAACCTGCGGGGATCATCGGAAGGGGTGTCACCAAGTGTTACCGGACAGGGTGACACCAACCCTAGGGACGCCCCTGATCAGTCTATTTTCCTTACTGCAGAGACCATTGTAGCATTGGGTTATTTCCTATTGCTTTGTTTTACCCATTACTTTATACTGGAAATAATGAAAACAGAACTACAGAACAATATAAGTATCCATTTAAAATATTTATGAAGCTGGTCTGGACACTGAAGGAAACTTGTCATGAATAAACTATGCAGACTGCCATCACTTCTTCTGCAAATACTATTTCTCTGGCTGTCATGCTGACTCTGTTAGTTCTATACTTCCTGATCTACATTCTTGTTCCAGGTCAGTGGCTAAGTATTGAAGTCAGTGGATCAACACTAGGCCAGGCAACTAGCATTTTCAGGAAAGAAAACTATGGCAGCCTCCATATTTATCTCATGACAGGTTTCGTTTAAGCTGTCTTCTAACTTGAAAAAATATATGCATATTCTGAATAGTTTGTGATTGTTGAAATAATCTTTTATTGTTAATAAATTTCTGTTTTACACAAATTACAATATTAGACATTACAAGCGTACCTTGGTTTACAAACGCCTCACCTCGGTTAACGTTTTTGAAATTTTGAAAAAATGAAAATCCATTGAAAATAATGGCTTGGTTTACAAACTCTTTCAATGCATTTACAAATTTTTTTAAATCATGTCTCTGTACAGTATTTATGCCTTTAAAGTGCACTTTATAAAGAGTTTTGAACAGATAAGACTTTTTTTTACTTTTTTCTGACCTTCGGAATGGATTAATTGGTTTTCAATGCATTTACAATTTTTTTTTATCATGTCCCTGTACAGTACTATGCCTTTAAAGTGCACTTTATAAAGAGTTTTGAACAGATAAGACTTTTTTTTACTTTTTTCTGACCTCCGGAAAGGATTAATTGGTTTTCAATGCATTTACAAATTTGTTTTTTAATCATGTCCCTGTACAGTATTTATGCATTTAAAATGTACTGTATAAAGAGTTTTGAACAGATAAAACTTTTTTTTTTACTTTTTTCTGACCTCCGGAACGGATTAATTGGTTTTCAATTCATTTACTAATTAATTTTTAATCATGTCCCTGTACAGTATTTATGCCTTTAAAGTGCACTTTATAAAGAGTTTTAAACAGATAAAAGCCTTTTTTCAACTTTTTTCTGACCTCCGGAACGGATTAATTGGTTTTCAGAGCATTCCTATGGGAAACCATATTTCGGTTTACAAATTTTTCGCAATACAAGAACGCAATAAATTTGTAAACTGAGGTACACCTATATATAGATTTTCAGCAGAGTTGTGCTGAAAATCAAGTTAGCATAAAAATATTTCCAGCTATTCTGACCCCAGTTCTTAACTATTCATACCTAACCTTCTGTATGAGTGAGTAGATCAGCTGCAGGCTTACTGTAAAGTGTTATAAATTTATTTTACTATGTTTTTCACAAGTTTGCTTTGCAACAGTGATACTTTAAGCTGGCAATAACATTTGACCTCAGCTGAACATTTACAGTTGTGGCCAAAATTATTCAACCCCCAATGCTGTAAAGGGGTTTAGGGACTATAGTGTACATTTGGAATTGTATTCAGAATCAAATCCTACAAGGACGTTGTAACTACCCAAATGCAACTAAAATGACATCAATTGTTTATGTAATACAGTAGTAAATGGTTCTTATGTGGTTTCTTCATTGCCACAATTATTCAACCCCTTAAAGACTACCACTCTGAAGAACAGAGGTTCATACAGGTGCTTTCCATCAGGTATTGAAAACACCTGTGGATGTCACCGAGCAGCAATCAAGCATAATAAGCACCAATTAGGCAGCTTTAAAATGACTGTGATACTCAGCTCCTTCTAGACATTTACTGGTGTGGTTACAAACATGGTGAAGGCAAGAGAATGGTCCAGGAAGACAAGAGAAGAGGTGATTTCTCTTCACAGGAAGGGCAATGGCTATAAGAAGATTGCAAAGATGTTAAACATACCAAGAGACACCTTAGGAAGCATCATTCGCAAATTCAAGGCAAAGGGCACTGTTGAAACGCTACCTGGTCGTGGCAGAAAGAAGATGCTGACTTCGACTGCTGTGCGCTACCTGAAGCGTAGAGTGGAGAGAAGTCCCCGTGTGACTGCTGAGGAACTGAGAAAAGATTTGTCAGATGTGGGTACAGAAGTTTCAGCCCAGACAATAAGACGCACACTGCGTAATGAAGGCCTCCGTGCCAGAACTCCCAGGCGTACCCCCTTGCTGTCTCCAAAGAATAAGAAGAGTCGACTGCAGTATGCCAAAAGCCATGTGGACAAACCACAAAAGTTGTGGGATAGTGTTCTGTGGACTGATGAAACAAAATTAGAACTGTTTGGGCCCATGGATCAACGCTATGTTTGGAGGAGGAAGAACAAGGCCTATGATGAAAAGAACACCTTGCCTACTGTGAAGCATGGTGGAGGGTCAATCATGCTTTGGGGCTGTTTTGCTTCTGCAGGTACAGGGAAGCTTCAGCGTGTGCAAGGTACCATGAATTCTCTTCAGTACCAGGAGATATTGGATGGAAACGTGATGCAGTCCGTCACACACCTGAGGCTTGGGAGACGTTGGACCTTTCAACAGGACAATGATCCCAAGCATACCTCCAAGTCCACTAGAGCATGGTTGCAGAGGAAAGGCTGGAACATTTTGGAGTGGCCATCGCAGTCACCAGACTTAAATCCGATTGAGAACCTCTGGTGGGACTTAAAGAAAGCAGTTGCAGTGCGCAAGCCTAAGAATGTGACTGAACTGGAGGCCTTTGCCCATGAAGAATGGGCGAAGATACCCGTAGATCGCTGCAAGACACTTGTGTCAAGCTATGCTTCACGTTTAAAAGCTGTTATAACTGTAAAAGGATGCTGTACTAAGTACTAAGATTGAATGTCACTTGGGGGTTGAATAAAACTGATAATGCTGTGAGCACAGAAAAGACATTTGTGGTTATTTCATTATAACTGTTATGTTATATTTGTCTGACCTACAAGTGCCTCTTTAATGTAAATGTAAGCAAGATGACTGAATGATCAAAAGCAATGTCAAACTGGCCAAAACACTCAATTTCAGTGGGGGTTGAATAATTTTGGCCACAACTGTAAATATGAAGTAACCCTAACATTAACCCTTAACCTAAAACTTAGAACTGAAAAGGTGGAAATTTGCTATGTTATAGGGAACATTTGAAACATTCAAAGTACCTAAGCTGTACCTCGAAAATCTACCTTTTTACTTAAATTCTGTGCCTTAGGCTTCAAAACTGTATACAGTATCTGCAGTGTGAGATCAGCTAAGCCACTGTCAATCTCAGGAGAGGAGTGAGATTTGGTGATATCATTACTGTACTGCTTACTATTCTCCTTGCTGGAGAGGAAGCTGTACCTGAAGACCTGTGGTCAAAGGAACTTCCTGCTTCTGCTGTTTCATTCTGTGGATCTATTCATTCTGCATGTAGACAGGTGCAGTCTGTTTTCTCCACTGTCGGTGGTACTCTAGCCTGGATTGGAAGTCCAGGGGAACCTGGTTTCTCTATGTTTTCTTGGGTCCTGGAGCAGCATTTTTCAGTTACTGTTTAATAAAAGTGGGCTAACAGGCCCTTACGTTTAGTTCCTGTCTGGCATGAACTCACTAAAAAAATGCATCTACTGTTGAGCTAAGCATCCCCCATATCACACAGGGGTTGAATCATTATCCATGTTTTAAACCCCCCAAAAAAGCTTTTGATTTAAGATAATCCTTAAGGCTGCATTCATGTACTAATCTGCCCTATCTAGATGCACTGTTCGTACTGTTATCCAATGCTTTTACTCAAACATTTACACTGCAATGCTCCAAACAGCTGCTCAAATTCAGTTATAATGGGAATCGGTTGTGTATTTTTATTTAGAGTTGGCGTGAATATTGTTCAGTCAAAATTGTACCACAGCTCAAACTTAGAGGCAGTGCAGGTCCACGATAAGGACCTGCGTACATAAGCCTGAGCTTTCTACTTCCCAAAAACAAATGGGAATGCAAAAACAGCTTGAAGCAGCTTGATGCCACTTTGAAAGAGGTCCGATGTAGGTCACCAGGAGGTAACTGGAGTGACACCTTAAAAGGATTTTAGAAGCATCTCAAACTGATCTTCATACAAGCTGAATAGACTTGATAGCATGTTGTATTCACTAGAGATGAGCGAATCGAACTTGGCGAAGTGGAATTCGTTTCGAATATTAGGAAAAATTCGATTCGCGCCGAATCCGAAAATTAGCAAACTTCGGATGCATGAATCGAATTTTTCCCGATCGGCCGATTTTCATCCCTTCTACAGCCGTCAAAAAGTGTCCCTGCAGAGAGCTCCGCTATTTCTGACAGTTCTCTGACAGTTCCTTCACATTTACAGCGGTTGAAACATTGTATCTATTTGTTTCCATTTAGGATACAGATGTTTTTATTTGGAAACAAATAGATACAATGTTTCATCCGCTGTAAATGTGAAGGAACTGTCAGAGAACTGTCAGAAATAGCGGAGCTCTCCGCAGATACACTTTTTGCTGTACTGGAATTCTTCTTATTTTCATCCTACTTCTTTTTCTTCTTCTTCTTCATCCTCATCCTCATCCTCTTCTTCTTCTTCTTCATCCTCATCCTCTTCTTCTTCTTCTTCTTCTTCATCCTCATCCTCTTCCTCTTCTTCTTCTTCTTCATCCTCATCCTCTTCTTCATCCTCATTCTCTTCTTCTTCATCATCATCCTCTTCTTCTTCATCCTCATCCTCTTCTTCTTCTTCATCCTCATCCTCTTCTTCTTCTTCTTCATCCTCATCCTTCTCTTCTTCTTCATCATCATCCTCATCCTCTTCTTCTTCTTCCTCACCATCATCCTCTTCTTCTTCTTCATCCTCATCCTCTTCTTCATCCTCATCCTCTTCTTCTTCTTCTTCTTCTTCATCCTCTTCTTCTTCTTCTTCTTCTTCTTCTTCATCCTCATCCTCTTCTTCTTCTTCTTCATCCTCATCCTCTTCTTCTTCTTCATCCTCATCTTCTTCTTCTTCTTCTTCATCCTCATCCTCTTCTTCTTCTTCTTCTTTTTCTTCTTCATCCTCATCCTCTTCTTCTTCTTCTTCTTCTTCATCCTCATCCTCTTCTTCTTCTTCATCCTCATCCTCTTCTTCTTCTTCTTCTTCATCCTCATCCTCATCCTCTTCTTCTTCTTACTATTCACCCATCTACACAAGCTCAAATTGTGAACAAACTTACAAACAGAAAACCTGTTTTCCAAAAGATGTAACCTTAAGGCAGGGGTGCGCAACCCATAGAGCTCAGAGCCCCCCGGAGGTGGCCCTTGACCTCACACTGAATGCCTGAGTTTTGGTTCACTTTCTGAAAGTGCACCACACCTGCAGGATATAAATGACGTCTATGGCAAAGCACAGCTAACCTGCAGGAAAAAAGCAGGTGCACTGTGCTGCACCTATGGTGTGGGTAAACTGCAGTGCATCAGTATGAAAGCAGCCTTATAGGGGGCTCAGGACAGAAAAAGATGTCCTTACCACACCCCCCAACCACTAGCGTAGCATCAGGGGTTGCTATGCCGACCCCGCCCCATGCTCCACAGGTCCGTTCGGCCTCCCAGTCATATACTGTTTTACACTTGGACAGGATGGGTGGAGGGGGCAGCATATACAGGAAGCAATCCTCTATATTTCCCTCCTACAACCGCTGATAGCTGGCTTCTCCTGGCATTCAGCGGCTGCAGGAAGAAAAGGTTTATTATGCTATTCAAAATAATAAATTCAAAATTCTGAACCTTTTCTTTTAATTGGAGCCCAGTTACCAAGTCACTTAAGTGGCCCTCGCTCTCCATAAAGTGGAGCACCCCTGTCTTCAGGGGTAATTCACGACTAATTACCATTTTAATTTTCCCAGCACTCCTTTATACAGTGAGCACAAACTTCTGTTTATTTTGCCTTACATTTTCTACATGTCTCAAATCTAATTTATTATCCAGTTGCTATCGCATTCCTTTTTTTAAAGGCATGTATCCTTGGAATACTTTGTTTTCCATGGGTAACTGATTATATTTCATTATGCTGTTTGCCTTTTGTTCTGTTCTTTTTTGTGAAAAAAATGAAGGACATCAATTGGAAGTTACAGATTTCTAAAGAAGAAAACAATGTTACTGCACATGGTGAACAGACCATGGCAAGACTGAACAGGTTTGGTTTTCTGTCTTTTTGATCTTTGTGCCATGTTCTTATCAAGCTGATATTCTCCCTATGTATCTGTAGCTTTCATTTGCCATCTCTTTTCCAACCCCCCCCCCCCCCAAAAAAAAAACAGGACATCACAATCATTAATCTTCCCTAAATTATTTTTAAGCCTCTTCTGGCTAGACCACCCACCTTGTCCTTGTGTTCCTCCAGATAGCCCCTAATGGTTTCCAGTGCTACATCAGCAGCCTCCTCAGAGGGGTATCCTGGTTAAAAAACATGTTATATAAAATCAAACAATGTCACCAATATCAAAAACTTAACAAACACCATTGGCTGCTTACTCACCAAATACTCCAGTAGAGATACATGGGAAAGCCTAAAAAAAATTTGTATAAATATTTGTTATTAAATAATTTTTTTTAATATCGTAAATTTTTATTAAGGGCCAGTGCCCATTTTTTAAAACTGAACATAGTTACAACAACACTTTAAGTGTAAATGTTGCAATGAAAGAAAACCATCATTAGTACAGAAGAAAACCAAATCAGGAGAAATATGAAGGTAAATAAACAGCATGGTAATCTGCACAATTCAAAAACATAAATCAACATAAACCTGCACATCATTAGATTACATTATTTGTCAAAGGCATGTTACCTGGAAAAGTGTCTGGACTATATAAAGGGGGGGGGGGGGGGTATAGGGAGAGAGGAAAGAAGTCTACCAAAGGGAGAATTATCCCATAGCTCCCAAATAGAGTGAAAGTGATCTGAGTGTTCACCCACTAGAGCTGTAAGATATTTCATTTCCCTGATTTCAGAGGGAATTGTGTTGATGTCCCAATATTTATGGACCTGACTGTATATAACATGTTTAACAATGGAGAGCACATGGATAGTAATTACTGAGATTTTAATTAAATTATTTTTAATAATTTATGTTAGTTTCAGTAGTTTTTTTTTTAATGGAATGTGTGGGCTTTTTGATGTTTTAAAATATACATGTAAAAGAGATTGGCTTTATGTAAATAAATATGTTACCATTTTAAAAACGTTATATGAATAACAGAAATATACATGATATCAAGTCATGTGCCCTTGAGATTTCTTTTTTAGATTGCAAACTGCAGAACACTTGCATCACTATATAGAAGATAGAATGGAGGTTTACATTTTTCTTTATTTCTACGATTAGTCATTGGTGCCATATGGTTATTTATTTTGTTGATGAGATGCAATTAATATTACAGAAAAATAATAAAAGTCACAGTGATCCATGGATTAGTTAGATAGCAAGCATAACTAGAGTAAATGTATTATCATGCAGGAAGGCTACAGTCAATACGTCTATTGAACCACTAGAGGTATTCATGGTCTGCAATGATAAATGGACAGAAAAGAGAGGGGGTTGTGAGAGGAAAGAGGAGGTATAAAATAAATGGAAGTATTACAGATTTGTTAAGCCTGACAATGAATGAATAGGAAATGTAGAGCAGCTAAGTACTAGAGAATTTTAAATAAGGACACATATTCCACATCTAAAGCTTTACAGTTAAAGTATTATTAAACCCTCGGTGGTTTTTTTTTTATAAACTGAGCACAAAAAAATGAATATTTCAAAGAAAACTATTTGTTAAAATTCTTACAACTTTCAATGCTGCTGGTTCCTGTGCTCTTTGCAGCTTTCCTGAACTTCCAGTTTTTACAAGAAGAAGGAGTTAAAGGAGAAGTACAGACAAAGCTTGTTTGGCTGTACTTCTCCTGTGGACCCGTTTTCAGCTGACAGTGGGCTAAAGTCCACTGTTGGCTGACGTCACTCAGCCGGTCCAGGCTGGGAAAAGTTTGCAACCATATGGTCGTGATCACCCAGGAGCCTAGACTGGCACCTGGCTCAGCCTCCCAGAGATCCACTGACAGCCTGAGCCAGCCATTCCCACCACCTCCACAGCCCAGCTTTCCAGTTAGCGCTGGAGGGGCAGAGCAAACAGTAGTGAATGACTGTCCTGGCTCTCTGTTCACAGCGGCAGGGAGAACTGAGCAATCAGTGGTGTCTGATCACTCAGCTCTCACCCTTAGAGCTGACGGGGGACAGATGCAGCATGGGAATGATGCTGCATCCACCTAAGTAAGTATGATTTAAAATAAAAACAAATATTTCTCTTTTAACAGTGCAGAGTGAAGTCTCAAGCCAGTCTGTTAGCTTGAAGCGTGGGTGAGGAGGAAGGAGCAGGGGAGTGCCCTGCCATCCTAGGCTACAGGGTTGTGTATTTCTATTGGTACACATGAATGTAGAGAGACACAACTCTAGACTCTGCATTCAAGGGTGGCTCCATGGGATATTGCAAAAGAAAAGAGCCACCTCGAAAGAAGATCATAGCACAAGCTTATACTGGAACAAAGACATGGATTAAAAAAAAATAAAAAGGCTGCATAATCAGTAAGTGATTAAATCAAATGCTGAAAGTGAAAAAAAGAGGGTTTAAGATAACAATAACAGTATCTCACCAATGAGCGGAGCTTGCCCTCAGATGCCAGATACATGCTGTTCTTGTAGCAGTTACTCAGATCCTCCTTCTGTCTGGGCCCTGGATTTCCCTCCGCCACTGGACCCACTGTATGAATGACATCTAGTAGAAAGAAACCTTGCATTACATTATACAAAGCAATAACACACCACAGCCTGTAATGGGAAGATGGTTTAATCCTAGAGAGAGAACATTTAAAGTGAGAGTGTCATAAACCATCTAGCTCCAATGAGTAGCCTACAGGTATAAGCGTCAACTTGCACTAGAAAGAAAGACAAAGAGAATGAGCTTAATCTATTTATATTTAAGGCAATCACAAGATACTGCCAGGAGATGGCACTTGCATATGGTGGACATTATTCCAGTATACTGCAGGCAGACCTGAAAATTTGCTGTGAAATAGATACAGTGGCCTCCTACTCACATAGCACCACTAATGTCATACCAATATTGATTCAGTATATAGTATTGCCCCTTCTTCACATAACTATGGTCACATGGCATCTGGTGCTTGAATTCTTTCTTTCTTCCTAAGTCTACATACATAGAGATCAGTGTGTCTAGGCTACACATCCATTCTAATAATATACACCACTCATAAGAAATTATACAAACCCCTAACCTACCACCCAGTAGTAGGCTCCTTGTAGCAAGACAAATGTTTGTGCTTCCTTCTCAAGACCCTCTGAAAAATCAGTTTTATCTGCTAAAGTAAAACAATGTGTAGCACTCACCCCCAAAAGGGTCCGCTGATTTGGTCCCAAGGTTCTTTCCCCAACAAGTGCACTAGCAGCCAGCCACACAGTCTTGGTCTCTCTTCTGGCTCAATGATTAGTTTGGGGGTATTCGTTTTTGATGCTTTATTGAAAACTTGAACTAGGATGGGTGCAGGGTAGCTGTGGGATACTCAGGTAACATCAAGTAGTAACTTGATGAAACCTATTTTCCTCCTACAGATTCTAAGCACAGTCTTTGTTGCAACAAATGATGAGCTGAGATGCACAGGGACAGCATGAGCAATGTCCACTTTACACACAAGCTTGCTCCAATGCAAAAGGGAGAGCAGCAGTACACAGTCACTGGGATGTCACATACTGGTCTGTACTCATAAATGTCTCTGGATCATTGGCCTCCTTGCAATATCAGCCAGACATTTCCCCTGTGAACTGTTTGGACTAGATCCCCAAAAAGTTAGCTCCAGCAAAGTTCAGTAGAATAGTCTCTCCCCCAGCTAGCACAGCTGGAACCTCGATGAGTGAATAAAGGAGCACAGCTAAACTGCCCAGAAGGGCAGCAGCCCTTCAGGGTGGTGTCTTCTCCTCCTGGACAAGAACCCCTCTACTTCAAGCCTCAAATTATCTATGCTGCCATCCAGACACCAACTTGGTTTCCTTCCCCAGGGATTGGCTGGGACCACATAAATATTCAGAATATGTAAATCTGACTCTTCCAGCCCACTACATTCGAGAACCATCCAGAGGCACGGGGAAGCAGTCAAACCCACAGACTGTAAAACTCAGAGCAGACCAGAGTAATCACAAGTAGCTCCACTGACTATAGGAGTGCTAAAGAACTAAATTTATCTAACCTAGCATCTATCTAGGAGGGTGCTACAAATGTAAAATTTAAAGGTAAACTCAGTAGTCTTTCTAACTCTAGCACAGTACTGATATTTCATACACAATAAAATCAGAATTCTGAATGACTAGTTTTTTTAGAGATTATTTTTAATAAGTAGTCTTGAAATATTGATGAAGACATAAATTTATAGAACATATTGTATCTGACGTCCAAGAGATGTACGCTGGTATGTTATACTCACATCTGGCGGGAAGTAGGTAGCCACAGGTAATTTTTGCCTGTCCAGTTTCACAGCCACCAAGAGAACTGCATTCATGCTTCAAGAGTTGACCTGCTGCCTGATGTATGCATCCATCCACTGAAAACACAGAAGAAAATGAAGGAGGCATGAAAAGTGAAATTAAAATAAAAGACGTTAGGCTTTGATTATCACAACAACTGAAAATATGAATCTAATCCACAAAAGTACAAACCAGCTTTTAGTACCCAACCAGGGGCGGACTGACAACTTATGGGGCCCCTGGGCAATAGGGGATCATGGGGCCCCTGTGTCCTTGCCCAAACTCAAAAAAGCCTATGAAAAAGGTACCAGGGGCATCTCATGGGGCCCCCTACTGACCCCGGGCCCTCGGGCAGTGCCGAGTTTCCAAATGGTCAGTCCGCCCCTGTACCCAACTAACTCTATGTTGCTGAAGCTTACGTCTAAAAGATTAACAAATGTTACATGGAACAATATCGGAATTAAATAAGTTATTATTATTATTATACAGGATTTGTATAGCACCAACAGTTTGCTCAGCGCTTTACAATATAAAGGGAGACAATACAGCAACAATACAGTTCAATACAAAAGGGCTAGGAGGGCCTGATCCTGGGAGCTTACAATCTAAGTTACGGAAAGCGGTACCATTATTTTGCATGGAAAGTTGGTGTTTTATATTGTAGGCCTGTAATTCTTAGGAATAACTCACTGAAATCTGTCCGAACAAGAGCCTAGTAAACATCCCGGGTAGGATAAAACTTGAAACACGAAATCATAAATTATAATTTAATAAATAATCATAAAAAATAATAATATAATAGTAAATTTAATTCAGTAATATAATCAAACCAAAAACACTGAAATTTGAAATATAGCGCCAAGTTCGCACATCACTGAGCAAAGTCGCAAAATCGTTTTCAGTGTCTGATGACGAATTTCCCCACAAATAATTATCACTCAATTCTGCAAGTGGTTCTAATTTACTATCGCTGTTCTCTAGCTGATCTAAAACCGCTTTTAACCTAAAGGGACGCTTTTTGGACGCCATGGACATTTTTCAGTTTCCAGGTAGAAAGGACAGTCAAAATGCAGGCAGGGCACAGGACAAAGCATTAGGGACAAAATGTATGTGAAATGGTTTGGTACAGTAATGTTATACTATGTGATTTTAGTGATTTTTGTGAATGTCACTTTTTGTCATTTTCAAATTTCCTGCCATTCCGTCCCCCGTATGTCCCGACGCTTGCAGAGGACGGAACCCAGATGACAGATGCCGGCATCCCCCGGATTACATTGCCGGGGACACTGCAGGAGGGACATCGCGGGAGCGCAGGACAAGGTAAGTGATCGAGGGATAGCAGAGCAATGCCGCATGGTAAGCCCGAGTGTAGTTCAGGGTTACTGCTTGTGGTACTGAAACTATACCCTGAGCTACACTCGGGAATACCGCCAGGGAGGCTACTGCATGAAAAACACCAACAAACATGCTACATTCAAAGTCACTTAAATCCCTTTTCTTCCCCATTCTGATGCTCGGTTTGAACTTTAGCAAGTCGTCTTCACCAGGTCTAGATGCCTAAATGCATTGAGTTGCTGCCATGTGATTGGGTGAATAGCATTTTTTTTGTTACCAAGCAATTGAACAGATGTACCTAATAAAGTGGCCAATGAGTATGCAACAATTATAAAGTAGGCATTATCCAAATTTGGCTGCAAAAGTGGAAATACACTTTAAAAGAATGGCAGCAGTATCTGTAGCCTTGGAACTAGCTCCGGAAAACATGGCTTGCTATTAAGAATTCTCAGTTCGTCAAAGAAAATCAGCCTGATCATCTAGTGTGAGACTCACTAGATTAGCTTCACCCCACAATCGCTGTCCTTCTAGCCTGTATAAATGTGACTCTTGCTGTCAATATTGTAAGCTCTCCATCTCTCAGTGTTCTAATCTCCCCCCTACCCTCCCTGCCTCTGTGATGAATCCGCTCACTGTCATGTTATAACTCCTCTCTCTCTGTTGTGTTCTCTCCCCCTGTGGGACACAATTAAATATCATCTCATGAATTGGTTCTAATCTGGTAACTTGTAATTTAGCTGGAAATCAAATCAACAACATATACAGAACAGTCGACCTCTATATATGCAGATTTAAAGGATCAGAAATCAGAGCAAAGTGATTATCCTTCATTTAGATGCAACATTGAGTGCTTTTGTAATAAAATGAAAAATAACAAAAGCTGGGTAAACAAGATTCTTTTAATGGATGACGTAGACGGAATGCTGAGGAATATCAGAATGACGAAGTACATCCACCCAGTAAACATATTTATTGACACTCCACAAGGGTTTCATTGATGAAGGGGCCTTTGAGGTTCTAAAGCTTTCACTTAACTTCAACCTAGCGAGCTATACATTTGTGTAGTTAAAATTGACGTTTTAAAAGAAACCTACTGTGAGAGAAATATGGAGGCTGCCACTGCTGACCTCCTGAAAATGCAAACAGCCTAGGTCTCAATATTGATTCTTTACTTTTAGCACTTCAGTACATTGGTTCATGGCAATGGCCTTTTTGGTGCCGATAAGAGGTGAAATTTGCAAACCTACACAAGTGTCCCTAGGATCTAAACAATCTCCTACTCTAGAGCATCCCTGGTAGATTTACTAAAAATGGAGCACTTAGAATCTGGTGCAGCTGCACATGGTATTCAATCAGCTTCTATCTTCAACTTGTTCAATTAAGCTTTGACAATCAAACCTGGAAGCTGATTTCTATGGTTTCTATAGCTGGTTTCTGTGCAGAGCTGCACCAGATTTTGCAGTCTCTGATTTTAGTAAAAAAAAAACCCACAAGCGTTCTTTTACACAGGCAGCAGGCTCTGAAAAGCGATGCACAATAGTTTTCAATTTAGTTCTGGTGTACAGACTGACAGGAGAAGATACTATCACCCACTAATGATCTGTTTTTCAATCTCAAAGGGCACTTTACATTGGGAGACTGGTCCCTGACTTCTGCAGGCCATACTTGGGTCGAATTCCGAACTCATTTTCTTTAGAAAATCAGAAATTTTGTGCGTTTTGTAATCCAATGGTGCCACCATTGATTTAGAAATTCAACCAACCAAGTCTTCAGTTTTTCAAGTTGCTACAGAAAAGAATTTTCGTGGCCAAGAATTTTCTTTTCTTTCCAGGTCACAGCTTTATATTTCTTGCTCAATTCTCCCATCATTGATTAAAAATTTGTTCCTTTTTCAAAACATTTCCAACATGCCTGATCACTCAAATTTGATGGTCACAAGAAAATCGGACATTTCTATGACCCACTAATGGTTCAAAATTCAAACAAAAACTCTTAGAAAAGATTTTCGAAAAAAAATTCTTTCAGAATTCGACCCGTATATGGTCCGCTTTCCATTGCTGTGTTTGGTGCTCAGTTGTACTGTAGTCCTAGTGACTTTAATGGCCATGTTTGGCAGCTGTAGTGCCTGCCAAACTCGACTGCTGAGTTGAAACTTGCAAAGCGATGCATACACACTAGTCTGAACATCTTGACACAAGTGGGCCTAGGGCAACCATAAAATTAGAAGGCCCATTTATAAATCCAAGAGGCTTTCTTACCAAAAACATGTATTTTCCAAGTATCTCCAGAAAGAGGAACACGATTTGTATTTCGAAGCAGGTATTTACTGTATTTCAAAGGATATTTAATCAGTTACAGAGTTTCTGAGATTTATCCTTACAGTACAATTTAGGCAGAACTACAGGCAAACCCCTAATTATTTTATTTACTTCTTCACTCTCTTCTCCTAGCTTTTTTATTCCTTTTACTGTTTTGAATGTGCATTAGTTTTGGAATGTCAAATTAAAGAGCTTGGTTGGGGGCTGGTGCATTTTGCCATCTTTGCCTTGGGTACTAGAGGACCTTGCATCTGTGGTAGCTTAAATCTGTGTTCAGTAGGATGTGGAATAGTGCCTTTGCTGGAGTTAGTGAAAGGAATAGCGCCCCATCATTGGTGTCAGTGAGAAGAATCATGCCCCGTCATTGGTGTCAGTTGGATTTGGAAAGCCCCCCGGATTGAGGGTGGTCAGTTGCTTTGTATATGCTGTATGTTCTACAGTCTTCCTGTACTGGCTGCATGAGGCCATGGATGGAACTGTACAGGAACAATCAAGCAGAACGTCACTCTGCCTAACAGTACTGACTTATTTACTCCAGCAGTGCTGAAACATTGCCATTCTGTGTACAAAGGCTCCGTTGGTGAGGTGGGGGCAATGAGTAGGACCTTCTCCTTACATAAGCAGGAAAATGGTAAGCAATGGACCATAACTGCGGACAACTAACCTGTGGGCCTTCGTTTTAGAACTGCTGAATTAGGAGGTCTTCCTATTGTTATAAGACATAAGCAACTGGGCTTTTGAACCAACAATTGTTTTGTGGACCACCCTGGAGTGAATGCCTTTTAGTATTCAAAATGCAATGAAGTTGTATACAGCAAGCTGCAGAACCTAAACCAATTAAAGACAAACATTAATAGTTGGATTCCATTTATTTACACTTTTAGACCCACCTGGAGGTGGGAGGAAGTAGAGAGGAAACATTGCTGGAAGTGGCAGCAGAGGAGCATTTCTGGCTTCTGTGGTTGAGCTATTTTTCCCAGGACAAGGGCACCCTCCCCATCTCTTTCCAGATAAAGCAGTAGGAGTAACCCCTTGGCTGCTGCTTCACTTCCAGATGTGACAGATTAAAACAGATGCCTATTAGTGTTTACTCTCTGCTGAGTGTACATCCGTCCAAGGTGGTGGATCCCCTTCGTGAATACTTGCATGCATGCACTTTGCACTTGGCTACATTGCATTTGATCTATATAAGGACAATTATTGATTGAAATTTGCTGATTGATATTCAATATTATATTGTATTACGGACATTACTTGATTCACTTTATTGCACTTTTGCACTGTTTGGCACTTTATCTTCTCTATATATACCTTTGATTATACAAAGTGACTTAACATATATTTATCATATTTATTACTTCACCATTACTAGTAAACAGATTGTGTGTTTATAGTGCTGCACTTTTATATATACATGTTTGCGTTGGGATTGTTGCCTATATCTTGAGTACTAGCAGCTACTATATATTTATTCTCATTTAGCGCTCGCTTGGGAGACTGGTCCCTGACTTCTGCAGGCCCAGGGGCAGACTGACCATTTGGAAACTCGGGCACTGCCCGAGGGCCCGGGGTTAGTAGGAGGCCCCATGAGATGCCCCTGGTACCTTTTTCATAGGCTTTTTTGAGTTTGGGCAAGGGCACAGGGGCCCCATGCTCCCCTATTGCCTGGGGGCCCCATGAGTTGTCAGTCTGCCCCTTGGCAGGCCATATATGGGTCGAATTATGAACTAATTTTCTTTAGAAAATCAGAAATTTCATGCGTTTTGTAATCCAATGGTGCCACCATTGATTTCGAAAATTCAACCAACCAAGCCTCCAGTTTCTCCTCAAGTTGCTACAGAAAAAATTTTTCATGGCTAAGAATTTTCTTTTCTTTCAAGGTCACAGCTTTATATTTCTTGCACGATTCTCCCATCATTAATTCGAAATTCATTAATTTTTTTTAAATTTCCAACATGCCCGATCACTCAAATTCAATAGTCACAAGAAAATCAGCCATTTCTCTGACCCACTAGTGTGAAATTCAAATGAAAATTCTTAGAAAAGATTTTCGAAAGAAATTTCTTTCGGAATTTGATTATACTTCAGACCAACCTGGCTGTGATGCCCCCTGCAAAGAAAGATCTATGCCTCCACAACTCTGTATATCTCCTTTAAGTGTGTATATTCAACATACAATTCAAATGTTACAGAAGATTAATTAAAATGAACAGTAAACGACTATATTCAGCCTGTGCGGAAAACATTTTACGTTGTAGAATGATCTGTCTTTAATATATTCTGCCAGCTCCCAAAGTAAAATACTCAGCTCTGATTTCACTAGCTTTTCATTGAAATTATTTCCGTGAAACTTCCAAGCCCAGAACCAGTTAAACCTCATAGAGAAATGTGTATTTCTTATCTTAGACATGTCTAAAATTGCAGGTAATTGTGTATAACTGTATAGTGAAATTGTCTGTTTGTACTGCACATAATAACAGTCAGTACTCTGATCTTATCTACAGTCACTGTATTAACATTTTTTATTTGGCAAAGAATGGAATGAAGGGAAGCGCACATTACGAATAAAAGCAGAGACCTAATGTAGATTGTGTTTCCTCATTAATGATAACATATTAACTAGATATAAAGAAGAACTCCCGGCAAAAAAATGCATTTGCAGTATGTAAACCTGGGGGTGTTCTGTACACTATTTGTGTACAGAATACCTCCAAAAGAACTCTGCACTATGACACAAGTCAGGTTTTTAGGCACCCTCTGCAACATAAATGTTATTGTTGGCGAGATGCTCCTCAGCAGCTAATCACCTAAAGGGATGCAGACACTGCAACTTTTCTAATCAGAACACCCACAGTGCATCAGCTGATTAAAATAAATTAGGCTGCAATTGCACGGGCATTTAACCACTTGACCTTCAGAGGATTTACCCCCCATAATGACCAGGCCTCTTTTTGCTACTCGGCGCTGCACTAATTCAACTGATAATTGCGCGGTCATGCAATGCTGCACCCAAACGAAATTTACGTCCTTTTTTTCACAGAAATAGAGCTTTCTTTTGGTGGTATTTGATCACCTGTGCGCTTTTTATTTTTCATGCTATAAACAAAAAAAGGCCAAACATTTTGAAGAAAAACAATATTTTTTACTTTCAGCTATAAAAAATATATAGTAAACTCAAAGTTGGTTATAAATTTAGGCCAAAATGTATTCTGCTACATGTTTTTGGTAAAAAAAATCCCAATAAGTGTATATTGATTGCTTTGTGTGAAAGTTATAATGTCTACAAACTATGGTATAGATACTGCAACTTACGCCATTTTTTTGCTATACAGCACTGCGCTAGTTTAACGGACAATTGCGCGGTCATGCAATACGGTACATAAATGAAATTTACATCCTTTTTTTCCCACAAATTGAGCTTTCTTTCAGTGGTATTTGATCGCCTGTGCGGTTTTTATTTATTGCGCTATAAAAAAAAAGGCTGACAATTTTGAGAAAAAAAACAATATTTTGGACTTTTGCTATAAAACATGTCCAGTAAAAAAAATAAAAAAATCAAATTTAGTCATAAATTTCTGCCAAAATGCATTCTGCGACATGTCTTTGCTAAAAAAAACCCCCAATACATGCAAATTAATTGGTTTATGTGAAAGTTATAGCGTTTACAAATGACGGGAAGGATACTGGGATTTTTTGTTTTTTTTTATACTAATAATGGCGGCGATCAGTGACATATGGCGGCGATCAGCGACTTATGGCGGGACTGTGGCGGACATTCTGACATTGGGGGGTACTGACTTGGGGTCACTGACATCCTTAGTGACACCAATACAGTGATCAGTGCAAAAAAAAAACACTGACACTGTACTAATGGCACTGGGGAGGAAGGGTTAAGTTTTTTTTTCAGGGAAAGGGTTAACTGTGTGAGGGGAGTGTTTTACTAGGGGGCAGGGGTGTGTACTGCATCAGACACTGCTGATCGGGAGAGAGAAACTCTTCTGTCCCGATCAGCTTGTCCTGGAGCTGTCAGGGAACTGACAGAAAGCACAGCTACTGCAGCTGTGCTCTCTGTTAGCGATTGCCGCCGATCGCCGGGACATAGCCGGTAACGGCAGAACTTCCCCTTTTGGGCGGACTCTGCTTTAACCACTCTGAGAATCCCAGAGCGGCCACAGCTATTCCTGACTGTTCACACTGCCAGTGATTACCTGATGTGAGCTTGGCTGGATGCACACAAAGTATTCAGGAAATTACAGAAAAAAATCATCTTTATTCCACTAAACTTAAAGTGTTATTAAACCCACAACAGTAAAATCAGTCTGTATATGCAGTAAAGCATGCTTGTTATACTCACTGTGGGACCTAAGGGGCTAATCCTGTGCATTGAGTAAAAACGCAGTTTGATCCTGTCTTCTCTGATCCTCCCCTTCTTCCAGTGTCCCCTCTCTTATCTCCTGATAAGACACATCGTGTGGAGTCATTCTGCACATGCTCAATTTGGTGTGTATTGCTAGAGAGTTTTTTTTTTCTTGGGAGAGTGCATGTGATAAGCACAGGGCCAATCAGCACTGTCCAGACAGAGGGTCAGGGGTTCTGCATTCTTCTAGAACAGAAAGAAAACACCTCCTACAAGCTTTAACATGTGCTCGGCTGGACACTGGTAGAAGTCACAAGACTGCTCTAACTGATGATGAAAAAAGGTATTTAGCAGTTTATATTTACTAAAATAATTAGCATTTTCATGTTCTGTGTACTGTGGGAGACCAGATATAGGGAATGCAGGGTCCTGGGTTTAGTAACACTTTAAGGCTTTAGACAGTATCAAATCTGCTACATTCATATGTAAAGGTCTGGGAACCTCGGGTCAAATTATACATTTCTAAGCATGTCGCCACCTGTAACTCTTCTTGCCATTGAGTGTTGACGCTGAGACATTGACTCACAGACTGGGCCACTCTCAGGATTCACTCATCTAGCCCAAGAGCTTACAAGCACACTGAAGTGCCACCACTCTCTTTACATTAAGGATTCTGCAAGTGTTTACTACTCTGCTTTTGTTTATTGTACAATATTGAAATGACCCTCTATGGGTAGCTGTTTTTTTCCCCCAAACATCTCCTTAGATGAGCATGGAAACAAATGCAGCAAACTTTTAACCAGATCTATTCTTTTTAAAAAATCATGAGCATTAACTCTCAAAATTTAGAACACACAAGGGACTACAATACATAGTTCCTCGGGCATTGCCCAGGCCTTCTATAAATTCTACACTGAATTATCCCATATGGAAGAAAAATATATTTGAAATATTTTTTAAAAATATTCTTCCCAAATATATTGACATATATTTGAAATTCTACAATTTTGGCCATATTCAATATATTTCAAAATATATTTAAATACATATATATATATACAGTAATACCTTGGTTTACGTACGCCTCGGTTAACGGAACTTTCCGTTTACGAATGAAAATCCATTGATAATAATGCCTTGGTTTACGAATGTTTACCGCAATACGAAGCAAGTTTCCCCAGGATGCATTACGTCTGGGAGGTTTATATCTCCGTGCATGCTGGAGTCTGTGTTGCGCCTGGGAGGTTTACACAGTAGCACTGTGCATGCCGGAGTCTGTGTTGCGCCTGGGAGGTTTACACAGTAACACTGTGCATGCTGGAGTTGGTGTTGCGCCTGGGAGGTTTAGCACCATGCATGCTGGAGTCTGTGGAAAGGTAGGGAGGTGAGCTTTGTCGTTTACATGTCTTTTACTGTGTGTTCTGCATTGTGGGGTGGTTTCCATGTCAGCTCATGTGCTGTGCATGCCTGCTACTGTGTGTTTTGCATTGTGGGGTGGTGTCCATGTCAGCTCATGTGCTGTGCATGCCTGCTACTGATAGACTTGGGGCTCTTGGACTGGGTGTGGGTGTACTGTAAAACTTTTTTTTATTTTCTGCTCACTTAGTGACTGTGGTGTCATGGCACCCAAGAAAGCAGCAGAAGCTGAGAAGAGGAAGAAGGAGATGATTCCGCTTGAAGTCAAGAAAGAAATCGTCAGGAAGCAGGAAGGAGGAATGCGATTGACTGACCTTGCCAAAGAGTATGGAAAGAGTGCATCCACAATCGGTACCATCCTAAAGATGAAAGAGAAGATAACTGGAAGAGATGCAGCCAAGGGAGTCACCAGGGTCTCCAAGCAACGGCCTCCTGTTCTGGAGCAGGTCGAAAAGTTGCTCCTGCTCTGGATTGAAGAGAAGCAGCATGCAGGGAACACAGTGACCGAGGCGATCATCTGCGAAAAAGCCAAGGCCTTGCACACTGACCTCCTTGACCAACAGCCAGGAATGTCAACCGATGCAGAAGGCTTGAAGGCGAGCAGGGGGTGGTTCGAAAGGTTCAAGACCAGATCTGGCATCCACAGCGTGGTCAGGCATGGAGAGGCCGTAGGTTCTGATGTTGCTGCAGCTGAGGAATTTGCTACAGAGTTCCTGGAGGTCATGATTTCAGAGGGCTACCTTCCTCAGCAGGTCTTCAACTGTGACGAGACTGGGCTCTTCTGGAAGAGGATGCCAAAGCATACCTTCATCACGGAAGAGGAGACCTCATTGTCTGGCCACAAGCCGATGAAGGACCGTCTCACCCTCCTGTTCTGCGCCAATGCCAGTGGGGACCTTAAGATCAAGCCCCTGATCGTCTACCACTCAGAGAATCCACGGACCTTCAAGAAACACAAGGTGAAGAAGGAGCAGTTGAGCGTTTTGTGGCGGTCCAACCCAAAGGCTTGGGTCACACGCCTCTTGTTTGTGCAGTGGGTCAATCTTGTTTTTGGTCCTGCTGTCAAGCAGTACCTTGTCGACAATAACCTGCCGCTCAAGGCCGTGCTGCTCATGGACAATGCTCCTGCTCATCCTCCAGGCCTCATGGAAGACTTGCTGGAGGACTTTAACTGCATCACAGTCGTGTCCCTTCCGCCTAACACCACCCACTACTCCAGCCAATGGACCAGCAGGTCATCTCCAATTTTAAACAACTCTACACAAAGGAGCTTTTCCGGCGATGTTTTGAGATGACAGATCGATCAAGGCTCACCCTCCATGAATTTTGGAGAGACCATTTTGACATCATGAGCTGTCTGCAGATTATCACCATTGCCTGGGCTGGGGTCAGCCATAGAATCCTAAATTCAGCTTGGCGCAACCTGTGGCCAGACTGTGTTGTGACACCTGATTTCGATGCTTCTGTATTTGCACCAGAGTCAACAGTGTTGAAGGAGATTGTTTCCTTGGGGAGGACCATGGGGCTGGAGGTGACTGAGGAAGATGTCTGCGAGCTGGTGGAGGAGGGAGACAACCGTGAGCTAACCACTGAGGACCTGGTGGAACTGCAGGAGGCGATGGAGGAGCGGGTCTCATTTGAGGAGGAGGAAACAAGTGAGGAACATCTCTCTTCCAGGGAACTCAAGGAGGCATGCCAACTGTGGGTAAACCTACAGGCTTTTGCACAGCAGCACCACCCAGATAAGGCTCTAGCTCAGAGACTTGTGAACAGTTTTGACATCGACGTCATGTCCCCTTTCCGAGGGATGCTGAAAAGGCGCCGGAGGCAGCAGACAATGGAAAGGTTCCTACTAAAACAGCCTAGACATGAAGAAGAACCTGCTGGTGTTAGTGCTGCCCAGTTGCTCTCTGCTCCTCCTCCAGAGAGTGTTGAAATTGTTTGAAAAGTTTGCCATGTTTTAAAAGATGATGTGTGATGCTTTAAAAGTTGAAGCTGAATGTTTGAAATGTCATTGCTTGAGTAATGCTGTCCCTGTACAGTATTAATGCCTTTAAAAAGTGCACTTTAAAAAGAGTTTTGAACAGATAAAAGACTTGTTTTTGACTTTTTTCTGACCTCAGGAACGGATTAATTGGCTTTCAATGCACTCCTATGGGAAACAGTGTTTCGGTTTACGATTTTTCCGCTATACAAAAATTCCCACACTACGAATTCAATTCGTAAACCGAAGTATTACTGTATGCATGTATGTGTATATATATATATGTTATTACAAAATATACTGTATGTCTTTAAAAATACAAATCTACATTTTTGGTATGCATTTACAAATATATGTAAAAATATATGTTAAAATTACTTTGTTAAAAAAAATCTGAAGAATATATTTAAAAAAATATATTTTTAAAAACTTCTTTGCTATATTCTTTGCTATAAGCAAATTGTGTAAAAAAAAAAAAATAGTCAGTGTCCCTGATCACCGCCATGCCAGTTATATGATGACGCTCTACTGCACTGGTGACAGTATGTAAAAAAAAAAAATAATGAAAATCATTATTTTAATTTCTTCATTTCCAAAAAATTATGACAAAAAATTACAACTTCAAAAAACTCGCCATGCCTGTTTTGAAATACGTCTGGCTGTCTACTTTGCAAAAAGGGGTCATTTGGGGGATATCTGTACTGTTCTGACATTCTTGGACCTCAAGAAATTAGCTTGGCCGTCAGTACTTCAGGATTGATCAGTTTTCAGATATATCCCATAGTTTGTGAACTCTATAATGTTCCTACAGACTAAATAATAAATACTAATTTGGGTTATTTTCACCAAAAGAAATGTAGAATACATCTTGGCCTAAATTTATGAAGAACAATTATTTATTTGTAAACTTTTATAACAGAAACAAAGAAAAACGTGTTTTGTTTTTCAAAATCTTCAGTCTTTTTTTGTTAATTTAGCAAAAAAACCCCACTGGTGATTAAATACCACCAAAAGAAAGCTCTAGTTGTGTGAAGAAAATGATAAAATTTTAGTTTGGGTACAGTGTTGTATGACCGCACAATTGTTATTCAAATTGTGAGAGCGCTGAAACCTGAAAATTGGCCTGGGCAGGAAGGGGGTAAAAGTGCCCTGTATGGAAGTGGTTACAAATATTTTTCATATATTTTTTAATAACAACGCATTTCAACATGCAATATATATATATATATATATATATATATATATATATATATAAAGTATATGTATGTATATACATACATATACAAGTATATATATGTATATGTGTGTGTATATATTTATTGAAATATATTGAATATGGCCAAAACTGTAGCATTTCAAATATATGTCAATATATTTCGGAAGAATATTTAAAAAATATATTTCAAATATATTTTTCTTCCATATGGGATATGACATAAAATCAACCACTTCCCCACCTCTTTCCAATACACTTAATCTCATCTTCAAGAAAACTGCCCCAAACTCCCCACTCTCCTAAAGAAAGCAATAGAGGCTCTCTCAACCCCATCCTAGAGATACAACATACTATCTCCTCCTTGTCCTCTGTAGGAATCCAGGCCAGATGGCTTAGGGGAACTTTTTATAAAGATTTTAAAGACTCCCTTTCACCAATACTCAAAACTATCTTCAATGACATAACCGCCTCATATCACTTTCCTACTCAGACCCAGAAAGCCCACATCCCTCTGATTCTAAAGGAAGGGAAGGGTGCTTCAACTTATGCTAGGTATTGTCTGATAACCTGAACAATTTAGACCTGAAAGCATTTTCCAGACTTGTTGCTAGTAGCCTTACATCCCCTCCCTGCTTCACAGAGAGCTGGTGGATTTTGTCTCTTTTTTTCGTGAAGCATGAGAAGACATGGTCAACACAGACCCTCTTATGAATTACAGTATAAAACATAATCAACCTTTATGCCTTCTATCGGTCAGCATTGAGTAGGCATTTGATTATCTTGAGTGAATTCCTGCTTGCTACTCCTGAATAGATACAGTGGGGATCGAAAGTTTGGGCACCCCAGCTAAAAATTTGTAATAATGTGCATAAAGAAGCCAAGGAAAGATGGAAAAATCTCCAAAAGGCATCAAATTACAGATTAGACATTCTTATAATATGTCAACAAAATTTAGATTTTATTTCCATCATTTACACTTTCAAAATAACAGAAAACAAAAAAATGGCGTCTGCAAAAGTTTGGGCACCCTGCAGAATTTATAGCATGCGCTGCCCCCTTTGCAAAGCTGAGACCTGCCAGTGTCCTGGATTGTTCTCAATCATCGTCTGGGAAGACCAGGTGATGTCAATCTCAAAGGTTTTAAATGCCCAGACTCATCTGACCTTGCCCCAACAATCAGCACCATGGGTTCTTCTAAGCCAGTGGTGGGCAACCTTTTTTTTCAACTGAGCCAAATCTCGCCAAAACCACGATTGAAATTTATTTTGAGAGCCACATTTTTAAAACTGAAAATACATCTCCCATATAGTAATTCATCCCCCATAGTAATTCATCCCCCATATAGTAATTCATCCCCCATAGAGTAATTCATCCCCCATATAGTAATTCATCCCCCATATAGTAATTCATCCCCCATAGTAATTCATCCCCCATAGAGTAATTCATCCCCCATATAGTAATTCATCCCCCATATAGCAATTCATCCCCCATAGCAATTCATCCCCCATATAGTAATTCATCCCCCATATAGTAATTCATCCCCCATATTAATTCATCCCCCATAGTAATTCATCCCCCATATAGTAATTCATCCCCCATAGTAATTCATCCCCCCATAGTAATTCATCCCCCATAGTAATTCATCCCCCATATAGTAATTCATCCCCCATATAGTAATCCATCCCCCATATTAATTCATCCCCCATAGTAATTCATCCCCCATATAGTAATTCATCCCCCATAGTAATTCATCCCCCATAGTAATTCATCTCCCATATAGTAATTCATCCCCCATAGTAATTCATCCCCCCCATAGTAATTCATCTCCCATATAGTAATTCATCTCCCATATAGTAATTCATCCCCCATATAGTAAGTCCCCCATATAGTAAGTCCCCCATATAGTAAGTCCCCCCCCATATAGTAAGTCCCCCCCCATATAGTAAGTCCCCCCCCATATAGTAAGTCCCCCATATAGTAATTCATCCCCCATATAGTAAGTCCCCCCCCATATAGTAAGTCCCCCCATATAGTAAGTCCCCCATATAGTAATTCATCCCCCATATAGTAAGTCCCCCCTGTGTCAATTCACTTACCTTTGCTCTGCGCGTTCCTCTCGCCGTGCTTCCCGCGCCGTTCTGGTCTTCAGGGCGGACTGTGAGAGGAGCGGAGTTCGTCACGCTGCCCCGCCTACATCCTGGCTGCCCCGCCTACATCCTGACAGCTGCAGAGTCCTGACTTTTGGGGCGGCCGCCCGAGAGGAGGGAGGGGAGCGGGCGGCCGTCCGTCCGAGAGGAGGGAGGGGAGGGGAGGTGAGGGGGTGGCCGCCCTGCACACGCCCGTCCGAGAGGAGGGAGAGGAGGGAGGGGAGCGGGCGCCCGGCACACAGAAGAGCCGCATTTAAGCTTGTAAAGAGCCGCATGTGGCTCGCGAGCCGCGGCTTGCCGACCACTGTTCTAAGCAGTTGTCTAGAAAACTGAAACTGAAAATAGTTGACACTCACAAAGCTGGAGAAGGCTATAAGAAGATAGCAAAGCGTTTTCAGATGTCAATATCCTCTGTTCGGAATGTAATTAAGAAATGGCAGTCATCAGGAACAGTGGAAGTTAAAGCAAGATCTGGAAGACCAAGAAAAATATCAGACAGAACAGCTCGCAGGCTTGTGAGAAAAACAATTCAAAACCCACGTTTGACTGCACGATCCCTCCAGAAAGATCTGGCAGACACTGGAGTTGTGGTACACTATTCCACTATAAAGAGATACTTGTACAAATATTGTCTTCATGGAAGAGTCATCAGAAGAAAACCTCTTCTACGTCCTCACCACAAAAATCATCGTTTGAACTTTGCAAATGAACATATAGACAAGCCTGATGCATTTTGGAAACAAGTTCTGTGGACCGGTGAGGTTAAAATTGAACTTTTTGGCCGGAATGAGCAAAGGTACGTTTGGAGAAGAAGGGGCACAGAATTTAATGAAAAGAACCTCTGTCCAACTGTTAAGCATGGGGTTGGATCAATCATGCTTTGGGGTTGTGTTGCAGCCAGTGGCACAGGGAACATCTCACGAGTAGAAGGAAAAATGGATATAATAAAATTTCAGCAAATTTTGGATGGTAACTTGATGCCATCTGTGAAAAAGCTGAAGTTAAAGAGAGGATGGCTTCTACAAATGGATAATGATCCTAAACACACCTCGAAATCCACGGGGGACTACATCAAGAGGCGCAAACTGAAGGTTTTGCCATGGCCTTCACAATCTCCTGACCTCAACATAATTGAAAATCTATGGATAGACCTTAAAAGAGCAGTGCGTGACAGACAGCCCAGAAATCTCAAAGAACTGGAAGACTTTTGCAAGGAAGAATGGACAAAGATACCTCAAACAAGATTTGAAAGACTCTTGGCTGGCTACAAAAAGCGTTTACAAGCTGTGATACTTGCCAAAGGGGGCAGTAGAAGATATTAACTCTGCAGGGTGCCCAAACTTTTGCAGGCGCCATTTTTTTGTTTTCTGTTATTTTGAAAGTGTAAATGATGGAAATAAAATCTAACTTTTGTTGACATATTATAAGAATGTCTAATCTGTAATTTGATGCCTTTTGGTGATTTTTCCATCTTTCCTTGGCTTCTTTATGCACATTAATACAAATTTTTAGCTGGGGTGCCCAAACTTTCGATCTCCACTGTAGGTATGCCCCCCTCCCCCACACACACACTTGTTTTCTGAAGAAGATCATGGCACTATATGACAACTGCTCAACCTGCAGTCAACTTAATGGTCTATTGTCAAACCCATTCATCATCCACCACCAGACGCGACAAGGCTTCACCCTATTCTTGTTCCTTGATATACTAGCAATGGAAATTCTTGCCAGGGTGATTTGAGGAAAATCTATGATCCAGGGCCTCCAAGTAGAAGGACAACACCACAAACTTGGTCTCTGTGTAGATGACATGTTGCTCTGTTTCTCAAGCACCAGAGTAGATACTCCCTCCATACTTAAAGAATTCCACCTGCTTGGCCAAATGAGCAATTTTAAGGTGAACACCCACAAATCAGTATCTCTAAATGTGACACTACACGAGTCTACAAAAAATTAGTCTACAAAAAAACAGGTCTTTCTTGACTCTATGTCCTTAACAATATAACTTTCTTACAAGTACAGTACACTTGAGATATTTGCACAGCAACTTTTTTTTATAAATAGACACCCGAATATAACTGGTCAAGGAGAACGCCAAACAAAAATCCTTGTAAGTCCAAAATCTTTAATTGTTCAATTGATTACAACAAGAAGAAGAGAGGACAGCTGTCCTTTGCTCTTCATGTTGTCAAAGTTAAACAATGCAAGATATTAGAAATGTGTTACACTTGAACCTCCTCTCCTGGAGGGGTCTTCGTCTTTGTGGTGAGCTGCAAACACAAGGCATCAGGTTAGATTTAGTAGATTTAGTCTACCATTTAAAGACCTGGAAAATCTGTGTTCAGTGCCCTGCCCCACTTCTTCATTAAAAAAACTAACTCTCCCACCTTGAAAACGCAAGTTTTGGTTGGAGTTACACTCTCGTTTTAACCACTTGAGCTCCAGAAGGCTTTACCCCCTTCACAACCAGGGCATTTTTTGCTAATCAGCACTGAGCTACTTTAACTGGCAATTTAAAAAAACAACAGCAATATTTTCTGTTATAAAACACATCCAATAAAAAAAAAAAATCTAATGACTTCATAAATTTAGACCATTCTGCTACATATCTTTGGTTAAAAAAAAGCAGTAGGTTTTAGCCATAATCATTGGCTGATATCTGCTGCCAAAACTCGTTCTGTGTCCAATCACAGCACAGGTCAGCAGGGGACGCACATGTCCTGGAGGAAGGCCAGTTAAGTACTGCTTGCAGTATATTTACAGTAAGTGGTCGGCAGGTGGTTAAATAAATATTAACTTTAAAATACATTTTCAGAACTGTTTAACTTTTCCCCTATAATAAAACATGTAATTTGACGAGAGCTGAGCAAATATTAGCACACAACAGTATTTCAGTGCAAAATGCATGCGTAGGTGTATTCAAAAGCATTTTAAAGAATAAAGAATTGCAAAACCTGGTAACCTGTGGCAATCAGTTTTACTTTACTGATGTCATAGCAGTAAGAAATGACTTCTGAATGGGAATACATTACTGTATTTTGTATTTGTCTTTTCAAATATTTTATTCCACTCAGTATTTTGCGCTGATATTTTTCTAGCATATTACTATAACACCTTTTGACTATACATTTAAATGAGAATAAATGGAATATTAAACTGGAATGTCAGTTGAAACAGCTTTGTTATGTTAATTTATGGAACTTAATATACCTTGAGTCCAACTTATTATTATATAAATGTATAAAGTTTTTTTTTCTGCTTTCAGTCTTGGCTTGCTTTTCTGGATATAATAGTTAGTTATCCAAGACGTGGTTAAAATGAACTCTCCATGACTTAGTTATTTGCACTTCATCAGTGATGACCCTAAATCATAATGTGTTAGAGGCCCAGGTGACAGCTGAGGAAGCACTAGAAGAGCTTAGTCAGGGGTGCCGTAGATGAAATAGATTGTCCTTCACACTTGATCTCTACTGGTGGCCCTGGTAACTGGATGTTATACTTGAGCATGCAGGGGAAAGTGACCTCACTGTGATTAGATCCATGCTTCTTTTTCATGATATAAATGGCAGTTTAGCTCAGCTGTTTTCTTCGTTTAAAAGAACATTGTGGCTGGAAGGGAGGCACAGATTGAAAGTCTAGGCTCAAACCCAATAAATCTGAGAAATATTTTTTTGAATGAATCTAGCAATAAGCCCTTGGCATTTTTCCTGAAAGTTTACTCACAACAGATAAATATTTCTTTAATCTTTTATTACAGTGGTTTTTCTGAATGTGTTTTGATCTGCTTTGGCTATAAACTAAAATAAACTAAAGGGGATTTGTTAAAAAAAAAAAATGAGTGCAGGAAATTGCATATCAACAAACCCACTGGCTCTTTTGCAGTAGCTCTTTTTGGTATTAATTTGTATTAGAAAAATTATGAATCTCAGGGGATTAAAAATGTGTAAACCCAATCATTAAATTCTCATATGAGCTGTTATATTTTAAAGTCATTTAAAAAAATAGTTTTCAGTATTTTAATTATGAAGCTTTCATTAAAAAATCCTGCCTTGAAGGCCCTTGTTCGGGCACCTTCCATCATAGGTGACAATTAGAGATGAGCGAATCGAACTTGGCAAAGTGGAATTCGTTTCGAATATTAGGAAAAATTAGATTCGCATCGAATCCGAATTTTAGCAAACTTTGGATGCACGAATCGAATTTTCCCCGATCAGCCGGCAAAAGTGTCACTGCAGAGAGCTCCGCTATTTCTGACAGTTCTCTGACAGTTCATTTACAGCGGTTGAAACATTGTATCTATTTGTTTCCATTTAGGATACAGATGTTTTTATTCAGAAATAAATAGATACAATGTTTCAACCGCTGTAAATGTGAAGGAACTGTCAGAGAACTGTCAGAAATAGCGGAGCTCTCTGCAGATACACTTTTTGCTGTACTGGAATTCTTCTTCTTTTCATTCTTCTTCTTCTTTTCATTCTTCTTCTTCTTCTTCTTTTCATTCTTCTTTTCATTCTTCTTCTTCTTCTTTTCATTCTTCTTCTTCTTCTTTTCATTCTTCTTTTCATTCTTCTTCTTTTCATTCTTCTTCTTCTTTTCATTCTTCTTTTCATTCTTCTTCTTCTTCTTTTCATTCTTCTTCTTCTTCTTTTCATTCTTCTTTTCATTCTTCTTCTTTTCATTCTTCTTCTTCTTCTTTTCATTCTTCTTTTCATTCTTCTTCTTCTTCTTTTCATTCTTCTTCTTCTTCTTTTCATTCTTCTTTTCATTCTTCTCATTCTTCTTTTAATTCTTCTTCTTCTTCTTCTTTTCATTCTTCTTCTTCTTCTTTTCATTCCTCTTCTTCTTTTCATTCTTCTTCTTCTTCTTTTCATTCTTCTTTTCATTCTTCTTCTTCTTCTTTTCATTCTTCTTCTTCTTTTCATTCTTCTTTTCATTCTTCTTCTTCTTCTTTTCATTCTTCTTCTTCTTCTTCTTCTTTTCATTCTTCTTTTCATTCTTCTTCTTCTTCTTTTCATTCTTCTTCTTTTCATTCTTCTTTTCATTCTTCTTCTTCTTCTTTTCATTCTTCTTTTCATTCTTCTTCTTCTTCTTTTCATTCTTCTTCTTCTTCTTTTCATTCTTCTTTTCATTCTTCTTCTTCTTCTTTTCATTCTTCTTCTTTTCATTCTTCTTTTCATTCTTCTCATTCTTCTTTTCATTCTTCTTTTCATTCTTCTTCTCATTCTTCTTTTCATTCTTCTTCTTCTTCTTTTCATTCTTCTTTTCATTCTTCTCATTCTTCTTTTCATTCTTCTTTTCATTCTTCTTTTCATTCTTCTTCTCATTCTTCTTTTCATTCTTCTTCTTCTTCTTTTCATTCTTCTTCTTCTTCTTTTCATTCTTCTTTTCATTCTTCTTTTCATTCTTCTTTTCATTCTTCTTCTCATTCTTCTTTTCATTCTTCTTCTTCTTCTTTTCATTCTTCTTCTTCTTCTTTTCATTCTTCTTCTTCTTCTTTTCATTCTTCTTTTCATTCTTCTTCTTCTTCTTTTCATTCTTCTTCTTCTTCTTTTCATTCTTCTTTTCATTCTTCTTCTTCTTCTTCTTCTTCTTCTTCGTCGTGCCCCGTGACTGCCCAAATGAGTGAAGTGTGCGGTGATTCTAAGATCGACGGCACTCATCTGCATGTCATACTGACTGACAGTATTATTTCTCTTCCCCAGCAGACTCCAAGGGCATTTAAATTAAAGGTACAGTGTTCTGCACTAATATAAAGGCTCTCTGAAGCCTAGAAACCCTTTTAATAAGTTAAATTCGCGGCAAATAAATTCGCATCGAATCGAATTTCTCCCGCAAATTCGGCGAATCAGCCGAATCGAATTTTTGAATAATTCGCTCATCTTTAGTGACAATACTTAGCCTCATTCTCCCCATTGCATTGCCGCAGCAGATTGTGTTCTGTTTGTAATAGACTTCAATGGACACACACTAAAAATGCAAATGCTTTTGATGCATTTTTGCTTTTTGTTTGGCTAATAGCAAAGCATGACAGTTCTGTTCATGTAGTGTGACTTTGATACAACTTTAATGTGACCTTACACTCTCTGGCACTCAAGTAACATCAAAGTAGTGCAGAAATCTTTATGTGTCCAAAGTTGCATGTTAGGGTTAGTTTTAAAGTCTAGGGTTAGGGTTATATGTTAGGCTTAGTGTTAATGGCTAGCGTTAGGGTAAGAGCTAAGGTTAGAGCTAAATGTTAGGGTTAGTGGTAATTGTTAGGGTTAGAACCTAATACTGATAATCCTTGCCCTAATAATTACCACTAACTCTACTCATATGGAAGACAAATATATTAGAAATATATTTTAAAAATGTTCTTCGCAAATACTTTGATATATATTAGAAATGCTACAATTTTGGCCATATTTCAACATATTTCAATAAATAAATACATATATATATTTATATATATATATATATATATATATACTGTATGTTGAAATATACTGTATGTCTACAATAGATTTTTTTAAATATATATTTCATTCTTCAGATTTTTTTAACATAAAAAAGTAATTTTAACATATATTTTTACATATATTTGTAAATGCATTCCAAAAATGTAGATTTGTATTTTTAAAGACATATAGTACATTTGAAATGTTTTTTTAAAAATATTTTTAATATATTTTGTAATAAAAATTTCAACATTCAGCATATACATATATATATATATATATATATATATATACATATATATATATATATATATATATATAATTGAAATATACTTTGAAACATATTGAATATGGCCAAAATTGTAGCATTTTAAGTACATGTCAATATATTTGGGAAGAATATTTTTTAAATATATTTGAAATATATTTTTCTTCCATGTGGGTAACTCTAACCCTAACATTAATCCTAATATGTAACTCTTATATTTAATCCTAACCCTAACATGCAACTTTGGACACATAAAGGTTCCTACTTTCGTGCGCCTTTGATGCTAGTTGAGTGCCAGAGTCACATCAAAGTTGCACTACACGAACAGAACTGTCAAACTTTATTAGCCAAAAAAAAGTGCAAAATGCATGAAAAACATGTTAAAAAATGCCAAACGTACCACAAAACGCGCAGGAAAAGCACATCAACCGCAACATGCATAGATCTGAACCTAGCCAAAAAAATGGAGAGTGCAAAATCTGGTGCAGCTGTGCATGGTAGCCAATCGGTTTCTAACTTCAGCTTGTTCAATTAAGCTTTAACAATAAAACCTGGAAGCTGATTGGTTTCTATGCAGAGCTGCACCAGATTTTGCACTCTCCGGTTTTAGTAAATCAACCCCATTACATATGCAGGCCACACACGCGTCTAATTTCGAACAAATTTTCTTTAGAAAATCGGAAATTTCATGTGTTTTGTAATCCGATGGTATCACCATTGATTTTGAAATTAAACCAACCAAGCCTTCAATTTCTTTTTTTTTTTTTCCAAGAAATTTTATTGAGATATGAAAGGCATAACAAGTCATAAACAAATACGGAACGCAGTCCGCGCGAGTCTTTAAGCATGTTCTCCCGTAACGCAGACGGGTTCAGGACATAGAAGTAAATCGTAGCTCAACCTGAAATACAGTCCTAAGGGGAAGGCACCGTATATACCCACAGCAATGATGTTAGCAGTAAGTAATTTATAGAAATACGGGGTACAATAGTCCTAGTGTAGGGAGATCTAAAGAAACAGGACAGTGAGGTATATAGCAATAGTCGTGTCAACTCAAGGCATATAAGCCTTCAATTTCAACTCATGTTGATAAGAAAAGACTTTTCAAGGCCAAGAATTTTCTTTTCTTTCCAGGTCACAGCTCATGCTCATTTCTTTTTCATTTATATTTCCTGCACGATTCTCCCATCATTGATTTGATATTCGTTCATTTTTCAAAACATTTCCAACATGCCCGATCACTCAAATTCGATGGTCACACGAAAATTGGCCATTTCTGTAAGGATTCTTACTTTAAAAAGTGTATATAGAATGACAAGCTGAATTGTGTTGTGGTATCAGTACTCCAAACTCTGCCTATTTTTTTTTAAATCTAAGCTTGACAATATTTGTATCATGAAACACTCATTGGCCTCAAAAGATCTTTTCATACAGGTTGTCTGGAAGAATTATTGTTGCCTTGCGCAACCAATCAGCTCCTTTCCATCCTTTTATCCAGTGCAGTCTGGGAAACAGAAAAAGAAGCCTTTGGTTGCTGTGACATGCAGGTACAGTTCTGACAATTTGGGTAAACTCCATTTGGAAATGGACATAAAGAAAATGTGTATTTTATTTGTGTGCTTTTATTTCTTAATTAATTCTTTGTTCTCAGTTGTCAGAAAGAAAATATAGGGTAACTCCGCATTACTGGAAAAAATATAGCAAATAAAAAACATGAATATAGATTGCAAAAGCCATGCAGTAATTTATTCTTTTTAAAAATGGTCTAAACTTTTTAATCTACAGCCCTGTAATTTTATCTAAAATTCAATGCAATTTGGCAACCCGGAGGTGTTCTCTACACAGTTGGTGTAGAGAACACCTCAAAAAATGTAATTTCCTGCTTGTGTGATTGGCTGGCGGAGATCGGTAAGCTCCTGATGCATACTTGCAATTGGGAGCTTTCCGATGATGTGACTGCTGTAACAGCCAATCACAGTGGTCACATGACCCAAAGATCTGCCTCCACCTCCTGGCTTTTAGAACCCTTAAAGGGCCAGGAGACGGTCAACGCCAAAGGGTTAAGAATATGAAAGTAGAGAAAGCACTAACACAATTTTATTCACAAACAACACCGTAGTGCTAAGGAATCGATGACAGCCAGAAGAACTCTAGTATAGACCATTTCCATGCCCATTCTTATCACAAATAGGCAAACTTCGCCAATGCTGCCCTCCTCAGACAGGAATATCTTGAAAACAGACATACGCAAAAACAAAAGGGCACAGAGGCCTAGTGCATTGCCAAATGAAACTTATAAAGGAAAACCAGTGAGCGCATACTCACAATAAACATAGGCTAAAAGAGCAATATAAACAAGATCCCAGTGGCGGGATAGTCCTAATGGTAATGGATAGCATCATGACCCTTGTGCAGGACCGTATTAACTGGCTGTGCAGATATGCACAAAAAGTGGGCATAGGCACATGCACTTGTGTGTGCACATGCGCACTCACACATATGGGTGCACACCTGTCACCAACGTTGGCTCCAAGCAGCCTATTTAAACGGAACTACTGCACTTGCTAATTGTTCTTTGGTCTAGAGCTTTTGTGTGTATATCCTGATTCCTGTGTTCTGACCTCTGATCATGACCAGGCTTACTCCTGACTCCTCTTGTCTGCTACCTTCTTTCCTGTCTGCCGTTATACCTGATCTACCCATCTGTTGCTGACCCTGTATCCTGTTCATCCAATCTGCTACAGCTCTGTAGTCCAGCACCCTCTCATCTGATTCATCTGTCTACTACTGGCCTGCCTCGCTGTGATGTCTGCCTACTGCCCAGCCTGCCTGCTGTGATTTCTGTCTACTGCCCAGCCTGTCTACTACCAGCCTGCCTCGCTGTGATGTCTGCCCGCTGCCAGCCTGCCTGCTATGATGTCTGCCTACTGCCCAGCCTGCCTGCTGTGATATCTGCCTACTGCCCAGCCTGTCTAATACTAGCCTGCTTGCTGTGATGCCTGCCCGCTGCCAGCCTGCCTGCTGTGACGCCTGCCTGCTGCCAGCCTGCCTGCTGTGATGTCTGCCTACTGCCCAGCCTGTCTAATGCCAGCCTGCCTCTCTGTGATGCCTGCCCGCTGCCAGCCTGCCTGCTGTGACGCCTGCCTGCTGCCAGCCTGTTTACTACCAGCCTGCCTCACTGTGACATATCCCTGCTACCAGCCTGTCTACTACCAGCCTGCCTGCTGTGATGTCTGCCTGCTGCCAGCCTGTCTACTACCAGCCTGCCTTGCTGTGATGTCTGTCCGCTGCCAGCCTGTCTACTACCAGCCTGCCTCGCTGTGACGTCTGTCTGCTGCCAGTCTGTCTGCTACCAGCCTGCCTGCTGTGACATCTGCCCGCTGCCACCCTGTCTACTACCAGCTTGCCTGCTGTGCCATCTGCCTGTTGCCAGCCTGTCTACTACCAGTCTGCCTGCTGTGCCATCTGCTTGCTGCCAGCCTGTCTTCTACCAGCCTGCCTGCTGTGCCATCGGCCTGCTGCCAGTCTACCCTGTTGAGACATCTGCCTACCACTGGATGCTCTGTTGCTTGCATCCTTTCAGCAAAGTGACAGCTACTGTGACGCTATATTATGACTAATCAAAAACAGTAACCTCTAGGAAAATATTTCATGTATTTTTTGTAACTATAAAGAGCAAGAAAAAGATGATTAACTTGCATGTGATAGAATGGTATAGAACTTCTACAGTTATGCCATGTTGTTTTGGATTTGTAAGGTAGCCCAACACCAGTACGCAAGAATAAACACATCAAATGCTTAACCTATGGAAATCTCTGGCCATGGATATGGGTTATATGGGCCAAAGTATGTGAGAATGAAGGTAATAATGCAAACAGATCCATTATTTATTCAGCCAGAAAGAATTTGCTTCATGAGTCACTTAGTATGTTTATAGGCTTTTATTGTCTTGGAATGAAATACTCTACACATTATACAATAAATAAATCTAGCAGCTGTCTAATTTGTAACTTTCACCTTTCTAGAGTCTATCTATAGTCACTTAACAGCCTAACAATATGGAATAAACTGCTAGAAAATAATATAAAAATGATTATGCTAACAATTACAGTATATCTACTCTTTTCTATGTATTCATGCTCACACTAGGCTGACTGGGTTATCAGCCATACAAGAATGCTTTGGGGTTGATTTACTAAAGGCAAATAGGCTGTTCACTTTGCAAGGGAATATGCCCCAGAGCTTAGATAATGCAATGAAGTTTTACTTTACAAAGCATACCCAATAACTTGTAGGGCAGGCGGGTGACACTCCCTCGATGTTCCCTTTCTCATTGGGCTCCAAGTGTGGGTCACATGGAAGGCCTACCCCGGGGTGGGTTCTTCTGGGCTATGCCAAGCACCTGTAATTGGATCACTCTACTTTACACATGGGGTACCTTTACTCTAGTAAACCATGCACTTGCTTCACAACTGTTCTCCAGTTAACTCTTGGTTTCCTGTGTAACTGTACATCCTCCCACTGTAATTTGCAATTTGGAGGGACATGTTGAGCCTTATCCACAACCACCTGTCCAGTGTTTTCCACTACCGTTCCCAGTAGCAGAGTGGGTACCATTGTGCACCTAGTACAGGCGCCACACGTGCACTTGACTTAATTCTTGAAATTCCATACCTCTGTAAAAAATGGGGACCTCTGCAGTGCAAGTCCACTTCTGTTGCTGTGGGAGACAGACCATGGCTGAAGGAGTGTCGACAACATCTCCCTCACTGCTAGAGGTTGTTCCACCTATAGCGGGTACACGCTACTGACAGGCTGCATAAACGAACTGTAGATTACCACTTCTTGCACTGAACCAGAATGACTCCTTAGTGCTGCGACCCAACCGCTGTAGAAATGAGCCGGTTACTTGCATTTCACTCCTTTAAATGACTTCAGACCAGGCAGAAGGAAAGGTTTCAACACTTTACTTAAGAAAGACTTTGAACATGGATGTAGAGTTCTTGTCTCTACATCTCTAATCCTAACTCCAGCTATGTGCTTCCCTGGTATACCTCCAAAGGTAGAGTAGATGTGCTAAAAGTTCCATCAGTGGCATTCCCCAGTGGCTGGTGTCTTTGGGGCAAACCCCAGGTCTCATCTACATCTTGAGGGTTCCTCAATGGCTGTACTTGTCACAGATCACAGACAAAAACAGGGCCCTGGACTCTCTCTCCACAACCCCTGGGTTTCTCTGCTCCGGACCACTGTCCCTCTTTTATATCACAAGATTGGTGGGTTGAATCCAAAGAAGGCCACCAAGCAAAAAACCCGATTAAAACATTAACTCCAACCCTCCTGTCCAAGGCAGCACGTAACTAGCTCAATTGTAACCTGCTTACACACGTGCAAGAAAAATAAGAAACAACAGCATTTTGAGTTGCATATGACTGGACTGTTGAAATCAGAAGATGTCATTACTAAGCTCTGGGTCAAATTACTCTATTATAAAATATTTTGCCCACACTAGCTGATGTATGAATGTGTTCCTTTGCTGCCTCTGTTATAACTGTACAAGTACACTTTCTTCTCCCTGTGCTTTACTACGCCCAGCTACTCAAATTCCCATTAGACGATTAAAGCATCTTTTTGTCCTTCTTGCTGTGAATTCTATCAGTTTAACTTCCCTGGGTCAAACAAAGGAACAAAAAGAAACATGAGGTCTTTTCAGGGCTCTTGTCCACACATTGCTTGAAATCAGTCTGTCCTCTGCATTGAATTGAATGTTATATGGGTTTCAGATGCAGTTCAGGTTATAGATGTGGGGTTAGGATACTGGAGGAAAATTTGGGGTAATAAAAACCACATTCCAAACCACCTATGTCCATCTGTATAAGAAGCCTCCTAAACAGCGAAATTTTAAAAACCAGAACAGAAACATAAACATTTTGTGATAAGATCTAGCTTATGCAAAAGTGGCAAATTGTTAATAATACAGTAATTATTATTATTATTATTAATATTATTATTATTATTCAGGATTTATATATCGTCAACAGTTTGCTCAGCTTCTTTACAATATAACGGGAGAAAATACAGCAACAATACAATTCAATACAAGAGGGTTAGGAGGGCCCTGCTTCTTGGAGCTTACAATCTAGGATGGAGGGGCTAGTGGTAGAAAAGGTAATAACTGTGGGGGATGAACTGGTAGGAAGAATAGAAGATTCCATTATTAGCTGAGGGCAGAATAGGCTTTCCTGAAGAGATAGGTTTTCAAAGATCGCCTAAAAGTGAGCAGAGTAGGCGATAGTCTGATAAATTGGGGTAGAGAGTTCCAGAGGATGGAGGAGGCTCTGTTGAAGTCCTGGAGATGAGCATGGGAGGAGGAGACAAGGGAGCTAGAGAGCAGGAGGTTGTGCGAGGAGTGGAGGGTACGGTTTGGGTGATATTTGGAGACAAGATTGGTGATTTAATTTGGGGCAGAGTTATAAATGGCTTTATATGTTATTGTTAATGTTTTGAATTTTATTCGTTTGGCAATGGGAAGCCAGTGGAGGGATTGGCAGAGAGGGATGGCAGATATGGAACGGTTAGCAAGGTGGATGAGTCTGGCAGCAGCATTCATGATAGACTGAAGAGGGGATAGCCTGTGATGAGGTAGGCCAATGAGGAGGGAGTTACAATAGTTAATGCGAGAGATAACAAGGGAGTGAATAAATTGCTTAGTAGTTTCATTATTAAGTTAATGCACTATGTTGAGTTTTTGATTTCTTTGAGGGTCTCTGCGGAAGCTGTCCTTTGAGGATCTCAACATTAGAAAGAAGTGATTTCTAGTGGGACGTATTTAAACACTTTTTCATTTTTGATTTATTAATTTTTTTTGGACTATATGACACTGGACGCTTATTGATATATTGTGTATGATGATATGTGTTTGGATATTTATTATTTGAAAGGCACGTTTTGATGTTTTACATAGGGGAGTTTTCACTAGTGGTGGGTTAGGTGATTCTTTTGGAGTAAAAAAATTGTTTTCTGTAACTTTCTAGGGTGGAAAGTTATCTCTATTCAGAATTGTGTAGTTGATTGGGGCGTTTTGAACTACCACATTTTATATTAGCTTTTATGTTATGTCTTTCCTATCAGTCTCCTGTTAAGTAGATGACCACACTATACTCAACTAGACTATAAACATCCTAGCAACCTACCTAGGAGGGTGCTACAAATATGTAGCAGAATACATTTCAGTCTAAATGTATCAAGCAATTTGATTTTTAAATATTTTTTATTGGATATGTTTTATAGCAGAAATGAAAAGAATATTTTTTTTTAATTTTCAGTCTTTTTTCAGTTATATAATAAAAAACCCAGTGGTGACCAAATACCACAAAAAGAAAGCTCAGTTTGTGTGAGAAAAATTATATTAATTTCATTTGGGTACAGTGTTGTATGATCACGGAATTGTCAGATAAAGTAACTCAGTGCCAAATAACAGAATATGGCCTGGTCATGAAGGGTGAAATCTTCTTACAGAAGTAGTTAAAGGCTTTTTTTTTTAATAACAAACATGCAGGGGCGGACTCGGGCACTGCCCGAAGGCCCAGGGTCAGTAGGGGGCCCCATGAGATGCCCCTGGTACCTTTTTCATAGACTTTTTTGAGTTTGGGCAAGGACACAGGGGCCCCATGTTCCCCTATTGCCCGGGGGCCCCATGAGTTGTCAGTCCGCCCCTGCAAACATGTCATACTTACCTTCTCTGTGCAGTGGTTTTGCACAGAGCAGCCCTGATCCTCCTCTTCTGGGGTCCCCGGCTGGCATCCCTCTTGCCAAGTGCCCCCAGAGCAAGCAGCTTGCTATAGGGGCACCCAAGCAGGCTCGCCCTCGAGCTGCTGCTCTGCATGTCTATTCACACACAGAGCTGTGGCTTGGTCCTGTCCCCTCTCTCTCCTCATTGGATCACTGGCTGTGAAGAAGAGTCTCAGGAGAGCTGAGGCTCTTGTACACATCACTGGGTCACAATGGGGTTCAGGTAAGTATTAGGGGGCTCAGGGGAGCTAACAGCAGGTTTTTTAGCTTCATGCATAGAATGCATGAAGGTAAACAACCTTGAGCCTTTACAACCACTTGAAAGTAGTAGTAAAGTTTCCTGCTGCAAGGTAATATCATGATGTGCTAGTATACATTGCATACCAGCACATTATGAAAGACTTACCTTAGAATGAAGCCCTCCAGCAGCATGCTGTCACCTCTGCAGAATGCTTCCATTTTCACCCGGTCTTCCTTCTGGGTTTGCGGGCTGCTTGAATGGCCGAGCCACCGATGATGTCACTTCCACGCATGTCCACGGGTATGCTGTTCCTTTAGTGCACATGCACTGGTATTGTCACCGGCTGCTGCTCCGCAGAATATCTCCTAAACGGTGAACATTTAAGAGACATTCATTTTACCTACAGGTAAGCTTTATTATAAGTTTACCTATGGGTAAAAATTTACACAGTGATTTAACTACATCTTTAACCTAACCCCTAATACCCAGAACTAAGCTCCTGGTGACATTTATATTATAATGGTGATAAATACCATATTTTGTTTATCTGGAGGCCAGGACACACGTGGGCTGTTGCTGCTGCAAAGAGATATGTTCCAAGTTTGCCAGCAGTGTTTTTTCCAGGTGTGGAAAATTGGCAGGTGGATTATCTCAGTTGCTGGCAATTGATTCCAGGGGTATGGACTTTGCATCCCGAAGTTTTCAATGAATTCTGACAGCGATGGGGTTGCCCGGATGTAGATCTATTGGCATCCAGGTTAAACAACAAAGTCAGTCTTTTTGTGTCCAGGGTAAAGGACCCTCGCGCGACAGGGTTAGATGTCTTAGTCATCCCTTGGAACCAGTTCTCACTGATTTATGCCTTTCCTCTGATCCAGCTGCTGCTGTGTCTCTTACGCAGGATTCGGGAGGAGTCTAGTCCGATGATACTGATTGCTCCGGCCTGGCCCAGGAGGGCCTGGTACATGGACATAGTGAAGATGGCAGTAGATGGGCCATGGGCCCTGCCATATTGGCTAGACCTGTTGACTCAAGGTCCTATATTGCACCCAGCTTAATGGTTGCTGAATTTGATGGTGTGGCTATTGAAACCCAGATCCTGAAGGATAAGGGAGTTTCGGATTCTGTCATCCCCATCATGTTGGGTGCTATAAAGGCAGTTTCTAGGAACATTTATTGCAGAACCTGGAAGGCTTACATTGCCTGGTGTGAGGTTCACAAATGGCACCCACGAAAGTATGTGATTGGCAGGATTCTGTCTTTTCTTCAAACAGGGTTGCAGAAGAATTTGGCTGTTGGTACCATTGAGAGCCAGGTTTCAACATTAGTTTTTTTTCCCAGAGGCCCATTGCGTCTCACTCTTTGGTCCGCACTTTTTACAAGGAGTAAACCTGTCAGGTTGCCTTTTGTGTCCTTGGGACCTGAAGCTGGTTTCGGAGGTTTTGCAAAAGCCACCATTTGAACCTATTGGAGAGATTCCACTAGTTCTGTTGAATCGTAAGGGGTTGTTTCTAGTGGCAAGCACTTCTGCACGAAGGGTGTCGGAGCTGGCAGCTCTATCTTGCAGAGAACAATTTCTGGTTTTGCATTATGATAGGGTGGTGTTGCGACCTCATCTGTACTTTTTACCAATGGTGGTTTCTGGTTTTCATCTCAGTCAGGACATAGTTCTGCCTTCATTCTTTCCTGGGCCTCAGTCAGAAAGAGAGAGATCTCTGCATACCTTCGATGTGGTTCATGCTGTAAGGGTCTTCTTGAAGGAAACAGCACAGGTCAGGAGGTTAGATTCTCTATTTGTGCTGCCAGAGGGGCCTAGTAAGGGGCAGGTGGCGTCCAAAGCAACTATTTCTCATTGGAGCCATCAAATGATAATTCAAGCCCATGGTTTGAAAGGTAAAGTCCCACCCTTTCGGGTGAAGGCACACTCCAGCAGGAGTTTGGTGGCATCTTGGGCAATCCACCATCAGTTGTCAGTGGCTCAGGTTTGCAAGGCTGCTACATGGTCTTCGGTTCACACATTCACAAGATTATACCAGGTTGATGTCAGAGCCACAGAGGATTCTGCCTTTGGCCGCAATGTTTTACGAACGGCTGAGTTGGTCCTGAGGGATTATTGACGGTGGCTATCATGGTGTCACCATCCCCTCAATTTCTTATTGCTTTGGGACATCCCACATACTCATGAATAGCCTGCTCTGTGTCCTGTCTGTGATGTACGATAAAGAAAATAGGATTTTTTCTACATACTTACCTGTAAAATCCATTCCTTGGAATACATCACGGGAAACAGAGGTCCCACCCCTCTTTTGGAAATGTCATTGCTTGCTACAAAAACGGAGATACGTCCTGCATAGGAGGGGTTATATATGAGAGGACCTCCTCTCTGATTGGTTGGCCAGTGTCCATTCACATATTGGTGGCCTATAACCCACATAGTCATGAATAGACTGCTCTGTGGCCCGTGATGTACTCCAAGAAATGGATTTTACAGGTAAGTATGTAGAAAAAAATAAAATTTTTGCCCTTAGTAAATCAATCCCTATAACATTATCAAGTAAAAAAAATGTCATGTGAATAACATCTTGATACCTTTTAAAAAAGTACCACATTTTGACCAATGCCAAAACCTCTGCACCAACATCAAATTATTTTCCTAGAACGATGGTCTGGGGATAAGACATGATCTTTATGGATTGCAGAAAAAGGCTCTATAACAGGGAGACAGTATGCTGGCAAAGTGGTAAACCCTATTGTCAAACGTTTCATGAATATAGTTGACAACATTTTTCAGAAAGATAATGGTTAACCTCATAAAGCAGCCATCACTAGACAAGCATTGTGTATGACAGGCAGAGCCATTATTGTGAGTGAACACTAAGCTTGAAATATTGAAGAATTGACTATACAAGTGATACAAGACACTGGACTGGAATAACATTCTTCAAGAAGCCATCAGACATCTTTGTGATTGAATGCTTAACAGAATAAATTAATGTATTTCTGTAAACAGAGACTATGCCATTTATTGATTTTCACTGAATACATTGGATAAATTTGCTTCAAATGAATTAAGTGCAATTATTTATTCTAGGAACTACCGTATATATAATTATTCTACACAACAGTATTAAAAATCTATAGTTACAAGAAAAATGTGTAAATTCTTTGAAATCACCTGTTTATAGTATGAATGAATGGCACCCAAACTCCCAAAATATGGTCTCTCCTTCATTTATGTAATAATATTAAAGGGCGGATTTATTTATTAACTAACACTTACTTTGACATATAGTACCTATATTAAACACATTTTTAAAGGTTCTTGAAGGAAAAGTATGTGAAGCTTTAGGATGACAACTAAAAAATTGGTAAACCCAGTTTGTGACATTAGTATTTGGAGGTGATAGGGGCCCTGACCTAGAAAAAAGCATGGTCAGCTTAAGAGATCTATCTATTCATTGTTCAGTGCATTTTTAAAGACCTTCAAACCACAATTTATAATGGGAAGATGATAAGGTTGCTACTTCCTCCATTGGAAAAATTACATTAGAGAAAGATGGATTTTTCAGGTGCCAGAATACAATTTACTGGCTTCTACTAGCCCATCATATAAAATTCAAAATACTAACCACAACATACACAGCCATTTACAACACTGTCCAAACTACATCACTATCCTCATCTGCAGATATTGCCCAAATCGTCCTCTCTGCTCTTTCTAAGACTTCTTGCTCTCTAGCTGCCTTGTTACCTCCTCCCAAGCGCTCCTTTAAGACTTTTCCAGAACTTCTTCCATCCTCTGGAACTCCCTACCCCAGTATGTCCGGTCAGCTCTTAACCTGTCAACCTAAAAACTGTACTTGAGTCACCATCATAAGATCATCCCCTGCAGCTATTACCTTTTGTACCACCTCCAATTCACTTTAGATTGATAGATTCATGAGCAGGTTCCCCCTTTTCCTTCTTTTCTGTACTGTTTCCCTGTACATTGTAAAGTGCTATTGGTGCAAAAGGTAAAGCTATTACCATTTGTACCACCTCCCTCTCCCTTTAGATTGTTAGCTCGTTGAGCAGGGCCCCACTTTTCCATCTGTACTGAACTTAATGTGTCAAAATTTTACTGTCCCTCTCTATATTGTAAAGCGCTGTGCAAACTGTTGGTGCTATATAAGTCCTGTATAATAATAATTATTTAGACCAAGGCTAAAAGTAATACAAAACTTTATTAACACAACTCCAGAAACATGAGAACAATATGGGCTAAATCAGAGTGGCAGCCTCCCTTTAAGTATCGCCCATGAGGGCCAAAAACCCTGTACAATGATTCAAACCAACACAGTCACAATTATAGTTAGTGATGTCCAAACAGATCTGTGCTTGTTGGGGAGACTTCCATCATGGGCTTCATGCCTCAACGCATTTCATGGGTGATCTTGCTTCTTCAGGGGGAATAAGGAAGCTTACATCAAAAACTAAAAATAACAATGAACACAATCAATTACAGAAATAGTTTTGTATTAATTTTAAGTTTGATCTAAATTGTGTCCTGGAACTTGAAAAATCCATCTTTCTCCATTTTATTTTTGCTATACGGTAATTAGAATGTGGTGCCTTGAACAATCCATTATCGTATTATACTTGTGATATTACCTTCATGATCCAGTATCCTATAAATATCATATAATAAAAGTAATTCATTATATTACTATAAATATCATACAGTATATATGCTTGTGGAGGGGAGTACTTTTCAGAAGGACGAGTCATGGAATTCCAATGGAAGTAGAAAAGTAAACCTATAGTAACACCAAAGCACCTGTCGAAGGTTCTTAAACTTGGTAAAGTTGCAGTTCATATCTCCACAATAAGAAGGATCATAAAATCGCTCCACTTTTTCCTTTGCTATAAAATGCTATTACTCTTTTCCCTTTGCTATAACTTTCCCTGATAGTCCTTTTAACTTTGACATACTTTATCATTTACACATTTTCATCCTCCACTTATTTTTAACCATCTATATTGCTGTGGTCCTCATCCATTTTCTGCACGTATCTCAGCTCTTTTAACAGGTACATACAAATGTTAGAAAGTGACCTGACTGAGAACTTACATTTATTATCTTTTTGTCAAAGGACCAGGTAATACCATCTAATCAACATCCTTACGTTTGTGTATTTTCCATATAACAAAATGTTGCAAAATAATGAAGAGTATTGAAAATAACAGGGATGAGATAAAATATTTAACTAACAGTATGTGGTTTTAAGTTAAATAAAGTGGCAATGATAACTTTATAGGAGAAGGTCTCTATATATATATTTTACAAATGGTTTTTATTTTCTTTACAAAACTATTGATAATATTTTATGAGGTGTCTTTGGTGAATGTAATAGAAAATCTGCTAATTAATTAGCTCAATTGCAAAACTTTTGTGTTTTTTTTGCAAAACAAAGGTTTTGGTGTATATTTTAGCATACACATGGAACATTCAATTGCAATTGTTCATTATAAACACTTTATACAATGCACAATATATGATTTTATAGTGTTTATTATCTTAAAGTGTTTATATTTTAGTATTATATATGTTAGTTTAATATATTTAACTATTCATGGAAAACAATAATCAGCTTAAAGTTGAACTACAGGCAAAACGTTTTTTTTTGTTCATTTTGGATAGAGCGAGGGAGGGTTATAACCCCTGTCAGATTTTTTTCACCATTTATGTCCTATTGCAGAGATTTCCTTTCATTTTCTGTCCAATGGCCAAAACAGGAAGTGAGAGGAAATCCCTGCAAGTAAAAAGAATTCCTTGGGGACCCCCAGGTCACCAGAACTAATGTTCCTATTGGAAGATAGATCTCCCTTCTAGTACTTTTCTGGGGACAACCCAAAATTCGGGATTTTCTTTTACTTTCACTTTCAATGATAATGGTAAACATGATAAATAGAGAGGGTGAGTCTCCCTACAAGGGGCACAGACAGCAAAAATTAACTGACAGTTGTCCTAATCCCTCTCCACCCCATCCATAACTAAGAAAAAGTTTTGCCTTTAGTTATACTTTGCATTGGTATTAAAGCCAAAGCCAAAAATGTAATATATTGCACCTTACCAGCCATTAGATGTGGTGGCTGCATTAGTTTTCTTATTTTAGGCTTTTTCACCTCTGTTTTCACCTGGTGATCAGGCCAGTAACACACCTCCTATATTAGAGTGCCTATTCTCTGGATGAAGGGGCCACAGAGACACACATTTGAATAGCAGCATTGTCAGTCCTGGGGGGAGGGGAGTATTGGGTATACTAGCAGATTTAGATACACTAACAAATTGAAGCCAAACACCAGCTCACGCTGCAGCTACACAAGCAGTTACATTTTGGAATAAAAGTTTCAAATAAATAAATAAACACTGGTCATTGTAAGCACTCCTGTCAATGACAAATGGTTTGTCTCAATATTCTAAACTGCTATGTCTGCAGAACACCTTGTTCTGTTGAAAAACAACAGACTTACTGGTCGGATGACCAGATGCAAATAAAATAAATGTTTGCCTTTGGGTTTACTATCACCTTAATGATATGGCTTTTTTAAGCCACTACAGTTTATCCAGTACTGCTCTGATGAAGTGGATACAAACACTCTAGACACACACTGGCTTTTGAATGCTATGTACTCAACAAGTATTTTTCTGCTTAAAACCACTCCAGTCTAGATGTCTTCTTTCAAATATTCCTTTTTGTTTGGATTCTCAGGACTCCACAAAGAGAAAACCCCTGAACATATGTGATATTCATGGAAATACTAAGAAATTGCTGCTCTCCTAGAAAAACAATGTTAAGACAACCTGAATTTTCCATAAAGCTTCTAGGGCAAGGATCTGTAGATGAATAAGATAAATATCCAACTCCAAGACAGAAACACACAATACAATGTTTAGAGGAAAAAAATTAGGCCCACCAAGGCCTCATCCCAAATGTGAAGCATGGTGGAGGAAGCCTGATTATTTGGGCCTGTTTTATCACAGGACATGGATAGTTTGCTATCACTGAGAAAAATAAGAACTAAAAATTATATGGAAAACAATTTCAAAAGACAAACGGGTGTGTCATACGATTGTTAATAGGAACTGGGCAACAATTAAACAGTGACTTGAACTACAAGAGCAACTCAATAAGAAAATGCTTAAAAAATCAGGGCAGCCATTAGAAATTAAGGGTGGAGCCTAGCCGGTGACGTCACGCCGCTCCGTACCTCGTGGAGGCCGGCGGCCATCTTTGATTCTGGGATATCCTGTGAGTTGGTTACTTTACTCTTCAATAAAGAATTTCTTTGAACATACTACACTATCAGTGTTTTTTGGGGTGGGCTGTTCGGTCAAGCCCCCCCCTTTCTCAAGGTGGATATCCTGTATGAGTGCCCTGGTTGAGGAGTCTGGATTAGGCCACACCAAGTGTTTCTGGATGTCTGGAATCCCTCTGCTGGCTAGTGAAAGGTGCATCCCTACCAGAGTGACAGCCTGCTAGATGATCTGCACTACTTCAGCTTTCTAGTACCAGGAGTGGTCTGACAACTCAAATGCGCTTATTATGCGCCTTCTGGTGAGTGCATAATATTTACACACCTTTCAGCACGGAGTCGACCATCTTTGCACTTTGGGACTATTGATTAGTATCTGAGGACGTTTTTCATCACCTTAACCTCCCTGGCGGTATGATTATTTCAGATTTTTGGTGCTGAAAGCGGTACCATTATTTTGCATGGAAATATGTAGTTTTTTTATTGTAGGCTGTAATTTTTAGGAATAACTCACTGAAATCTGTCCGAACAAAAGTCTATTAAACATCCCGGGTATGATAAAATTTGAAACACTAAATCATAAATTATAATTTAATAAATAATCATAAATAATAATAATATAATAATAATACATTTAATTCAATAATATAATCAAACCGAAAACACTGAAATTTGAAGTAGAGCGCCAAGTTCGTACATTGCCGAGCAAAGTCGCAAAATCGGTTTCAGTGTCTGATGACGAATTTCCCCACGAATCATTATCACTCAATTCTGCAAGTGGTTCTGATTTACTATCGCTGTTCTCTAGCTGGTCTAAACCCGCTTTTGACCTAAAGGGACACTTTTTGGACGCCATGGACGTTTCTCAGTTTCCAGGCAGAAAGAACAGACAAAATGTAGGCAGGGCACAGGACAAAGCACTAGGGACAATATGTATGTGAAATGGGTTGAAACAGCAATGTTTTACTGTGAAAAATGTGTTTTGAAAAAAATGACATTTTTTAAAATTTTCAAATTTCCCGCCGCCGACGCCCGTACGTCCCGACGTCACGGGGACCGGAACACAGAAGCCGGATGCCGGCATCGGCCGGAGGAGATGGCCGGGGACGCTGCAGGGGACACATCGCGGGAGCGAAGGACAAGGTAAGTGCTGCAGGGACTCCCTATGCAGCGCCGCATGGTAAGTCCGAGTGTAGCTCGGGGTTACCGCTTTTGGTACTAAAACTCTACCCCGAGCTACACTCGGGAATACCGCCAGGGAGGTTAAGCACCTAGAGCTTAACACATATTTCTTTTATTTAACATCAGATCTATGATATATGCATTATTTCTTTTTAGCGCTGCATGTGTTTTATTTATAGTGTGAAGGTTTGGGGTTTGTGCCTTTCATGCTAGCTGCTTATCATTTATCTCTGAGCGCTCGTTAATTATTTTTATTGCTTTGATTAGAAATTAAGCGGCTCCTTACACAGTTTTAGGCTTGGCCCCCCTGACCACCAACATTGCCCAGGGCCCATCCACTTGATGTCCCACAGAATCCGCCCATAATATACACTGATTCGGGTAGAAGTATACATTTTGGCCTAAATTTATGAAGAAAGATTATTTATTTGTAACAGTTTTATAACAAAAGCAGAAATATTTTTTTTTCAAAATTTTAGGTCTTTTCTTAATTATTTAGCAAAGAATAAAAAGTAACAAAGGGTGATTTATATACCACCAAAAGAAAGATCTATTTGTGTGAATTTTTTTTTATAAAGTTAATTTGGGTACAGTCAGTGTTGCATGACTGCATTTGTCATTCGAAGTGTAACAGTGCTGAAAGCTGAAAATTGGCCTGAGCAGGAAGAGGCTAAAAGTATTGAAGCAATTAATTTAAAAGGAACATAACTATACACTTATATATACACATGTATATACCACTTCGTTGGGGAGGGAAATGGCCATGTGAACAAAGGAGTGGGGAGAATGAAATGGGCATGTGAAGGAAGGTAGGGTGAAAATCCTCCCTTTGCTTTACATGCCTATTTTACCTCTCCTTACTTTACATGCCCATTTCACAGTGAAGGTGGGTGGATGAAATGGGCATTTAAAGGAAGTAAGAGGGGTAAAATTTCTTCCTTTACATGACCACTTCACTCCTCCCACTCCTTCCTTCACATGGCCATTTAATTCCAATCCAGCAAAGAGATGGCTCAATCTAGCAGAGACATCCCCATAAATCCAGCAAAGAGACAGCCCCATATATTCCAGCAAGGAGACAGCCCCATATAATAAAGCAAGTAAACTCTCCTCTTTGAAAGAAAACACAGCAGAGCGGGCAGCCCAGGAGGTCAGGCCCTTGGGGGCGGCCGGGGCCAAGGCGGTGGGCCCCTCAAGATGGCCAGACCCCTCAGGATGCCCAGGCCCCCTACATATGTATGGGCTGTCCCTCCTGATGGCAGCCCTGTAAAGAAAAGAAACCTTATATTGCGGAGTGGCCAAATCAGAGTCCAGAAGTCAACCCAATTGTTATGATGTGACTTGACTTGAAAAGAGCATTTAAAGTAAAAATCCCAACCTTTTCAAACAACTCAATCAGTTCTAAGGAGCAATGGTTTAACCCTTTCGTGCCTAGGGGTAAAACAAATCTTAACATCTAAGCACAATTTTACAACTTTGACATATATTAACAAAACTGTACATATCATCACCTTGTTTTTTTCAGTACAAACTGAGCTTTCATTTAGTGGTAAATGGCAATGGATATCTCCTGATTTTTTTTATTAGCAAATGAAAACTCGCCCAGAATAGTAAAAAAAAACAATTTTTTTTAAATCTACAGTAGCTGTATATTTCTTGCTACTACCATAACCTACCACCAAAGAACAACCCAAAAGAATTTCTCCTGCTCCTGACAATCGCAGTGATACCACTTGTGCGTATGTTAGTTGTTGTATGTACCCATAGTATAGCCCAAAAACAATAGTGCACAATTTGCTTTTTTTTATCCTGCCACTAACAGACACTGATACTAACTTAAAAATGTACAAAAAAAACCCTGACCAGAAATACAAAAACAAAAACCTGACACTGACCCTTGAACATGACCTTGACCCAAACACTAACCCTGGCACAGACCTTGATCTAGGTATTTTTGTTTATTTTTTAATTATTATTTTTATTTATTTATTTATTTATTTTTTGCACACACTTGTTTTTTTTCTCTCTGAAAGGACAGATAGAGAGAGAGAGATAGAGATACCATTCAGTGAGAGAAAACAATTGGTGCAGGCTTCACAGTGACTGATCACTGTGATAGCCAATCAGAGGCTACCACAGTGATCAGGTGACCTGGAATCGGGAGTTCCGGGTCCTGATTGTTAGAATGGGACCTGGGGTTCTCAGTGACACCCGGTCTTTGAGCTGGGAGCATGCCATGTGGTGCGCTCCCAGCAGAAGGACAGATACGCAAATTAGCGGCCGCATGAGAAAAGTCTAGTTCTGTGAGACTGCTAATTTGCACATGGCATCAAAGGGCTAACATTTTCCTGTTTACTGTTGAAGATTGATCTGCAGTATCTGCTAACAATTAATGGATGTTATATAGTGCTAAAGGTGGTTCCAATGGTTACTTAAAGTGTACTAAACCCAGGACCCTGTATTCACTATATCTGGTCTCCCACAGTACATACAACATGGAAATGCAATTATTTTAGAAAATATATACTGCTGAATACCTTTTCTCATCAGCAGTTAGAGCAGTCTTGTGACTTCTACCAGTGTCCAGCCAAGCACATGTTAAAGCTTGTAGGAGGAGTTTTAATTCTGCTCTAGGAGGATGCATGACCCCTGACCTCTGTCTGGACAGTGCTGATTGGTCCTGTGCTGATCACATGCACTCTCCCAAAAAAGGAAAAAAAAACCCTCTAGCAATGCACACTAAACTGATCTTGTGCAGAGTGTCTCCACACATTATGTCTTATCAGAAGATAAGAGGGGGGCACTGGAAGAAGGGGAGGATCAGAAAAGTCAGGATCAAACAGCATTTTTAGACAATGAAGAGGAATAACCCCTTGGGTTACATAGTGAGTATAACAAGCATGCTTTACTGCATATACAGACTGATTTTACTGCTGTGGGTTTAGTAACACTTTCAGTAAAAAGGTGCACATACTTGTACTATGAATTTCAATGTGTTACTAAACACAGGAACGAGTGCAATCAATTGTGTGTTGGATTAAGCATTTTGTATTTAACTGTTATTGGGCATTTATTGAAGATCAGACCTCACTTTATGAATCCAAGTAATTCCAAATGGATGATAATCTTTTTATTGCAAACTGTATAACTCCATAAACATATATTCAGGATTTCATTACAGAGGAAAAAATACTGCTTTACTTTGTAAACTGAAGTATGAATTAGTCTGTAAATTACTATTTTGATTCCTGACCTGTGTTTTCCTTATAAGACTTGTGACCAGTGCCCAGACAGACTACACTACCAGGACTTAGGTGCATGGAAACCCGTCAACAAAAATGGATGTCCACAAAAGGCCTCCACAGGGAGGACAGGACCAAACTAGTAGAGACCTTTCCCCTCAAAAATGCAAAATTTATTCTGAGTATAAAGTAAACTTAATGTGAGTGAAACAGAGATTGTTGCTGACTTTTCCTTATCAAAATGCTAGTTTCCTGGCTGTCATACCGATCCTCTTGGAAGAAAGTATTTGAGAGGCACTGGGGTTTCTATGCTTATTCAAATGGATGGAGATTTTAGCTAACTTAAACTGCTGTTAAACCTAAAAAAATTTACTATATTGCACTTTATCAATTCTTAGAAGTGGTGGCTGAATTAGTTTACTTTTTATAAGGCTTTTTTCCTTTGTTTTCACCCGATGATCCACCTATTTGTTATTTTGCAACTTCTTTTAACAGACCAAACTGTCCAGCAAAAGTGTTGGTTAGATGGAACCAAGCCTATAAAATAATGTTGGCATTTACTCTGGTGCCTAAAGCTCCCTTGGCAGAAATGGCATTTCTTCATATTTATTTATTACAGGTACTTATATAGTGCCATCAGTTTACACAGCACTTTACATATATATTGTACATTCACACCAGTCCCTAACCCTTAAGGGGTGTACAATCTAAGGTCCCTAACTCACATTCATACACATACTACGGCCAATTTAGACAGGAGCCAATGAGCATACCAGCATGTCTTTGAAACCCACACAGGCACAGGGAGAACATGCAAACTCCAAGCAGGTGGTGCTGTGGTTGGGATTTAAACCCAGGACACTAGTACTGCCAGGTGGAAGTGCTAACCATTTAGCCACTGTTCATATTAACATAGACACTGTCCTGAAATCATTCAATCAAAATGCTTATCATACATATTCTCCTTTCTGCCAAACGTAACATTGGAGATGTATTGGCATACTCAATCTTTCACTTGAACGCCATGCTTTGAAAAATAATGATTTGCCTAAATTGAATTCTTCTTGGCCAGCTTGGACCTCTCACCGGCTATACAAGGGTTGATTACTGGAACTGTGCCTTAAGCTTGTTAGTCTCACCTATAGCCCTCACTGGGACACATTGATACTCTACAGACATAACTGTTTTACTCACTTTAACCTAATCCTTCAACCAGTACCAGAAACTGGCCGGTCCTTTGGCTTTCCTGTTAAATTTATAGTCCAGATGCTTAGTATATATTTTGTAAAATTCCTTGTCACAATGCTGTCATCCAGCAACTTGTTGAAAGCACTGTGCCTTCAATTACAGTTGTGTTCAAAATAATAGTGTGTTGAAAAAAGTGAATAAAGCTCAAAATCCTTCTAATAGCTTTTATTTCCATACACACAAATGCATTGGGAACACTACAAATTCTATTCCAAATCAAAACATGAAGAAAAATATATCAAATGTGTGTTGTTCCTCTAAAAAAATTGAAGAAAAGTGAATATTAGACTGTTCAAAAAAATAGCAGTGTTTGTATTCTTCTTTACAAACTCAAACATTCACTATATAAACTGAAAAATGTTTGAAGATTTTGCTTTCGTTTGAATCACTTAATGAATATTTGGTTGTATAAGCACTGTTTCTGAGAACTGCTGTACATCTGTGTTGCATGGAGTCAACCAACTTCTGGCACCTGTGAACAGGTATTCCAGCCCAGGATGACTGGACTACATTCCACAGTTCTTCTCTATTTCTTGGTTTTGCCTCAGAAACTGCATTTTTGTTGTCACCCCACAAGTTTTCTATTGGATTAAGATCCGGGGATTGGGCTGGCCACTCCATAACGTCAATCTTGTTGGTCTGGAACCAAGATGTTGCATGTTTACTGGTGTGTTTGGGGTCGTTGTCTTGTTGGAACACCCATTTCAAGGGCATTTCCTCTTCAGCATAAGGCAGCATGACCTCTTCAAGTATTCTGATGTATTCAAACTGATCCATGATCCCTGGTATGCGATAAATAGGCCCAACACCGTAGTATGAGAAACATCCCCATATCATGATGCTTGCACAACCATGCTTCACTGTCTTCACAGTGTACTGTGGCTTGAATTCAGTGTTTGGGGGTCATCTGACAAACTGTCTCCGGCCACTAGACCCAAAGAGAACAATCTTACTTTCATCAGTCCACAAAATGTTGCGCCATTTCTCTTTAGGCCAGTCAATGTGCTCTTTGGCAAATTGTAACCTCTTCAGCACATGTCTTTTTTTCAACAGTGGGACTTTGCGGGGGCTTCTTGCAGATAGCTTGGCTTCACATAGGCGTCTTCTAATTGTAACAGTCCTCACAGGTAACTTTAGACCTTCTTTGATCTTCCTGGAGCTGATTGTTGGCTGAGTTTTTGCCATTTTGGCTATTCTTCTATCCATTCGAATGGTAGTTTTTCGCTTTCTTCCACGTCTTTCAGGTTTTGGTTGCCATTTTAAAGCACTTGTGATCATTTTAGCTGAGCAGCCTATCATTTTCTGCACTTCTTTATATGTTTCCCCCTCTCCAATCAACTTTTTAATCAAGGTACGCTGTTCTTCTGAACAATGTCTGGAACAACCCATTTTCCTCAGAATTTCAGAGAGAAATGCACTGTAACCAGCATGTACAACATTTGCTGCCTTCCTTCCTTAAATAAGGGCAATAATTGCCACCTGTTTTTCAAAGAATGAATGACCCCACTAATAGAACTCCACACTGCTATTATTTTGAACATGCCCCTTTCAATTAGTGATTCAATTACACAGAATCAGCAGCATGCATGTCATGACTGTTGGGTCTGTTGGATTTCTATTACTCTACTAAACCTGCTAGTAAATTATTTGCCATGTAGAAATATAATTTCTACCAAAAACAGTGATTGATCAGGTTAGTGATGTCTGACTGCTATTATTTTGAACACAACTGTATAAGACGAGCATTTTTTGATTTTTATTTGGTCTGTTCTGTATATTTTTCTCTTAGGTGCAACCACTTTAAACTTCAATTAAAAAGATGGGAATCAAAAGTGTTAGAGGGTTGAGACAATTACGACATTCAATACTGACATCCTTCCTTCCTACCCTTTCCTTCCTTACCCCTTCATCTGTGCCTTTCCATCTATTATTCCCCACTTTTCTTTAACTTTCTTTTGTGAACTTGACTTGGCTTTGCAGAACCTCTTATTCTGAAATGCCAGGTTGAATATCTCTGTTGTTTTTATAGGAGCGAATTGGATGTTCTGTACATTTGTTTCAACTTTGGTGTGTTCACGAGTTGTTTCTCTGTCATTTGTATTCGATACCAATAGTAGTCAGTACTTCTCTTTATCCGTACAAAAAAATTCTCTCAATAAATAAATATTGAATGAAAAACCCTGACAACATGATAATGCTGGCTGGGCACCCAAAAAAAGCTACATGAAAGGGCCAGGCAACCATGTTGTTCAGAAGGCATAAGTCTTCCATGACATTTTACAACAATAGGAGACACATAGCAGCTTTGCCCCCCCCCAGAACTTTAAATCATCCCAGGAAGGCATCTTACACAGTCAACAAACCTATAGCTGCATACCAAACACCTTTATCAGCATTTCCATAAACACAACAGAACCTCCTAACCAGATAACCTTTTGTGTTAGCCTACCTACACCCATTAAAAGGGTAATCCACATCCCCAGTCCCACTCTAAGGGTCCTTATAAAACTGTCAAACTTTCCAGCTTGAGTAACAAGGACACGGGTGTCAAATTGGTGGCCCTCCAGCTGTTGCCAAACTACAAGTCCCATGATGCATTGCAAGAATGACAGTTACAAGAATGACTCTCAAAAGCAGAGGCACAATGGGACTTGTAGTTTCGCAACAGCTGGAGGGCCACCAGTTTAACATCCCTGACCTAGAAGCTTAATAGGCATCCCTCTTCCTGATGGTATCAGATTTATTACCCATAGTAAATAGTTTACCTGGAGTAGATGGCGAATACATATTTCTGTCTATCTTTTCTGATAGAATCAAAAACTTCTGTGTATTTCACTCCTGAGATAATAACAGTATAGGCAGAATAAGGACATAAATACCTGTATCAGTTAATTAGCAGCACTGTTCCAGGAGGTATTGGAAGCGGATTAGGCTCATCACTTCTCCAAGGTGAAATAGCCATCCGATACCCGTCATAACTGTATTTACTTAAAACTTTCTTGCTGGAAAATAATATATAGGTTACCAGACTATAACCTGTAGGTATTTAAAGAAAGTAATGCCTATAGAAAACTTTATCTATGGCAGGGCAGCTAAGTGGTCATAAACATGATGACATTCCATCAACCACATCTTAGACTTCTTGCTTGGTCAGATGATTTCTAATCAGGGGCAGACTGACCATTGGGGAACTCAGGCACTGCCCGAGGGCCCGGGGTCAGTAGGGGGCCCCATGAGATGTTCAAAAAAAGGGGGTTTGTGAAAAGAGATTCACAGAAAAGCGGCTACATTATGAACAGACCGTGACACTCAGAAAATTTTCCAAAAATTATGCTTTATTACACAGATATAAATATGACATATGGGCATTCGCCCTGGTTTACCATCACCTCAGTATGAGACAATAACACACAGACCTAAAACCATATAAAATGACATCAAGACCGGTCTAAATGTATGTGCAACAGAGAAAGTGACTACAAGAGTCTAATATCTCTGTAGTACAAACACATAGGTAAACACTTCCCAAAAGAGGTGTATCCAAAAATTATACCATAGGTATAATTATACCATGGTCCTGACGAAGCTGAGTGAGATACGCCCATCGGCGAAACGCGTTGACGTCATACGTCAGATACGTCACTTCCGGTCATGCGCACTAGGTGGAACGCACGCTGACCCATAAGGAGGAAGCCATCTTCACATGCCATGAGGCAAGCGTGAGCAGCACAGGCGCTGAGAGGGGGCTGGAACCCGCGGTATATCGGCGGATGTCAGCGGTGGTTCCTGGGCCTCTGTGGCCGTGTTTGGCAATATCCATGAAGGACATCTCTTTCATTCCCTTTATCCACGGCACAGGTGGTGAGTGGATTGTTACAGGACATTAGATATACGGTCCTCTGTGATCAATATGACCTACATATCTTATTGAGTGCAAGCTCTGTCAGTGACTTCCCACATTATTTGTTTCACTACAGGATGGGGACATTATGGTGCTTTGTGTAGGATACAGGACATACCGCATATAGTTCAACAGGCAGAAGATTCCTTGGGATATGTCTTGCTTTTCCTACAAAGGGTGGTGTGTAGTCCACATACAGTGGTGAAGATACCATTTCAAGCAGAGTGCTGCAATCTGCACCTTTTCTCCCATCCTGGGAATAAATGGGGCTTATTTCCATTCAAGAGCTTTATGACACAGCTGTTCACATTACAGATGAACGGGCCCCAACCACGTGTGCCGGCACAGGAATGTATTGCATCATATATTTGACATTTATGTCTTTTTCCAAACAGGCCTGAGGCTTACTGTTCCCCTCTTCACGCTTATTGTGCTTACTGCATTTCATACATGTGATATACGTATATCCATAGTATAATTTTTGGATTCCCTGTTCGGGATTCACCATTATGATATTGGTGTAAATTCATTATTTAATATTATGGTATACCTATGGTATAATTTTTGGATACACCTCTTTTGGGAAGTGTTTACCTATGTGTTTGTACTACAGAGATATTAGACTCTTGTAGTCACTTTCTCTGTTGCACATACATTTAGACCGGTCTTGATGTCATTTTATATGGTTTTAGGTCTGTGTGTTATTGTCTCATACTGAGGTGATGGTAAACCAGGGCGAATGCCCATATGTCATATTTATATCTGTGTAATAAAGCATAATTTTTGGAAAATTTTCTGAGTGTCACGGTCTGTTCATAATGTAGCCGCTTTTCTGTGAATCTCTTTTCACAAACCCCCTTTTTTTGAATGCCTTTTTTGGCTACTGAATGGAAACCAAACATTGGGTGACACGATAACTTAATTAACAACCTCTTAATAACTACCTATAGTATATAGGCCCCATGAGATGTCCCTGGTACCTTTCATAGGCTTTTTTGGGTGTGGTTTGAGTGTGGGCGAGGACACAGGGGCCCCATGATCCCCTATTGCCCGGGGGCCCCATGAGTTGTCAGTCCGCCCCTGTTTCTAATCCTCAAGGACCAGAAAAGGACTGCATTGTTTAGTTCAGTGTTCAGTTCTCCTTTCACCATCAAAACAATGAACACCTATCTAGACTTATAAAAGCCACTGAACCGTCTTGATTGAACTTTGCCAGCTGAACTTTCTTAAGTCTTTTCATTCTTAAACCCTTTCTATTTTACTCTTGTATTACTGTCTCTTTTCTCTTGGTGAAACCTGCTTTATTTTATTAACCAATTGCTCTCCTGAGGATTTACCCTCCTTCCTGACCAGGCCATTTTTTGCATTACGACGCTGCGTTACTTTGACTAAAAATTGCGTGGTCATGCAACGCTGCACCCAAATTAAATTTATGTCCTTTTTTTTCTACGAATTGAGCTTTCTTTTGGGGATATTTAATCACCTGTGCGGTTTTTTTTATTTTTTTGTGCTATAAAAAAAAAAGACTGACAAAAAGACTGCACAGCCATCCAAAGCAGTGTGCACAATCTGACAGGGAGGAGAACTGTTTTGTTTACAAACAATTCTCCTCCCCATCAAAGATGCTCGGCATTCACTGGGCGCCAGCGAGCTATCACTGGCCGGGAGGCAATACCTGGACCCTACAGAGGTTGCACAGGCAGTCCAACTCCTCCAGGATGGCACATCAATACGTGCCATTGCCAGAAGGTTTGTTGTGTCTCCCAGCACAGTCTCAAGAGCATGGGGGAGATTCTAGGAAACAGGCAGTTACTCTAGGAATGCTGGACAGGGCCGTAGAAGATCCTTAGCCCATCAGCAGGATCGGTATCTGCTTCTTTGTGTAAGGAGGAACAGGATGAGCACTGCCAGAGCACTACAAAATCACCTCCAGCAGGCCACTGGTGTGAATATCTCTGACCAAACAATCAGAAACAGACTTCAATAGGGTGGTCTGAGGGCCCGATGTCCTTTAGTGGGCGCTGCGCTTACTGCCCGGCACCATAGAGCTCGACTGAAATTTGTCATTGAACACCAGAATTGGCAGGTCCACCACTGGCACCTGTGCTTTTCACAGATGAGAGCAGGTTCACCCTGAGCACATGTGACAGACGGGAAAGTGTCTGGAAAAGCTGTGGAGAATGTTATGCTGCCTGTAACATTGTTCAGCATGACCATTTTGGTGGTGGGTCAGTGATGGTCTGGGAGGCATATCCATGGAGGGATGCACAGATCTATACAGGCTAGTTAATAGCACCCTGACTGCCATTAGGTGTTGGGATGAATTCCTTGGACCCATTGTCAGACCGTACACTGGTGCAGAGGGTCCTGGGTTCCTCCTGGTGCATGACAATGCCTGGCCTCATGTGGTGAGAGTATGCAGGCAGTTCCTGGAGGATGAAGTAACTGATACCACTGAATGTCCCCCACTCTCGGCTGACCTAAATGCAATAGAACACCTCTGGGATATCATGTTTAATTCCATCCATCGCCACCAGGTTGCACCTCAGATTGTCCAGGAGCTCAGTGATGCCCAGGTCCATATCTGGGAGGAAATACCCCAGGACACCATCCGGGGTCTCATTAGGAGCATGCCCCAATGTTGTTAGGTATGCATACAAGCCTGTGAGGGCCATACAAACAGCTGAGTACCATTCTGAGTTGCTGCAATTACATTTTAGCAAAATGGACTAGCCTACTGCATAATTTTTTCACTTTGATTTTCGGGGTGTCTTTGAATTCAGTCCTCTGAAAGTTGACAATTTTCATTTTCATCAAACGATGGGGCATCCTTTCGTTCCTAACACATTACCCAGTCCATATCAGTATAGATATCCAGCATGATATATTTCCCCATTGAGATCTGATGTGTTTTAAAAGCGTTTCCTTAATTTTTGGAGCCGTGTATTACAGTTTGTGTTTGGGTCTAAAATTTACCACAATGTGTCTGCAGTTTGAAAAGTCTCTATTCCCTTGTTTGAACCCCTGATGAAGGGGGTTGTATTGCCCTGAAATGTGTTGCCCATTTTTTATGGTCGAATTGTGAGATTTTAAAATTTTCCTGAACTTTATCACCAAGATTTCTGTAGGCTTACATCTGAATGGCAATCCTCTTGATTTTTAGTTACTGACCTGAAACATATATGCAGATAAGGACTTCTGATTTATATTTCAGGCTTTCTGATCTGCATACTTGTTCTGAGAGAATGATATAAAGGAAATTAATCTAGTGAGTGTGTATAGCAGCCAGGTAACTTGCATTTCTCTCATGCCACGTTTACCTTAAGACGTGCTTCGGTTGTAGCCGCAAAAGGGTTAACAAGAACAGAACATTTTTAGCAGCTTGCAACTGAGTTAAAAAAAACATACTTCAATTCAAACAGAGCAATATAATATAGAAAAAAGTGAAACAGCAGGAAGTTTGTCTCTGTAATCAGCTTATATTTTAAAAGCCATCCATGGAAAGTGTCCTACTGGTACAAACACACAATCACATTATAGTTTCACTTACTACTTATTATCGTACTGTGCTTTGATTCACTATCACAAAACAGAAGCGGTCGCTATAGTTACAAAAGTGCTCACGTGTGACTGTTGACTCCCCTTTGTAGTACCCAAGTTGCTGAATACTTTGGACAAGACATGGGTCATGGACAAAATAATAGAAACTGCTAACATAAAATATTATAGACTAATACAGAGAAGGTACAGCCTTTGCCTTCAGAACAGTGAGGTTCTGCCTCTTTGAATTCTGCTATACAAACCCTGAACTGTGTGTAGTAGTGCCGATCTTTAAGCAATAAAAGACATGCAAACATATTTCACACTCTGAGCTCCAGAGCTTCTGGAATCTTCACATTTGTTGACTAGGGTGACCATGGAGGTCATGAAACGACTCTTGAATTTTGTACAGCTGTGTGTTCAGGGCCATTGTCATTCAAGGATATGGGAACATCTTGTAGAAACACTACTTGTACCATGGAGGCAACTATCCATTTAAAGTAGTTCTATGGGCAGAAGGTAAAAAACCTTATTCATGAAGCTCCACCCCAAGCCCCCCCCCCATACTTACCTGAGCCTAATCAAGCGAGGAAGCAGGAGCGCTAGCGGGGGACCACAGAAGAGGAGGACCAGGGCTGCTCTGTGCAAAACCATTGCATAGAGCAGGAAAGTATAACATGTTTGTTATCTTAAAAAAAATAGACTTTAGAATAACTTTAAAGTGGCTTTCCACCCCATGGCGATTATAAAATCCCCACAAAAGAAATCATGTGACTCCCATAACATGGTTGCCCAAACTTTTCAGTCTCCTGCTATGTTTAACATATAGCTAAATACATGGTGGTTTAAAGGCATGGCAGCATGTCATAAATATAGTCATGTGAAATAAAAAGGAATTAATACACTTGTGACGTGGCCTGGGTGCTTCCGTCAGAGAACTGCTTCCTCGCCGCTGTGACACAGGACTGAGATATTATAGCTGGGCATTTTAGCCAAGGACTAGACAACACTAGATTAGGTGCAACTGGAACTTCACTTTATTGATAATTCACACAGAATTTATACCACACAAAATCAGATAAGAGCTTGATCACATGATCCTAAACAATGCAACCTGTAAACCGTAATATCATCTGGACATCTAACAGTACATCTAATGAACAGCCAACATTTAACAGTCATCTAATCAAACAGTAATCTAATTAAAGTGACTCTAAAGGTTAATTTTTTTTGGGGGGAAATAACAAACATGTCTATACTTACCTGCTGTGTGCAGTGGTTTTGCACAGAGCAGCCTGGATCCTCCTCTTCTCGGGTCCCCTGCAGGCTCTCCTTGCCCCTCCCTCCTGTTGGGTGCCCCATAGAAAGCTGCTTGTTCATTCACACATGGAGCTGTGGCTTGGTGCCACCCCCTCTCCCCTCATTGGCTGACTGTCTGTGATTGATAGCAGTGCGAGCCGATGGCTCCCTCTTGCTGTCTCAGTCAATGAGGAGGCAGAGACCCTGGAACAGCCGAGGCTGTCAATCACATCGCTGGATCGCGATGGGGCTCAGGTAAGTATTGAGGGGGCTGGGGGGCACTTTGGAACACAGAAGGATTGCATGAAGGTAAAAAACATTCAGCCTTTACAAGCACTTTAACAGCTAGCAGCTAACATCTAGCAGTGATATAATTACCAGTAATCAACAGCCAGGCAACCAGGCCAGCCAGGAACCCACGCCATACAGCCCGGCAATAAGACCACACCCCTGGATCTACAATGTATATTACACATACTGTCTTTCAGGTGTCTGGCCCCCACCCGTGTAATCTGTCCACTAGAAAAGTCATCATAAGACAAAACTCATACAATATTCCAACAGTCTGAAAAAGTCTTCATAGATTTCTTGAGGGAGATTGGTGATAAATATTTCTGTCCCAAGTGGAGGAGCTTCTCCAACCCAGTCTGCAGGAGGGCCACCATATTTCCTGTGACCATTAACCTGTACAAGATTAGTATTACACCTTTCCATCCACTCCAGAAGGAAAGCTTTATTGTCTTTCTTCAGATAATTAATCCAAGCCTCGCTCTCAGCGTTCATCGCGTTATTATCCATCATCATAGACTGATACGCTCTCTCCATGGAATCAGAGGCTGAACTGATTTCTTTTCCATGCTCTTACCAGAAGGAGCAGACAAAATCCATGGTCTGCTCCAAGGGCCATACTCAATGGGTAGAAGGCTAGCCCCTAGTCCTCTCCAAAAGCCCCTGTCCCACTTGGGTCTGTCACAACACTGAATACCATCATTATGCATATTAACCGCATACAGTTACCAGAATACAATACTTTTTTGTGAAAGTGGTCCTTTGAGTGTCCAGTTGATAATGTTTGGCTCATGTTATAATTATTTTCCCGGTTAAAAATAATAATTTTACAAATTTTGCACCTGTAATTTTGGGATTTGGCGACTTGGCATCTTTAGAACTCTGCCAGTTGCAATGTGTTCTTTTAAAGTCACGTATTAGAGTTGAATAGCACCATAACACACTAACATTTCCACACTGCGCTGAGGTCAGGTGCCTGCTGCCATATGCATCATAATGTATTGGTCCAAATGGGTCACAAAAGAAATCTGTCACTAAACTAACCTACCTGAGAAGAAAGAAAGCAAGCAACTGCAAGAAATTAAAAGGTGTAGTACCTATTACAATCCAGCAGATGTTGGCTTTAAAGTGTTATTGGAGTCAAATCTTTTTCCTAAATCAGATGCTAATAACATAACTTCCATCTTCACCAGGTCTTACTTCCAAGTTCGCGTTCTCTGGTTGTTTAAATGGCCAAGCTGCAATGACGTCACTCCATGCATGCACATGGGAGTCATGGCCGCGGCACTAAGCTGTGAATGGACGGCATCATCCATTCAGAGCGTACTGTGCATGCGACAGTGATGTCACCAGCTGCTACTATTGTAAATATCTTCTAAACGGTGCACATTTAGGAGATATTTACTATACTTACAGGTAAGCCTTATTATAGGAGTCTCCTTTACATGCACGTCTTGACCAGGGGCGGACTGACAACTCATGGGGCCCCCGGGCAATAGGGGATCATGGGGCCCCTGTGTCCTTGCCCAAACTCAAAAAAGCCTATGAAAAAGGTACCAGGGGCATCTCATGGGGCCCCCTACTGACCCCGGGCCCTCGGGCAGTGCCCAAGTTTCCAAATGGTCAGTCCGCCTCTGGTCTTGACTAAAAAGTACAACTTTCCATGCAGCTGTGCTGTGCACCGCATACACAAACAGCACGAGAGAGACACAGAGACGCCTTCAGTCGAAGCGGTTAGGAAGAGGAGAGGCATGAATTCTGTTCTGTGTAGGGTTGCCACCGGTATGGGATTGACCTGGACAGCCTGTGCTATATGCTCTCTGACATCTCCCCTGCCGAGCAGCTCTCACCTCCCTCCCTCCACCCCACGCAACCACCTCAATAATCTCCTGTGCAGTCAATGGTTGCTAGGGCCCCCAGTGTCCTAGCAACCAATGACACTTTTGCCGCTGTGCACACGTGCATAGTGGGATTTTTCTTGCTCCACCCTTTAACTCCGGCTCCCACACACATTCTTGCAGCGGTTCCAGAGTCCATCCCGCTGGTGAGGCATTATGCAATCTAATTCTTAAAGGGCAGGGGGGGACACTGATATGGAGGGGGGTCTCTCTCTAATGGAGGTCTCTAAACATGGAGGGGGGAGGGCACTGATATAAGGGCACTGTGTGCTAATGGGAGTCTTTAATGGGGAATGCTGACTGCTGATATAATGGTTGCTGACCAACCATTAGATCAGCAGTCAGTACCTCCCATTAGAGATCCCCATTATACTATACTGGAGACTAGGTACCAGGGACTATGTATTATGAACAGTGTACTAAGCACAATGTATTATGGACTAGGGACTGTGTAATAGGGACAAGCGACTAGGAACTGTATACTATCTATTAGGAACTCTATAATAGAGACTAGGGACTGTGTACTAGGGGCTATGTATCATGGACTAGGGGCTGTGTACAAGGGACTATGTACCATATAGTAGAGACTTTTTTGTATTTAACTATTCCCCTTTGAGGCCATCCCACTGTTACCACAATTTGACTACACCCACTGTTCATCCACTACTCTCCTTGGGACACCCAAAGGTGTCCCAAGACTTTTATAATCGTATAGTGTATAAAAAAAAACAAAACGTGCTGTGCACCGCTAAAGTGTTTGAGTTTGGCATGAAGTTAAGATGAAAACCCCATCTGTGTGCTGCCTGGACAGTTGTAGTTCCCAACTGTAGTGCGCACATAGAAGAGACTGTTTTGGTTAGGTTCACACCTATGCAGGTTGCGTTTGAGCCGTTTCTGCATTTTTGCACTTGCGATTTTTGTGTTTTGCAGGGTTTTTAAAATTTTTTCTATTTTTCTTTTGCTGGGCATGCAGATTTAAAACGCAAAACACAAAAATGTATCAAAAATGCGGAAAAAACGCAGCAAAAATGCAATACATGCTTTTCTGCAGCATTTCCATTGAAGTCTATAGAAACAAAAATGCAACTTTTTGCGTTCAAAAAAGTCCCTGACCCTTTCCAAAAAACACACTGGGAGAAAATGCACAGGTGTGAACATGTCCCATAAGAAATCATGTTAAATGGACTGTACTGTGTTTCTGCAAAACGCTGCAGAAAACGCTTAGGTGTGAACCTAGGGTTACAGGAATCCATAGGTCCTGGCGGAATAGTATAACAGCAATATAGCAGCACGACAGGGGGACAGTTAAAAAAGTAAGCTTAAAGAAGTAGAATTATATAAAAAAAACAAAAAAAAACAAACAAAAAACCATGCATATAATTTATATTATTAGTATCTAATTTAGAGAAAAGAAATGTGACTTTAATACCGCTTTAAGTCTCCAAATAACTAATCTCATCGGTTAATTTAGGTAAAACATATGTTTTTTTCCTTCTTTGGAACAAAAGTGAGTAAATGTTATTATTAGCATTTTCTTTGTGCATAAAGAGAAGTAAAGTGCATAAGACAAAAAGGAAGCCACAGCATGTGTTAAATGTGTCAGGGTGCATGTGGTGAGCAGCAGGGCATGTCTACATTTATTGTAGATTTACACAATGCATTCTACATTTTACAAAATAATGTAAAAATGTACACATTGTAATAAAACATCATTACAATGAGATCATTATCATTACAGTATATGATTTTGCCCTGGTGGTTCTGTTATAGTCACAAATCACTTACATCATAGCATAATCAGTGTCAATAAATATGTCCTTGTCAGCCAAACATTCTCGTAAGTTGCATAAAAATGGTACACATAGCTTTTGCTAATTAGGTCATCATTTTCTAGTATACCATTTTTGATGCAAACTTTGTAAATAAAAAAAAAAAAAAAAAATATATATATATATATATATATATATAAAGAGAGAGAGAAAGAGCACACTCCTACAAGCAAGTGCTGAAGACGTTTAATGATCCTCTTCCACCCACCTGCAATAAAGCAATGACTAAGAAGTTGCTGTGTGATGTTGCATGACAAGTTAGTATATATTATCATTAGTCAGTAGAAAGTATTCATCTTTGAATGGACTCCATCACTAACATCAAACAACAATGAAAAAAAAGAAAGAGGAAAAAAACCCATATGTCTCCTATTGCTTGTGCTGCTGAACGTCAGTAGTATCATGTCTGGTCCCCAGCTACATACAGTTCCTCCTGTGACCCTAGGTCACTACAGAACACAGAAGTGATGTAGGGGCCAGTGGAAGGAACCAATGAGCACAATGGGGACCAAAGGATAGACACTCCCAGAAATGTCAGTTTCAGAAGAGCCCAAATTCAATTATTGATATTGTGTTAAAAAAACAGCCAACACATTCAAAACAACTTCCCTCTTCATCAGGGCTTCAGTTAAAAAGGAGAACCTTGAGGGGACTCAAAGTAAAGGCTTCCCTGTTTGAATCTGTGCAAGGAAGCTGTCAGGAATGGACTCGCCAATGGTGGTGGGACTCACCTGCCTTGTGGGCTGCAGTACCAGGGCTGGCCAGCGGGTGCTCTCAGCAGCCAGAAGCTCACTCCTGCAATCAAGCCATCACCTGAGGCTGATTGCAGGAGGTGTATTTAAGGAATGGCCAGGCCTGCAGTCAGGGCCTTGGTGTATTGTTCCCATGAGCCCCTGTACCTGCATCCTGTCTGCTTCCTGCCTGATCCTGACTCTGCTTGATCCTGACTTTGCTTGAACTCTGCCTGCACCGACCTCGGCTACTCCTGACCAATCTTCTGCCTACGCCTTGTACCTTGTCTGCCCGTTAGCTACCCACCCGGCCTGCCTGACTATGTTGTTCTCCATATTTATATATATATATCAGTTAAGGTTTGGGTTTGTTGCACCTTGTACGTATTTGTGTTAGTTTTGGGTTTGGTTTGTTGCACTGCGTTTATGTTTGTGTTGCCCTTAATAAATTATATTGTTTTACACGCTATACCCGAAGTCTGTGTTTCCCTGTGTTGGTCCACACACCTCTGGTCATACCCGGAGCCCTGACAGAAGCTGTTTGCTGGATTAGGATTTCTGGTCAGCAGTATCTGTATCAGCAGTCAACATATTCTTATTTTGAGTTGCTGGATCGGGCTGTGAGGGAGGCTGTCAGCAACTCTGCAACCACCAACACAAGCATTTGTTGTTCTCCTTGGCTGCCAGTGAGGAGGAGAGAAAGGGGACACAGGATGCTGTTAAGGTTGTTTGCAGCCACGTAGAACCAGAGGAAAACTCGCTTACTGCCCTGTGTTCCAGATGGCACTATGGTTGGCTGCTATGCAGTCTGGGAGGACAGAAGACTGCTGGGAACCACCTGGGACTAAGAAATGTAGTCTCCAGAGAGAGTTTTTCTATTGAACCATTGACTGAAAATACTAAAAACCCCAGCAACACAGGGAGTTAAGAGAAGGACAAGATTCTTTGGCGTAGGGGAGTCGCGTGGAAGACAGTGAGAGGTGAATATAGGAGTGGGCTGCTGTGCCAGAGAGCTGAATGCTTGAGGGTTCACCACAGTGTTGGACATACAAAGAGACCAGGTTAATGTGAGATGATCATCACCAAGTACTGAGTTGCTGCTGACATCATCAGGTCAGAAGCAGATTGTCATTGCTAAGCCATGAGTTGCTGCTGACATCACCAATTCAGAGGGAGATCTTCATCGCTGAGTCCTATTTCAAAGCTGACATCACCGGGATCAGGCAAAGAGCAAGCGGAGGTGAAATCCCAGATCTTTGGTGGTGAGAGGCCCTTGGCCACAAATTCCTGCCATTCCTGCCTAAAGTCACAAAGTCATCAATTTTAAGATACATTTTGGCCACTTACACCTGATATGGTGGGACCTAATCAAGTGTGGGTGCTCCAACACCAGAATATTGGGCCCCAATGATTACTAACACAATGGCCAATGGGAGGGGTTTGGAAGGACTACTGAACCATTATCTCCCAGTACCACCCCCTTATTTAGGATCTCCCAAGTTTAAGGATTTAAGGCAGAGATACTGTGGCTGATTTACTAAAACTGTACAGTGCAAAATCTGGTCCAGCTGTGCATGATATCCAATCAGCTTCTAACTTAAGCTTGTTTAACTTGCTGCGTCAAGTCCTGCTGATTCTCCCCAGGATTAGGAGACCTGCCCCACTTGTGTACGGATGGAACTGTATCATTAAACCCGGAGCTGTCATTACACCACAGCACCTCCAGATGTGACAGAATTTAAAAAGATGCGCATTTATGTTTGCTTTCTGGTGAGTGTACATCCGTCCAAGGCGGTGGATTCCCTTTATGAATATTTGCACGTTTGCACTTCTTCACTTGGATTTATTGCAATTAATTTGAGGATTATTATTGTTTACTGCTCGCTATGTGATATATATTGTCATCATGGACATTTATTGATTCAACCAGTTGCACAATTACAGGCACTTTATTTATTTGCATGATTTTAGTATTTTCATGTTCATGCGTTTATAGCGCTGCACTTTTTCTACACACAAAAAAAAGTTGTGTTTTTTCTTTTAAATAAATGTTCCTCTGTTTAACATCTTATGAACCTTTAATTTATTCTAATCAGCCCTAATTAACTTCTTATTCTCCTTCTCCATTTCATTTTTATTTCTATTTTATAAACCAGTGTTTCTCAACCTTTTTCAGTCAAGGCAACCTTTAAAATTATTGACAATCTCAAGGCATCCTTTAAAATTCTGCATAATCTCAAGGCACCCCATTCTAAAATGTAAAAAAACTATTCCAATAGTTTTACATAATGCAGCAATATCCACAGTAGTACACCCAACTTTAGAGGTGATTCATTCTTCCAAAGCAAATATACCTTGGCACACTGGTACTGACTAGTATTTCTGTGTTTCTCCCTCAGTTTCTCTCACTCACTCAGCTGATGTGACCAAAGTATAAATGTGTGAGTTAGCGAGCGCACCTTATAAAGCTGATGATGCACAAAAAGGAACCACAAAGCCTTTCTAAGAATATAACATAAAAATGGGGTGTGCAGCGCTATACAAATAAAACACACTGTCATAAATATAACAAAATATGACAAAAAGTAGAAAAAGTCCTATAAACTGAATGATAAACAGTCCGAGGTGATATGATATCAGTCCAAATAGGTATATTCCAGTGATGGAGTATATATGACTTCAATCCAAATTCCAGCATCCTAACATGAAGGTGTAGAAAAATTGCCCACTCACCGGAAGTGCATGATGTAGCATCACCCCAACAGGAGACGTGTTATTACACGAAGCGCGTCTAGGAGGAGCCTCTGCACGCCTTGACGTCACGCCACCGGATCAGGAGGTCCGGTGGCCATCATTTTTATCCACTGATCAGTGCATTCAAGAGCTCATTCACACTATATTTGTATAGGTTACTATCACCCTGTACGTTTACTGTTTACCATAATGATTTTTACCCTAATAAATACATTTCACAATACTACACCATGAGCGTTTTCATCTCTATTACCTGGCACTGAGCCTCCACATCTTAGCCCAGCATTTTAGGAGTCCACGCAGGTTGGAGGATTTGGGATATTGGTCCAGACCATCATCTCTGGCAGCCGTCACCCCATTAACCACCAGAGGATACCTTTATCATCAGGCTGTACCTTCACGGGACCTTCGGCTACATGGAATTTCTACGTGCACATTAAATTGCACTTCCGGTGAGTGGGCAATTTTTCTACACCTTCATGTTAGGATGCTGGAATATACCCATTTGGATTGAAGTCATATATACTCCATCACTGGAATATACCTATTTGGACTGATGTGACCAAAGTGCTAACGGAGGGGGGCAGGTGAAGGGCAAACAAGGATGCTGTGCAGGTACTCAACATCCTCCTTATCAACTGATGATGTCATTGGTTGTTAGGATGCTGGCAGCTAGAAGGTTGTAAAAGTGCACAATGAAAACCTGCGGCTTCGTATATTAAATGGCAGGCTTGATCCACCTGCTGGCTGGCTTTTTGGGCAATGTGTAGGCATTTTACTAAGGCACCCCTGAAGAAGTCTGAAGGCTCTCCATGGTGCCTGGGCACCCTGGTTGAGAAAAGCTGTTACAAACTATTAATAATTAAAACTTTTTTTTTGTTTTGTTTGCTTTGTTCTTTGATAGTTTTACACATTTAACATACCGTATATTTTGTGGATCACCTAACTGCTTGTTAGTGCATATTTTCTACTGCCATACTTTAACTTGAATGATTGTACCCACTGTAAAATGTGCCTGTTGGACCTGATGGTTACCTTATAGTGACCGAAGTCACTAGTTTGCTTTTTTTTTTTCATTTTTTTTTTTCATTTTTTCTACTCTGTACTGTTTTGAAAAAGTTCAATAAACATTGATTATACAAAAAAAAGGTCATGTGTCTATTTGGAGAACTCATTAGAAGGCACCCTGTTGGTAAGGATGTAACAAAATTGTAGTTAGTGGCCGGGGCAAGCAGATGTTTTGTTTGTTTTATGCTATGGACTTGCTGTACAAATCCCTCCTGCATTGAACTGTGTCTGTTTACTGCATTGCTGAATAAAAGTGCAGGGCAAATCTGCTTGAACTGTTCCTGAGTGTCCGTGTTTTGTGCATGGTTTACCACTGCCACTACCATATATATAACACTATGATAACTGGGCAACCTGTGCGGGCGCTGTCTGTGTTTTCTTTTGTTATACGTGTTCTCTGTTAAACTCAATAAAACAGATTTAAAAAAAAATAGGCAAGCTTAGGTAGTAAAAAATATCGGAGGCAGGAAGGTAGGTAAAAATTATCACAAGCATTGGCACCAGCAAGCTGCAATTCCCTAATCTGCAAAAAAAAGTAACATCAGGCTGAATAATTTCAACAATCAGGCACTGTCAAATGGAAGACACTTTGAAATTGAGCCAGGGTTCTGCTCAGCCCTCTTCTTCTCTAACCACAAAAGCACCTTAGCTCATGATCCAGGTTGTCAATCTTCACTGCCCTTTGTTCAAATACTTTCTCCTTTGAGTAAAGTAACTTGTATGTGAAACTATCCTAAAACTGCAGCACAAAAGGAAGAATAGCTGTATGAACATGCCAAACGTTCTGAATCTGAAAAAGAACCTGATACACATGGACAGTTAAAAATGTGGTGGTTTTTATAACACCAGCAATGGGAAAAGTCAGACCATGCAAATTAGTAGTGAAGTAGATAACTTTCTTGGACTTTTTGGGATATCTAAGCAAGGACATTTGCAACATGTAGTAGATGGTGTAACAGTCTGAAAAGAATAACTACATGTACTGGATCACCTGAAAGTTATTTATAGGTAATAAAATGGCTTTTCATTTTCTCCATTACTTTAATGAATCATCTGTATTGAAAGCCAGTAGGGCTGAATAATAGACAGGAAGATATCACAAGAAGAAGTAACCCTCAGAGTGAAAGGGCAGGCTTATGACAATGTCCCTATGTCATGGTCTGGAGAACATGAAGAATTTTCTGGATGGCTACATTTGACAGAACATTTGTGGAGTATGAATTGGGGAATTACTAAACCCTGGTTGTCTGGAAAAAGTTGAAAAGATGTCTTTGTGCAATTCCTCCAATGATATTTCCACACTGAGGACTGCATTGGGCAGCAGCTGGCTAGGTGGTGGTTCTCATACTGCTTTTCTTTTATGTACATCATTAGGTAGGGATAAGTAAAATACTTGAAAACTTTCTGGGCCATTGGTTAGCCCGCTCTCCCGCCTAATGCTGTTATCAGTGTTGAAAATCCACTAAAAACACAGATTATGCCTGTTAGAGAGTCTGTATATAGCCCTACAGAGCAGACAGTGCACAGGCCACATTTGTTTATCTGTTGCTCCTCTGCTAACCAGAAACAGGAACCTTATTATAAAGGAAAGTTCTATCATAGATGCAGCTACAAACTTATAAACCCTGCCATCTACTGGCTGATGTAGTTTTTGCACAAAATACACAAACAATGTATTCCAACATTACCACTATAGGTTATTATGGTGTTAAGATAATTTTGGCTATATATGTGTAGCACCATCCTACTGTAGATACCTAGGGGGGAGCTGGTGCTCAATTGTTAGGCAGAGGCTGAGTAGCAGCCTGTGGTGATAGTCAGAGGGAGGTCAAATTCGGGTTAGAGCTGAGAGGCTCTGCAGGCCAGTTCCCTGATATCTCCCCCTACTCTAGATTTTTGGAGAGGATTCTAGAAGCAGTGGGCAGGGATGAGCAGCGACTGGCCTGCACACTTAGAGGACCTTGGCCAATTCCCAAGCAGGAGGCTTGGCATGGGGCCAGGTCAGCCTTCAAATGTGAGAGAGCCTGCTCAGCGGCAGGAGAGTTCTGGTAGAAGATGGAGAAGTGAAAGGCTGGAAAACGGGAGTCTGGGAGGGGGCCCAGATGGGAAGGGGCTCACCTACAGACAGGGAAGCTGGACTGAAGGAAAGCTTAGGACCTCACTGGCCCCCAGAGCAAGTACCACCTATGCAGCAGGAAAGTAGCGGCCCAGAAGAAGGCCTGAGAGCAGCCACCAACCCATCAGCTCACAGACAGGGGAGTGAGTGAGTAGACCTGCACCCCCTGGGCCAAAAAGGGGAGGAAGCACTCTAGTGGGAAACTGGATTAGTTGCTACCTGGTACTGTCTTATCTATTAAAGTGACAGGCACTGGATCATCTACTCAGGGATTCACCCAGTACAGTTGGATGAGGAGAGGATTCAATTGGGGTCAGGGGTGGTACGCCAGGAGATGCGTGCTAGCTCTCCAGAAGTTAATTTTTGCAGTCTAGAGACTTGTAAATGGTTCCAGGGAAATTGTCCTCAGTTGCCATTTCCTTTGGGCATCCCATGTATCTCTTACCCCATCCAAGTTCAATTCCCCTAATAAAATCCAAAAAACCAAGCTCCAAGACTGGTTACTGTTTCCTGGATGCAAGTCTGTATGTAGAAAATGCATGGTGCTTGGTTGTGCAGGACAATAGGGGGACCCAAATCTCAGCAACTCCTAGGGGGTAGTGCTACACATATGCAGTAGACTGCCCCCTTGACTGAAATGGAAACTATTCCCACCTGCACCTTTTACACCTTAAGGTGCATCACCAACCTGGCACTGCAATGTATTTTTTTCTGCCAATTCCACCATCACATTCTTTTTGATGATTAGTCATTATATTGCTTTTGACTGACTGGTCCACAGAAGACACGTATGTTAATATTTTGTTTTACATTACTTGACAGATTGAGTGTTCGGTTAGCACAGACACCTACTTGCTTTGCAAATGTTTCTTTTTTTACTAGCAAGAGAAGAAACGGAATTGCATTTGAATTTTTCCAAGGCACTGCAGGAATAATATTTTATACTGCATCTGAATTTGAATAAGTTAATACAAGAATTTTTCAGTACAGCCTTTATAGATGTGGAATTGCAGATTTTGATACAACATAGTAAAAATTAGTCAATCAAACAGCTGAAAATTAAAATATTAAGCAGACACAATAAAAAAATCCCTCATCTACTAAATTTGTTCCTATCACTTCCATCCACCCTCTTTTTGTCACACAGGAGACAAGAAATCTTAAATATGAGCCTGACTAAAACCTACTGCAGCTTTATATGACAGCCACCCTAAATCACTTAAAGGAAATAAAAAGGAGAAGTGATAAGTGAGTGACAAAAAGTACTACCAGGTAAGAAGCAAAAACATACAATGCGGTAACTGACTGTGAATGAAAGCAGTTTAAATCATACTGACAGATTGTATAGCCAAAGGTTTCATTTGCTAGTGATGTACTGAGGATTACAAGGAAGAACATTTAAAAGCACTTTGTGGCTAGTGGTGGTGGAGACTCTAAAAAGCACTGCTCCAATACACTGCTGGTTTACGAAGGACGATGATAAGAATTTTGATTGAAAAATACTCAACTAGTGGTGGTAAATGCTTTAAGCAGCATTGTTTGATGGTAATAATGGGTACACAAATGTGAGCAATAAATGTATAGAACTGAGTTGGAAAAGCACAGAAGAGGCTGGGAGGGCTGTAATGTAGCAAAGTAGGGAATGACAGACAGGGGTGTATTTACCACAAGGCAAACAAGGCACTTGCCTAGGGCAGCATTTTTCAGGGGGGGCAGAACCTCCTCCTAGAAGAAGGGATGAATGAAGGGACACATGCACCATGGGAACAAGGTTGGATCCAAGAGAGGCTGCGGGCTGATTGATGGTGTATGTAGAGCCCGGCTCTCGGTTCCGGGGATGTCCAGAGCTGTGAAGATGAGTGTCTGTCTATCACTGGGGGGGAAGTAGTGGAAGGCTCTCCCAGGTGGGGTGCAGGGGTGTTGTTGGTCAATGTCTTTCTCTCTCCGCGGGAGGGGGAAGGGGGGGTTGTGTTGGTCAGTGTCCATGGGGGCAGATGATTTTTGTGTTGCCTAGGGCAGCACAAGACCTCAATACACCACTGGTGACAGATGTTACCCTATCAAACTGGAATGAGACTTTTTGGCAAAGACTGAAAATTTTCACCCAGCTCTTGCCATACCAAATCTCAGATTCTACAGATATATCTGATTACCTCAATTACAACCCTCAATTCCAAAAAAGTTGGACACTGTGTAAAATATACATAAAGCCAGAATACAATGATTTGCAAATCTCATAAACCCATATTTTATTCACAATGGAAAATAGAAACCATATCAAATGTTTAAACTGAGAAAATTTACAATTTTAGGAAAAAATTAGGTAATTTTAAAATTGATGGCAGCAACACATCTCCAAAAAGTTGGGACGGGCAACAAAAAGCTGGCAAAGTAAATGGTACTAACAAGGAAGAGCTGGAAGAACATTTGCTACTAATTAGGTAAATTGGCAACATGATTGGGTTTAAAAAGAGCATCTCAGAAGTAAAAATGGTTAGAGGTTCACCAATGTGTGAAAAGCTGCATCTAAAAATTGTCAAACTTTTTCAAAATAATGTTCCTTTATATAAAATTGCAAAGACTTTAAATATATCATCACCTACAGTACATAATATCATCATAAGATTCTGTGAATCTCTGTGCATAAGGAACAAGGCAGAAACGCAATATTGGATGCCTGTGAACTTTGGGGCCTCAAACAGGCATGATTCTGTGATGGAAATCATTGCATGGGCTCAGAAATACTTCCAAAAATCACTGCCTGTGAACACAGTTCACCATGCCAATCAAAAATGCAAGGTAAAGCTCTATCATGCAAAGTAAATGATCCAGAAATGTTGCCATCTTCTCTGGGCTCTTTTAAAATGGTCTGTTGCAAAGTGGAAAACTGTTCTGTGGTTAGATGACTCAAAATGTGACATTCTCTTTTGGCAACCATGAGTGCCGCGTCCCCTGGACTACAGAAAAGAGGGACCTTCCAGCTTGTTATCAGCACTCAGTTCAAAAGCCTGCATCCTGATGGTATAGGGGTGCATTAGTGCATATGGAATGAGCAGTTTGCAATTTGGAAAGGCACCGTCAATCCTGAAAAATATACAGTATACAGGTTTCAGAGCAGCAGATATTCCCATCCAGATGTCATCTTTTTCAGAGAAAGCCTTGAATATTTCAGGAGGACAATGCTAAACTGTATACTGCATCTGTAGCAACAGCATGGCTTTCTAGTAGAAGAGTCCGGGTGCCTAACTGGCCTGCCTGCAGTCCAGACCTTTCACCAGTTGAAAATATTTGGCGCATCATCAAACAAAAAATATGACAAAGGAGACTCAGGACTGTTGAGCAGTTAGAATCCTATATCAGGCAAGAATGGGACAACATTCCTCTCCCAAAACTCCAGCAACTGGTCTCCTCAGTTCCCAGACATTTACAGAGCATTTTTAAAAGAAAAAGGGATGCTACACGGTGGTATATGTGACCCATCACCACTGTTCTTAAAGGGGAACTTCGCTCTGTCAATTAACATGGACTATTTTTGTATTTCAATGGTTTTTATTAGTTTAGAAACATTTCAAGAAGATGTGAGCAACAAGACCTGTCCACACGGGCTATCAATTGCACAGAAAAGTAAAGAAATCAGTGCTCTAACACCAACAGAGCAAAAGGTGCGCCCACGCAGGGACTATCAATGGCACATAGATTACAAAAACAGAAATATAACATGAACAGTAGCAGAAACCAAAGACAGCTATACACCACCTCATAAAAGACAAACAAAAATAGAAAGGAAAGAGGACCAGGAGCTGGGGTCTGGAAAAGCCAGTACCGAACAACGTCACAACCCCAGACTAGCCGGGGGGAGTGTGGGAAAGGCATATGTCAACCACAGCTCCCATATTTTCAAAAATTTCCGTTGGTTGTCGTTGAAGATACTCAACATCTGTTCATTGAGCATCAGAGCAGTCATGCAGTCCTGCAGCACCTGAAAAGGGACAGATGGGCTCTTCTATGCCTGAGCAATTGTTGTAGTGGCCAACAAGAACACATAAGAAGCCAACTTCTGCTGGTGAGCCAACAGGCCCGGTATGGGACAATGAAGCAAAGCGTACCGAACATCCCGGCGTATGGAGAGATGGAACAAGGTGAAAAGGAGGCCCAATACACAAGACCAAAAACGAATCAGTTTCGGGCATGACCACCATATATGCAACGCATCTCCCCGAGGACCACAACCCCGAAAGCATCAATCAGGCAGGGTTAGCCTGGGCCAAATGAGCCAGGACCCAATACCAATGAAACAATACTTTGTATGCCTTCTCCAGCGCGGTTGTCCTTATACTGCCAGTATTAGTAAATAGATAGGAAAGTATGTCATATGTACTTGTTTTAAACTTTTTTCTACATTTCTTCAGTTGCTTCCTGCTTTCGATGCCTAGGCAAATTATGCCATATATCCTAGCAGTCTTCATGAGGGGAGGGAGGACTCTCAGTTCAGCTAATGCTTGAGTTAAGGGCAGATGGATTCCAGGAAGTAAATGCTAATTGAATCATCTGCCCTTACTTAAGATAGCCACTGCCAGAGATGCCAGGGGGTGCAGGGGTGTTCCTAGGCAGGTGCGGGGGGTATGCGCCGTACGGGGTGACACCTACCGCATGGAGTGACACCGGTCCAGCTCCATGAAAAGTTAAGTTGTAAAGCAAGCTGACGATCCCCACAGGATGGATCAGATCTGCGGATTGAGCATAATGGATAGCAGTTTGATCCATTATCCTCCCCAATCCACAGATCCGATCCATCCTGCGGGGATCGTCGGCATGCAACCTATATGGGGTGACACTGGACCCGCTCCACGAAAAGGTAAGTTGTAAAGCAAGCCGATGATCCCCGCAGGATGGATGGGATCTGCAGATTGAGCATAATGGATCGAAGTCCGATCCATTATGCTCTCCAATCCACAGATCCCATCCATCCTGCGGGGATCATCGACTTGCTTTAAAACGTACCTGTTTGTGAAGAGATCAGTTAACCCCGTATAGGTTGCATGCCGATGGATCGGATCTGCGGATTGGGGAGGATAATGGATAGGACTTAGATCCATTATGCTCAATCCGCAGATCCGATCCATTCTGCGGGGATCGTTGGAGGGGATGTCACCAAGTGTTACCGCACCGGGTGACACCAACCCTAGGGACGCCCCTGAGGGGGTGTTTTTCAAAATGATTTATCAGCAAAATAAAGCATGGGGACATAAATGAACTGCGGAGTTTGCTTTGAATATTACCAATGAAATAAATAATATTTTTAGTTTATAATTGATATGGATGTAACTGATATGACTTCCATTGTTTGCTACGTCAATGTTTTAAGAAAGCTGTGACACTTTTTTTGGCCTATATGCCTGTCAGGGAACCCTGCTGTATAAAAGCACTGTAGCTCTCTGAGCTGTGATATTAGGCCAGGACTTAAATTGAATTCTGCTTATTGCAGCATTATAATGTAGAAATGATGTATTTTTGGCATCTAAAGGACGCATCATCCCGTAGATGAGAGTGATTATACTCCTTGGAATAACAAAGGTGCACGTTACAGAAGAACGCATTAGTAAACCCTATATTAAATGAAATATACATTTGTATAGAGGCACAAGGGGGCTCCAACCTTTCCCCTAGCAGAGGAATCCTATGAATACAATTCCTTTCTACCACATGCTGCAGCCCTTGGATTCCTCTGTGTTCTCTATTCGCTCTCCCTTTCTCCATTGTGTTCCATTCCGCCTCCCCCTCTCCTTTCCTCTCTGTTTGTCTTCACTGTTTTAATTGCTTTTTCAATCCCATTAATTCTAAGCTCAGGTACTTAGAAGCGCAATAAATCAGAGACGAACAGTCATGGCTGTGTGCTCAGGCAGATAGCCATGTGCTGCTAGTCATGACATATAGCCATGTACAAATAACACATAGCTGACATTTAGCGTTAGTTGGCTAAAGATGGTCGTTTTACGTGGCAAACGATGCTGTATAACTTAACAGACAGCTATGTAGGATGGAGAACTCATAAGAAATATAAAAAAAACCCAAAACATGCAGATACTGTATAAATGACAGATTGGCTCATATAAAACTGCATGATGCTGACAGATAGCCTTGTAAAACTGACTAACAGCTGCATATAGATTATAGACAGCTGTGAATAACCTGGAAGCAGATGTGGGTGCAAAGCCGACAGATGCTGATAACCTATGGCCAGCTGTCTTTGTGGCATGAAGGACCGTACCTTTTACTGAAACTTCATGTGCAATCTGCAGAGTATAACATCAATTCATGGATAACGGTGTGTGTGTATATATGTGTATAGATATATATGAAATAAAAATAAATATACAGTATATATATACACACACATAGAGTATATATCTCTCTCTATATATATATATACACACACATACAGTCTCTCTCTCTCTATACACACACATACAGTATCTCTCTCTCTCTCTCTCTCTCTCTCTCTCTCTATACACACACACATACAGTCTCTCTCTCTCTCTCTCTCTCTCTCTCCACATACAGTCTCTCTCTCTCCCTCCCTCTCTCTCTCTCTCTCTCTCTCTCTCTCTCTCTCTCTCTCTCTCTACACGCATACAGTATCTCTCTATATATATACACACACACACACGTACAGTCTCTCTCTCTCTCTCCCCCTCTCTCTCTCTCTCTCTATATATATACATATACACACACATACAGTCTCTCTCTCTCTCTCTCTCTCTCCACACACACACACAGTATCTCTCTCTCTCTCTCTATATATATATACACACACACATACAGTACCCCCCTCTCTCTCTCTATATATATATTTATATACATACAGTCTCTCTCTATATATATATATATACACACACACATACACACACACACACACACACACACACACACACACACACACATACAGTATCTCTCTCTCTCTCTCTCTCTCTCTACACACATACAGTCTCTCTCTCTCTCTCTCTCTCTCTCTCTCTCTCTATACACACACATATATATACACACACACACACATATATATACACACATACAGTATCTCTCTCTCTCTCCCTCTCTCTCTATATATATATACACACACATACGGTATCTCTCTCTCTCTCTCTCTCTCTCTCTCTCTCTGTACACACACACATACAGTATCTCTCTCTCTCTCTCTCTCTCTCTCTCTCTCTATACACATACACACATACAGTATATATATATAAAATCTACAACTGACAGATATTTTAGCTGTGCATAGGCTCTATAAAGGTACTCAGAATGAACACATACCTATGCACATGCACAATAGAGCATATGCAATTCATACGCAACACCTGTGCATAGCCAATGTATAGAGAGAGCATGGGTGTCAAACCGGCGGTCCCCCAGCTGTTGCGAAACTACAAGTCCCATAAGGCATTGCAAGGCTGACAGTTACAAGCATGACTCCCAAAGGCAGAGGCATGATGGGACTTGTAGTTTTGCAACAGCTGGAGGGCCGCCAGTTTGACACCCCTGGTATAGAGAGACCAGAACATGCAAATAGCTATGTATTATCTATGAATGGAAACATATTACTAAGGCTACTTTCACACTGAGGAGTTTTTGAAGCGTTTTTGCGTTAAAAAAAGCACCTGGAAAGCTCAAGAAAACTGCTTCCCTGTGTATGTGAATGGATATCTATGTATGTTTTCACACTGAGACGTTGCGCTTGCGGTGCGTTGTAAAAACTCCTGCTTGCAGCGTCTTTGGGGCATGTTTGGTGAGTTAAAAAAAGCTCCAAAAAAGACTCTTCCTGTTGAAATAAAGGGAAAACGCCTGAAAAACGCCTCAAAAACTCCTCTGGGAAGCGTTTTTGGTGCAGTTTTTAAGTCACGTGTCCTTTAAAAATGCTCATACAGCGCGGTAAAAACACCTATGTGTTTTTGCGGTGGATCAGTGTGAAAGTAGCCTTAAAACTCCTGTTTGCAGCATCTTTGGGGCATGTTTGGGGAGATAAAAAAAAAGCCCCAAAAATGCCTCTTCCGTTTGAAAACAATGGAAAACACCTGAGAAACATCTGAAAAAGGCCTCTGAGAAGCAGTTATGGTGCGGTTTTAAGTTACGTGTCCTTTAAAAAATGCGGCAAAAACGCAGTAAAAACGCCTAAGCGTTTTTGCAGTGGATCAGTGTGAAAGTAGCGGCTTTCACATTGAGGAGTTTTTGAAGGGCATGGCATTTAAAAAAGCGCCTGAAAAGCTCAAGAAAACTGCTTCCCTGTGTATGTGAATGTATGTCTATGTACATTTTCACACTGAGGCATCGTGCTTGCAGTGCGGTGAAAAACTCCTGCTTGCAACATCTTTGGGGCATGTTTGCTGAGTTAAAAAAAAACACTCCAAAAACTCCTCTTCCCATTGAAATCAATGGAAAATGCCTTAAAAACACATGAAAAGGGCCTCAAAAACACCCCAAAAACTCCTCTGGGAAGCGTTTTTGGTCCAGTTTTTAAGCCACGTGTCCTTTAAAAACACTCAGAAAGCATACCAAAGCACGGTAAAAACGCCTATGCGTTTTTGCTGTGTTTTTGCGGCAGATCAGTGTGACAGTAGCCTTAGAATAGAGTATCTAAAGGCAGGCTTAGTGATACCATATCAGCTTACAGGAAAGCAGACCCTATTCATTTTTTTTATACAGTACAACACACAAACAGTGGTATAGGAACAGAGGTAGCAGCAGGGCCGGATCTGTGTGTGTGTGTGTATGTTGGGGGGGGGGACTAGGGTGGGCTGCGCCCTCCCAGATTTTAGCTGTGCGCCTCCCAAGTCTCTGAGAGTGCATCTACTAATCCATAAGCTGGTCTGATGCAGACAGTTGATGTAAAGAGGCACTCTGATGGTAACAATCCATGTAAAGGGGAACTCTGAATCAGGCACCTGATGTAAGGGGGCACTCTGATGGGGATACCTGATGTAAGGGGGCACTCTGATGGGGATACCTGATGTAAGGTGGCACTCTGATGGGGACATTATGATGTAACAGGGACTCTGATGGGAACCTGATGTAAAGTGGGAACTCTGATGGGGACCTGGAAGAAAAGGGGGCTTTGATGGGGAACTGGATGTAAGGTGGGCTCAGATGTTGACCCAGATGTGAAGAGGGACTCCTAAGATGGACTTTGATGGAGACTGTGATGTAAGGGGGGGGGATCTCAATGGAGACACTGATATAAGAGGGCACTCTGATGGAGACACGTGATGTAAGGGGGCACTCTAATGGGGACACCTGATGTAAGGGGGCACTCTGATGGAGACACGTGATGTAAGGGGACACTCTAATGGAGGCATTCTGATTAGGACTCCTGCTATAAAGGGGAATTCTGATCAGGACTCCTGATGTAAAGGGGGAGTCTGAGAGGGTCATCTGATATAAGGGGGTACCGGTCCTTTATAATCACCCTAATCTAAAACAGCCTTACTACACACTAGTGTTTCCCAAGTTGTGACACCGTGTGAAAGACTGTCAGTGACTCACACAGTGTTGATATTATGCCCCCTGACTTTTTTTACTGCACCCCCAGATCAGATAGGCTAGGTCCGGCCCTGGGTAGCAGAGGTCAAACATATGAACTGACCTGTGAATTACATGTGCATTATCTACCTTTACTTCCTGCTGCAGAGATACAACAGGAGGTTAGAGGAAACTTCCCAAAGTGAGGGGCTTCCCCCTGTTAGACAGTTGACCCTGGAACAGGGTCCCCATCACAAGATTTTTTCTTACCTCTTGTTCAGGGGACACCTCTATAATTTTAGGATTGCCTTCCCTTTCTGTCTTTGTGTCAACGGTCACTAGTACAAATAAAGGGGTCATTTTCTCCTATGGATACACAGAGAGCAATGAAACCTTGACAGAATGTCCAATTCTTCTCTACTATATCCTAAAGAAAAAAAAAGTTTTGTCTAGAGATACACTTTAATAACTTAAAGTGGTTGTAAACCCTTACCCATACCTAGTAAGATGACTGGCCTCAAGTTACATAGTTACAGTACATAGTCAGTCTGGCTGAAAAAAGACAAAAGTCCATCCAGTTCAACCATAGAAAAAAGAAAAAAGTTATAATCCTATACCCACAGTTGATCCAGAGGAAGGCAAAAAAACCCCCAGCAAAGCATGATCCAATTTGCTTCCGCTGGGAAAAAAATTCCTTCCTGATCCCCCAAGAGGCAATCGGATATTTCCTGGATCAACTTTACCTATAAATGTTAGTATCCAGTTATATTCTGTGTATCTAAGAAATAATCCAGGCCTTTTTTGAAGAAATCCACTGAGCTGGCCAGAACCAACTCTTGAGGGAGTCTATTCCACATTTTCACAGCTCCTACTGTGAAGAAACCTTTCCGTGTTTGGAGATTAAATTTCTTTTGCACTGCACAGCTTGGTGTTATCTGCAAAGACTGAAATGGGATTTTTAATCTCAGACCCTTTATTGTTTATAAATATATTAAAAAGTAAGGGTACCAACACTGAACCCTGGGGTACACCACTGACAACCCTAGACCATTCAGAATATGAATCATTAACCACTACTCTCTGAATACCATCTTTTAGCCAGTTTTCTATCCATTTACATACAGATTTTTCCAAGCCCGTAGACTTTACCTTACACATTAGCTGTGTGTGGGGAACTGTGTCAAACACTTTTGCAAAATCCAAGTATACCACATCCACCGCCACCCCTGTGTCCAAGGTTTTGCTCACCCCCTCATAAAAAGAAATCAGATTTGTTTGACAACTTCTGTCTTTCATTAATCCATGCTGTCTGTTGCTTAAAATATTTTTTTCCAGCAAGAACTCATCTATGAGGTCTTTTATTAAACTGTCCCATGTCTTTCCAACTATAGATGTTAAAATAACAGGTCTATAATTACTTGGTAAAGATTTTGACCCCTTTTTAAATATTAGCACCACATTGGCCTTATGCCAATCCAGTGGTACTATGCCAGTCATTAAAGAGTCCCTAAAAATTAGAAACAATGGCTTTGGAATGACAGAGCTCAATTCTGTAAGGACCCGTAGGTGTATTCCAGGTGATGCACAGAGATTAAACAAATCCTCCTACATAGGTTGTACATGTTTATCTAGAGCCATCTGTCCCCTACATCCATTCAAAGTGTAGAATTTACACAGGATTTCTCAGCTCTGAAAAGCAGGGAGCGGGAGCTGAAATGACATCAGTGAGTAGAGCTCTGAGAGCTGATTGGAGGGAAGGGGCACATCCTACTTCACACAGCACATAGGAATAGAGCTGAGGCTGTCAATCACAGACTGTGCCCTCCCCGTCACCATTTTTCTCTTGGTGTCAGGAAAACTTATCAGAAGTGACTCATGCTTATAGCAGAGGAACAAGGCAGCAGACAGAAATGACACTTAGTGCTCTGGATTGAGACAAGCATACACTATATAATGATATGCTTTGTTCATATGTCATGTCTGAGGTTTACAACTACTTTAAAGCCCAACTTTAAGGCTCATAACTTTTTTATTTTATTTTGAATACATCCATTGCCATTGGTGTCCCTATTGGGGAGATGTCCCCTCACTTCCTGTTAGAATGGAAACTAATGGGAATGTGTTCGTAATGGGGTCAAAGACAAAAACATAAATGCATTTTAAGTAGACTGAGATGAGTTAGAGCTTGTGACTAAAGATGTGCACGATGTAAAAAGTTGTATTGTTTTAGTTTCATTCATTAAGTAAATCATTTTGTTTCATCATAATCTTTATGTTAGAATGATTTGTATTTGGAATGATTTGTTATTTCAGTATATATTCGTTGTTCCAAATCGATTCATAATTTCACAAGTTCTTTTATTATTTCGGAAGACTGGCTATTTACATTGTAATAATTAATACAGATACATTCGTTATGATATGTTGCATTAATTTGTCCTTTCCAACTGACTGTTTGTTGGGTCATGCACATACAAATTAAACGAATCGTCTCTCAAGTTCGACCCCAATACAAAAAGAATCTTATTAGAATATTCACGCTACACTCACTAGAATACAATCGAATGGATCGAATCAATTCAGATCATTCATTATGTTGTTACATTATTTTGGATGCTTCAAACATTAACAAAAGGTCCAAACTATTGCATCATGTCATCCAAATGAAACCAATGAATACAAATGAATTTGTTGTTTTCACGATAATTTATTTTGGATTAGTTGAAATTCATTACTATTATGATTCTGAGATTCAAATATATCCAAATCTCCAAATAATGAAAGTTTCTTCAGAATTTTGATGATGATGATGAATACTTTATTGTCATTGCAAAGCAAATTACAATGAAATTTCTTCTTCGTGGGAGGAGCAGCCGCTTGTCTTAGCTGGCTATTCTATTTTGTTTCAAAAAGAGTTTTGTTTCTCTTTTGTTGATTCGTAATAAACGAACCGAACATCTACTTTTGACAATGTTTTTATTGTTGGCCGTGCCTTCCTGGCCTGGTGACAGCCAATTCCCCCATTTCTTCCTACGACCATCACCAGGACAGGAAAAAAAAACTCCAACAGGATCACAAGCAGAAATCAAAATACAACTGAAATGCAACTCCTTGGGAAGTTGGGTTGGGAAACCCAAAGAGTAGTGATACCTCCACATGAAGATGACTGTAAATCTATAGACAAGTACACAAGGCTTGTAGACAGTTACAGCTAGCAGTCAAAAATTGTAGAACAGCCATGCAGAAAACCTTCCAAGATAATGACAATGACACCAGAACAATAATGTTCACAATACATCCTAAGCTACATACAGTATGCCATTTAAAAACAATTAAAATGGCTATTTTCCTGATGATCCAGAACATGTAAACATTTCATACATAATGCATCCCAAGTGGATTAGGGTGCAAACACCAAGCACTGCTGTCATTTTTTTGTATCGCAGATGGTCATATTTATTAGATATGACCTCCAAAAGCCCGTATAATAACATTAGATAGCGAAAATGGCATCATATTGGAGTGTACACTCAATGAATAACAAATACGGTTATTTCAAGAGAGAAACATTTCCATGGGAAAGTAAACCTCCGGAGCATAAAACTAAGATTGGGGACTGCTGACAACTTTTTAACCTTACAAATTGAAATAAATGACATTTAGTCAAGCATGATTTGAAGAAAGTAAATTGCAAATGTGTTTAGCCTTATTATTTTTGTCCCTTTATTATTTACCTGTTATTATATTGTAGTTGTATCGTATAAGAGTATATTTAGGATGTTTGGTCTATATGTGCTTTGGTGTTCTTAGATGGAATCACTAAGGTACAGGAAAACAAGTCACTCTTGGGGTAATTACCCATGTACTGAATCCTTTAAAGAATCCTTCAACCTGTAATAGGAAGGTTTAGATTCCCAAAGATAAAGTCACTTAAATGAGTGTTGCTGGCAGTGGTAACATCAGTTCCTCAGACATATGACAGCGTTCTGGCTTTACAATTGGTTGAAAGACCCGAGCACTGCCAGTAGGGCACATGGTCTTCCACTCCTGGATGAAGCAGGTATTGTAGCTGGCAGGGTAAGAAGAAGGAACAGTAGGGCAGCACTGGTAAGATGAATGTAAGCAGGTTGGGGGATGTCTTTGCAGAGACATTGCCATTTTGCACTAATGGACACTTCCAATGTACCTTTCATGAGAACAGGAGTGTCACGGTCAGAAGTCAGGCTTGAAGGCCAGTACCTATAGCAGTAGAAAGTCTCCCACCAACCAGCAGAATAAGTACACAAGCAAGGCACCCTGGTGGACGATGAGTTCTCATCAAAAGCACAGACTCTAAGCACTAACTGATATTCATCAGAGCTCCTGATGGGGGAGATGGGTTCTGCTGCATGTCAGTACGAGGTAGCATTCCTCAGGATCACCCCACCAGGTGAGCAAACTGGGGTCAAGTAGTAGGTATAGCAGGCAGGGATCCAACAGAATCCTAATCATTAAAAAGCTGAAGGTGTCAGGAATCCCGGGTTCCGCCGCGGCACACAGGACTGCGCAGGTGCGAATTACCTAGGCGCAGCAACATGCGGGCCCTGGGACCCACGGTGGCAGTTGCGGCCGCGCATGCGCACTCGCGCATACGGGTGCGTGCTGGGCACCAATGACGGCGCAGGGCGCCCTATTTAAACAGACCTTTGCAGTGCTCAAATTGCCGTATGGTCTTACTCCTGCTGTTCCTGTTCGTTGTTCCTGAGAGATTGCCTTTGTTGCCGACCCAGCCTGACCCGGATTGCCATGACCATCTCCTTCCCTGATGTCAAGGTCCTACCTTTTCCCTGAGGTTATGTTACTCCATGTGCTGGCGTCCATCTTGGATTCTGCTGTGCATGATGGGAATCCTTTTATGCCTTCAGGTCTCTGTGGTCCATCCCCCAGAGGGGTGTGGCTGATGACATATAAGCCTGTGGCCCGCACATGCTCTTTGCACTTGTGTCTTGTGTCTTTGTGTTGCTATTACTCTGTTCTGACTCTCGTGACTCTCCTGGTATCTGATTCGGCTTGTGACTTGACTATTCTTTGTATTCTCCTTTGATCTGACCCTCTGTTGCTGAACCCGGCTCGTTACCTGTGATTCTCGTCTGCTGTCCTGTACTGTTTTGTCCTGTTGTTGTTGACCCGGCTTGTCTGACTACTCTTTTGTCTCTTCCACCGGCTACACGCCATTGGCGGCGGCCATTACCGCAGCTGAGGTGTCTCAGGGGCCGCGACCTGGTTCCTGGCTGCGTCAAGTCCATCCCCACCATCAGGGGCCCTGGTGAAGGGCAGCCTGGGACTTAGACTCCGCGCCCTGAGGGACTTCGGTCTGTGGGTGGTGGTTGTCGTCAGCCAGTGCGTTACATTGTTAGGCCTGCCTGTCCGTTCCTCGGCCCCTGCCCTGACACCTGACCCCTGGCTTGTCTTGACCATTCTTCTGTCTTCTCCTGTTTACCTGACCTCCTATTGCTGAACCTGGCCTGTGACCCGTTGATGCTTTTGCCTGCCGCTCTGTACCGTCTGCCTCCGTTGTTACTGACCTGGCCTGTCTGACTACGCTGCAGTCCGCCTCTTCACATCAGGCTCTCACCTGTTACTTGCCACTAGCAACTACCTCTAACGCAGCTGGTTTTACTCGGGGGACCGCGACCTGGTCTCAGACTGCTCCAAGTCCATCCCCACCATCAGGGGCTCTGGTGAAACAGCAGGCTAAGGCTTAGATTCCGCGCCCTGAGGAATTCCGGTCTGTGGGCTGCTAGAGGCTACTGCCAGTTGGCTCCTGACAGAAGGTCTGTAATAATTGGTTGCAGGTTGGGATCAAGTGAAAGTATAGTTGAGGAAAAAGCCAAAGGTTAATAATGAATAGTTGCAGGTTATGATTGAGCAGAAACATAGTCAAGGAATATGCCAAAGATTGGTAACAAATGGTAGTGAAGATAAGGGTATCTGTAGGTGCGTAAAGTAGCAAGACTTCGACTGGAGAGAGCACAATAATCTGGTAAAGTGCAGAGACATGTCTTAAACTTGGAAGTTCATGGGAGGAGCAAAGAGTTCTAGGTTCACCAGAAACAAGAAGCAAGGCAAGACTGTCCAAGGGATCAGACAGGATGCTGAGAATCTCAGGTTGCACAGGTAGAAGAGCTTTAGCCAGGCAACATAGGTTTAAGTCTGGACCCTGACAATTCATTTTTTTTCTTGTGTTTTTCCAATACAGAGTTTGGTGCATTCCCAGCTGCTTTCTGAGATGTGTTCCCAGATGATGATCCAGTCCTGGTCACAGTGTAGAAAAACATTACTGTGTACTCTACATACTCCTATTAAAAACAAATAAAAGTCTTCCTAAGTAGAATCAATCACATTCCAGCTGCTTGCCTACACTAGAACATCTGGGATCAAAGGAGATACAATTCTCTTTTCATGTTGTCTTTGTATTATTCTGCAGACTGTTATATAAAGAATAATTTGTTCAAGTAAACTGATCTCAAACCTTGGCATACAGTATGATGAAAAATAATCTCAACGTCTACAAGAAAAGTCAAGATCTGCGTTCACCTTCAACTGCTGAATTTTCATATTGATGTATGGTTGCTACTTTAAGTGAACCTATACTATACCCACAATGAGCAAAGCAACAGATTTACCTAATTGATTTAAGAACATTTACTTATGTTCCCTTGATTTGCCAACAGGCAAGATTCTCATGTACAACACATTTGAACATGCAGAGCAGAAAGTGTGTTTGCTGCTCCCACATTCACATTACAGTGCGTGTGGGGCTAGTAATTGGCTGCTCAGGGATCAGTTATAGCAGCATTTGGAGTCAAGGCAAGGCTCATGCTCCCCACCCAAAGAGGTACAGACTATTTCCCAATGCTCTGGTTGCAGATAGAGCAGCGGAGGAATGAATGGAAGATAAGTAAATTCACTTAAATTAACCTTTTTAGGGAAAAAAAGCACCCAAAATACTGCAAAGAAGGATGGCAAATACTTACCTTTCCAACTGCCCATGCCGCCAAATGCTGCTCCAGTCAAGAGGAATCTTCTTCTGAAAATTGTGAAGAAACCAATGCTTAGGTGATCTCCTTGGTTCCTTGCTGCAACTAGTGTTTCTCCTGCTGATCTTCATGTCACTTTATTTGGCATTTTCTTTTTCCTGATGGTTGCTTTAAATATCCCTACATTAAAGTGAACCAGTTGCTCTGCCCGGTATTGAGAAAGCTCTTGTTTACACAAGTGAACCTGCAAATTGCCAATGCAGGTGAAACAACAGGTTCACTTTAACTTAGCCCTCCCTAGCAGCACACACCTATTTTCTTTTATAAAGTCTTCCCTGGCAGCATATACCTACATTCCTTCCATCTCTCTATCACTCCACTTAACACCAATATGGGTCCAAGAGTTTTAATGAACGATCACATAGTTACAGCAGGACAACGTTTCGGAGTCCTGCAGGACCCTTTCATCACATGCCTGATGACGGGGTCCTACGAGACTCCGAAATGTTGCCTTGCTGTAACTAACTTTCTCTGGCAGACGGGTACTGTTTCCCTACACTGCCCACTTCCCAAAAAGTACGCCAAAACCTCAGGACAGGCACTAAATAAGGCACTGCTGGCCCAAGATGGCTGCTAGGATCACCTGAAAGTAACATAGCCTAGCGGAATGCTGCCTCAGGGGATCAGGAAACTAGGTTGCTCCTGACCTTGTCTTCAATAGTAGCACTGCTCCGGTCGAGTGCACTGTAGACTGACAACCTATGGGGCCCCCGGGCAATAGGGATCATGGGTCCCCTGTGTCCTTGCCCAAACTCAAAAAAGCCTATGAAAAAGGTACCAGAGGCATCTCATGGGGCCCCTTACTGAACCCGGACCCTCGGGCAGTGCCCGAGTTTCCAAATGGTCAGTCTGCCCCTGGTCGAGTGTCATCCATAGTGGGAAAAGTAGACTGCACCTCCCTACACACATCCACTACTTAATGGCCTTATAATCTATTTGTAATTATATTGTTTCTTACTGTGTTTTTCTGCCTTCTTGTAAAATCCTCTGTGAGCTCCTGAACCTTTTCTTTTCTTCTCCCCACTTCTGTTAGTTTGAAACAAGTAGTGTAAGTAGGTTCTGGTCAGGGTCGGTCTGACAACTCATGGGGTCCCCGGGCAATAGGGGATCATGGGGCCCCTGTGTCCTTGCCCAAACTCAAAAAAGCCTATGAAAAAGGTACCAGGGGAATCTCATAGGGCCCCCTACTGACTCCGGGCCCTCGGGCAGTGCCCGAATTTCCAAATGGTCAGTCCGCCCCTGGTTCCGGTCACTTTTGGACCTATATTGGTAATCCTTGGTGTGCTGGTGACATTCCCCCTTTACCCCTGTTTCACATATATGCGGCCGTGCGGGCCGCGTTTTGCAAGGGCACAAGAGCCCATTCATTTGAATGGACTCCCGTGTCCAATGACACACAGGGAAGAAGTCCCTGCACTTCTTTTGAAAACGCAGCCCACACGGTAACCTCGGTTCCCAGTACGGTTGTGTTTTCCATTGCGGGCGGCGTGCCATTATAACTAATGGCACCTGCCCGCAGGTCCGCATTCCTCTGTGCGGGCGGTTTTTCGTGTGGATCCGCCTGCACATATGTGAACCAAGTCTTACGCCTTACGCGGCCAATATTTTTGTGCTAACAGCGTGCTCACTGCACGCACCCAGCACGGAGACTGAGCTGTCGGGACTGGCTTCCAATTATGACTGTAATTACTGTAGCACCCAATCACAGTGGTCATGTGATTGCTGATCCCCTCTGAGTGTACTGACCCTATTAAAGGGACACGGGCTGGGCAGGAGGGTGTTAAGGCAAGCAAACTGCTTGGCTTTCCCCCCCCCCCCCCCCGAAGTGTAGAGGCTGAATTGCCCAGATTTGAGACAGATTTTCTTTAAACATAGTCTTTTGTTAGTTATAATTGTAACTTGTACCTTACTGGGACCTGTATATAACCTACATTTATTGATGTATTAATATGATATTGACTAAGCCATTAGCTATTTTAGTACAGCAGCAATAGTAAAAAACAAATTCTGCGTGAGCAGAAATCAAAGTGTGAAGGACCTCCAGGGTGTAAGTTAACACTAAAATATGTATGGTGTTATCATTTCCACCGTACATAACTCTCGCAGCCAGCTCTCTATACCATAAATGTATGAATACAGACAATTATTTATAGATTTTGCAGTATAACCTGCCCATTTCTTTAATTCTTCACATTTCTGCGCACAACCTACATATTTTTGTATGCCTCGCAGGCAGCATCATATAACCTGCAGGCATTTGTATATCACCTACAGACAATGCTGTAGAACCAACAGACGGTTGTGACTATCCAAAGGTGTTGTGACAACTACCAAATGTCTAACCTATTGCCTGCATACTGCTTGTTAGTAAATGGAAGATACAGTAATAATATTATGTATATCTGTGTGCATAACTCTAGTATTCATTCCATGGAGGTACATAAATTCATAATTTAAAAAATAATTGATAAAAAATAAATAAAAAGTGTAACATGCTATTTCGCAATTTGCGGTAGTTAAGAATTATCCTTCTGCTAGAGATGATATGCCTAAATTGTTCAACTAAATCTTTCTCATACCACATATGCACAATTTCATAGAAAATTTCCTGGCATCTCCTTTGTAGCCAGTTTTCTTCTGTTCCCAGCATTAGGCACGGTGTTTGAAGTCAAATTGCAGATATCCATGACCATGCACATATAAAGCTACAGTATGTTTCTTATGATGAGACTGAAAGTGTCTACCTTGTTATTGATCCCAAATTTAAGTGGTACTAAACAATGTCGTTAACCACTTGCCTTCCAGAGGATTTACCCCTTTCCTGACCTGGCCATTTTTTACATTACGGCGCTGCGTTACTTTAACTGACAATTGCGCGGTCATGCAACGCTGCACCCAATTTAAATTTATGTCCTTTTTTTCCATGAATTGATCTTTCTTTCAGTGGTATTTGATCGCCTGTGCGTTTTTATTTTTTGCGTTATAAACAAAAAAAGACTGACAATTTTGAGAAAAGAAAAAAAAAACAATATTTTTGACTTTTTGCTATTAAACATGTCCAGTACAAAAATTAAAAAAATCTAATTACGTCATAAATTTAGGACAAAATGTATTCTGCTACATGTCTTTGCTAAAAAAAAAATATGACCAACAACAGCTTGCGCATGCTCCCTACCCGGAAATGCAAAATCATGTATATACGTGATTTTGCGCACCCCTGCTGCCCTGTAGCAGTATAATTGCTATAGGGTGACGGGAAAACGGTTAATCTCCCAAACAAATCCATATAAGTATGGGTGGGTGCAATGTGGTGTGGTGGCAGTGAACATAATGAGTACAGTTGCAATTAACAAAACTTGTATTAACAGAAAGGCCCAATTATACATACAGCCCAGCAGGAGAGCATCACGCTGGGAAACACTCAAAGTTTCATGAAACTTGAGAATGCGGTTTTGAAGCACCGGCAGCATCTGTCTTAGAGGGTGGAGGGTGACCTGGCTGGTCCAGTCCTAAAGAGGGGGTCCCAATGTAGGATGGCATGTCCCTAGCTTGTCCCTACTTGTCTGGAACCTCTCCCTGCCCCTAATCACTTTCTCCGGCAGACGGGTACTGTTTCCCTACTCTACTCACTTCACAAAAAGCACACCAAAACCTGGGGACAGGCACTTAGAAAGGCACTGCTGGCCCAAGATGGCTGTCAGGGTCACCTGAATGCAGCATAGCCAACCAGAATGCTGCCTCAGGGGATCAGGAAAACATAGAGAAACTAGGTTGCTCCTGACCTCGTCTTCAATTGTAGCACTACTCCTGTCAAGTGTCATCCACAGTGGAAAAAGTAGACTGCACCTCTTACGTGGAAGCACTGACTAGGCTTGATACTGAGCCATGGGGATCAGAAAAGAACTGTCAAAATTCCTGCGTAACAAGGTAATGGAACTTTATAAAGATGGAAAAGGACATAAAAAGATGTCCAAAGCCTTGAATATGCCAATCAGTACTGTTAAATCACCTATTAAGAAGTGGAAAGTTCTTTTCTGATCCCCATGGCTCAGTATGTAGCCTAGTCAGTGCTTCCACGTAAGAGCTAACAAACTCATTGACTATTTATACACTGACACTAATTACAATTTAAAAAACCACAGATGTGGGACATTAACCTCTAATTGCCATTTTAACCCGTGTGTCACCTTGTGTGTCTGTACTAAGGCCAAACATTCCAGGGTATGTAAACTTTTGATCATGGCCATTTGGGTGATTTCTGTTATTATGATTTAAAAAGGAGCCAAACAACTATCTGATAATAAATTGCTTCATGTGATCATCATCCTTCAATAAAAGAGCATTTTTTGCCATGATCAGTCATATTTTCAATATCAATACCAAACTTTCACAATTTCTGCCAGGGTATGCAAACTTTTGAGCACAACTATATATGACAGAAATATTAGCTCTTCCTGGTTCTATTCAAAATAAAAATAAAAACGTTTGGCTGGCGTATAGCCGGTTCAGGAGGGACTGAATGAATTTTGGTTCATCTATGCCTGTGCCTTCTACAGAGAAGCCAATCCAATGAAAATTTTGGGAAATCCTTGTTCAATCAGAACGATTGGCTGTAACACTGACCACTGTATTTTGACAACAGAGAAGTCTCCACTATCAGAATACAATAGCACAGTGGGGAGGATTGCCCCATCCAGCTTAATTGTGTGGATGGGGGTAACTGTTTTTTTTTTGATCAGCTGGCTGGCTGGAAGTTTTGCACTTTCAGCTCACAAAAAGGCACATGGTATCATTCCAGAAAAAGAAAATTCAAAGTTAAGGGCAGGGGCGGACTGACAACTTATGGGGCCCCCGGGCAATAGGGGATCATGGGGCCCCTGTGTCCTTGCCCAAACTCAAAAAAGCCTATGAAAAAGGTACCAGGGGCATCTCATGGGGCCCCCTACTGACCCTGGGCCCTCGGGCAGTGCCCGAGTTTCCAAATGGTCAGTCCGCCCCTGGTTAAGGGCACTTCTGGTAGGTCGATGGGTATTTTTCTGTTATGCAGGGATTGTAAATTGATAAAATATGGGCCAATGTGCATGTGTTGCAGAAATGTACTGTGTATGTCTCTTTTATTCTACCACAACATACATTTTATTGTAAAACATAAAAGGAAGTGGACAAAAAAGATTAGGACAGATATAAAATGCATCACAAACATCAGGTACATATCTGATACTGCAGACTAAAGCTCAGTTTAAAATAAAGTATTTTCAGCAGGGTGTCAGTGTTGTTAGTTAGTTATGTTAATGCTTTTCCAAGGGGGTGTGCCTTAATTTAGCCTATGCCATTAGTGTAATTACCTCTAATAGTGATTACACCATTTTTATCAAACATTAATGTATGAAAATGCTTTAATTACAGGGTGAAAAACTTAGCTATTTTTAAATTGTTATGGTACACTGATGATCAAATGTAATTAACAATTTGTCTTAACTACTGAAGAAACACACGTCAACTGACATTATGTGATAATTCAGATATAAAAATGTATTTTTAGAAACCTGTTGCTACAAATATAAGTGGCACTAAGGGGGCTTTTGGTAGTACAACCCTGATGTGGTCTTTTTGTGACCCTACTGTCCATCAGTGAGAAAGGAGCAGGGGATTTAAATACATCAAGACTTGTGGTATGATCAGTGAGGGTAATGTAAAAGATGGGCTAGTTGGTTCCTGGATGGCTGGTTTTGGCACCCAAGCACAAGGCCCTACCCCAGTTCCAGCTCTGATAGAACACAATCCTACCATGGAGGTCGACCCCTCTTCCATCCTGTGCCCTGCTCCATACCATAAGCCACCTCACAAGAAATATCCACACAATAAATAACTTCACTGCACTTTACTGGTGATGTTTAGGAAATAGCAATACAGTCACATCAGAAGACCATACTAACTGGAGCCACTTGGCATACACAGTCAATCACAAAAATTGGATGATCTGCAGTAGTCTCAGGTTAAAGCACCTCACAGCCATCTCCCTCTAGTCTCTCCTCTGCCCAGGACCATCAGTACTTGCAGGACCGTGTTTTCTGTAGACACCTTTTTGCTGGGTTCATCTTTCCCGGGAACCCTCCAGGGAAGCAGCCTTACACAGGGATCTCCAGCCTGGCCTAAAAGGCCTAATACAATCCACGCTAGCCCCCACCTCCTTAAGGGACAGAATATCTACAGCTGGCTCCTCCTACATACTGGTCCACTAAACCCAGCCTCCAGCCCTGTCCACGTTCCACGTGTGTAGATTACATACTTACAAATGTGGGCTGTTTGGCTCCCATGACTCTCCGTGTCCCCTCTCCACCTAGCTTATATGTGGGTGCTGACTCTCCTCTGACATCATTTGTGAGAGGGCTCTACCTAAAAGGGGCCTAACACCTTACACCTTATGTCACTACCTGCTGTACCAGACACTATTCTGGCACAGAACCACCTAGTTGCAAAGTGCCTACAAATGCAGTGCAGTGTTGAGGCTTACTGTTGAACGTTCAACTTGCATATCCAAATAAGTATGATTATATCATGTTTGTGGGCAACTAAAATGTCTTCCGTTTGGAGCCTACAGAAATTCAGGTATGCAGGGGTATAGAACATTAGATTGTTAACCCCCCCAGCCTCCAGACTTCATCTCTTCCCTATTAAAGACCTCAACACTTTGTGCCAATTCATGACTCTTTGATAAATGGAAGCAGGACCTGAAGTGTGCCATAGAGCAGCCAGATTGGGAAATGATCTTGGGGCAGGTGGCTAGTAGTTCATTCAATGTAATAGCATTAGAAAACTTGTATAAAGTACTGCTGAGATTGTACTCGACACCAGATAGAATTTAAGAATTCTTGTTTTGGGCATTGTACCTCTTGTGACTCCATGTCCCATATCTGGTGGGAATGCCCCAAAGCCCAACAAATGATTTGCATCTATAGTTTTATCCAATCTATATGTCAGGAATGGACTTGCCAATAGTGGTGGGACTCACCTGCCTTATGGGCTGCAGTACCAGGGCTGGCCAGCGGGTGCTCTCAACAACCAGAGGTTCACTTCGGCAATTAGCCATCACCTGGGGCTGATTGCAGGTGTATTTAAGGGATGGCCAGACCTGCAGTCTGTGCCTTGGTGTGTGTTTTTCCATGGGCCCCTGTACCTTGTAACCTGCATTCCTGTTCCTGTTTCTGCCTGACTTGTTGCTGACCCTGCCTGATCCTGACCTCTGCTGACTTCTCCTGTTTGATCCCTGGCTTGTGACCCTGACCATTCTCTCCGCCTGCTCCTCCTGTACCTACCTGCCCAATAGTTATCGACCCGGCCTGCCTGACTACGTTGTGCTCTATATGTGTATGTACCTGTGTATCTATATCAGTTTAGGTTTGGGTTTGTTTCACCTTGTTGTATGTATTTGTGTTAGCTTGGGGTTTGGTGCACTGCGTTTATATTTGTATTGTTAGTCTTAATAAATTGTCTTATTTATACCATATCTGAAGCCTGCGTTTCCCTGTGTCAGTACACACATCTCTGGTCACACCCGCATCCCTGACACTATACTCCACTGTACCATCATGAAACTCCTTGCAAATTTTATGAAACAGAAACATTCCATGTCTCACAAAGCATGAAGGCAGATCGGTCCGCCAGATTTTTCTTGACAAAGTCTGGCAATAACCTATTATATCCTTTGGCGAAGTTAAACAATGTATCACAGGAACCTTGATCAACAAGATACTTGACAAGTAAAACCACACTGAATAGTACAGCCAAACAACAGCCGAAAAAACTGTGAAACAGTTGTACAGAATGACAAGAAATACATTTTAACATTCACATTAGAATGGAACTCTGTTATTTTAGGGAACCTGTTGACAATGCATGTAGTGCACTTGAAAAAAACAGCATCACTTCCATCACCGTGATTGTCCAGCATCCTGGAGGTTTGTATTCGGTGCACTAGAAAGGACACAGTAGACTTGCATTGGACATTTTTTTATGCTGTTTATCAAAGTAAAGTGTTACACCTTTTTAATGTGAGTTATTATGATTGTTTGGTTTTATTCTTTTAGCAATGGAGTGTTTCTACAACAGAATGAGAAGTGTAAGTCCATTCTTATTGATACTTATACCAAATTCTTTTAAAAATGCCCCCCCCGGGTGAAATATCTCAGACACAGTCGGTTTGACCATACATTTCTGTAAGGTTGTGCTTTGCTTTGTGGCCCCCCTTAGTGGGCACTCCTTCTGCTTTCTCCCCCCTTGTCCTTTTCTTCTCGCTTTCTTATTTGGTCTCTCATATCTTTCATTTGTTTTTATATTTTCTTTATTTTCCTTTTTCCTAATGTTCTATTATAGGATAACATGCTGAGGAGTGTATTGGCTATAGAAAAAAAACCGTCAAAAGCCAAAAACAGCATATAAAAACATCCAGTGTGCTTGAAGCCTTATCCGGAATTTCATACAGGTTTTCCGACTTGTTGAGTTAGCTTCTCCATGATTGATGGAATTTGTTAACCACTTCCCAAGCGGCCGTTGCATATAAACGGCCGGACGGTGGCACTGCAGGGTCGGGTGGCCGTTTATAAACGGCCTCCCCACACCCTGCTTGTACGCGCTCCCTGGGAGCGCACAGCACCGCGGTCCGGTGCCCGCTGTGTCCTCCGGACACAGTGATACACCGATCGTCGGACGGGACCTTTGTACGAGGTCCCGATCATGTGATCACTGATTGGCCAATCAGTGATCACATGCAAAGTAGTAAGCAAGATGTCACTTCTGACATCATTGCTTACTATGTGTGAAATCTGTGAATGATCACAGAGGTCACATGGTACAAGGCTATTCACAAAAGCCTTGTACCATGTGACAAGCTGTGACCAATCACAGCTCACTCAGAACTTCTCAATGAGTGCAAGAATGCACACAGAGAGAAAGAGAAATGATTGCTTTCACATCCTATATGGGTGTAAAAGCAATCAGTGTAAAAAAAAAAAAAAAAAATCTTCATCACCCTCCACAAGTAGTACAGTGTCACCATGGTGACACTGTACTGCTAGGGTGACAGTATGTAAAAAAAAAAAAAAATAAAAATAAATAATAATATAAAAAAAATCAAATAAAAATGTTTAAAAATTATAATTGTTGGTTATAAACTAATTTGGATTTTTTTTTTTTTTACTAAAAAGATAACGAAATAAATTTTGGCTAAGATTTATGATGAAATATTATTTATTTGCAAAATTTTATAAAAAAAACACTTTTTTCAAAATTTTTGGACATTTCATTTACATAGCAAAAAAAATACAAATCCCAGTGGTGAATAAATACCACCAAAATAAAGCTTTATCTGTCTCAAAAAAATGGTATAAAATTCATTTGGGTACAGTGTTGTATGACCACGCAATTGTCATTCAAAGTGTGATAGCGCTAAAAGCTGAAAATTGCCCTGGTCAGGAAGGGGGTAAAAGTGTCCGGTCTGGAAGTAGTTAACAATGACTTTTGTGTTATTTCTGGCACTAAAACAATGATTTGCAGACCCCAATCTGTAATTCTGATATCTCTCTGTTTTGTACGGGGCTTTGCCTCCCTGGTTTCTACTTTTTTCCACATCAAGACTTTGATTGCTCTCTATTTTCTCTTTATTACTTTTCATGTTCGTACAGAAAAAACAAAAACAAATTAAATGTTTAAATGCAAACTACAGCAAACAGCCCCCCCAGTTCTATCATAGCTGGAACCTTATGAGCTCCTGTAAGAACTTCAGCTGCACTGCCCAGAAGGGAAGGAGCCCTTCAGTCTGGTAACTTCTCCTCCTGGACAAGAGCAGGCTGCCCCAGACCCCAGACTATTTATGCACTTCGCAGCCACCATCTGAGCACTCTTCCCCTAAGGGATTGGCTGACACAACATAAATATTCAAGCTGCTGATTTGCCTTTTCAGCCCACTACATTCTAGAATCTTCTAAAAGGCACAGGGAAATCATCAAACCTGCAACCAGTGAAGCCTAGAACAGCCCAAAGCAATCACAAACTACTCCACTGATTACAAATTTTCCTGCAGGTGCAAACCACAAATAACTGCAAACAGGAATGTAAAATATCAAATTTCATTCTGTATCCCATTCCCCTCTGGAAGATTTTACCCCCTTCATAACCAGGCCTTTTTATGCTGTACAGCACTGCGCTACTTTAACCACTTGCCCTCCAGGAAGATTTACCCTCCTTCATGACCAGGACATTTTTGCTATACTTTAACTGACTATTGCACAGACATGCAACACTGGGCACAAATGGAATTTATATAATTTCTTTTCACACAAATAGAGCTTTCTTTTGGTGGTAATTAATCACTACTGGGTTTCTTATTTTTTGAGCTATAAATCCAGGGGGTGCAGAGGCAAGCTGTGGCCAGGGGATGCAGAGGTGAGCTGTGGCTGGGGGGTGCAGAGGCAAGCTGTGGCCCGGGGGGTGCAGAGGCAAGCTGTGGCCGGGGGGGTGCAGAGGCAAGCTGTGGCCAGGGGATGCAGAGGCGAGCTGTGGCTGGGGGGTGCAGAGCCAAGCTGTGGCCGGGGGGTGCAGGGGCAAGCTGTGGCCGGGGGGTGCAGAGGCAAGCTGTGGCTGGGGGGTGCAGAGGCAAGCTGTGGCCAGGGGGTGCAGAGGCAGGCTGTGGCCAAGGGGTGCAGAGGTGAGCTGTGGCCGGGGGGTGCAGAGGGGAGCTGTGGTCGGGGGGGTGCAGGGGCAAGCTGTGCCCGGGGGGTGCAGAGGCGAGCTGTGGCCGGGGGTGCAGAGGCGAGCTGTGGCCGGGGGAGGCAGAGGCAAGCTGTGGCCGGGGGAGGCAGAGGCAAGCTGTGGCCAGGGGGGTGCAGAGGCAATCTGTGGCCGGGGGGTGCAGAGGCAATCTGTGTCCGGGGGGGTGTAGAGGCAATTTGTGGCCGGGGGGTGCAGAGGCGATCTGTGGCCAGGGGGGTGCAGAGGCAATCTGTGGCCGGGGGGGTGCAGAGGCAATCTGTGGCCGGGGGGGGTGCAGAGGCAAGCTGTGGCCGGGGGGTGCAGAGGTAGGTTGCAACTCAGCTCACCTGTGCACCCCCCCAGCCACAGCTCACCTATGCACCCTGTCTGCAACGCACCTGTCAATTTACCTCTACAACACCTGACTGCAGCTCACCTTTGCACATCCTCCCATCCCCCCTCCACTACCCTCATATGGTTAGCTAGCTTTACAAAACACAGCTGTCAGCAGCTGGCCCCTCTCTATAGTAACTCCCGTTTTAGGTCCTATCTATCCACATAGTGCATCAAGCGCACTCACTCATTGCTCCGCCTCTTCCCCACTGGCCAGCGATCCCCCTTGGGGCATTGACTTCCATGCATTAGGCTGCAGGATGAGATACCCCACCCCACCCCTAAACACACTGCACCCTCAGATATCTGTTCCTTCCCTGTCCCACAGTGAGCACAGAGGTAGGGAGGTTCTGTGGGAGCGGATGGTGTTGTCATACGCTTTTGTGTTTATAAGAGACAGTAGATATGGGTGTGCGCAGGGCCAGTGCCAGAGGTGGCGGAATGGCATTCTGCCACGTTCCGGCTGAAAAAAATCCCTGATCACATCTAGGTCTTATTTTGGGGGTAGGTCCAGGGGCGGACTGACAACTCATGGGGCCCCCCGGACAATAGGAAATCATGGGGCCCCTGTGTCCTTGCCCACACTCAAATCACACCCCAAAAAGCCTATGAAAGGTACCAGGGGCATCTTATGGGACCCCCCTACTGACCCTGGGCCAGTCAGTCTACCCCTGGGTAGGTCTTATACTTTAGCAATTCCCAAAAATAGTGTATTAGGTCTTATTTTGGGGGAATAGGGGGAGCAATAAAAACCTGAGAGAGGATCTAACCCCTCCCTTTTCCACTCTGAGCTTAAAAAATGTGTTGGCTTTAAGTTAATAACCCAGCACAGGAGAGGAATCTGTACAGTTCAGCAAAACTAAAGGTAAGGCGGGAGTACTAAGGCTCCATGTACACTGCAGGTGATAAACGGACGTTCAGGAGCTTTTCTGCGGTTTTTTTTTTAGCAGCGCCTGAACTCTCCCTAATGTTTTCCTATGTATCCATGTACACATCGTCGTTTACAGTCATTTACAGGCAGTTCAGTTTACATTAGTTTTTTTAAACACACCAAACCTGCGTTCAGGAGTAGATTTTATCAGTGTTTCAAACGCCAAACACTTGTAAATGAGTGCAAACGCAGCAAAAGCGTTTGCGCTTAGAAGCGTTTTTAACTGTTCCATGTCCAGATGCTGTCCAGAGCCTTTTTTCATCATCAGATATGCATGCAAAGCGTTTTCCATGTATTCAAATGGACCCGGTACACCAGCGCAGTCAGTTTCAAGTTTTGCGCACCGCATTATGCTCATGATGGGATCCATAGTGAATACAACCAGAAAAGACAGGTCATCTCAACACATACTGCTCTCTCTGCTTCTGCTCTCTCTATTTCTCTCCAATTGTCTGAAATAGTTATTTTTTTACTGTTTTTCAGTGCATTCTGGACATTTGGGAAGGTCTCCTGAGGTTATCTTTAAAAAATGCTTCTAAACGCAAACGTGCATAAATGCGTTATGCAACTGCAGCTAAACTGACATTTTTAATCTACGTTTTCCAGCAGTCAGTTTTCATTGTTCAGAAGAGTTTTCCAAACGTCCCGTGTACATGGAGCCTAAGGTAAAGCTGCAGCTGTAAATGTGCTGGATTTGGTCTGAAAAGAAAGTCAGCACCAAGATTAGCCAACAGAAGGGAAAGTAAAAGATTCCTAAAGGCCTCTCTAGCTGCCTGCTCCATGTGACTTGCATTTGGCCAGTTTTGATATTTCACAACGTTATATATTTATCCCTTTTAATATATTCATAATTAATCAAGTGAAGCAAAGAACACTCCAGTCCCAGTCTGCCTAGATCTATAACAACCCTCATCAGCTGCACATCGTCTATTGTTATATCTGGACTGTTTATGAACTGTCTAATCCTTGATTAAGCATTCACTCAAAACACCAGATCATAGACCATAATGCATTTGTCTCCATGTAGATGGGGGGGGGGGTGGTAAAAACAGATAGTGGAGGTGCCTTCACTCAAAACACCAGATCATGGACCATAATGCATTTGTCTCCATTAGGCTATGTTTATTTTTGTATTTCGGAGGGATGGCAAAAACGGATGGTTGAGGTGCCTTCACTCAAAACACCAGATCATAGACCATAATGCATTTGTCTCCATGTGGATGGGGGGTGGTAAAAATAGATGGTTGAGGTGCCTTCACTCAAAACACCAGATCATAGCCAATAATGCATTTGTCTCCATGTAGATGGGGGGGGGGGGTGGTAAAAACAGATAGTTGAGGTGCCTTCACTTAAAACAACAGATCATAGACAATAATGCATTTTTCTCCATTAGGCTATGTTTACGCTTGTATTTGGGGGGTGGTAAAAATGGATGATTGAGGTACCTTCACTCAAAACACCAGATCATAGCCAATAATGCATTTGTCTCCATGTGGTTGGGGGGTGGTAAAAAGAGATGGTTTAGGTGCCTTCACTCAAAACACCAGATCATAGACCATAATACATTTGTCTCCATTAGGCTATGTTTACGCTTGTATTTGGGGCGGGGGGGGGGTAAAAACGGATGGTTGAGGTGCCTTCACTCAAAACACCAGATCATAGCCAATAATGCATTTGTCTCCATCAGGCTATGTTTACGCTTGTATTTGAGGGGGTGGTAAAAACGGATGGTTGAGGTGCCTTCACTCAAAACACCAGGTTATAGCCAATAATGCATTTGTCTCCATGTGGATGGGGGGTGGTAAAAACAGATAGTGGAGGTGCCTTCACTCAAAACAACAGATCATAGGCCATAATGCATTTGTCTCCATTAGGCTATGTTTATTTTTGTTTTTCGGGGGGGGGGGGGGGGGTTGGTAAAAACGGATGGTTGAGGTGCCTTCACTCAAAACACCAGATCATAGACCATAATGCATTTGTCTCCATTAGGCTATGTTTACGCTTGTATTTGGGGGGGTGGTAAAAACGGATGATTGAGGTGCCTTCACTCAAAACACCAGATCATAGACCATAATGCATTTGTCTCCATGTGGATGAGGGGTGGTAAAAACAGATAGTTGAGGTGCCATCATTCAAAACAACAGATCATAGACAATAATGCATTTGTCTCCCTTAGGCTATGTTTACGCTTGTATTTGAAGGGTGGTAAAAACGGATGGTTGAGGTGCCTTCACTCAAAACACCAGATCATAGACAATATTGCATTTGTCTCCATTAGGCTATGTTTACGCTTGTATTTGAGGGGTGGTAAACATGGATGATTGAGGTACCTTCACTCAAAACACCAGATCATAGCCAATAATGCATTTGTCTCCATGTGGTTGGGGGGTGGTAAAAAGAGATGGTTTAGGTGCCTTCACTCAAAACACCAGATCATAGACCATAATGCATTTGTCTCCATCAGGCTATGTTTACACTTGTATTTGGGGGGGTGGTAAACATGGATGATTGAGGTACCTTCACTCAAAACACCAGATCATAGCCAATAATGCATTTGTCTCCATGTGGATGGGGGTTTTTTAAAACAGATAGTTGAGGTACCTTCACTCAAAACAACAGATCATAGACAATAATGCATTTGTCTTCATTAGGCTATGTTTACGCTTGTATTTGGGGCGGGGGGGGGGGGGTAAAAACGGATGGTTGAGGTGCCTTCACTCAAAACACCAGATCATAGACAATAATGCATTTGTCTCCATTAGGCTATGTTTGCGCTTGTATTGGGGGGGGGGCTGGTAAAAACGGTTGGTTGAGGTGCATTTTTACCCCCCCCCCCCCCAACTACCTTAACCTGTGAAGGCAGCCCGATGGTGTTACTTGCTACAGCCACGATGCTTTGCTATGCAGTGCAGCAAAAATGATACCTTCCATTGCATTTGGTGGGCAGTAATGGAACGCGTCCCATTCATGTGAATAGGGTCACACTGCAACCCCATGTAACGCACGACCTTGTGGCATGGTGGTGGAAGCCTTTACCCCGGGTTCACATATATGCAGCCGTGCGTGCCGTGTTTTGCGCGGGCTCAAGAGCTCATTCTTTTGAATGGACTCCCGTGCCCCGTGAACACAGAGAAGTCCCTGCACTTCTGAAAACACAGTCCACACAGGAACCTCGGTTCCCAGTACAGTTGCATTTTCCAGTGCGGGCGGCGTGCCATTAGAAGTCGGGTCTGCATTCCTCTGTGCGGGTGGTGCAGCTGCTCAGATTTTCGTGCGGATCCCCAGAGGCACCACCCGCACAGATGTGAACCTAGCCTGAGGGATTATCATATTGCACCTTCCTTGCCTGTCAATTGTCCTCTAAAAAGCAACCCACTACAGATTGCTCTTCAAAGGGTTACGCATGTGTAAATGAGGAGAAAAGGCCCTTGTAGACGAGTGCAAAGTTGACTTTAAGGTGAATTCGTTGTTAAAACCCAGCGAGGAATCGGGAAACATCTGAGTCAGCAACAAGCTGCATGTTTCAAGATGTACTTCTAAATGCAAGCCTGGACCTCTCCTTTATTGAACCATCTGGATCTATAGAGAGATGTCACTTATCTCCCTCCGTCAGATTCCTCTACCCTGTAGCTACGGTCCATCATGTCCTTTTGATTCCATTAGTTCCAGAGACAAGGTTACACAAGAATGCAGGCAAATTTCCTCTGCTAACCACTGGAAGGATTAAAACAGACTGATGATGTTATCCCATTTCAGCAGATTTGAAGCGCTGACTGGCGTGCTTTACAACGTGCCAATAATTTTGTTTGTGTATAATGCGTCCAGATATACTTCCCGACGCCATTTAAGCACCATATGTTTTCACAGCAGCTCCTGTTCTGCAACAATTATATCACCTCCTTACGACGAACAAACTTGATATCAGATTCGACTTTTTTTTTCTCACAATGAGCAAGCCCAGTCCTTTACTGTAAAATGATCCAACTCGGAACATATGGAACTTTTACATGATTCCCTTTGGAATATACATATACAGTCTAGTCTTTCAAGGAGTAAATCCTAAATGGAAATGTTGGATATAGGCTCGGATAATGAATATGAAAGCTCTGATTTATGCAGATTTATGCATTACAATGGAATATATATCATTAAATAAAAAGCACTCTATAAATGTCCTTTAAAGTGGAACTCTAGACCAGATGAGTGCTGATAGATACTATTGAAGGGCTTTTCATCCTACTTGCTGTTGTTACATCCTGCTACTGTATTGTCTCCCGTTATATTGTAAAGCGCTGAGCAAACTGTTGGCGCTATATAAATCCTGAATAATAATAATAATAATATAAATCCTGTATAATAATAATATAAATCCTGTATAATAATAATAATAATAATATAAATCCTGAATAATAATAATAATAATAATATAAATCCTGTATAATAATAATATAAATCCTGTATAATAATAATAATAATATAAATCCTGTATAATAATAATAATAATAATAATTATATAAATCCTGTATAATAATAATAATAATACTTGGCCACAGTGGCGGCTCTTACTGTTTATGTCCCACCTGGTAGGTAGAGGGTGCCTGTGGGGGTATGTGGGTGACACTTCCCCTATGGGAGGTGCCAAGTGTGGGTCACATGGGAGGCTTGCCCCAGGGTGGGTTATTCTCTGGGCTATGCTGGGTACCTAGAACAGGGTCACTGCCTTGCACATGGGGTACCTTTGCTTGGACATGTTCACCAGTGCCCTGGGCAATGACAAGGAAGAGGTCGCTTTAAGGGATACACATATGGAAGAAAAATATATTTGAAATATATATTAAAATTTTCTTCCCAAACATATTGCCATATATTTGAAATGCTAAAATTTTGGCCATATTCAGTATATTTCAAAATATATTTCAATTAAAAAAAAATGTATATATATATATATATATATACTGCATGTTGAAAAGCATTTTTATTACAAAATATATAAAAAATATTTTTAAAACTACATTTAAAATATACTGTATGTCTTTAAAAAAACAAATCTACATTTTTGGCATGCATTTACAAGTATATGTAAAAATATATGTTAAAATGACTTTTTTATATGTTAAAAACAATCTAAAGAATATATTTAACAAATGACTAAATGTGTTACATGAGTTTACAAGCATCAAGCATTTTTTCTGCAAAAAAGCTGCTGCCAGGTGGAAAGGCATGTAAGAGTGCTGGTCAAAGGTCCAGTGTGCATGGGGCTGTAATGGATAATAAAATACAAGGTGCTGTTTACAGGTTATGCAATAAATATTTGGAGTGGGGGGGGGGGTGTTTCTGTTGTGAATTTCTAGCTGCTAGGCAATGGATTTATGGTGCTGGTGTGGGGTATTTCTGAAAAAAAAGTATTACTGCACTATATAATTAACCACTTCCCATCTGGCCCATGTACATAAATGGCCAGACGGGAGCAGTGCAGGACCTGGTTGCCATTCATAAATGGCACCCACATTTACAGCCTGTGCGCACTCCCTGGCACAGCGATTGCTGTACGGGACCTCTGTGTGAGGTCCCAATCAAGTGATCACTGATTGGCCAATCAGTGATCACATGAATAGTAGTAAACAAGATGTCACTTCTGACATCATTGCTTACTACGTGTGAAATCTGTGAATGATCACAGAGGTCACATGGTACAAGGCTATTCACAACAGCCTTGTACCATGTGTCAAGCTGTGACCAATCACAGCTCACACAGTATTTCTCAATGGCTGCAAGAATGCAGCCAGAGAGAAGGAGAAATGATTGCTTTTATAGCCTTTATGTGTGTAAAAGCAATCAGTGTAAAAAAAGAAAATAAAGAATCTTCATCACCCCCCACAAGTAGTACAGTATCACTATGGTGACACTGTACTGCTAGGGTGATGGTATGTTAAAAAAACAAAAAAACAAAAACCATAAATAATAATATATAAAAGAAAAAAAAAGGTAAAAACAATTTTTGAAAAATTATAATTTGGCCAAGATTTATGAAGAAAGATTGTTTATTTGCAAAATTTTATACGAAAAACAAGTTTTTTCTAAATTATTGGACATTTTCATTTATATATCAAAAAAAATAAAAATCCCAGTTGTGAATAAATAGCACCAAAATAAAGTTTTATCTGTCTCAAAAAATGCTAAAAAATTCATATGGGTACAGTGTTGCATGACCGCGCAATTGTCATTCAAAGTGTGATAGCGCTGAAAGCTGAAAATTGGCCTGGACAGGAAGGGGGTAAAAGTGTCCAGACAGGAAGTGGTTAAATGATTTGCAGCAAAAAAGGAGGCAGCTCCATGTTTTTCACTTTTTTTGTTATATATTGTATTTTGTTGAGAAAAATCTGCTCTTTCGAATGCTGCAAAAAAGGAGGCAGCTCTGAGTGTTAGATCCCACGTTCTGATGGAACTGCCTGTCTAGAATATTGGACAAAAGATTGAAAACATGCACTTTTTTTCTGGTAACCTGCTGGGGCACTCACTGGAGGGTAGCCTTGTCTGTTGTGAACAGGCTAACCTGAGCCATTGATCTCCCCGAATATTTTTATCTTCTCTCTACTTTTATGAACTCACATCAAAGTCCCAAAGCCTCTTGGATGCTTTTTTCTTTGTTGGACAGAAGAAAGAGGCAGCTCCAAAATTCCCAAAATTTACCTTGCTCTATAGAAAACATATTTACACAAAAGTGAAAAAGTATTTGGCCAATTCCTGATTTTTGTTTGCATATTTGTCACAGATGATTCAGATCATCAAAGAAATTTTAATATTACACAAATTCAGTTTTTAAATGATGATTTCATTTATTAACAGAAAAAACCTGCCTGGCCCTATGTGAAACCCACCACTCCCCTTGCTAAATCATGAATGAACTGTGATTAATCAAATTTTTTAGAAATCTGAGTTAAATTTTGCTTACCTCACCAAGGCCTGCTTACAGCCAGACCTGTTGAATCAAGAAATCACTTAAATAGAAGCTGTCTGACAAAGTGAAGCATGCTAGAAAGTCTCAAAAAGCAACATCTCATACCACAATCTAAAGAAATTCAAGAACAGATGAGAAACAAAGTAATTGGCATATATCAGTCTGGAAAGGGTTACAAAGCCATTTCTAAGGCTTTGGGATTCCAGCGAACCATAGTGAGAGCCATTATCCACCAATGGAGAAAACTTGGAACAGTGGTGAACCTTCCCAGGAGCGGTACCCCTGCCAAAATTACTCCAAGAGCACAACGATGACTCATCCAGAAGGTCATTAACCCCTAGCCTACAGGGCACTTATACCCCCTTCCTGCCCAGGCCAATTTCCAGCTTTCAGCGCTGTCACACTTTGAATGACAATTGCGCGGTCATGCAACACTGTACCCAAATGAAATTTTTTATCATTTCTTAAAACAGATAGAGCTTTCTTTTGGTGGTATTTAATCACCTCTGGGATTTTTATTTTTTCTTAAACAAACCAAAAACCACTGAAAATTTTGAAAAAAAACCCGTTTCTTCTTAGTTTTTGTTATGCAATTTTGTAAATAAGTGATTATTCTCCTTCACTGATGTGCGCTAATGAGGCTGCAGTGGTGGGCACTGATAGGCTGCACTGACGGACACTGATAGGTGGCACTCATGGGCACTGATGAGGAGGCACTGGTAGGTTGCACTGATGGGCATTGACAGGCATCACTGATGGGCACTGAAAGGCAGCACTGATACATGACACTGATATATGGCACTGATAGGCAGCACTGACTGGCACTGATAAGCGGCACTGGCTGGCACGGATGCGCACTGATAGGCGACACTGACTGGCACTGATAGGTGGCACTGATTGGCAGCACTGATAGTTGGCACTGATTGGCATTGATAGGTGGCACTGACTGGCACTGATGGGTGACATTGAAAGGCAGCTCAGATGGGCACTAATATGTGGCATTGATGTGCACTGGTATGCACTGATATGTGGCATTGATGCGGCACTGATGGGCACTGGCATGTGGCACTGATAGGCACTGGCATGTGGCACTGATGAGCACTGACAGGTGGCACTTCTGGGGCCACACTGATCATCAGGGCACACTGATCAGTGCCCTGATGATCAGTGTACATGTCCCCTCCGCGGAAAGCCGACTGTTCAACAGGTAAAAAGTTTTGGGCATAAAATTAGCTAATCTTACATAATTTTGGGGTGCTGAAAATGAAAATGACCCTAAAAAATGTTGATTGGCTCTAGTTTCCATGATATATTCACCCATCTAATGACGTAAGCCATTCAAAATTATGATGCAACTTCAGCTGCATATTGTGCAATTGATACTGGTGACCAATAGAAAATTGCATGTATACTGAGATGATGCAATATTAGCCTTTAATTGCATCACTTCACTGCATAAAAGCTGCAGTATCTGTAGCTGATTGTAGTTCGACAGCGTCTTTACATTTCGTTTTATACTTATATAGGCTACTCAGTAATGCCTCGAACTTGTGTGAATAAAGCAGATAATTTCTGCTATATCTGCAGTGAAATAACTTTTATCTCACAAAAAAGGAGGATAACAGGAATGATTAAGAAAGCCTACAACTTGTATTTTGGCTGCAAGATAGGAGACCAGGACAAGAGCTGGGCACCACATATATGCTGCAATTCTTGTGGGACAGCACTGGAGCAATGGTTGAATGGAAAAAAGGCATCTATGCCTTTCGCTGTGCCAATGATTTGGAGAGAGCCAACAGATCATGTTAGTAATTGTTACTTTTGTATGGTGCCTCCAATTGTAAAAGGGCTAAATAAGAAGAAAAAGTTATCTGTGCACTATCCAAATATTCCATCGGCAATACGTCCAGTTCCTCATGGAGAGGGGCTACCAATTCCTAAAGCACCAGAATCCTTCGTGGTTGAGTCAAGTGAGGAAGAACCTGAAGCGTGTAGTCACGTGCAGTTGTAAGAGATAGCCCTTTCCTCGAATACAAGAGAAAAGCCAAGAGAAGCAAAACCGACACAAACTGAAGACAAAACTAGTGAGAATCCTAAGTATTAAAATGATTCAACTTAGCTTATGGCTATAATTTTTCTTGGTAATCCTATGCAATATATTATGCCATTTAGGCTTTGTTATGTAGTCAATATCACTTGCTTTATATTTGTGGAAAGACATCTATCTATATAATTATTGTGCATTATGTAGTCATTACGCCTATAGTAGAAAACTTTCCGTTTACAGAAAAACTAGAGCCAATTGACAAATTTCATTGTTATATTTGAACTCAGAATGTGAAATTCATTAAGAAATGGATCCTTTTGTTTCCAAAACTGGCAAGAAATAAAAATTTGTTGAACAGTGTTACTAGCTCTCCTCTCCTCTCAAGCTGTCAGTGTGACAGCTCGAGAGAAGAGAAATGCCGATAACCGCCATTTCCGTGTTTACATGTGATCAGCTGTGATTGGACACAGCTGATCACATGACCGAGCCGACATCTTTGGTTCTTTCTGTGATCTGCTGTGTCCGAGGGACACAGCGCACCGGAGATCGCCGCGCGCTCCCTGAGCCGCGCATGCGCAGTGAGTCTGGTAGGACGTCATATGACGTCCTATCAGAACGAGAGAACCACCTTGTGCCCGTCACTATAGGGTGGGCGGAAGGTGGTTAAAGAACCCAGAACAACATCTAAAGAACTTCAGGCCTCACTTGCCTCTGTTAAGATCAGTGTTAATGGGCAAGATGGTATATCACACTGAGTGTGGCACATAGATTGAGTGGATATAATTCACCTTTATGTTGGCGTGGATGTGGAGGTAGAGGCACAATGTATCACATTTGGTGGGAGTGTTCTAAAATAAAAGAGTATTGGGGGAAAATAGTAAGCTTGATTCAGAAAATTACAGAGGTTAATATTCTAGTAGACCCAGAGATTTGCCTTTTCCATAGTACTAAGCTTTCAGTTAAAAAATACAAAGAATCTGGTTTCTTGTACTATTTGAATGCAGCAAAGGGACTGATATCCAAGTTTTGGAGGAGACAGGAGGTGCTGAAAATAAAAGACTGGGTGGATAGGGTGGATCAAATATGTAAATTGGAGGAACTTTATCATATGAATGAAGATAAGATGGAGAGTCACCATACAAGATGGAACAAATGGGAGGAATTCAAAAAGTTAAAGCTAACCATAGAGGATATGGGGGACTAACACAATAATATGGGAATATATTTTGTTCTTCTTTTATAGGGACTAGGATCTCCAGAAATGAACAGGAAAATGCAGAGCAGAAGGGCTTAAGGGTTGGATTGGGGGGGGGGATGGTATATAGGTAGGGGGATGGGGGGGAAGGGATGAAACGATAAATGTTTTGATATTGTTTTGATAAAGGTTTTAATGAGTGTGTTTGTATAATTTGTTTATCTGAAAAATGTATAAATATTTAAATTAAAAAAAAAAAGATCAGTGTTAATGGTTCAACAATAAGAAAGTAACTGGGCAAAAATGGCATCCATAGGAGAGTTCCAAGGTGGAAGCCACTGCTGAGCAAAAAGACTCCTCTCGCATTTGCCAAAAAAAATCTTGACTATCCCCAAGAGTTTTGGGCAAAATTTCTGTGGACTGATGAGACAAAAGTTAAACTTTTTGGAAGGTGTGCGTCCTGTTACATCTGGTGTAAAACTAACACAGCATTTCAAAAACGAACATCATACCAACAGTCAAACATGGTGGTGGTAGTGTTATGGTCTGGGGCTTTGTTCTAGCTTGGGGATCTGTACGACTTGCCATAATTGATGGAACTGTCAGTTATGCACTCTACCAGAAAATCTGAAGTAGGATGCCCGGCCACCAGTTCATGACTTCAAGCACACCTGAATTTTGCAACAGGACAATAATCCGATACACACCAGCAAGTCCACCTCTGAATGGTTCAAAAAAGAACAAAAGTAAGGTTTTGGAGTGGCCTAGTCAAAGTCCGGGCTTAAATCCAATTGAGATGCTGTGGCATGACCTTAAACAGGCTGTTCATGCTCCAAAACCCTCCAATGTGGCTGAATGAAAACAGTTCTGCAAAGAAGACTAGGCCAACATTCCTCCACAGCGATGTGAAAGACTCACTGCCAGTTATCATAAATGCTTGATTGCAGTTGTTACCACCAAGAGTATCACAAGCAGTTATTAGGTTTAGGGGACAATTACTGTTTCACATAGGGCCAGGCATGTTTGGATATTTTTTTCCCTTAATATATGAAATAATCATTTAAAAACTGCATTTTGTATTTTACTCGGGTTATCTTCATGTAAGGGGAAAAAAACCTGCGCTACACCCCAGACGATACAATGTGTGAATAAATGTGTGAAACAAATATATATTCTGAAACAATAATGAAACAATTAGTGAACTGCTGCTACTCTTTCCCTGAACACCAGAAAATACAAAACAAATAATATAAAAAATGAGTGCGCTGTACACTAAATAATCATAAACAATAATGAATCAAATAAATGCTGCTACATAAAAATGTGCATAAATTAATTAAAATGACATAGGTCCACATTCATATATTAAATAATTAAACGTCCCAAAATCCAATACCACAGTGATGTGTTCTAAAGAAATCCTCCAACGGAAAGTGCATAGGTGCAGGGGTGTCACTAGGCAGGTGCGGGGGGTGCGCGCTGCACCGGGTGACACCTACCGCATGGGGTGACACCGGACCCGCTCCATGAAAAGGTAAGCTGTAAAGCAAGCCAACGATATCCCTAGGATGGATTGAATCTGCAGATTGAGCATAATGGACTGGAGTCCGATCCATTATGCTCCCCAAACCGCATATCCGATCCATCTTGCGGTGATCGTCGGCTTGCTTTACAACTTACCTTTTTGTGGAGCGGGTCCGGTGTCACCCCGTATAGGTTGCATGCCGACGATCCTTGCAGGATGGATCGGATCTGCGGATTGGGGAGCATAATGGATTGGACTCCGATCCATTATCCTTAATCCGTAGATATCCATTATGCTCAATCCGCAGATCCGAACCATCATGCAGGGATGGTCGGCATGCAACCTATACGGGGTGACACCGGACCCACTCCATGAAAAGGTAAGCTGTAAAGCAAGCCGATGATCCCCGCAGGATGGATCAGATCTGCGGATTGAGCATAATGGATTGGAGTCCGATCCATTATGCTCAATCCGCAGATCTGATCCATTCTACAGGGATTGTCGGAGGGGGTGTCACCAAGTGTTATCGCACCGGGTGACACCAACCCTAGGGACACCCCTGCATAGGTGTCCACAAATGCTTGCTTCTTACCAGGCACTTTGATCTCCAATCAAGAGATCAAACAAGCAGATGGTGTTCAGATCCCACACTGACACCCAGGGGCGTATCTGCCGCAAGGCAAACAAGGCGTTTGCCTAGGGCGGCAGTTTACAGGGGGGCGGTATGCTCCCCAAGCAGAAGGGACACTGTGTGTGTCAGCGGCAGGGCCGCCATGGGTGAGGGTACAGCCAAGCCGACACACAAGGAGGGTCACCCTGGCCAAGGGACCGGCTGCAGAGGAGAGCGGAGCGGTGGGAGGATCCCCGGTGTGCGCTTGGAGCGCGTGAAGGCCGGGGCCCGCTGTCAGTGTGCACCGGGATGTGCAGGATGGCCAGAAGGTGCCAGCGGAGGAGGAAGAAGAAGACCTCTACCCCAATTTATCAGACTATCGCCTACACTGCTCACTTTTAGGTGATCTCTGAAAACCTATCTCTTCAGGGAAGCATATCCTGCCCTCAGCTAATAAAGGAATCTTCTACTCTTTAAACCAGTCCATCCCCCACAGTTACTATCTTTTGTAGCACTAGCCCCTCCCTCCTAGATTGTACGTTCCAAGGAGCAGGGCCCTCCTAACCCTCTTGTATTGAACTGTATTGTTGCTGTATTGTCTCCCGTTATATTGTACAGCTCTGAGCAAACTGTTAGCGCTATATAAATCCTGTATAATAATAATAATAAGACGAGGTCAGGGTGGAAGAGCGCTCCTCCTGTCCCACTGCCCCTCACCTGTCCTGCTGCCCCGATCCTGTCCCATGCCCCCTGTCATGCTGCCCCCCACCTGTCCCTCTGCGCTCCTCCTGTCCCACTGCCCCTCACCTATCCTTCTGCGCTCCTCATGTCCCTCTGCGCTCCTTCTCCTGTCCCACTGCCCCGATCCTGTCCCATGCCCCCTGTCACGCTGCCCCCTACCTGTCCCTCTGCGCTCCTCCTGTCCCACTGCCTCTCACCTGTCCCACTGCGCTTCTCCTGTCCCGCTGCCCCGATCCTGTCCCACTGCGCTTCTCCTGTCCCGCTGCCCCGATCCTGTCCCATGCCCCCCGTCACGCTGCCCCCTACCTGTCCCTCTGCACTCCTCCTGTCACACTGCCCCTCACCTGTCCCTCTGCGCTCCTCCTGTCCCACTGCCTCTCACCTGTCCCACTGCGCTTCTCCTGTCCCGCTGCCCCGATCCTGTCCCACTGCGCTTCTCCTGTCCCGCTGCCCCGATCCTGTCCCATGCCCCCCGTCACGCTGCCCCCTACCTGTCCCTCTGCACTCCTCCTGTCACACTGCCCCTCACCTGTCCCACTGCGCTCCTCCTGTTCCACTGCCCCTCACCTATCCTTCTGCACTCCTCCTGTCCTCTGAGCTCCTTCTCCTGTCCCACTGCGCTTCTCCTGTCCCGCTGCCCCGATCCTGTCCCATGCCTCCTGTCACGCTGCCCCCTACCTGTCCCTCTGCACTCCTGCCCCACTGCCCCTCACTTGTCCCACTGCGCTCCTCCTGTCCCGCTGCCCTGATCCTGTCCCATGCCCACTGTCACTCTGCCCCCTACCTGTCCCTCTGTGCTCCTCCTGTTCTGGTGCCCGCTGTGTCTTCCGGACAATCGCTGTACGGGACCTCTGTGTGAAGTCCCGATCATGTGATCACTGATTGGCCAATTAGTGATCACATGAATAGTAGTACACAAGATGTCACTTCCTGACATCATTGCTTACTACTAGTGAAATCTGTGAATGATCACAGAGGTCACATGGTACAAGGCTATTCACAACAGCCTTGTACCATGTGACAAGCTGTGACCAATCACAGCTCTCACAGTATTTCTCAATAGCTGCAAGAATGAAGCCAGAGAGGAGGAGAAATTATTGCTTTTACAGCCTTAATGGTGTAAAAGCAATGTGTAAAAAAAAAAAAAAATCTTCCATCACCCCCCACAAGTTGTACGGTGTCACTATGGTGACACTGTACTGCTAGGGTGACAGAATGTTAAAAAAAAATAAATACTAATATAAAAAAAAATAAAATAAAAACAATTATTGAAAAATTATCATTTTTGGTTATAAACTAATTTGGGTTATTTTGTTTTTACTAAAAAGATAGCTGAATACATTTTGGCCAAGATTTATGAAGAATGTTTGGACTTTTTCATTTATATAGCAAAAAAATTAAAATCCCAGTGGTGAATAAATACCACCAAAATAAAGTTTTATCTGTCTCAAAAAAATGCTATAAAATTCATTTGGGTACAGTGTTGCATGACCACGCAATTGTCATTCAAAGTGTGATGGCACTGAAAGCTGAAAATTAGCCTGGGCAGGAAGGGGGTGAAAGTGTCCGGACTTGAAGTGGTTAAGCAAGCCTTGATGAAGGGGGATTATGTGGCTCCTGAATCCTATTGGCTGTCCTTTGCCCTGTTTACTGTAACCAGTTCATCACTAAAGACCTTGGACGCTGGGATGGGTTGCATTTCCATCCAGGAAACTGCCACTTACTAGAGGTTTTTCTAACTTTTTGCACCATTCTGAGTACGCTAACTGGATAAAACTTGCTAAAACCATCATGAGTAACATTTTAGGAGATTAGTAGTTACAGAAATTCTCAAACCAGCCAATTTACCACAAGCAATCATACCACGGTCAAAATACCTGAGATCACATCTTTTTTCTCCATTCTGGTGTTTGATGTGACCATGATTTATGCACATTGGTGCATTTGCCGGGGCAAATATGCTGTGTATTTCTGGTGCGCAGATGCCCTATAGCATTGCTCATAGAAAGGAGGAGTTCAGGCTGAAGCCGTATCTTTTACCTCTCTATAGAGTAACTGGGTTTCGGTGTACAGCACTTCCTCCTTCTGTTTTCCAATCTGTTCCTGCTAGCCCAATGATCTTGTTTGCACTTTAATGAAAAAAGTGGTGTAGCGCTCAGTAACAAATGCAATACATGTAATAAATAAATATCAATAGTAGTGACACTAAGTGCTCACAGTTCAGGTCACAGCAGACCTAGTAGGTGACTAAAAGTGAACCCAATCCCATGGGGGGGATCAAAGTATCGTGACTCTTAGTCCCCACAATTGGGGTAACGGCCTAAAATATTGTGGATCCCTGTTGAGGGACAAGTGCTAATCATGTGCACCAAAATCACAAATAAATAGTCAAGTCCAATCATAGGTGGATGTGTAAACACAGCTGCAGTGCTCCAATCTTCCAGACCATGCATAAACGATCGTGACCCACCAGTAGGTGCTCTCCAAACAATGGCTAAAGTGGCCTCTCACCTCCACTCATCAACCCCTAGGGGCCATAGAGCCTTATGGATCTCTCCTTGATCCTTCTGATACAGGAAATCCTGGTGGTCTGGTGACAGGGCTGTGACAGGTATATAGCCAGCAGGAAATTCACACCATGAACCCCTCCAGATCAGTAGGTAGACAGACACAGGTACGCTCCAGGCAAGAACAATTATTTTAAAATTCATCAGCAGGCATTTCCCATATATGGGTGTATTGGAAATGAATTGCAGGGAATTCAAAGATGGCGACGCGCCGGAAACACGTCACATGTCAAACCGGAAGTTGCGTCACCACGCTGTAAACGCATTACGTCACGTTGCATATGACTTCTTCAGGACTTCAGTCTTTGACCCCCCCATGGGATTGGGTTCACTTTTAGTCACCTACTAGGTCTGCTGTGACCTGAATTGTGAGCACTTAGTGTCACTACTATTGATATTTATTTATTACATGTATTGCATTTGTTACTGAGCGCTACACCACTTTTTTCATTATTATCCATTTACCTACAGGTTTAGGAATAGGTGTTTAGCTGCTAGTAGTTTTTATATATTTATTTTTCCATCTCAGCGTGGGTAGACCTTCTAAATACTTGTTTGCACTTTGGCACCCGATCTGTGCTTCGGACTGCAGGGGGAGGTTTTGCAGTGCTTTGAGCAATGCTCCAAGTTTTTCGTATATGTATCACAGCGCATGTGCACAGAATTAATGTCCCAAATGCACAATACCCATGATGTCTCTTAGATTGTAAGCTCCAAGGAGCAGAGCCCTCCTAACCATCTTGTATTGAACTGTATTGTTGCTGTATTGTCTCCCTTTAATTTGTAAAGCGCTGAGCAAACTGTTGGCGCTATATAAATCCTGTATAATAATAATAATGCTCCTGTCTATGAGTAGCTGTACATGTAACAAGTAAATTAGTAAACCTCCACACAATGTTATTACTAGGCTGCAACTAGAGGGAGCTCCATTGATTTGTAGTGTGACTTCCGGAGACTAACAACCAACAAGCTCACATTTAACTCGGAATGAGCAAGTGAGCAACATGGGTTTTGTCTTGATACAGGTTTGGCACGCTACATTTATGCTGACTTTGTTCAGTTTTGTGTTTGTGCTGACATTCACTTTCTCTATTTAGTATCCTATATGTTAGTAATGGTAATTCTCTAATAGAAATTGATGTGCTTTTCCATGTGGCCACTATAAAGAAAGCTATTATCTGTATGTGATCCAATTCTGCTCAACACATTAAACTCAGAATGAACAAGTGAGCAACATGTGTTTTGTGCTCTCCTTTTGATACAGCTACTGCAGGCTGCAACTTTGTCATACTTTGCACTCAGATCACCAATAATCCTGTAAGATACGCAGCACCAGGACTTCCCAGGTACCAAAAATATATAACCTGGTAATACTGCATGGGAAAATGCGCTCATGTTCATGTAGCCTAACTGAAGCTCCTGGTCTGCAAGATTTTATAGTGGCTGATTAGATATATGCATGAACAAGCAAGTGTACTGATGTCGTTTTTCAATGATATTTGTAAATGGGTCAGTAATATGCGCTCATTGAATAGACATGCTGTTCTTCCTCCTAGTGAAGTGATCTAGAACATATGTAGAGAAATCCATTTATGCTCACTGGCTCCTCCTGGTGACATACATACAACAAAATTTTTGCCCTTGACATCAGTGGTATGAGGTGAATTGCCTTTTTTGACAACAGCTCTAAACAGAAAAGTCAGTTGCAGTGTGATGGAATTGTTGCTGCTGCTTTGCCCTGGCATTGAACTAGAGACCAAAGAAGCTATACATTTTAGATTAAATATCCCTTAAAGTTAAAAAAATCATAATGATAAAATATAAAAATACATAAAATAAACTAGTTATGCTGCCATTAATATATGACCTAGTGATTTCTTTTTAACCTCTTGGATTACTCTGGGTACAATTATGTTGGATGAAGTTGTAAGCAAAGCTCAGATTATAATCAAGCCTTAATGGCCTCAGCACTTGCCCGGATAAATTAACTGGTTAAACCTGTAAATTTATAAAGGAAATTGATGCATTCCAACTTGTACTGTTAAAAAGCCGAATGTTTGATAATAATTTGTTTTCAGTGGGACATATTGCTGCCTACATTTGGTGTTTCTTTTAATTTTTTTCACAAAGGCAGGTTGGTAGCTGACAAAATTCTGCAATCTCTGCATGAGACCAGTCTTGTAGCACCAACACAGATGTATAAGCATTTTACTGTCGCAGCCACATCTCAGGCAACAAATGGCTGAAATAGAACATTTCAGTAATGTCTCCATAATCAGTACAATTTAGCATAAAATGTATTTAGTGCAGACAGCATATGTAGAGAAGTATAATAAATTGACGTACATGGAAGAAGTTGATGTTTAATATGATTGAAATACAGGAAGAAACTGATGGATAACTCCCTCTTCACCTTCAAGGAGAATGGATCAAGGAATATTGTAGAATTCCTTGGCTGGAAAGAAGCCATTTTGGTGAAAAGCGCATAATCCTGTAACTGTGATTGGCTCTCATGGTTGTTGGGGGGGTGCTTGGGGTAGAGTGATAAGGTGGCAGTCATGTCCTCCATGTTTCCCTCTTCTTTGGGCACCAAGTAAGGGTCACATGGGAGGCCTACCCCGGGGAAGGTTCTTCTGGGCTACGCTAGGCACCTGAGACAGGGTGACTCTCCTACACATAGGGTAACTTTACTTTTGTGCCATTTCATCAATGCTTTGGCACAAGGCTGAGGCCACTGTGGGGAATACTCAACCTTAAGGCGGGCCTCTGATTTTAGAGATGACCGATACAACGTGTATACTTAGACAATACATTTTCTCCAGTTACTCTCGGGTCCGTGTGTAAATGTACATCTTCCCACTGTAGCTTGCTATTAGGAGAGCTGTACTGAACACTGACCACAGCCACCTGTCCAGTGTTTCCCACTACTGGTCCTGGTAGCAACATGGAACCCCCCCTGTCATATAGCACGGGCTCCAATGTGAACATGACTTTAACTCCTGAACTTCCATACCTCTTTACTGGATGGGGACCTGGGAGTTTTGGGAGACGGAATGCGGCATAGGGAGTGCTGACAACCTCTCCCACGCAGCTAGAGGCAATTCCACCTATAAGTACACATTTACAACAGGCCGCTTGATGATTGTTCCTTCATTGCTCATGGCAAACACATGTGCAACTTGCATTAAGGTGACTCTTAATATGTTAAGTCTTCATAACCCATGTGATAGTCACCCAAACTGTAGACTAAGTGCAAAATTGTGCAGGTTACTTGTATTACACTTCTTTTTGTAACTTCAGACCAGGCAAGAGGCAATGTTTCAGTGCTTTACTGAATAAAGTGTAACAATACGAAGTCCAACGTGACACAGTCTTTTCCTAAATCCCTAATCCTAACCAGGCTATGTTCTGTCCTGGTGTGCCTGCACAGGTAGAGTTCATGTCAATAAAGGTCCATTAGTGGCATTACCCAGTAGCTGGTATTTTCAGGGCAAACCCCAAGTTGGATGGCTCTCACATCTTTTAGGCTCCTTAGTGGCTTTACTTCTCATGGAACACTGCTGATGAACCAGCAGCAAGCCTCTCAGGCTCCTACGGAGGGGGAACCCTCTAGACTCGGCCCACTGTCCCTTTTTATATCCACAGAAGCAGTAGGTTAGACCCAAGGATCCCACCAACAACCAAAGAATCAAGAGAGGCATTAACCCTTATCCTCCTGTCTGGGGCAGCACCTTACTAGCTAGTACTAACCTGCTTACATGGTGGTCACATGATTTGGAGACTGTCCCACTGCTTCCTGATCAGAAGCCATGACAGCTCGGCCAGTGTGCTGGAAGCTTGCAGTGAGCGTGCTCTCAGCACATAACCCTCAGGCTGCTGTGGATGCATATGTGTGGTAAAAGAGCCACCTGCATCCTTAGCAACAAAGGAAGCCACATACCTAGAGTCCCACCACTGGATACCCTACATTAACTGAATGGGCATTAGAAAAGGACTCCGTCATGAACCAGGACCTCTTGGGTTGTATTCTGTAACTCTGGAATTCCACAATATGACACATTTATAACACAAATTCCCCATTGTCCTCTCTCCTCTTAATCTCTCAACAGTTTATCCTTCCCATCCCAACCCTCCATATCAACTATTTTCCTATGATCCCTACCCTTACCTCTGTTCCTGTACCTTTAAGTAAATTTTACCCTCTTTTTTTATTAGCTGAATCATTATATGGCACTCTAGACAAGTGCATAAAAAGCAGTCCAAAACCCAAAAGCAAATGTTTATTATATTGTAGCTTACCAGTTCTTAGGTCTGATGGCTGCATTAGTTTTCTTTTTTAGTCTTTCTTTCTTTGTAGCAGTTAGAAGGTTACAACAAACCAATTAACACTGAATAGGTTGCTTAGAATTGTCAGCTTTTATTTATTTACATAAAACCTTTATCCCAAAAGAAACAAAACTGTTGCTGTGATTGCCTAAAAAGTGTTAGCTAGAGTTTGGCTTCAATTTGTTAGAGTATCTAAATCTGCTAATCCATCTGACACTCCCCTCCCCAGACACTCCCCACACTGACAATGCTGCAGTCCAAAGGTGCCCCTGTGCTCCTCCATCCAGAGTGGGGGCACTCTATTACAGGAGATGTGTTACTGGTCAGATGGCCAGGTGACAATAGAGGGAAGAAAGCTTAAGAAAAAGAAAACCAATGCAATAACCACATCTAATGTTTGGTAAGCACAATATATTAGATTTTTGGTTTTGTGATTAATACAGCTTTTAGTCAGGTAGATATAGTACAGTACCAACAATCCCAGACAGACAAAAGATACGGAAAACCTACAGCATATTTAACTTAACTGTATCTGAGCACCACAAACCGAAAACGCTAATTCAGTTATTAGGGATGCATCGATACTGATAAAATGCTCTTTTTTTAAAAAAAGATATATTTATTGAGTTTTAACACAAGACATACAAGAAATACAAAACCCAGGACAAAGGTCCGACAATTAAAACAATCAACAGTCAAAGCATCTCACACTGCCATACATGTCCAACATGTCAAAGTATACAACAAACTGAATGAATGTACTCCAATAAAAAACGAGGGTGGACTACACTTAACTAAACTTAGGTGGAAAGAACTCATACAAGATAATGGATCTATAGAGGTCAAAGTAAGGGGATTGGAAAGCCATCTGTCCCATATTTTGGAATACTTTGGATGTTTTCCTGAGCTCAAAAGTAAGTTTATACAGGGGAAGGGAATCATTAACAAGTTTAAGCCAAGAAGCTACCGTGGGTCAACTCAATCCCTTCCAGGACAACAGAATCATTTTTTTAACATAGAAATATAATATCCGTAGTAATCTTTTAGCATATTGCAAAAGCACTAGATCCCACAAAATGCCTAAGAGACAATTCTTGGGATGTAAGACATTAGGTAGGCCCAGTGTGGAGGATATGAAGGAGCCCACCTCCCTGCAAACTTCCTGGACTGTCGGACAGAACCAGAAACAATGCAGGAAGTCAGCCCTATGTCCACAACCTCTGAAACAATCTGCTGTAGGTAGTAAACACATTTTATGTAACTGGGCAGGAGTAAGGTGAGAAAGATGGAAAATTTTTAGTTGGATGATTCTTTAGAGGAGATAACAGATTTAATGTAGGTACCACTGAATTTGGACCAGTCTGCCTCCTCAAACGGTATGTCAGTTGAAACCCATTTAGCCTGGGCAACCAGGAATATAGGATTGGAGACCATCAACAGAGCAAAGTAATAAGTAGAGATCAATATAGTAGGGTCAGGTTGTTGTAACAACTTTTCTAAAGGGGTGATCTGTAAAGGGTTATCTAAAGTCCCAAATTGTGTACGCACTGCATGATATAGTTGATGATAGTAGAATAAATAGTCGGAGGGCAGGTCAAATTCCACTCTTAGTTGTTGGAAAGTCTTAAAACCCCAGGCAGTGAAAAGATGGCATAGGTATTTAATTCTTCTGGAAGACCAACACTGGGGGTCAGGCAAAGAATAGAGTTCTTGCAAAGTGGGATTATGCCACAGAGGATTATTGGGAATTACCCAGGAGGTCTTAAATATTCAGGTCAGCACTACATTAAACAAAAACAAGGAGGCTCATAACATTATAGTACCAGGAAGAGTGGGTACTTGGCATAGGTAAATAATATTACAAAGTACTTCTAAGGACAAAGCAATAGCTGCTTCGGTAGTGGTGCAGGCATTAGCGGATGAAGAGAACAGCCAGTCATGTATATGAACCATCTGAGATGCCAAGTTCAATAGACAGAAATTGGGGAAGGCCAGTCCCACTAAGGAAGTGGGCAGTCTCAAAACTTCCAATGCCATTCTGGGGGGGGGGGAATGTTTCCAAAGAAACGCAGTGCAAATAGTGTCAATTTGTTTAAATAGGAATTTGGGTATTTTGCAAGGGGAATTAGCTAGCACATACAACAGTTTAGGGAGATAAGTCATCTTCAGCTGGCTGGTATGGATCCACTGGCTGGTATTGATCCGCAGCTGGGCAATCAATGGACATACGTTATTAGTAATGTAGGACAATGGCGTCTGTACCTTGATTTCTAGATATCTGAACATGGTAACAACTTGTAGTTTGGACTCACAGACACGGCACCAGGATCCAATGGGAACAGGCTAGATTTATCCCAATTCACCTGGAAAACAGAGTAGTCACCAAAGAGAATAATTTCTTGTAATAAAGTATGCAAGGAGTCGTGGGGATCAGCCAAGTATACCAAGGTGTCATCTGTGTACAGGGAGATGTGTTCTTCTATTGTATCAATAGGGAGACCTCTAATAGAAGGGGAGTTACGAATACAGATACCAAGCGGCTCTATTGCCAGTGCATAGTAGAGGAGATAAAGGACAGCTCTGTCTGGTGTCCCTGTGTATTGGAAAGGCATCAATAACATAAGAATTCTCTCTTATGTAGACGTATCCAGGCTATCATACGAGGGCCAAAGCCATAGAGATGTAATATCTGAAATAGTTAGGGTCATTCAACACTATCAAAGGCCTTACAGGTGTCTAGAGAGACAATAACACATGTAGAGGAGCAGTTCATGAGGGTATTGTATATTATGGAACAATCTGCGAATGTTCATTCTAGTAGAGCGACCAGGTATAAAGATACCTTGGTCTCCTCTCACCAGGGCCGCCACCACACCATTCAATCGATTGGCCAAAACTTTCGCCAGGATTTTAACATCAACATTAATAAGGGAAATCGGTCTATATGAATCACATTTAAGAGGGTCTTTATGAGGTTTCGAAATGAGAACAATTAGTTCCTCTTGCATAGTGTGAGGTAAGATGCCTGTCTTAAGGGCTTCATTAAAAGTCCGAAGAAGAAACAGGCTAATCAGTGATTTGAAACAGGCAGACCACTCGGCTGGAAAGCCATCAAGGCCAGGAGTTTTATGAGCTGATAGTTGTGCAATAGCTAGCTCTATCTCCTCAACTGAGATAGGTACCTCCACATCCCCTCTCACACTTGGGGACAAGGAGGGGAGGGTGACCCGCGCCAAATAGCTGAGCAAGTGATCTGCGGAGTAGTATAAAGATCAGTATAGTATAACAGAAAGGCATCTGCAACTTCAAGAGTTGTAGTGTCCAACTGTCCAGCAGGTAAGTATATCCAGAGGATAGAAGTAGGGGCAATTTCAGGTCTAGTTAAGTAAGCAAGTTGGTGGCCAGCCTTGTTATCATGTTCTAAATTTTTTTTATGGTAGTATAGAGCATCTTTTTTTAGTAAGGTCTAACAGTCGAAGTTCATAATCTCCTCAACATCCATTCTGCCCTAGTAAGGGGATCAGGATGAGCAGTATAATTACTTTCAGCTGTCACCATGGCTGACTCCAGTTCCTCAGTGCCTATTTGAGCATTTTTACGTAGCATACCAGAAACAGACATAAACGTTCCACAGAGGCTAGTTTTAAATGCCTCCCACTCCATGGAAGGGTCAACAGTGTCCAAGTTTGTATTCCAGTAGTCAACAATACCTTGTGTACACTCTCCCTGCACCACCCCTTCCTCCAACCACTGCGGGTTCAAGTGCCACAGTGTAGAGCTGGTGCACTAAAGCAGGAGGAGGTCCACAGAGAGAGGGGAATTATCTGAAATGTCCCTGGGAAGGTAGGAAACTGCAGAGACTAAAGGAAGCGTGCTCACAGAAGCAAAGGCCATATCAAGATGTGACATATTATGAAAAGAGTCAGAGTGTCAGGAGTACTGACGAGCATCAGGGTGTTTCCATCGCCATATTTCAGTAAGATCATGCACTTGTACCCAATCTAAGAGCATCTGATACATTTTACCACCACCCCCCAAGCGGTCAACAGCAGGGTCCAACATTGCGTTAAAGTCTCCAACATAGAGTAAGGGACCACTAGGGAGAGACAGAGTCATAAGGGATAATTTAGTTAGGAGATCCAGAGAGAACGGAAGTGTAATATAAACATTATTTAGTGTAAACATAATAGACCCAATCTGAATGGTAAGGACAACAAATCTCCCTTCCGGATCTGTTTTCACTTGGACAATATCAGCTGGGAGTGATTTAGCCAGCAACACAGAATCCCCACGGGAGTAGGAAGTATGGGTAGAGTAGAAGGGCTTAGCGATCCAATGACGTTTAAGGGCCAACAGCTTAGATCCAATTAAATGGGTCTCCTGGAGACATACAATATGTGGTCTATGTTGTTTCAAAAAGGAGAATACCAAAGACCGTTTCTGGGATGAGTTCAATCCTCTAGTGTTCTATGAAAGAACTTTAAGTGGCACAGACATAAAAGATAAGTAGAAACAGGATATCCATGTAACATGGAGCACATCCATATAGCTAGACAGTAAATCTGTGGAGAGAAGGCATGTGAGATTAGCAAGAAAAAAACAAACAAAAACAAAAGAACCCCCAAAAACCCTCCCTGCCAACCCTGCTCTTCCATCCCCAACTTAGAGAGCTTAGATTCCATTAACTCTTGAACATCCATTGGCCTCGCCACTAATAGGTTGAAAGGTATGCTGAAGTCCGGTTGGCTCTTTATGGTAGAAATCAAATCTTCGAAATGGTAGAAAGAGTCTCTGAGGCAGGGCCAAAAAGACAGAAATGGGCAGTCCATCGTCACAAGAGGAGTTCAGTGGGAGCCAAAGGCAACAGGATCCACCAGCACAGGTGAAGCAGTTCGAAGAGAGCCCCAAAGAGTTGGAAATAGGTTTGGGCATAGGAGAGCTTGACAGAGCTAACGTCGCCCACACCTGGGCTCCGGCCCAAAACGGTCATCCAGCCAAGACATCACATTCTTTGGGTTGGTGTAAAAGTGAGCTTTTCCATCATGAATAATGGACAGCTTGGCTGGAAAGAGCATAGCATATTGTAGGCCATGATTTCTAAGGTGAGCTTTTACAGTGGTGTAAGATGTTGAAGCTGTAGGTCTGCAGAAAAGTCAGGATAAATAGAGATGGTAGCGCTGTTATACTGCAGTGGCTCCTGCTCCTGAGCACTTCGGAGGATGATAACTTTATCTTGAAAGTTGAGGATTCGTGAAGCTTGGGGGGGGAGCCAGAAGGGGGTAGGCGTGGTTGTGTGCAATGGGCCCTCTCAATCACAAAGTTGGAGGGTAATGCCTCAGCTCCAAAGGTGTCCCTCAATAAGAAAAAAAGAAAATGTTTAGGAGATGATCCCTCAGAGCGTTCAGGAAATCCCACAAAAGCAGGTTATTTCTGTGGGAACAATTTTCCAAATCGTCCAATTTGGCCTTGAGAGCCGCCATTTCAACAGTAGCCGAGTGCACTAAGGTGGTCAAAGGATGAATAGTATCTTCTAGGGAACTAATGCGGTCTTCAGCCACCCCCATTCTCTCCCAAAGATTTTGTACATCTTGTTTCAACAGAGAGAATCCGACATTGATGGTCTCTATCTGTGTAGCAATAGAAGTCTTGCACTCATGTATAGCTTGCATAATCTGAAATAATGTAGATTCAGTAGATTCCTGAACAGTATCCCCCTCATTATCAGAGTCTGGAGGAGAGCCCAAAAGAGAAAAGAGGACTGTAGGCAAAGAAGAGAGCTCAGGGAGAGAAGAACTCACTGATCCAGCAGGGCCAGTCTGGGAGAGAGCAGGAGACAGCAGCGTGGAGGAGGCAGAATGAGAGGAGCCGGCTCCATCTTGCCTATGAAAGTGGGCCAGCTTTTCCGCCACCGATGGAGCCATTGCTTGCCCGATTTTGACCATGGTAATGTTACAGTGATGTGCTCGTTGGCAGGAAGAACAGAACGATGTGTCTCAGGTGAGGATTCAGTGCAGGAAGTCTGAAGGATGTTGGAATAGAGCCAGAGCCGTCAGGTTAAACTGCCGCTCAGTCCGGCATCATAACCCCCCCCAATAAAATTCTCTTGATACTGGAAACCAATACTTTGCGGTGCAATTTGCGTAAATACAAGATTAGCATGTGATTCTAACAGGAATGCCAATCCTGTCCAAATCACATGCGGTTTCCCCACTGCTTCTGTGTGAACCCAGGCTTGTCATAGCCCGAGTTCACACAGGAGCAGTGAGGGATACCTTCCTGCAGGGATCCCAGACTGCACAGAGAGTGGGCGTGTGCAGATGTATACTATGGAGGCAGTTGCTCCATATTCTCAGTGGTATGAGAGGAGATGAAGCTGCAAGGATTTAAAATTTCTGCAGCTTTCCCTCCTCTCCTTGCAGCGATGACAGTTCAGGCTAGAGGGCTTTAGATTGGTCAGCAACGTCATATGGACGGTGCTGACTAATCAGATGCTGTCTAGCCCGTACTGTCATCGCTGCAAGGACAGGAGAGAAAGCCGCTTCACAGGCCTGGGGATTTGAAATCCTCACAGCTTTCTCTCCCCTCCTTGCAGCGGTGACAGTATGGGCTAGACTCTTGTGGGTTTAGTATACATGTACCTCCATACATTACATTTACATGTGTATCTATAGCATATGTATTTTGAATGATACACTATAGTGAATGACACTAGGAGACTCTGAAGACCATTGTAATTGTTTATTTTGTATTGTATATGAAAACCTAATGAACTAAGATTGAACTAAAGGGCTCATGCACATTTGAACTAAAAAATGCTGATTTTACAGGCATTTTTTTATTCTGCCTCTAAACGCCCCTTCATGTTATAATATGGGGTTTATTTACTGTAGCTGAATAGTGCAAAATCAGGCTCACTTCTGCATAGAAACCAATCAGCTTCCAGGTTTTATTGCCAAAGCTTAATTGAACAAGCTGAGGTTAGAAGCTGATTGGTTTCTATGCAGAAGTGAGCCTGATTTTGCACTCTCCAGCTTTAGTAAATAAACCCCTATGTGTCCATGCACACTATAGGCCTTTACATGAGTTTAAAGGCAAAAAAACCCCCACCAAAGCAGGACAGGGTCATCCAGCGCCCAGGGAGAAGATGGCAAATTGCATCCTCCATTCCCCCCCGCCAGGTGGAGTCTCCAATAGAGTCCCCCTTTACATCAGATGTACACAGTAGAGTCCCCCTTTAAATCAGTTGTCCCCAACAGAGTCCCCCTTTACATCAGGTGTCCCCAACAGAGTCCCCCTTTACATCAGATGTCCACAATAGAGTCCCCCTTTACATCAGGTGTCCCCATGCTCCTGAATTGTTGCCCCCCACCTTCTCCCTTGTACTGGGAGATTAGTAATAACAGAGTCTTCTTCCTCTCTCCAGTCAACAGGTGGAGAGAGGAAGAAGGACACAGTCCATCCTCTTTCCTCCACTGAGACTGAGGACAGTTCTCAGTCTCAGCACTGATTCTTTTCCACTCCATACAGGCTGAATGGAGGAGAAAGCCGAATCCAGCTATTGTCTGCTGCTCCTTCTGACAGGAGTGACACTGCAGTCACTCCTGTCAGTAAGCAGCAGAATGAGTGCCCAACTCACCTGTGCCCCCTCAACACAGTGCCCGAGACAGGTGCCCGCTCACCCCCACAGTCCCAGCCGTGCACCAAAGTCATGTTCAGAAGTGGAGCTTTTGAGCATACAAAACACTCAAAAGCGCCTCAATGTGCCTAAAAGCACGCAAACACGTTTTAACACTAGGAACGTTTATGCGCCTCCATGCATTGATACAGTCTAATGGCTAAAATAGATTAACATTCTGGCCAAAAGAATGTATTAACATCAGATGCATGAACACGCATAAACATGCATGAACACGCAAGCCACAAAGCAGCTTTTTACTGCATTTTTCTGCTGTTAAACTCCAGTAGGAGAAAAGGCATCATAGAGAATACAGTGTGCTTGTGGCCAAAGCCTGCAACAGATCAGCAGTGCAAAATAACAGAATGTAAGTCCTTTTATCTGTCAGTCAACATATCAAAAAACACTGCAAGGCTTTTTATATCTTGAACCTGCTATATGGAATCACGGTACTATATGTTTTAACTACAGATACAACCTTGTGCGTTTTTATTTGTGCATTCCGTGTCAAGTATGGAACCCAAGAATTTCAACAAACTGCATGGCACCAGAGCTGTATGACTTATAAGTCTGCCTGCTAAGAGCTGCAGATGGTAATACAGCTGACAGCTAAAGTTGTCTATAGCTGTTAGATACATGAATAAAATGTAATATGTCTCACAGGGAACAGAAGACAAACAAACATAGACTTACCTCCTCCACCTCCCAAGAGGGTATTCTTAGCTAGAAGAGAAAGCAAGGGAGATGGGTTGAAGGGTGGGTGGGAAAAGGAAAGACAAGGAGAAAAAAGGGAAAAGAGAGAAAAAAAACATTATTAGATTAACAGCAAAAAGCAAAAGAAATAAACCAAAAAATGCCATACTTTGCAATTCTCTAGATATCTTAGTGTGTTTATTGCCTGGGGGAATGGGATCTCTTGGAAATGTAGAGTGTTGCTGAACAATTAACAGCTAAAAGGTTAACCCAGTCAGAGTTAAGACATCTTTTAGAAGTCTCTTCTCTGCATCCATTTTTCTCAGCTCGTTTACTTGCACCCCCTCTTCCTTTTCAGTGTCTTGAGTATAATTAGTGAGAGTTCCCTTATTCCCAGCACTGGAGGGCACATCGTTTGTTAGATTAATACAGAGGGCAAAATAAGACAGAGTGACAAGGGAAACAGGGATCACAAACTACACCAAAAAAGGAGGAGGTTGCATTCCCTTGCCAATAAAAAAGCACTCTAGCTATATATAAATGCCAAAAGAATAAACCGATCTGCAGCACCTGCTCTACCAAGCTCACAATCTAATGTAGTGTTTAGGGAGTTCCATTCATTTAATATCTTTATGTGCAAAAGGCTCTTTCTTGCATAACATTTTGATCAATGACGCGATAACTGGGCCATAGGAAACAACCATTAGAATTTCAAATCCCTGTGGCTTAAGCCTCTACCACTTACCAATGGTAGGATTTAGCGCTACATGGTTGCTTATGACTCTTGTTTATTGCAGCTAAAAGTCTCATGCTCAATCACATTTTTCAGGCTCTAGATCCCAAGGGCGCTGCTAGCCCCACCTATGAGTCTCCAGCATGGAAAGCAAGCTGCAGCATGATACAGTTGTTTCCATCCGTCAGCAATGAGTGCAACGTGGGTAACTGGCCCAGTAAGGATCTAGGTTACATTTTGTACCTTGAAACAAAAAATAAAATATTCCTGCGCCAACAAAAAAGTGCCAAATACAAAATATGTGTATCCCTCTTCTAAATTGCTGCTGTGCAGAAAATGTGAAAACACAAATAATATTTATAAATGAAACAGCGCAAAATAGACCTTCATACAAATTTAGTGAATCACAAAATATAAATGTCCCATAATCATTGGTGCATATCTCTGTCAAAAAATCTTCAGGAAAGACACCCCAAAACCACTTGTGATGAAAGCTGAGGATTCCAAATGCATTTAGGAAACTTCCACCTGTCACCCGTGCACACCAACATCAAATACACTCACCAGATTTTGGTGAATGAAAAGCCTTTATGGATTTTTGGGAAATCCTAAACCCTCTTTACATCAGATCAATAGTAGCCTGCCCCACCAGGTATGTATCTTCTCCCAGGTCCTCACCGTGGTATCCTTGTTTACTCCACCGTATCAGAGAAAAAAACTTATATAGTGTAATATTGCCAGATAGATATTATAACAGAAGACAGAATCCAGGCCACTCACATTTTTCCAACTTGTAAAAGGCGCATTTATTTAAGCCAACACCAGCCTGATATTAAGAACCAGCAAACAGCCAAAAAATCCAGGATTCTCACATCAATAAAAGCCAGTAAGAGCAGTTTTTTCAATTTGTATGAAGGTCTATTTTGCGCTGTTTCATTTATATATATACATTTTGTACCTTGTTTCTGTCCACATATTGGAAAATTTGTATACTAGCATCCAATCCAATCAGAGTTCTCCTTTTCAGAAAAACAAAATCAAAAAGGTGAACTAACACAGTACACTCTCCCCACCTCTTGGTCCCCACTGCATGTACCTCTGCGAGTCTAGTAAACAAAACAGTTCTCCTCCCCATTGGAGATCCTTGGTAATCACCGGATACCAGCGAGTAATCACCGGCCGGGACCCGGTGAATGACAACCGCGAATGCGAATGGCGGCGCAGATAGAGTGCACGTGCCTCATGCGTGCCCCCTACACGGAAATGCAAAATCATGTATATATACATGATTTTGTGCACCTGTGCCGCCCTGTAGCAGTATTTCTGCTATAGGACGGCCGGGAAGCGGTTAAACAAAGAAGAAAACAACACAAACCAATTAAAAGAAAAAACAAAGAACAAAAGACCAAATAAGTCCAAAATATTTGGGACTTATTTGGTCTTTTGTTCTTTGGTTTTTCTTTTAATTGGTTTACGCTGTTATTTTTCTTTGTTTGTACTTTGATATTTTTTTCATCTTTTGAGCAGCAGCATTGTTTGATTGTGTGTTATTTCTTAGGCGCAGGTTATGTTACAAAATTTTTTTTGGGAAGTGGTTAAAGTTTCACTGTAAATGCAGCCCTGTGCTACGATCCTGGGGTTTGAAAACTGCACTGTTTTGCCCTAAGGATGCCAGGATTGATCAAAGCGGTTCTGATTGATCGACATAGGCACATAACCATGCTCACCAAACAGAACAGCTCTGATCCATTCCGGTGTCCATATGGAAAGAAAAGGAAGAACAGTGCTTTTTTCATACCCCGGGACCACTTCACTGGGCTGTGTGGATGGTGAAACTGTCACACCCATAGAGGTAGGTGCAGTGGGGACTGGGAAGTGGAGGTGGGAAGGGGTACAGTGTTAGTTCATCTTTTAATTTTTCTGAAGAGGTGAACTAACCCTCACCTTTTGGACAAAAAAAATGTACCCACAATAGTTATAGTAGTCACTGTGTTGCAAGTTCAGTGTACAAGCTCTTGTATTGCTTACCCTGAGCCCCAGGTCTGTACAGAGGTATGGACATACTGCTATGAGACGGGAGGAAGCCATAAATGAACTACAAATGTGGTGACAGCACTGCCATGATGCCAGTTTGTTCTACTGAGTCCCCCTGCTGTGGTGGCAGATGAGAACTTGCTGTGTTTTCATTGATGGATCCCCCTAAATCAGTCTCATGCCTGCTGGTCCCCAATCCCACTACCCTTTTTTATTTTTTAAACTTTGTGAATAATTCCATTTTATAGGTCACATAAGACTTTTGTCTGAACATCACTTAAAACTAATTCCACCCAATACTATGTGTAGCGCTACCCTCACAGGATCTGCCTGGTAGATTGGGTTCTCTGTTCTTTTGCCTCAACTCAGTGAATGACCTCAGCTCCTCTGACACACCAGGTTACACAAGGAGGATATTGCACCACTATTAAGAGCACCAATATAAATATCCTGCACACTCTATTGTTCAGAATCAGTCAGCAACCTTGAGACTGGTTAGGAATAAAGAAAAGTGTTATATTGCAACAAATAAAGCAGATAGCAATATGTACATAGAGGAACAAGCGTTATATTGCAACAAATTAAAGCAGATGACAATATGTACATAGGAGGAATGAGCAGAGTGTAGGTCAAACACAATTCTCGAGACAAAGGAGTTACTGTATTATAGCAGCTTAGAATAAGAATCTATATGGTTAGATTAATCTACAGTGCATTTATAAAGTATTCAGACCCCCTTCACTTTTCTTATCGTTATGTCCTGGCCTGATACTACAGAATTTTTAGAAATGTCTGTGAATTTATTAAAAAGTAAAAACTGAAATATCATATGTACTTAAGTATTCAGACCTTTTACTCAGTATTTTATTGAAGCACCTTTGGCAGCAATTACAGTCTTGAGTCTTTTGTGATATGACGAGACAAGCTTTGCACTCCAGGATTGAGAGATTTTTTTCCGTTCTTTTTTGTAAATCCTCTCTAGTTCAGTCAGGTTGGATGGGGACTGTTGGTGGAGATGTTCAATAGGATTCAAGTCAGGGCTCTGGCTGGGCCACTCTAGGACATTCACAGAGGTGTCCCTAAGCTACTCATGTGTTTTCTTGGCTGTATGCTTAGGATCATTGTCATGTTGGAAGATGAGCCTTTGGCCAAGTCTGAGGTCCTGAGTGCTGTGGAATAGGTTTTCATAGGGGATATCTCTGTACTTTGCTCCATTCAGCTTTCCCTCAACCCTGTCCAGTTTCCCAGTCCCTGCTGCTGAAAAACACTCCCACAGCATGATGCTGCCACCAACATGCTTCACTGTTGGGATGATACTGGGCAGGTGATAAGCAGTGCCTGGTTTCCTCCAGACATAACATTTAGAACTGAGGCCAAACAGTTTAATTTTGGGCAGTAGGCTATACTGCTTGGAGTGCACTCTGTCTGAAAGGATACACTATGACCCAGATCTTCCTGCAGAGCTACCTCTTACTATAGATAGCAAGTAAAGTTCTTATAGGGCAGCTATCTGAGGAGACAGTCCTTTGCCCCAGTTCTTCATCCAGCTAGGATTGGGACCCAGTCTTTATGGTGGTGCACATTAGTAAAATCTCAGTAATTTCGGGAGGCAGTGGAAAAGGCTGCTAGTTAGATTTACATTCCCTATGTACTCAGTCTCTGCAAGCAGCAACAGGTAATTTGCAGCAATGCCGTCTCACTAGTCACAGAGATGCAGACAGTTTAGCTTCGCTGCCCAGGTGTTGGTCTGCTTCTGTATCCTCCAGCCCTCAGCATGACTCCAGTCTTAAGCACACTGGACATTCACCCTCTGCTCTCTAGCACAGGCCAAAAGCTTGTGTCAGTTGGGCGCACACCCAGATGGATAGATGTACTCACTCCAGCAGCAATAGAGAAGAATCTCCAAACGTCAGCCCTAGAAGGGCAGGTTCACTGCTGCCACCATAGAGTCTCTTCAGCTGCTTGTCTGCTCCCCCTGGTGGGTGGAGGTAAGTTAGTGTTACCTCATTCAGCCTGAAGTCCAGAGGAGACACAGAAAGCACTGCAGCACAGTGTCCTAAATCACTTTCTGTATCTAGCCAAGCTACTGACTACATCTGTATTTGGTAACATATGGTATGTACTCACAAGGCAAGCAAGGCACTTGCCTATGGCAGCATTTTTCAAGGGGGCAGCACCTCCCCCCAGAAGAAGGGATGAAAGATAAAAGAAGGGACACGTGCACCATGGGAACCAGGTGGGATCTGAGAGAGGCTGCTTGATGGTGTATGTAGAGCCTGACTCTCGTTGGCAGGGTGTCCGGAGCTGTGAAGATGAGTGTCTCTATCGCTGGGGGGGGGGGGGAATAGGATTCCCATCTGTGTGAGCAAGCCGGGAGGGTTGAAACACATCAAGGTAGGCTAGTTTTTGGGTGGAGACATTACTGTATTCTGTCAATTCATTGATTAATAAGAAATACTACAACAGGAGCTAAATGGAGTGCGGCTGACATTACTCATACTGATATAACCTAATATTAGAGATAAGGAGCAATCCATACTTGTATGTTAGTCTTGGGGAGTGTTTTCACTTATAAACTATTTGTGATTCTGGCTCTATTAAAATATTATCTGTCACAATGGGGGAGATTTACTATAAGTGATGCACACAGAATCTGGTGTAGCCGGGCATAGTAACCAATCAGCTCCTAACTTCAGTTTGTTCAATTAGGCTTTGACAATAACACCTGGAAGCTGATTGGTTGCTATGGACAGCTGCACCAGATTCTGTGTGCGACAGTTTTAATAAATCCCCTCCCAATGTTATCTCTACACTTTATAAAAGTATCACACTCACAGCTAACTATGGGTTTTCTCCTAAAATTAAATTGAAATCAAGCAGAACTATCCCCAGTCAGCTGCTGGTCCATAAATGTACTTCTGTATATTAGAACAGTGAGAAGAGAACTGCATGCAGTAACAAATATTAAAATCTAACTTTGGAATAATTGCCGAAATTAAAAAAAAAATGTGATTATAACCATTCTCACCAGTGGCAGGAAAATGTAATTGAGAGCACAGCAAACACGTAAACAAAATGTTTTAAAGTGCGTCTAATGGTCTTGCTCAGCAAGGGTTGAATTCACTGTACACTTCTACAAGGCACAACCACTGGACCTCCTATTATCTATAATGAGTCTTGGCAGGTAATACACTCTCTTAACAAGGACCTAACATGCTGCCATACCACTCTAACCTAGAAAAACATTTGTGAATCCTGAAGCATTTCTGCAAGGATGTCTCCTAAAATAATCTCCTAAAAATCAGATTTTTATCTACGCTATAAAAATGCACCAATCAGCCATAACATTGTGACCACTGACAAGTAAAGGGAATAGCATTGATTATCTTGTTACAATGGCACCTGAAAATGGGTGGGATATATTTGGTAGCAAGTGAACATGCTGTCCCTGAAGTTGATGTATTGACAGTAAAAAAACTGGGCAAGTGAAAGAATTTGCCCGACTTTGACAAGAGCCAAATTGTAGCTAGATGACTAGGTTAGAGCATCTTCAAAAATGCAGCTATTGACAGATGTTCCCGGTCTGCAGTGGTCAGGAGGACTCACCAAATGTGAAACCAACGAGCTGGCTCCCATCATGCCTCTGCCAATCGTGTTTGTAACTGTCAGTTTTGCAATGCCTATTAGGACATGTAGTTCCACAGAAGCTAGAAGACTGCAGTTGCCCACCCCTGGGCTACAGGGTCATGGGTGGCCAAGGCTCATAGATGTACTTGGGGAGTGAAGGCTGGCCCATGTATTCCAGTTTATGAGAAGAGTTACTGTAACTCAAATTGCTGACCAATTAATGCTGGTTCTGATAGAAAAGTGTCAGAACACACAGTCTATCACAGTTTGTTGTGTATGGGACTGCATAGGCACAGATCGGTCAGGTTACCCATACTGGGTCCACAGCCACATTGGGGTCCAGTTCACATTGGACATATAAGCATCAGAACTGGACAACGGAGTAATACAATAAGGTGGCCTGGCCTCACGAATCACGTTTTCTTTTACATCATGTGGATGGACGGGTTCATGTGTGTCACTTACCTGGGGAAGAGATGGCACCCAGTGCCATGTTGATACCATAATGGACCCCTGGGCAAAGTATTGCACTGGGGCCTCTACCATCCTGCATCAGGTGTCAACATCACAGTGCCCCCTTACATTAGTTTTCCCCATCACAGTGTCTCCATACACAAGGTGACCCCATCACAGCACCCCCATACATCAGGTGTCCCCATCCATCAAGTGTCCCCTTTTGTTAGATTTCCACATCACAGTGTCCCCATACATCATGTTCTTCCATCAGTGTCCCCATACATCAGGTGTCCCCATCCCAGTATCCCCATACATTAGGTGTCCCCTTCACAGTGTTCTTTTACATCAGGTTCTCCCATCACAGTGTCCTCATACATCAGGTTCTCCCATCACAGTATCCGCATACACCAGGTGTCCTCATCATGTTGTCCCCATATATCAGATTCTCTCATCACAGTGTCCCCATACACCAGGTGTCCCCATCAGTGTCTCCTTACATCAGGTGTCCTCATCACAGTGTCACCATACATCAGACATCCCCTTACATCAGGTTTCCCTCACAGTTCCCCTTTACATCAGGTGTCCCCATCACAGTGTCACCATACATCAGGCATCCCCTTACATCAGGTTCCCCATCACAGTGTCCGCATACATCAGGTGTCCTCATCACAGTGGCCCCTTACATCAGGTGTCCCCATCACAATGGCCCCTTACATCAGGAGTCCCCATACATCAGGTTCCCCATCACAGTTTCCCCATCATAATGTTCCCTTACATCGGGTTCCCCCATTACAGTGTCTCCATAAATCAGGTATCCCCATCACAGTGCCCCCACACATCAGGTTCCCCCATCACAGTGTCCACTTACATCAGGTGTCCCCATCACAGTGTCTCCATGCATCAGGTGTCCCCATCACAGTGTTCCCTTACATCAGGTTCCCCCATCACAGTGTCTCCATACATCAGGTGTCCCCATCACAGTGCCCCCACACATCAGGTGTCCCCATCACAGTGTTCCCTTACATCAGGTTCCCCCATCACAGTGTCTCCATACATCAGGTGTCCCCAGGTTACTGAGGTTCCTTGAGCTGCAGCTGACCTCCCAGCTAAGAGCTATATTATTTATAGAGCCCTGCTGTGATCCAGTTACCAGTCCACCATACCCAGAGAGAGAAGCACCTGTAAGCAGGCATCTGTACCCACCTATCCCTTAAAGGGACCTCTGGCCAGCTGGATCTACCTACATCCTCTGAGTGCTTATGTCCTTATCAGCTTGCAGGAGAACCTACCCTGAGTTCCAGTCCGGACCTATACCTGTGAAGGGAATCCCTGTTGATTGACCTACTGCGTAATTAAATGACGCTTCTGGTGAGTGCGTAATTCTTACCTTACCACTGGGAGCACCACCACTGGATTGAAGCTGTATATCACTCTATGTTCATTATAGAGACTGTCACTGATATATTTTTATACATTTATGACAAGGTTTTGTGTGGTTTCCTTGAGTTTTCAGCTGCTTGCCATAAGAGCGGTCACTTTCATTGCTATTGTATTCTCTTCTTGGTGATACAGTTATGGCTGATCAGTCTAGTTAAAAGCAATCTTAATAAATAAACAAACACACAACACGTATTCCATTGTCATATATTTATTGAACAAATCATTTAAACAATCATGGATGGGCCAGACTGATAATTAAGTACAGTAGGCACAGTAGGCATGTGCCTAGAGCTGCCAGTGTTTAAAAAGTGTTTGTATTTGGGAGGCCAAACCTGTCACTGTCCATAATACAACCTTCTCCATCTTGAACAGGCTGACAGAGACATGTTTTTGTCAGCATAGAGCATTTAGGCCTCGCTGACACAGGCAAACGAGGCCAACTAGACTGGAACATCCAAAAGTGGGCTCTTAAATGCCCTAACAGTCCACCTGGGTGCAACAGCACTGGCCATGAAGTGGCCAATTACATAGTTACATAGTTAGTCTGGCTGAAAAAAGACAAAAGTTCATCTAGCTCAACCATTAAAAAAAAAATAGTTATAATCCTATACCCACAGTTGATCCAGAGGAAGGCAAAAAAACCCCAGCAAAGCATGATCCAATTTGCTCCTGCAGGGAATAAAAATTCCTTCCTGATCCCCCGAGAGGCAATCGGATATTCCCTGCATAAACGTTCCCTATAAATGTTAGTATCCAGTTATATTCTGTGTAATCCACTGAGCTGGCCAGAACCGACTCTTGAGGGAGTCTACTCCACATTTTCACAACTCTCACTGTGCAGAAACCTTTCCGTGTTTGGAGATTAAATCTCTTTTCCTCCAGATGTAAATAGTGCCCCCTTGTCCTCTGTGATGACCTCAGGGTGAATAGCTCTACACCGAGTTCACTATATGAACCACTGATGTATTTATACATGTTGATCATATCCCCCCTTATGTATTATACATGGAGATCATATCCCCCCCTTATGTATTATACATGTTGATCATATGCCCCCTTATGTATTATACATGGAGATCATATCCCCCCTTATGTATTATACATGTTGATCATATGCCCCCTTATGTATTATACATGTTGATCATATTCCCCTTATGTATTATACATGTTGATCATATCCCCCCCTTATGTATTATACATGTTGATCATATCCCCCCCTTATGTATTATACATGGTGATCATATCCCCCATTATGTATTATACATGTTGATCATATCCCCCCTTATGTATTATACATGGTGATCATATCCCCCATTATGTATTATACATGGAGATCATATCCCCCCTTATGTATTATACATGTTGATCATAACCCCCCTTATGTATTATACATGGTGATCATATCCCCCCTTATGTATTATACATGTTGATCATATCCCCCTTGTGTATTATACATGGAGATCATATCCCCCCTTATGTATTATACATGTTCATCATATCCCCCCTTATGTATTATACATGGTGATCATGTCCCCCCTTATGTATTATACATGGAGATCATATCCCCCTTATGTATTATACATGGAGATCATATCCCCCCTTATGTATTATACATGGAGATCATATCCCCCCCTTATGTATTATACATGGAGATCATATCCCCCCCTTATGTATTATACATGGAGATCATATCCCCCCTTATGTATTATACATGGTGATCATATCCCCCCTTATGTATTATACATGGAGATCATATCCCCCTTATGTATTATACATGGAGATCATATCCCCCCTTATGTATTATACATGGAGATCATATCCCCCCTTATGTATTATACATGGAGATCATATCCCCCCTTATGTATTATACATGGAGATCATATCCCCCCCTTATGTATTATACATGTTGATCATATCCCTCCTTATGTATTATACATGGTGATCATATCCCCCCTTATGTATTATACATGGAGATCATATCCCCCCCTTATGTATTATACATGGAGATCATATCCCCCTTATGTATTATACATGGTGATCATATCCCCCCTTATGTATTATACATGTTGATCATATCCCCCCTTATGTATTATACATGTTGATCATATCCCCCCTTATGTATTATACATGGAGATCATATCCCCCCCTTATGTATTATACATGTTGATCATATCCCCCCTTATGTATTATACATGGTGATCATATCCCCCCTTAATCTCCTCTTCTCAAGTTGCAGCTAGTTTGTATGAAAGATTATCCCTAGATGTAAACTGTCTGCATCCAGGGCCGGTCAGAATGGCTGACAAGTGGCCATTGATTTCTACAGAGTACGGATCTGCAGATCTGGCTGTTCGACTGCTGGCCTCGGCTAACTGCGCACAGCATGTGCATGGGCCGAAGCCTCTCCACTGGCTGGCGGAGAAGCTAATTACCCATGTAAATGGACCCTTAAATTAAGCTAACGAAACTAAGCCCTCATTTACACGAGTGTCCCGCATTTGTTTTTTGTAAACTTGGGAGAAATTGATCTCAGAAGTATTTCCCAGATCACCTTCTGTGTTGAAATGAACCACATGCATTTACATCCAAATATTCACGTGTTTAGAAATATTCGGAGTATCTAATCTGCTCCTCGCTGCAAATATTTCTATCTTCTCCAGGTAAATAGCCTGAATGCACACAAATTCAGGTAGATGCACAGTGTGAATTGTACCATACATGTAATTATATGTATATATACTTTAAGGGTTCATGTACACTGCAGCTGATAAACTGACGTTCAGGAGCTTTTCTGCATTTTTTTCAGCAGCCCCTGAACTCACCCTAATGTTTTCCTACGTGTCCATGTACACATCTTCGTTGACAGTCAGTTGAGTTTACAGTCGTTTTTTTGAACGCGTGAAACTTGCGTTCAGAAGTAGATTTTATCAGCGTTTCAAACTCCAAACACCTGTAAACGCGTGTAAACGCAGCTAACCGCATTTATAAGCGTTTGCATTTAGAAGCGTTTTTTAACTGTTCCATATCCAAATGCTGTCCAGAGTCTTTTTTCATCATCAGAAATGCATGCAAAGCGTTTTCCATGTATTCAAATGGACCCGGTACACCAGCGCAGTCAGTTCCAGGTTTTGTGTGAAGGAAACAATGGTAGAACGTGCTGCATTATGCTCATGATGGGATCCATAGTGAATACAACCAGAAAAGACAGGTCATCTCAACACATACTGCTCTCTCTGCTTCTGCTCTCTCTAGTTAATTTTTTACTGTTTTTCAGTGCATTCTGGACATTTGGGAAGGTGTTTAAAAAACACTTCTTAATGCTCATAAACGTCATAAACACGGTATGCAAACACGGCTAAACAGACGTTTTTTAACCTACGTTTTCCAGCAGTCAGTTTCCATTGTTCAGAATTGTTTTACAAATGTCCCGTATATATGAGCCCTAAATGTCCTACAAAATCCATATCAATTAATGTATGCTATTTCACGTACAAATTAGGTCAGAGCCTAGGTTCACACATATGTACATACACATGTCATGGGTACAACAGCCCGTTCATTTGGTAATACTTAAAGTGCTATGAAACCCAAAACCAAAAATGTAATATATTGCCGCTTACCAATCCTTAGATGTAGTGGCCGCATTAGTTTTCTTTTCTTATACTTTTTTCCCCTCAGTTTTCACTTGGTGATCTGGCCTGTAACACACTTCCTGTATTATACAGACAACACTCTGGATAAAGGAGCACATAGGACACCTTTGGACATCAGCATTGCCAGTCTGGGGGGAGGGGAGTGTTAAATGTATTGACAGATTTAGATACACTAACAAAGTGAAGCCAACTGCCAGCTAATACTTTATAAGCAGTCACAGGAAAACAGTTTTTACAGGTTTTGCATAAATTAATAAAAGCCGATCATTGTAAGCACTCCTCTAGTGTTAAATGGTTTCTCTCATCTCTGTAAGTGATACAGTGGGGCAAAAAAGTATTTAGTCAGCCACCACAGTTGATTTGTTCACACCAAGCTGCTTGACTATTGCAGATTCAGTCTTCCCAGCCTGGTGCAGGTCTACAATTTTGTTTCTGGTGTCCTTCGACAGCTCTTTGGTCTTCACCATAGTGGAGTTTGGAGTGTGACTGTTTGAGGTTGTGGACAGGTGTCTTTTATACTGATAACAAGTTCAAACAGGTGCCATTGATACAGGTAATGAGTGCAGGACAGAGGAGCTTCTTAAAGAAGAAGGTACAGGTCTGTGAGAGCCAGAAATCTTGCTTGTTTGTAGGTGACCAAATAGTTATTTTCCACCATAATTTACAAATAAATTCTTTCCAAATCAGCCAAACTGATTGTCTGGATTTTTTTTCTCATTTTATCTCTCATGGTTGAGGTCTACCTATGATGCCAATTACAGGCCTCTCTCATCTTTTTAAGTGGGAGAACTTGCACAATTGGTGGCTGACTAAATACCTCTTTGCCCCACTGTACATTCTGCTTTAAAAAAAACCAAAACAAACAACAGACTTACTGGCTGGATCACCAGATGAAAACAGAAGAAAGAAAGCCTAAAAAAGAAATGAGTGCAGCTACAATATAATAAATGTTTGTTTTTGGGTTTATTATAACGCTTCAGAATTCTTCTGAAGTCAGATCATTACAAAATAGATTCTAAATGATTGCTATATACAATGGTACTCAAAAACTAACATTGGGAATTTTTTTTTTTTTTTAATGAAATAGCAGCTCTTTCACATGGGGGGCTTGACAGCCAATTAACAAGCATTCAGGAGGCAGTAGTGTCTCCTCCTGCACGCTTCGTTTTCAAACCCCAAAGGGGATTTTTTTTCTATCCCAATAAGAATTTTACATTGAACTGCTGTGCCACATCCACCATAGCCACGCTTGGCATCTGGTGCAGTGTAGTCCCTTTGACTTCAACAGGCAAGTTTGACATGTTGTGCTGCCTGTCAAGCTCAACATGCAGGGTGGACATGTCCTCACTGCAAAGCAAAACATTGGCCCACCACAATGTGAACTCATCCCCCCAGCACCTGTTTTTACAGGCCCTGCGCCACCAGGGTGAACTAAGCCTAAAGGCTCTTGATACCACTTGCCCGCCTGAGGATTTAACCCCCTTTCTGACAAGGCCATTTTTTGCGTTACGGCGCTGCGATATTTTAACTGACAATTGTACGGTCATGCAACGCTGCACCCAAATGAAATTTACATCCTTTTTTCCCATGCCATGAGCTTTCTTTCGGTGGTATTTGATTGCCTGTGCGTTTTTTAATTTTTTGCACTATAAAAAAAAGACCAACAATTTTGAGAAAAAAAACTATATTTTTGACTTTTTGCTATTAAATATGTCCAGTAAGAAAAGTTTAAAAAATCAAATTTCATCATAAATGTAGGCTAAAATGTATTCTGCTACGTGCCTTTGCTAAAAAAACAATCCCAATATGTGTAAATTAATTGGTTTATGTGAAAGTTATAGCATTTACAAATGGTGAGATATATACCGGAATTTTTATTTTTTATTTTTACTAGTAATGGCGGCGATCAGCAACTTATAGCAGTGGGACATCTGACACTGGGGTGAACTGACTTGGTGTCACTGACATCATCAGTGACACCAATACAGTGATCGGTGCTAAAATAAACCCACGGCACTGGGCGGGAAGGGGTTAACATGAGGGGCGATCAAAGGGTTAACTGTGTGCAGAGAGTGCTTTACTATAGGGCCGTGTGTTTGTGCTTCACTGTAAGCACACAGCTTGTATGGCTGTGCTGTGCACAGCCATGCAGAGCAGTGTGCAGGAGCTGACAGGGGAGAGAACTGTTTTGTTTACAAACGGTTCTCCTCCCTGTTGGAGATCCTCGGCAATCACTTGGCGCGGATGAGTAATTACCGGCCGGTACCCGGTGATTGACAGTTGCGGCCACGAATGGCAACGCGGGTAGGGTGCGTGTGCCTCGTGTTTGCCCTCGACCCGGAAATGCGAAATCACGTATATATACACGTGATTTTGCGCACCAGTGCCATCCTGTAGCAGTATTCCTGCTATAGGGCGGATGGGAAGCGGTCGGCAAAACAGTATACTCAGAGAAGTCGTCAGCTCTACCTGTCATAAAAGAAGTCTGAATCAGTGTTTATAAACAACACTGCTGCAGCCACTATACAAAGATACAATGTAACATACAGCAGTGTTCACGAGCTGACGGGAGAGAACTGTTTTGTTTACAAACAGTTCTCCTCCCCATTGGAGATCTTCGACAATCACTGGGCGCCGGTGATTAATCACCGGCCGGGACCCAGTGATTGACAGTCGCGACCGCGAATGGTGGCGTGGGTAGGGCGAGCGCGACTTGTGTTTGCCCCCTACCCGGAAATGCAAAATCAAGTATATATACGTGATTTTGTGCACCTGTGCTGCCCTGTAGCAGTGTTTCTGCTATAGGGCGGATGGGAAGTGGTCGGTATTACAGTATAAGTCGTCAGCTCTACCTGTCATAAAAGAAGCCTGAATCAGTGTTTATAAACAACACTGCTGCAGCCACTATACAAAGATACAATGTAACATACAGCAGTGTGCACAAGCTGACAGTTCTCACAAACAGTTCTCCTCCCCATTGGAGATCTTCGGCAATCACTGGACGCCGGAGAGTAATCACCAGCCGGGACCCAGTGATTGACAGTTGCGGCTGCGAATGGCGTCTGTCAGCAGCCGACTGGCGGTAGCCTCTAGCGGCCCACAGGCCGGAGTCCCTCAGGGCGCAGAGTCTAAGCCTCAGTCTGCTGGTTCACCAGAGCCCCTGATGGTGGGGATGGACTGGAAGCAGCTTGAGACCAGGTCGTGACCCCCGAGAAACACCAGATGTGGTAGAGGCGGATGCCAATGGCGAAGAGCAGGTAAGAGCCAGATGTGAAGAGGTATGCGTGGTCAGACAGGCCGGGTTGACAACAGTGGAGCAGACAGTACAGAGTGGCAGGCAAAAGAATAACAGGTCACAAGCCGGGTTCAGTAACAGGAGGTCAGGCAATCAGGATCAGGCAGAGAATAGTCAGGACGAGCCAGGGTCAGAGCAGGAGAAGACAGCAGTATCAGGAACAGGCTGGGTCGGCAACAAGGTAATCAGGAACACAGGAACAGGGAACAAGACCATAAGGCGATTTGGAGATGCACAGGGCTGATTTAAATAGGGCGCCCTGTGCCCTCATTGGTGACAGGCGCGTGGCCGCGATCGTCTATGTCTCAATGTTTGCCGGCTAGTGCGTGCCGGCGATCTGCGCATGCTCGCCCCTCCGAGTGGAGGGGCGAGCATCGCTGGTAGGGCGTGCACGCCTCGTGTTTGCCCCCTACCCGGAAATGAAAAATCACATATATATACGTGATTTTGTGCACCCGTGCTGCCCTGTAGCAGTATTTCTGCTATAGGGTGGATGGGAAGCGGTCGGTATTACAGTATACTTATAGAAGTCGTCAGCTCTACCTGTCATAAAAGAAGTCCCCTTCGGAGATCCTCGGCAATCACCGGGCGCCGGCGAGTAATGAAAAACCCAGGATCAAGATGAAAAACCCAATTTCTGCTCAGAACTGACATTCTGGAGCCCCCTTCACTCTACATATGTGTAACCCCTGTGTCACTTCCTCCTATGTTTCCACAGTGGCCAGGACCTTGCACTGCCACATCACAGATATCTCCAGTTAAAAGTTAATGGAAATTCACATTTTGTTCAAACAGTGAGCTAACAGAATATCGCTGTTCTTCAGGAATGATTATTACTAGAAGCAGTTGTCTCCGCACAGTATAACACTCTACGACAAGACAAGGCAACATAAAGTAAACTGTTCCATCTCCCAATCATGGAAAACAGAACAGTGCGTTTACAATCTGCTCCATCAGCTGTTACATACTCATTCCTTCTTTTTCCAAAATATGCAGGCTTAGCAGATTGTTACAATATCCGATAAGAAAACTTTGACTTTTTTTTGTCAAATGTATACAGCTCAACGTTCATCTCCATCTCTAACCACTCCATGACTGCTGATCTATGCAGAGCAGTGACATTTGACTGTCACAGCAAGGCCTAGATGTCTCTGATGTGTGGGATGTGACGACTGACAGCCTGGCTTCACTTTCCGCACATGCTACACATGCGGCAACATGGCAGCACCCACTTGGTGAATAACTGGGTCTCCGGGGAAAAAAATGATTATGCAGCAGTATGTTATATAAGTAGAATAACTCACATTTGGCAGAGATTTGCTTAACAACAGGGAAGAGAACGAGTTGAATAAATGCAGAACTCCAGGTATAAATCTAAATACTCAATCGTAATTCAAAGTTTTTTTGTGATTTCCATAGCTCTCCTACATTGCAGGATGACACTACTATTTCATTGTTTAGCGGTACTGCTTTCTGAAGGTGGAGAGGTGATACAGAATGCTGAATTCTTCCAACAGAAAATAAGTGCATCACCTGCACTGTGGAAGGGGTTTCCAGATAAAATAAATATTCTGGGTGACATGGCTGCTTTGGACTGGTTCACCTTTGGAAAATACACCCAAATTGGCCTCATGCACACTAGATGTTTTTACAGCTGCTGTTTTTGGTGTCAGGCATTTTTTTCTGCAGCCAGTAAACTCCCCAGCATGTTATCCTATGTGCCCATGCACATATAGGCTTTTATAAGCATTTATTGGTAGGGGCGTTTTCAAGCTGGAACCCCCCCCCCCCCCCAGAACAACTGCATTTGAAGAGGGGTTTTTCAGCTGCAAAAATGGTTACAATGCTGAGAAACTTCGTTATCCGGCATTTGTGAGTATTTTTGAAACTTTTTTTATTAAATGATTTTTTTTGGACACTGACTTTGTTTTATTGTAGTAAATTCCTACATTTCCCAGTGTGCTTTGCTGCTCTTGCTTTCATTGTTTGACCTGTGCAATGTGCAGACAGCAGCATTTCCCAATGTCATTTGCTGCCTCATTGTATCAGCTGACTGAACTGTGTGCAAACAGGATATTCCTTTTATGGAATTTTGCCAGTGTCTTCTTATGCCTCATTGTCTCAGCTGACTGAACTGTGTGCAAACAGGGAGTTCCTTTTATGGAATTTTGCCAATGTCCTTTGCTGCCTCATTGTCTCAGCTGATTGAACTGTTCCTTCAATGTCCTTTGCTTCCCAGTGTGCTTTGCTGCTCTTGCTTTCATAGTCTGACCTGTGCTGTGTGCAAACAAGAATATTTCCCAATGCCCTTTGCTGCCTCACTGTCTCAGCTGACTGGACTGTGTGCGAACAAGAAAATTCCTTTTATGGACATCTCCCAATGTCTGTTGCATCCTCACTGTCTCAGCTGACTGAACTGTGTGCAAACAAGAAATTCCTTTTATGGACATCTCCCATTGTCTGTTGCATCCTCACTGTCTCAGTTGACTGAACTGTGTGCAAACAAGGAATTCCTTTTATGGACATCTCACAATGTCTGTTGCATCCTCACTATCTCAGCTGACTGAACTGTGTGCAAACAAGAAATTCCTTTTATGGACATTTCCCAATGTCTGTTGCTGCCTCTTTTGTCACAGCTAGCAGAACTGTGTGCAATCAGGAAATTCCTTTTATGGTCAAATAGAGGATATCAAAGGTTGGGTCCAGAATCGTCACCAATGGCTGCTTCCCTCCTCCAGCTGTCTCTGTTTCCTCACCATCCTTAATAGAATCAGTAGCATAGCCTCATCAATTTTTTGCATTACAGAATCCATAATGGATGCAGCAGGAAAAAGAAAGATAGCTCCTGAACAACACAGTGCTCTCTACTGTGAAAATGGTGACTAAACAACTACACAATGACTATTCAGAGATGCATTCTGGGAAAGAGGGAGCTAAAAATAGCAGAGAGGTGTTGCTAAAAAACGCTAAAGTGGCAAAATGCTAAAAAACGCTAAAAAAAGCTAATGAAAAAAAGTGTCAAAACGCTGCAAAACTCGTGTTTTTAATGCGGCAACAATACTGGCATTTTTATAAAGTCCAGTGTGCATGAGGCCTTAGGGTAACACATAACATGTGTTTATTTATGTAACATGTGACCTGTATTAATGGCTTGTTCACACCAGATGCAATCCATTTAAGGGTTTTTAAGCTGCAATTAAAAAGTCGATAATATTTTAAAACTGGAGAGTGCAAAATCTGCTACAGCATTGTATGGGAGCCAATCAGCTTCTACCTTCAGCTACTTCAATTAAACTTTGACAATAAAACCTGGAAGCTGATTGGTTGCTATGCACAGCTGCACCAGTTTTAGTAAATCTCCCCCATTGTGACAGATAATATTTTGATAGATATATAACCTGGAAGCTGGTTGGTTTCTATGCAGATCTGCAGCAGATTTTGCACACACAGTTTTAGTAAATCAACCCCACAATGTCCAATGTCCCTAGTTCACACCAGTGCAGTGTGTTCCACTGAAGTCAACAAAAGTAGAAGGAAAAGTAATTTTTTTCTGCAAGAAACATATCTGATATATGGCAAAAGGCATCTAAAACGCAAAAGAACGCATCAAAAAGCATAGGCAGAAATGCATCCGTAATGCAGAAATTGTGCTGTGAATCAGTAACATGTAGCATGTAACATGTAACATTTTCCAACTGCTGCCCCACTCATCCCCTTCCACTGTGACAGCGGGTGGGGGATCCTCCCCCAACACCCACTGTCACATTTTAAAAACAGTGCGGCACAGCCGCATCATTCATTCGCAGGGATCTGTGAATGAAGAAACTACAAGTCCTGTCTTCCACCATGGCAGATGGGCTTGTAGTTTTCAATGGACTGCAGGGGTGAAAATGAGCACCCTTGTAGTCCATTCGTTCTTTCTCCAACCTGAACAGAGGTAAGGGCACAAAGCTGGAGTGTGTAGCCTGACACTGCACCCATGATCTGCTGCTTTGTGGCTCCTGTAAGAAAAAATAATAAATGCACATTTTTTTCAGCAAAAATATGGACATATAATTTTTTTATAAAAGGTGAACTTAGCCTTTAAATTCTGAGCTTCCGGCTGTATTAAACCTGATTCTGACCACTTAGGCAATAAATCTGTCTTTGAACTTTGCAAACTGTCATACTTGGCTGCCCAGAAATACAGAAGCACAGACTTGCATGTGTTTAGATGTATATATATAACAATTTTGAAAAAAAAAGTGATTTTTCTTCTTCACTGATATGCACTGATGAGGCTGCACTGATGGGTACTAATGGGCACTGATGAGGAGGCACTTATGAGGCTGCACTGGCATGCGGCACTGATGGGCACTGATAGCCAGCACTGATTGGCACTGATAGCCGGCACTGATTGGCACTGATAGCTAGCCCTGATGGTCACTGATGGGCACTATTAGCAGCACTTATGGGGCTATACTGATCATCACGGCATTGATGATCAGTGCCCTGATTAGTGTAGATGTCCACTCTCCTCACGCGCTGTATTTACTGACACTGACTATTTACACTGTGATCAGCAGTGATTGGACACAGCTGATTACACGGTAAAAGGCAGCTCTGATTGGCCCTCTACCTGCATACGTGATCACAAGGACATAGCAATTACAGCTCAAGCATGGTGCGTGCCCCAGGGGGTGTGCAGGGGGTGCAGTTCTGGGAGAACATCCATGGATGTCCTCCCAGAGCTAGCCGACTGAGCTGTAGCTGACTTTTGGCCATAGCACAGCTGGGAACCGGTTAAATATTTTGCTGGTGATGCCACTTCTCTGCTTTGCCAATGATTTAATTTAATTTCCACCCTACCCCTAGCAGCACCTGCTCACCAGAAGCAAAAAGAAAAAGCCCTATGCAATCTTCTGACTTGGTGCTTACATGGCTAAGAACTCTCTTGCCATCTCCTATGTCAGGGTATCCACACTGTCTCAAAGGGACAATTGACTGTCCTTCAGGCTATGCCCCATCATTGGTTTTTGGCAGTTCAGCTCTTTGATTGTATTATGTACATCCAAACAGTGAACCTTTAATCAATTACTTGGCACTTACTGTCACAGAGCCGACAGTGCTGTGCCCCTCCCCACTCCAGTGGCCCCCCTCCTAGCGCTCTTACTGGAGCCCCTGGAAACACAACTGCTAGGTAGGGGAGGGAGAGCGCTGTGAGACCAAAGCAAATCCATGCCATGATCTCACCTGCAACATGGAAACCGGAAGTGATGTCACTTTCTGTTTCAGATTCACCCTTTCCAGGCCAGTACAGCCAAGGGACACATCTAACCAAGTTGATCTGTGCTTGGTTAGATTTTGTGATGTGCAGGGGAGACATTGGGGTCTATTAATCCCCGTTGCCCCTGCACACCTGTGCAAACGCAAAAGTAAGCCCAGGGTGTGCACATGCATGTAAACTGTGGTCGCACCATGTGTGTGACATATTGCCGCGAACGTCGGAGTAAGAACAACAATTCTAGCACAAGATTTCCTAGTTAACTCTAAACTGATGAGCTGTAAATGCTTTTAAAGCATCACCTATGGAGATCTTTGGGCACCATAGTTTTTGGGGATAATGTAGGCGCAAACAATTTTAAAACATAGAATGTTTGGTATCTATTTACTCAATGCAACCTCATCATTTATATTTTAACCAAAAATGGGTATTCTATTGTTTTTGCACTCAAATTCATTTTATTATATTTTTTCCTAAAAATTTGTGTTTATTAAACAGTTGCACAAATATCATGTGACATAAAAATTTGCAACTATCACCTTTTTATTCTACAGGGCCTCTACTTTCAAAAAATATATAATGTTTTGTTTAAGTAATTTTATTGCCAATAACTGCTTAACAGGAGGAATAGTGCCCCATCATTGGTTTTAATGGGAGGAATAGTGCCCCATCATTGGTTTTAATGGGAGGAATAGTGCCCCATCATTGGTTTTAATGGGAGGAATAGTGCCCCATCATTGGTTTTAATGGGAAGAACAGAGCCCCATCATTGGTTTTAATGGGAGGAATAGTTCCCCATCATTGGTTTTAATGGGAGGAATAGTGCCCCATGATTGGTTTTAATGGGAGGAATAGTGCCCCATCATTGGTTTTAATGGGAGGAATAGTGCCCCATCATTGGTTTTAATGGGAGGTATAGTGCCACATCCTTGGTTTTAATGGGAGGTATAGTGCCCCATCATTGGTTTTAACGGGAGGAATAGTGCCCCGTCATTGATTTTAATGGGAGGAATAGTGCCCCATCATTGGTTTTAATGGGAGGAATAGTGTCTCATCATTGGTTTTAATGGAAGGAATAGTGCCCCATCATTGGTTTTAATGGGAGGAATAGTGCCCCATCATTGGTTTTAATGGGAGGAATAGTGTCTCATCATTGGTTTTAATGGGAGGAATAGTGCCCCATCATTGGTTTTAACGGGAGGAATAGTGCCCCATCATTGGTTTTAATGGGAGGAATAGTGCCCCATCATTGGTTTTAATGGGAGGAATAGTGTCTCATCATTGGTTTTAATGGAAGGAATAGTGCCCCATCATTGGTTTTAATGGGAGGAATAGTGTCTCATCATTGGTTTTAATGGAAGGAATAGTGCCCCATCATTGGTTTTAATGGGAGGAATAGTGCCCCATAATTGGTTTTAACGGGAGGTATAGTGCCCCATCATTGGTTTTAATGGGAGGAATAGTGCCCCATCATTGGTTTTAATGGGAGGAATAGTGCCCCATCATTGGTTTTAATGGGAGGTATAGTGCCTTATCATTGGTTTTAATTGGAGGAATAGTGCCCCATCATTGGTTTTAATGGGAGGAATAGTGCCCCATCATTGGTTTTAATGGGAGGAATAGTGCCCCATCATTGGTTTTAATGGGAGGAATAGTGCCCCATCATTGGTTTTAATGGGAGGAATAGTGCCCCATCATTGGTTTTAATGGGAGGAATAGTGCCCCATCATTGGTTTTACTGGGAAGAATAGTGCCCCATCATTGGTTTTAATGGGAGGAATAGTGCCTCATCATTGGTTTTAATGGAAGGAATAGTGCCCCATCATTGGTTTTAACGGCAGGAATAGTGCCCCATCATTGGTTTTAATGGGAGGAATAGTGCCCCATCATTGGTTTTAATGGAAGGTATAGTGCCCCATCATTGGTTTTAATGGGAGAAATAGTGCCCCATCATTGGTTTTATTGGGAGGAATAGTGCCCCATCATTGGTTTTAATGGGAGGAATAGTGCATTATCATTGGTTTTAATGGGAGGAATAGTGCCCCATCATTGGTTTTAATAGGAGGAATAGTGCCCAATTGTTGGTATCAATGGGAATAGTGTCACATTGATAGTGTCTGTAGGGGGCATGGTCATTGGTGTCACTTGGCGGAATAGAGCACCCAGGGTCAGATAAAGGCAAGCAAAGGGCCACAGTTTAGAGACCACTGTCCCCGTGAAAGAAGTGGGCCAATCACCAAGCACCAGAGCTGTCACATGCTCCTCCATGTGCAGACTCCTGGTGAGTATGTGCTGCTGGATAGTTTTGTCTTGAATGTTGCATAGGGCTAGGTTGACTCTATTGCGGATGAGGGAATGCATGTAAATCGCACATGTTCCCTAAACTGCAGGCACCCACAGCCATAATGTGCTGTTGTTTAGCAGATGCATGGGGGTGCCTTTAGTACTTAATGGCACTACCACGCATGGGAAAATGCAGTGCATTTACCCGTGCCAAAGAAATGCTCAGAACAACATGGTGCCAAAGCACCATGCGGTTTCCGTGCAGCTGCTGTTTCAGAAAAGGGTCTTTTCCCCTGTGTTTCCAGCAGGTACAGTAACCCATTGAAATGAATAAGCTGTTGTGTGCACGCAAGCGCGCCGCGCAGCAAACTCACAGATGTGAACCTAGACTAAAGTCCTTTTTTTCTCCGATTTGTGTATTATTTCTTTAGAAAGGTCATAATCACAGTTTTGTAAACAGAATAATATATTTAATCCCAATCTGTTCTGGTTTTCAAAGTGCTTAGTGATATGTGTCAACAGTTTTTTTTTTCCGTTTCTTACGCTGAAATGTCTGGCAGAGATCTAAAGCAGAGAAGAAAACATTGGTACCACTATTTAACGGCACTAGTTAAATCACAAACTCCTCTGAGCAATATTAAAGGTCAACATGTTAAATACCTGTTTTGAAAACAGTACATTACTACATATTAATGGTCTCACACCCTCCTGTGGCTGGCAAGGGGTACAGATCATTAACGGCTGAAATACCAAAGTGTGATCATTTCTGCTCTAGACTCCAAATTATTTCCTGCTAATTAGCAGTTATACATCCAAAGGGAGGATTCCTTTCTGCTTGGCCCTTGTCTTATAAATGCACCCTTTTGATTAGAAAGGGCTCAGTACATGTTCTAGTAAAATACCTTTTTTAGGCTGCCAAAATAATGAGAGAAAAAATGATGTCCACAGACAAGTCAACTTTTTTGTAGAGCTCAAAGTTTTAAGTTCTCTTACTTAGATCTCAGAACATAGGAGTAATGAACAAGTACAAACAAGTATTTCTGATCAAGGGAAGACTGAGGAATTTTGAATTTTCTGGCATACTAGGATATTGCATATTTTACACAACATGTGTTTAGCCAAGTAATTAAAACAAACCTTACACTGGATGTAATTAAAAGTCTTTTTTCAGTATGCAGAATCCAAAAAACCAACCAGAGAGGTACAGAGCATATGCATGAACTAGTGTGTCCAATGGCTCCTTCACACAGGTGGCCATATCTATTGTGGAAAAGTGATCTGCAGTGGCTTTTTTTTTAAATATCACACTGTGACCACAAAGTAGGCATGTAGGGTGGGTCCACATTGGTTGACCAATGGCGCCATGTGGACCATGAACCTGCCCTGCTTTTTTTTGTATAGGACAGTCACCCACCTGTTATTTTAGAGAAACTCAACCATCTGTGTTATCATGTCCTGGTCTGAAGCCCACTCACTTACCTTGGCCCTAAATTCACCTCAGGCCCTGCTTTCTCTCCAGAATCCCTCCCCTTGATGTAGAGACAAGACTCCTCCTCCTCCTTCCAGGGCTCCGCTGTTGCCACTTCCCATACCCCAAGCACACTGGGCCCCACCCATAGCTAGCATATTAAGAGGCACTATCTCCACTCATTCCATCACTGCAGGAGGGGCAACAATTAAAGTATATAAGCGGGACTTAGACTGTCCTGAAATAATAGATCCTTCCCCACTAGGTCTCAGTACCACATCTCCCACAAAAAGATCCTCCAAGCAGAAGGCCTGGGCCGTGAAAATGACAAAAAATCTGTACGTGTTTACCACTATGGAAGCATACTATGTATACATCCAGATTCATGTGCCGAAAAAAGCATAAAATATACAGTGCTCAGCATAAATGGGAACACCCATTTTGAAAAGTAAGATTTTAAGCTCAATGAACACATAGAAACTATTTCTACAATTTTGACAAAACTGAGTTTTATAGAACAGTTGTTTAGCTCATTACATGAAAGCAAGGTTAATAATATAACTTAGATTACAAAATCTTCAGTTTTTCTCAAATTAGTTGATGCAAAAATGAATACACCCCACAACAAAAACTACTACATCTATTTTTTTGTATGACCTCCATTATTTGTAAGGACAGCACCAAGTCTTCTAGGAATTAAATTAACAGGTTGGTGACATATTACAACATCAATCTTTTTCCGTTCTTCAAGGACGACCTCTTTTAGAGCCTGGATGCTGGATGGAGAGTGATGCTTAACTTGTCTCCTTAGAATTCCCCATAGGTGTTCGATTGGGTTCAGATCAGGAGACATACTTGGCCACTGAATCACTTTTACCCTGTTCTTCAAAAATACAAAATACAAAGGTGGCCTTAGATGTGTGTTTTGCATCATTGTCATGTTGGAAAAGTGCATGACGACCAAGGGCACATAGTGATGGTCGCGCAGTACATGTGTGAATTCATGATATCATTAATGAAATGCAGCTCCCCAACGCCAACAGCACTCATGCAGCCCCACAGAAGGACACTGCCACCACCATATTTCACTGTAGGCACCATGCATTTTTCTTCTCATTGTTGTGACGCCATGCAGTTTTGAAGACATCAGTGCCAAAAACATTTATCTTGTCTCATCACTCCAGAGTACAGAGTCCCAGTAGTCATCCTCTTTTTCAGCATGCGCCCTGGCAAATTATAGGCAGGCTTTTTTTGTGGATGGGCTTTAGAAGAGGGTTCCTTTGTGGACGACACCCATGCATGCCATTCCTCTGCAGTGTATGTCGTATTGTGTCACAGGAAACAATTACCCCAGTTTGGCTTTTTACTTCTTTAGCTAACTGCAGTGAACTTGCTATGGCGATTTTCTTCAACCCTTGTCATCAGAAGACGCTCCTGTTAAGGTGTTAACTTCCGTGGACAGCCTGGACGTCTCTGAGATGGTTGCAGTTCCATCTTTGTTAAATTTTTGTATCACTTTTGCTACAGTATTCTGACTGATAAGTAATGCTTTGCTGATCTTCTCATAGCCTTCATCTTTCCTGTGTAAAGAAATTATTTTCTTTCTCAGGCCTTGTGACATTTCTCTTCCATGTGGTGCCATTGCTGACAGCATCAAATGGGAAGGGTTTTCTATGTTAAGTAATGCCCTTTTATAATTAACTGTCTGCTGCACACCTGTTTAATGAATTAGACTCACCTGTAGTTGAATTCTTGTTAATTAGAATTTTGTTGTCTAAAATTAAGCTTTGCTCCTAAGACCTTCATTGGGATGTATTAATTTCTGCAACATGGGAGTGAATGAATTTGTTAGGAAAAATACTTTTTCATGTGTGTGCACATTAACAAATCTTGTTTGCAACCAATGGCCTGCATTTGTAGGAGTATTTTGTAGTATAGTGTCCCATAGAAAATGTTAATTCTGAAAGGAACGGAAAGTCTTTCTGACAAATCTGTTGGGGTGTACTCATTTATGCTGAGCACTGTAACTATATTATATATATATATACTGTATATATATATATATGTAAAGACATGCTTCACATGCTTGAGAACATGAGGGACCATTTCAATTTCGGAAGGGGGATACTAAAGCGTTAAAAGGATGCTGAAATCCACCATGATCGCTGGTATAAGCACATCTTCCGGTGCTGATGGTTCGGGCAAGAGCCACTGGAACTGAGGGGAGATTAGTAAATGGCAGTTCACTAGTCTCCTTCTGCTCTCCATGCTGGCACCCACCATTTATGTTCTTGGCACCCAGGCGGGATAGGTGAGACCATGACACAATGCAGCAGAAGTTTGTTTACGTACTGCCACTGCCACAATAGGTACAGAGGCAACAAAAGGGTTATAAGAGATCACAATACTTGCCCTTCCAAAGCTTTCCTCTGTCTACCATCCCAGTAGGATGGAACCATCTTTGTTCTGCCATTATCTAGAATCAATATCTTCTTTCTAGACTGAGATGCTGGCTCAGAGATTACACAAGTACTGTATGTAAATCCTGGTGCCTGGGTGGTTCTTGGATGTGTTCAGAAATATCTGAAACTAATCAGCCCCTTGCGGCATCCTCTCACCTTGTGACTTGCTAAAAAGTTACAGACCCGCTTGTCACCTTTCCACTCTAATGTGTTGTCTTGCGTGTATGCGATGTGAGTGCGTTACTATAAGTTGTGATATGCTGCAGGCCGGTGAGTTGCCTTCGTTCACTGGAGTGTCATTAAAAAAGAATGGCAGCGCAATTAGTAACCTGCATTAATATAACACATAGGTGTAAAGGTGTGCCGCGGTGTTGAAGTCTTATCACAGGGAAAATTTAGGAAATGCTGTCTTCATGTTACGGCAGACTGATGATACCATGCACCTAGATGATTCCTTTCAGCCGTGGTACAATTACTTGACTGGGGCTCAAGGTAGGACTGCCTTTTAATGATAAATGGTGGAGCTTATTTAAAAAAAATTAGTTTGTTGCTGTATACGGTTTAATTATGGGCATTTATTCATGCAGTCATGTATATTACAAAAACGTCCACAGTTTTTGATCATTTGGTGCATAGTCAATCCAATGTATTGCCCAATCTTAAAGTGTTAATAAACCCTGGACCCTGAATGCACTATATCTGGTCTCCCACAGTACACAGAACATGGAAGTGCAATTAGTTTAGTAAATATAAACTGCTAAATAAATCAGTAGTTAGAGCAGTCTTGTGGCTTATATCAGTGTCCAGCAGAGCACTTTTTAAAGCTTGTAGGAGGAGTTTTCTTTCTGCTTTAGGAGGATGCAAACCCCCTGGCCTCTGTCTGGACAGTGCTGATTGGCCCTGTGCTGATCACATGCTCTCTCCCAAGAAAAAAAAAAACCTCTCTAGCAATACACAATAAACTGAGCATGTGCACTAGATTGTAAGCTCCAAGGAGCAGGGCCCTCCTATCCCTATTGTATTGAACTGTATTGTTGCTGTATTGTCTCCTGTTATATTGTAAAGCGCTGAGCAAACTGTTGGCGCTATATACATCCTGTATAATAATAAATCCTGTATATTAATGTGCAGAATGGCTACAGTTCAGTCTGTCTTATCAGGAGATAAGACGTGGACATTTGAACAAGAGGAGGAGCAGAGAAGTCAGGATCCAACAGCCTTTTTACACAATGTAGAGGATTAACCACTGTGCTGGCCACACCAGAGCCTTCTGCACCAAGGCCAGTGTGCATGGGGCCTTATTCTCTTACCTATACTTGTCCTCTTAGCAAACGTTGGAGATTTAGGTCCCCCTATAGTCCTGCACAGCCAGACAACACGCATTTCCCACACAGACTTGCATCCAGGAGATAGTAATCAGTCCTTGAGCTCGTTTCTTTTGGATTTATTAAAGTGTTACTAAAACCAGGACCCTGCATTCACTATATCTGGACTTACACAGTACACAGAACATGGAAGTACAATTATTTTAGTAGATACAAACTGCCAAATACTCTCTCATCAGCAGTTACAGCAGGCTTGTGGCTTATATCAGTGTCCAGCAGAGCACTGGTCAAAGCTTGTAGGAGGAGTTTTCATTCTGTCCGAGGAGGATGCAGAACCCCTGACCTCTGTCTGGACAGTACTTGTCAGGGATCACGGCGCCGGAATCCTGCATCACGGCGACGTCCCCCCGCGCATGCGCACTGGCGGCGAGCCGCGGCTGACAGGACGCCGCGCATGCGCAGTAGAGAGTCGAGGGCGCGCCTCAGGCGTCCAATGACAGCCGGGGGCACGTCCCAGCCAGCCAATGACAGTGCAGGGCGCACTATTTAAAGATGCCCTGCACTGTCACCCATTGCCGCAAGGTCTTATGTGATCCTGGATACCTGCTCCTGTTCTGTGACCCTGTTTTCGACCCTGACTACGCTGCCTGCCCCTGTGTTTGACCCGGCTTGTCCTGACTACTCTGCCTGCTCCTGCGTTTTGACTCGGATATCCTGACTATTCTACGGACTGATTTACCTGGCTGACCCTGCATGTGACCTGACTACTCCTTGCCCGCTGATTTGGTACCCCGCTTACCCCCCACGGAACCACTATCCGTGCCACCCTGCTAGGGCCGTCATCCGCCTCATATCTGGCTCTCCCGGTACCTACACGCATCCCCGGAGGCCTTCCCAGCCGCTGGTGGGCCCGCCCAGAGGTCGTGACCTGGCCCGGGACTGTTTCAAGTCCATCCCCACCATCAGGGGCCCTGGTGAAGGCACAGCCCGGGCTTAGACCCCACGCTCTGGGTTGGTCTATCAGTTGGCAGCCGGAAGGCTCCGCCTGGCGGATCATAACAGTACCTTGCGGCCATGACAGAGCCAGGAGGTGGACCGGCATCCCTAGAGGATATTTGCCAGCACCTGGCAACTTTGACCCAGGCCTTCCAGAACTTCCACAGTCGCTGCGCCCGACTGGAAGACCGCATGGAGACACTAGCCCCCCAGACTCCCCCTGCTCAGAGTCCCCCGTCTGGGGAACCTCCCGCTACCCCGACATCCGGAGCGGTTGCCACACCCTTAGCTCCTGAGCCCCGCGTTCCCCTGCCGGAACGGTTCCGTGGTGACCGGAGCCGCTTCCGAGCCTTCCGGAATGCTTGCACACTATATTTTGACTTGCAGCCCCGCACATTCTCCTCCGAGACCGTCAGGGTGGGGTTTATAGTCTCTCTCCTTCAGGATGAGCCCCAGGATTGGGCTCACCGTCTGATGGAGAGGCGTGACCCCCAGCTTGACTCCGTGACCAAGTTCTTTCAGGCCATGGCAGTATTGTATGACGACCCTCAGCGGGCTGCCTCCGCAGAGGCAACCCTATACTCTCTGCGGCAAGGCCGCCGGGCAGCCGAAGAATACGCGTCCGACTTTAGGCGATGCATGGGAGACACCAGATGGAACGATGCGGCCTTATGTCACCAGTTCCGCATCGGGCTGTCTGAGTCTCTCAAGGACGAACTAGCACGAGTAGGCCTACCAGACTCCCTGGAAAGACTGATTGAGTTGGCCATCCAGATTGACCGTAGGTTAAGGGAACGTCGGCTGGAAAGGAGCAGCCAGGGTCAAAGGGTGGCATGGATCCCACCGAGAGACACAGCTCCAACCCCAGGGAACCATCCCCGAGGCACGGAATCGGGGGACAACCCGGAACCCATGCAGCTGGGACTGGCCCGTTCCCACTTGTCGGTCGAGGAACGTCAAAGGAGACGATCGCTGAACCTATGCCTGTACTGCGGGGAAGCTGGTCACCAGGTGCGCTCCTGTCCTGCAAAGATGAGTAAGTCCGATTCCTTTTCTTTTACCTTACCCGCAGGAAGGGATGATCAGTCCAATTACCTGGCCATACCTGTGTCTTTGCAGCTCCCGGGAAGAACACTATCGGTGACCGCAATCGTTGACTCTGGAGCTTGTAGTTGCTTTGTCGACCTGACTTTTGCCCACCGGCAAAAAATACCACTGCAGACCAAAGAAAGGGGGTTCAACATCTTCTTGGCAGACGGCTCCAGTATAAAATCAGGGGTGGTGGACCAGGAGACACCACCCATTTTTACCACAATAGCAGACCATCACCAGGAGTTCCTCCGTTTGGATGCCATCGCATCACCCCTATTTCCAGTCATTCTGGGGCTCCCTTGGCTGCGGGCCCATAACCCCCAGGTTGACTGGGAAAGGGGGACGATTCAATTTAGGTCACCCTACTGTTTGAATCACTGCCAGGTCACGGGATCCGTGGGTCCCCGGTTCCTCCTGTGCTTGGACGGTGATGCCAATCTATCCCAGACTATTCCCCCGGCCTACCATGACTTCTTGGACGTTTTCAGTAAGCGAGGGGCTGACGTTCTTCCCCCACACCGTTCTTACGATTGTCCTATAGACCTCCTACCCGGATCTGAGATCTCGTTCGGCCGGATCTTTCCCTTGTCAGAAACGGAATCGGGTGTACTGAGGGAATATATTGACGAGAACCTGCGGAAGGGGTTTATTCGTCCTTCCACATCCCCAGCCGGGGCCGGGCTGTTCTTCGTAGAGAAGAAGGACAAATCGTTACGGCCCTGCATAGACTACCGTGATCTAAACAAGATAACGGTAAAGAACCGTTATCCCTTACCGTTAGTCCCCGAGCTCCTCCAGAGATTAAAATCGGCAATGATATTCACTAAACTAGACCTGCGGGGGGCCTATAACCTTGTCCGTATCAGGGAGGGGGATGAGTGGAAGACGGCCTTCCGTACGAGATTCGGTCACTACGAATATCTAGTGATGCCATTCGGGCTCTGTAATGCACCGGCAACCTTCCAGCATTTCATCAACGATGTTTTTCGTGATTTCCTCGATGTCTTTGTAGTAGTTTATTTGGATGACATCCTAATTTTCTCCCCTTCACTGGAGGTTCATCGAGGTCACGTAGTACGGGTATTAGAACGGTTGCGTCAACACGGGCTATACGCCAAGGCAGAAAAGTGCTGTTTCGAACAGCGCGAAATCACGTTCTTGGGACTGGTTCTCTCTTCCGCGGGGGTCGCGATGGATCCCCAGAAAGTCACGGCGATCTTAGATTGGCCAATACCCGCCGACAAAAAGGGGGTACAGCGTTTCATCGGCTTTTCCAATTTTTATAGAAAGTTTGTTAGGAACTTCTCCGGTCTGGTCTCCCCGATCACGCAACTGACGAAACAAGGGGTCCGTTTTAAGTGGACTTCCGAAGCCCAGACGGCATTCGAGAAGCTCAAAAAATTATTCACGTCTGCGCCCATCCTCTGCCATCCGGATACTTCCCTCCCATATGTCTTGGAAGTGGATGCCTCTGAGAACGCGGTAGGAGCGGTTCTGTCCCAAAGAAATGGAACCAAGGAACTACTGCACCCCGTGGCGTTCTTCTCCAGGAAGTTGACGCCGGCTGAACGTAACTATGACATTGGAGATCGGGAGCTCCTGGCCATCAAATCCGCTCTAGAAGAATGGAGGTACTTACTGGAAGGAGCCACACACCCAATCCTAGTCTTCACAGATCACAAGAACCTGGAATATTTAAGAACAGCGAAACGACTGAGACCTCGCCAGGCAAGATGGGCTCTTTTCTTCTCGCGATTCACTCTCCATATTACGTACCGACCCGGTACTAAGAACACAAAACCAGACGCTCTGTCCCGCATGTTTGAGGACCCCGATGACACAGTGGCACCTGACACCATCTTACCTTCCGGAAGTTTCCTTGCTCTACAAACAGAACTTCGTTCCAGACTCCTCGACGCTTCTACAGGACTACCAGTTCCGTCGGGGTCACCCCTCCTGAACCACGGCGGGCTGTTTTGGAAGGAAGACCGGATCATGGTCCCAGAAGAGGTGCGAACCCTGGTCCTAGGGCACTGCCACGACCATCGAATGGCAGGTCACTTCGGGGTTGCGAAAACTCTGGAACTACTACGGCGCTCGTTCTGGTGGCCGAACATGAATAAGGACTGCGAGCGTTACGTCCAGACCTGCTCCACCTGTCAAAGGAACAAGCCCTCCAGGAGCCGGGCATGGGGATTGTTACGTCCATTACCAATACCCAAGCGGGCCTGGCAAATGATTGCCATGGACTTTGTGGTCGAACTCCCACCATCCCAAGGCTACACAGCAATAATGGTGGTCGTGGACCGCTTCTCAAAGATGGCACATTTTATACCCCTGGAGAAAACCCCATCGGCACCTGAAACGGCACGGATCTTCATTAAGGAAGTAGTCAGGCTTCATGGGGTCCCCGAAGATATAGTGTCAGATCGGGGAGTCCAATTCACCTCCAGGTTCTGGAACTCCTTGTGTAAAGCACTAGGAATCAAGCTGTCGCTTTCATCCGCCTACCACCCACAGACCAACGGCCAAACCGAGAGGACCAACCAAACGCTGGAACAATACCTGCGATGTTACACGTCCTACCTTCAGGATGACTGGTTGACGTTGTTGCCGTCCGCAGAATTCGCGTACAACAACTCGAGTCACTCTGCAACGGGGCAATCCCCGTTCTTCGCCAATTACGGGTATCATCCCACATTTCTCCCTGACCTGATGCCTGAAAACCCGGTACCGGCATCTCAGGACGTCTTAAACTTCTTCTCTGTCAATAACAAGACAATTCAGGAAGCCATCGCCAAAGCCCAAGGGGACAGTAAGAGGGCGTTCGACAGGAAAAGAAGAGGAGAATTACTGCTTCAACCAGGGGATCGGGTATGGCTGTCAACGACCAACTTGAAGATGCTGCATCCTTCGAGGAAGCTGGGACCCAAGTACATTGGCCCATTTCCGGTAAAGCGTGTAGTCAACAAGGTGGCCTACGAGCTTGAGCTTCCGCAGACCTTCAGGGTACATCCTGTGTTCCATGTGTCTCTCCTGAAGCCATCCAGACCGGATCCTTTCCCGGACCGTGAGTCCAGACCTCCCGAGGCAATCTCCGTAGATGACCAGGAGGAATACGAAGTGGAGACTATCCTCAGTTGCCGACGGAGGGGGAACCAGACCCAGTTCCTGATAAAATGGAAGGGTTATGGCCCTGAGGAGAACTCATGGGAACCCGCCCAGAACATTCACGCTCCCCGGCTCATCCGGGAATTTTTTCGTGGACACCCGCGGTGGAGAGATCAGTGGGGCTCCCGGAGGGTGCCCATTGGGGGGGGGCAGTGTCAGGGATCACGGCGCCGGAATCCTGCATCACGGCGCCGCCCCCCGCGCATGCGCACTGGCGGCGAGCCGCGGCTGACAGGACGCCGCGCATGCGCAGTAGAGAGTCGAGGGCGCGCCTCAGGCGTCCAATGACAGCCGGGGGCGCGTCCCAGCCAGCCAATGACAGTGCAGGGCGCACTATTTAAAGATGCCCTGCACTGTCACCCATTGCCGCAAGGTCTTATGTGATCCTGGATACCTGCTCCTGTTCTGTGACCCTGTTTTCGACCCTGACTACGCTGCCTGCCCCTGTGTTTGACCCGGCTTGTCCTGACTACTCTGCCTGCTCCTGCGTTTTGACTCGGATATCCTGACTATTCTACGGACTGATTTACCTGGCTGACCCTGCATGTGACCTGACTACTCCTTGCCCGCTGATTTGGTACCCCGCTTACCCCCCACGGAACCACTATCCGTGCCACCCTGCTGGGGCCGTCATCCGCCTCATATCTGGCTCTCCCGGTACCTACACGCATCCCCGGAGGCCTTCCCAGCCGCTGGTGGGCCCGCCCAGAGGTCGTGACCTGGCCCGGGACTGTTTCAAGTCCATCCCCACCATCAGGGGCCCTGGTGAAGGCACAGCCCGGGCTTAGACCCCACGCTCTGGGTTGGTCTATCAGTTGGCAGCCGGAAGGCTCCGCCTGGCGGATCATAACAGTACTGATTGGCCTTGTGCTGATCACATGCACTCTCCCAAGAAAAAAAAAACTTTAGCAATACACACTAAACTGAGCATGTGCAGAATGGCTACGGTTCAGTCTGTCTTATCAGGAGATAAGACGTGGCCATTTGAACAAGAGGAGGAGCGGAAAAGTCAAGATCATACAGCCTTTTTACACAATGCAGAGGACTAATCCCTTAGGTTTCACAGTGAGTATAACAAGCATGCTTTACTGCATATACAGACTGATTTTACTGTTCTGGGTTTAGTAACACTTTAAGCTTCCAGCATACTACATGTTATCACTGGTCTTGCAATAGTTCTAAGTACAATCTACTCTATGATACTCAATGATAATGTATATGCTGATATTGATCTTCTGAAAACTGTACAGGAGTCAATTCAATGTTTTGAAGTGACATGTCATACTAAAAATTCAATATCAGTTAGTAACTTTTCTTAACACCAGGGAAGGACTGGGTTGGGATGGGGCCAGTATAAATAATACATGTTGGGATGTTGGCGCTGAATGGAGATATCAGAGCTCATTCGAAGTGGGACTCACAATCGGATGTTTAATAGTCCTCTTCTTTCTGTTCAGACCTGTGATCACTGCACCTGGTACCAGATTTGACTTTTCTGTGGCTCTGAGAAGTTATATGTGCAAAGGCAGAGAGCTGCGAAGGAAGTCAGTGCTGCAAGAATGCCAAACTGGAAACTGCATTCTGCTCCATTATTAACTTGGCGCCGGCCCCTCCAGCCCTTTAAGGGTTCCAGAAGCCAGGAGGCGTAGCAGGGTTTTAGGGTCATGTGACCCCCGTGATTCGCTGTCACGGTGATCACATGATCGGGAAAGGTCCTGATCGAAAGAGGAGATTGGGACCTTTCCATAAGTACCGAATGTGTGTGCTGGGAGCGTGCAGGGCGCTAGATTAATAGAACGCAAATGTGCAGCCGCTCGGCGTCTAGGCCCAGATGCCGGGAGGCCGCACATTTGCGTTCGGCCGGCACCAAGAGGTTAATGTAAACTGAATGATAAAGATTATTTGTAATGATGGCATGCTGTTTTATGTTTTATTTACAATTTATTATGTTAAACATATTTATTGTGTTCTTTAATGGAATCGTTTCCAAACTGCAGCCTGGGGGCCAGATGTTGCCCTTTGCTTGCCTTTATCCAGCCCTTGGGGCACTATTTCTCCTGCTTGTATGAGGAACTATTCCTTCTACTGACACCAACAATTGGTCATAAATACTGCCAATGGCACCAACAATACAAGGAAGATTTCCTCCCACTGACATCTACAGTGGGGCATAATTCCTGCCACTGACACCAACGAAGTAGCATTATTTAATTCACTAATCCATCCACTTACATCAATGATGGGGTACTGTTCCTCCCACTGACACTAACAGTGGGATACTATTCCTACCACTGACACCAATGGTGAGGTATTCTTTCTACTGTCACTACTGGCCCTGCCACATTTCAGGCAGTAAACCCTGAAAGACAGCAAACTGGCCCTTTGTTTAGAAAGTATGTAGACCCCTGCTTTAAGGCAACACCCAAGAGTACCATTGCCCATGCCAATTGCCTTTGCCCATTGCCCAACACCCATGTGTACCATTGTCATCAATGCATGTACGCCCATGTATACCATTGCCACCATGCCATTGCCACCAGTGCATTATGCATTAGCCCACAGAAAGCTGTTTCTACTATAGTTAGTCAAGTTGTGCTTCCCTCACAGGCCAAAAGTTTCCAGTCCTCCCTACATAACACCTAACCAACAACCCATGAATTCCATCCATTTCATCCCAAGCCTTAACTACAGTATATCCCTAATCTCTAACCATCCCCCAACCCTAAACCTAATAAAGCAAATGAACACAGCCACTCTTATCAATCCCTAGCCATGCAACAGTACTTACTTCACTTACACTTAGATAATGCCGCTAATGTTTTCCACATTAAATATTTATTAAATACATAGCAATCCTTAGTCCTAGACTTCGCAACTGAAATGTTGTGCATTTAATAAGGAGTTGACTTGGAGCCATTTGGAGCCTTCTGCTGGTTTGGAACTGTAAACCCTCCAATCTAACTGCTATGCCAGTATTTCTCAGTGGCCTACAGTTTTCAGATCATTCTAAACCAAGTCGTTCATATAATGGATCACATATGCCTGTGCCCATATCTTATTCTGTACAAATCATACCCCAAAGGTGATTATGACTATTGTGACCACTATCTTTGATCTTCTCAATGACATGACAGCTGTTTCTGCTTTCCTGTGCTGCCTCCTATGCATTTTATATATTGAAGCTTTAAAATCCACTCTGTACCACTCTGTACTGCTTCTCTTCTATGCTTTAATATACTTTTCCAGTCTTTTGTTTGAATTTCTTTATGAAGCAAATATTTAGACATCTTTGAGCAAGGGGCATCAGCACACTTGTCAAATTCATTTACCAATAGATCGCCTCTGTCCAAACATTTCTGATCTTTCATCCAATCCAAACTGGGCATATGGCACCTAGAGCTAGACATGTGCATTTTGTTTCATAACCAATAGATTTTTGGAGATTCGGATGTATACAAATTTAATTATTTATTTCAGGTCAATTTTACGCAGCACTTTACATATATATTGTGTATTCACATCAGTCCCTAACCCTCAAGGGGTGTATAATCTAAGGTCCCTAACTTACATTCGTACATACACATACTCGGGCCAATTTAGACAAGAGCCAATTAACCTATCAGCATGTCTTTGGAGTGTGGGAGGAAACCCAGACAGGCACAGGGAGAACATACAAACTCCAGGCAGGTGGTGCCATGGTTGGGATTTGAACCAACCACCCTAGTACTGCCAGATGGAAGTGCTAACAATTTAGCCACTGTGCTGCCCACAAATCTCCGAATGGACATAGTAACGAATGTTAACGAATCTGAAAAATGTTATAACTGAATTAACTAATGCATTTGTTTCATTGAGATGACGTCACATGACGCGATAGTAGTTCGGGCACATGAGGAAATTAATTACATTTTTGAATTGGTTCGATAATTGGGAGTTGAGTAAATTTGTAATTTAAATTGAATTTGTAATTGTCAGTCAGCCAGTTCAGTTCCACAGTCTAGGTTTGAAAAATCCGGGACCACCGAATTTTGCATTATTTATTTCCTAGCGTCTGAAAAATATCAAATCCTTATGAATAGTTTCTATATATGGATATCAAATCCACTCAAAATATATAGCAATTTTCCAAAAAACTGCTACATTTGTTGAATCCACCCAGACCAACAAATATTCAAAACGAATGCTGAAGATACTAAACGAATCCCGTAAACTAATCTATATTTTTCAATGAACGATCACTTCAAAACAAAACAATAATTTGTGCGCATGTCTACCCAGAACCCACTACTGTGGACATTTATTCCACATTGAATTCCTCTTAGATTTAACCAGAAGCCTAGTTTATAATGAGAATGTTGACTTGGCTAATGACAATATCTGTAGAGTGAAGAATCCGGTTTTCCTTCCAGTACATTTGATAATGTGTGTGATAACATGTTGCTGGATTTAGTCATGGTTATGATGAACTTGGGAAATAAACAGCCCAGTGAAAAAAATGTCCGTACATCCTACCGCAGAGCGTAGGATTATTGCTCCAGACCAGCCTTTCTCAACCCTTTTAACACAGAGGAACCCTTGATATGACTTTCAGGTCTCAAGGAACCTGTGATAATAATTACTATATCTACAGCTCAGGTAGGAATATACAAAGATATAGGAATAAATAAAAGTATAAGGAATGCTCCTTTCATCGTCAGTCAGTTTAACCGCTTCCAGTCCATCATACATATATAAATATGTCCTCAGATGGGAACGGTGATATCAGGATCATGGCTGCAGCCAAGATCTGGGTAATGTTTTTCAGAGCTGGTGATGGGCTTTCTGGTAAAGGTGATTTGTGGCTTTATAGCTGCCTGATCTTACAGGTGTATGTAGAGCCTGACTTCCATTCCCGGGGATGTCCAGAGATGAAGATAAGTGTCTCTCTAAGGCCGGGGGGTGTAGTGGAAGGCTCTCCCAGGAGGAGGGCAGGGGTGTTGTTGGTCAATGTCAGGCTTTCTCCTCAAGAGGGGAAAGGGGGGTGGGTGTTGGTTTTGGTTGGTGTCTGTGGGGCGGACAATTTTTGTGTTGCCTAGGGCAGCACAAAACCTAAATACACCAATGGTCCCCCCCCCCACCACTGCCTGCCTTTTCCCCTGTGCTCTACTGTTCCACCAGAGTGCTTGGAACTGATGCGACCTATTGCATCAGATGCACTAGAACGAGTGGGAGGAACGTCTGTTCCTTCTTCTCTTTTGTAATGTCTGAAACAAGTAGTGATGAGGATTTTGTCCCTTCTGATTTGTTTGTTTACTTGCTTTAACTGGCTGCTTTGAAGTGCAGAGGAGAGATCTGGGGTCTAATAGACCCCAGATCTCTCCATACAGAGGACCTGTCAGGGCCCATGCTATCACAAAGGATGTTGTTCATCCCTTCTGATAGCTCTAAAGTTCAATAAAAGAAATTAAACAGCCAGTGCAGAATAAAAAAGATTTAATTAAATTAAAAAAGAATTAAAAAAAAAAAAATCAAAGCTCCTCAGTCCACCTGTGCCGATGCACAAATGTGCACATGTCCTGCACACATATGTAAATGGTGATTGTACTCAAGAGCGTATTTACCACAAGGCATTTGCCTAAGGAGGCATTTTTCAGGGGGGCAGCAGCATTTTTCAGGGGGGCAGTGCCGTCCCCTGAAAGAAGAAATGGAAGAAGGGACACACGCAGCACGGGGACCAGGTGGGATCTGAGAGAGGCTGCAGGCTGCTTGATGGTGTATGTAGAGCCTGACTCTTGTTCCCGTGGATGTGTGGAGGTGTGAAGGTGAGTGTCTTATCTTTTGCCGGGGTGGGGGGTTTGCCAGTGTATGGAGGGGCGGTGGTAGTGGAAGGTTCTCTCTGGTGGGGGTGAGGGGGGCTGGGGTGTTGTTGGTCAATGTCAGGCTCTCTTTGTGGGGGAGGGAGGTGTTGGTCAGTGTCAGGGTCTCTCCGTTGGGGGGGGGGCAATTTTTGTGTTGCCTAGGGCAGCACGAAACCTATATACACCACTGACTGTACTACACATGTGAGGTACTGCCCTGAATGTCAGAATGTGAGCAATAATTCTAGTACCAGACCTCGTGTGTAAATCTAAACTGGTAGCCTGTAAAGGATTTTAAAGTGTCGCCTATTTAACGTATAGTAGTTTAGTCGCCATTCTACGGGCGTGTAATTTGTAAAGCGTGTGATGTTAGGTATCTATTTTCTTGGCATAATATCATCTTATATATTTCCCCCCTCAAAATTGTGTATTATATAGTGTTTGTGTGCAAATTTCATTTCAAGTCTATTTTTTTCCTGAGAATTCGTGTTTGAAAAACCACTGCGCAAATATTGTGTAACAAAAAAAATTGCAACACCCCCCATTTTATTCTCCAAGGACTTTGCTTTCAGAAAATGTTCATTGTTTTGTGGTTCTAAGTAATTTTTGTAGCAAAAGAATGCAGAGAGGACAGTCTTTCTATGTAACGGGACATTCATTTACTGACCACCAATGTAAAGAGACATTCTTTCAATTGATCACCCTGTAAGGGGACATTTGTTTTGCAGACCATCATTGTAAGGGGATATTCATTTTACTTACCACCAATGTAAGGGGACATTCATTCTATTGGCTGCCAATATAAGGGGGCGTTCTTTCTACTGAAATACATTGTAAGAGGGGCAGTCTTCAAACTGACCACCAATGCTAGGAGGGATTCTTTTAATTGACCACAAATGCAAAGGGACTTTCTTCCTACTGATAGCCAATAGAAGGTGGCATTCTTTCTATTGACCACCAATGTAAGGGGTCATTTTTCCAACTGACCACCAGTGTAGGGGGCAATTTATTCCACTTACCACTAATGTAAGGGGACATTCTTCCTACTGACCACCAATGTGAGGGGGAGGGGGGGGCATTCTTCTCACTGATCATAACTGGAAGGGGCATTCTTTTCACTGATCCACATTGTAAGCGGAGTATTCTTCCCACTTGCCATCAATGTGATGTCATTTTCCCCACTGACCTCCAATGTAAAGAGACACACTAACCACCAATATAAGCAAGGCATTCTTTCCATTGACTGACTGCCCATGTAATGGGGATTTTTCCCCCTGCCACCAATGTAAGGAGGCATTCTTTACGCTGAGTGACTGCCCATGTAATGGGGATTTTTCCCCCTGCCACCAATGTAAGGAGGCATTCTTTACGCTGAGTGACTGCCCATGTAACAGGGATTCTTCCCCCTGCCACCAATGTAAGGAGGCATTCTTTCCGCTGACTGACTGCCCATGTAACGGGGATTCTTCCCCCTGCCACAAATGTAAGGAGGGATTCTTTCCGCTGACTGACTGCTCATGTAACGGGGATTCTTCCCCCTGCCACCAATGTAAGGAGGCATTCTTTCTGCTGACTGACTGCCCATGTAACGGGGATTCTTCCCCCTGCCACCAATGTAAGGAGGCATTCTTTCCGCTGACTGACTGCTCATGTAACGGGGATTCTTCCCCCTCCCACCAATGTAATGAGGCATTCTTTCTGCTGACTGACTGCCCATGTAACGGGGATTCTTCCCCCTGCCACCAATGTAAGGAGGCATTCTTTCCGCTGACTGACTGCCCATGTAACAGGGATTCTTTCCCCTGCCACCAATGTAAGGAGGCATTCTTTCCGCTGACTGACTGCTCATGTAACGGGGATTCTTCCCCCTCCCACCAATGTAAGGAGGCATTCTTTCCGCTGACTGACTGCCCATGTAACAGGGATTCTTCCCCCTGCCACCAATGTAAGGAGGCATTCTTCCCACTAATCACCAATAAGGGTTCATACAAAGCAGGCGGTTGAGCTGTAATTTTACTTTCCCTCAACATCCAATCTAAACAAAGAAAAGCAGCTGCTCAGAATCATACACGTGCCATGACTGCAATGCTTTGCTCAGTGACCATGGTAAAAAATAAAGGCCCTGCCACGTTTTGTGGGCAGTACCACTGGTGAACGTGATCCATTCAAGTTAATGAAGCCATGGTGCAACCGCCCTGCAAATGTGTGTAGTGCATGTGGTTGCAGCTCAGTGCTTCATCCGTCTGAGGGTTAAAACAGCTGATGACATAATGGGGGGATTTACTAAAACTAGTGCACTCAGAATCTGGTGCAGCTGTGTATGGTAACCAAGATCACACCTATGCAGTTTGCTGCTGATTCGTTTTTACAATGCTTTTTGCGGTGCATTTTTTATGCGTTTTGCAGTTTTTTAATTTATATTTTTTTCTTGTTGCTAGGCAGATTCCAAAAACACGGCAAAATCACATCTAAACCGCACTAAATGTTTTTCTGCAGCATTTCCTTTGAAGTCTATAGAACAAAAAATTCAACTTTTTGCATTTACAAAAGTCCCTGACGCTTTCCAAAAAACGCACCGGGTGAAAACACTGAGATGAGGACATGTCCCATAGGAAATCATGTTAAATGGACTGTAGTGTGTTTCTGCAAAACGCTGCGGAAAACGCTTAGGTGTGAACCTAGGGTAATGCACACTTTTTTTGCTGTATTTTTACCAAATTTTGCATTGTTTCTGTTTTTTTGTTAAGGGGTAAATGTTTTTGTTACTGGGCAGAATAAAAACTGCAGCAAAAATGCACGTGTTTCAGCTGCGTCTCCATTGAATGCTAAGCCCTGGTTCACACTGAATTTGCAGCGTTTTCAGTGCAAATTCTGCACCGCATCAGATTCGCACTCCATTCATGCGAACCGCTACGGGTGTGTATGTTAACAACACCCTGAAAGAAGTCTGCAAAACACGGTGCGATGTGAAGAATTGGATTGCATAGGTGTGATTATCCATGCGATCCGATTCTAGTGCGGACCTTGTTGCGTGTGCGGTGCAAATAGAGCCATACAAAATGTATGGCTCCGATTGCACCATACACAAATCGCATGTGATTTGCACAGGAATGCGGGGAGGTTTCTGTGCGATATACTGAGCCGCACGTATGTGAACCCAGGCTAAAAACGCTGCTTTTTGCATGTAAAAAAGTCCCTGACCCTTTCCAAAAACGCAGTGGCTGAAAAACACATAGATGTGAACATGTCTCATAGGAAACCATGTTAAATGAACTGTAGTGCATTTCTGTAAACCGCAATAGAAAATGCATTGGTTCAGGGGCGGACTGACCATTTGGAAACTCGGGCACTGCTCGAGGGCCCAGGGTCAGTAGGGGGCCCCATGAGATGCCCCTGGTACCTTTTTCATAGGCTTTTTTGAGTTTGGGCAAGGACGCAGGGGCCCCATTATCCCCTATTGCTCGGGGGCCCCATGAGTTGTCAGTCCGCCCCTGCATTGGTGTGAAACAGGCCTTGCTTCAGCTTCTTCAATTAAGCTTTGACAATAAAACCTGGAAGCTGATTAGTTTCTATGCAGAACTGCACCAGACTTTGCACCCTCCAGTTTTAGTAAATAACCCCCATTGTCTCTCAGCCACCTGTCAACCACCCTTTCAAAGTTGATTCACTGCAGATCACTTTTCAGAGGGGTGACCAGGGCTGAATGAGCCAACATAAGGGGCATTCCTGTCACTGACCCACAATGAAATAATGTTAGCAGGGTTTTCCTGAGACATTATTATTATAAGGCTTCCTTTGGGGTAAAAGGGTTCAGGAAGGCTGGTGTAGTGGTTCTGTGATTGGATCAGGATAGTCAGATCTCTCCTCACCTGCCCTCCCCATACCTGCCTTGTGCTCTGTCATTACCATCTGCCTCTTTCATACCTGCACCCATCACGTAGGATAGAAGTACATCATCCTGGGTGCTCCCTGGAGAATGGAGGAAGCAGTGCAGCTGCACCACATAATTCAAATTGTGTCCAAGGTGTCGGAGCACAACAGGTGTCATGTCTGTGAGTGTCCCTGCCTCTTCATCTTCACACTTCACCCTTCATTCCTCTCCTCCTGCCTGTGTGACATGAGCAGAAGGGGAGGCAGGGCTGCCACTAGGTACTCATGAGGATTTGACACACAGAAGTGACAGTTGGTGTCCCCCATCTCCTGGACCCATCCATGCTCTGCACTCCTCCTCCTCCACCACCTCCTCCTGCACACTCCATCTCTCCATCCCTCCTCCTCCTGCACACTCCATCGCTCCATCCCTCCTCCTCCAGGTCCCTCCTCTCCTCCAGCGGCAGTACACGGTGATCGCTCGCTGTCCCTCACCTCCATCAGCATCTCTTCCAGCATCTGCACCCCCCGAACACAGAGAGCAGTTGTAGGGGGGCTGCTTGCCCAGCTTCGGGGTGATCAGTGCCTGTCAGTCGGCGCCCGTCCCGTCCCCTGTGTCTGGATTGCTGGGAACTTTCCCCATAGGACCGGCTGGCTGCAGGTAAGGAGGGTCGGGGTGCCCGCAGCATTGGGGTCGCTGGGGATGGAGCTTCTCTTCTATGCAGTGCCGAGCTCATCGGCGCCTGTGCAACACACTGGATGGGCACATTGTGTGCCAATGCGTGCCTGTGTGCCAATGGAGGAGTCTGTGTGCCCGTGGATGGAGGTGTATGTGTGCCCATGGATGGAGGTGTATGTGTGCCCATGGATGGAGGTGTATGTGTGCCAATGGATGGAGGTGTATGTGTGCCCATGGATGGAGGTGTATGTGTGCCCATGGATGGAGGTGTATGTGTGCCAATGGAGGAGTCTGTGTGCCCGTGGATGGAGGTGTATGTGTGCCCATGGATGGAGGTGTATGTGTGCCCATGGATGGAGGTGTATGTGTGCCCATGGATGGAGGTGTATGTGTGCCAATGGAGGAGTATGTGTGCCCATGGATGGAGGAGTGTGTGTGCCCATGGATGGAGGTGTATGTGTGCCCATGGATGGAGGTGTATGTGTGCCCATGGATGGAGGTGTATGTGTGCCCATGGATGGAGGTGTATGTGTGCCCATGGATGGAGGTGTATGTGTGCCAATGGAGGAGTATGTGTGCCCATGGATGGAGGAGTGTGTGTGCCCATGGAGGAGTGTGCGTGCCCATGGATGGAGGTGTATGTGTGCCCATGGATGGAGGTGTATGTGTGCCAATGGAGGTGTATGTGTGCCCATGGATGGAGGAGTATGTGTGCCCGTGGATGGAGGTGTATGTGTGCCCATGGATGGAGGTGTATGTGTGCCAATGGAGGAGTCTGTGTGCCCATGGATGGAGGTGTATGTGTGCCCGTGGATGGAGGTGTATGTGTGCCCATGGATGGAGGTGTATGTGTGCCAATGGAGGAGTCTGTGTGCCCGTGGATGGAGGTGTATGTGTGCCCATGGATGGAGGTGTATGTGTGCCCATGGATGGAGGTGTATGTGTGCCAATGGAGGAGTCTGTGTGCCCGTGGATGGAGGTGTATGTGTGCCCATGGATGGAGGTGTATGTGTGCCCATGGATGGAGGTGTATGTGTGCCCATGGATGGAGGTGTATGTGTGCCCATGGATGGAGGTGTATGTGTGCCCATGGATGGAGGTGTATGTGTGCCCATGGATGGAGGTGTATGTGTGCCAATGGAGGAGTATGTGTGCCCATGGATGGAGGTGTATGTGTGCCCATGGATGGAGGTGTATGTGTGCCAATGGAGGAGTATGTGTGCCCATGGATGGAGGAGTGTGTGTGCCCATGGAGGAGTGTGCGTGCCCATGGATGGAGGTGTATGTGTGCCCATGGATGGAGGTGTATGTGTGCCAATGGAGGTGTATGTGTGCCCATGGATGGAGGAGTATGTGTGCCCGTGGATGGAGGTGTATGTGTGCCCATGGATGGAGGTGTATGTGTGCCCATGGATGGAGGTGTATGTGTGCCCATGGATGGAGGTGTATGTGTGCCAATGGAGGAGTCTGTGTGCCCATGGATGGAGCTGTATGTGTGCCCATGGATGGAGGAGTCTGTGTGCCCATGGATGGAGGAGTGTGTGTGCCCATGGAGGAGTGTGTGTGCCCATGGATGGAGGTGTATGTGTGCCCATGGATGGAGGTGTATGTGTGCCCATGGATGGAGGTGTATGTGTGCCCATGGATGGAGGTGTATGTGTGCCCATGGATGGAGGAGTCTGTGTGCCTATGGATGGAGGAGTATGTGTGCCCATGGATGGAGGTGTACGTGTGCCCATGGATGGAGGTGTACGTGTGCCCATGGATGGAGGTGTACGTGTGCCCATGGATGGAGGTGTACGTGTGCCCATGGATGGAGGTGTATGTGTGCCCATGGATGGAGGTGTATGTGTGTGCCCATGGATGGAGGTGTATGTGTGCCAATGGAGGAGTATGTGTGCACATGGATGAAGGAGTATGTGTGCCCATGGATGGAGGAGTGTGTGTGCCCATGGATGGAGGTGTATGTGTGCCCGTGGATGGAGGAGTGTGTGTGCCCGTGGATGGAGGTGTATGTGTGCCCGTGGATGGAGGTGTCTGTGTGCCCATGGATGGAGGTGTGTGTGTGCCCGTGGATGGAGGTGTATGCGTGCCCGTGTATGAAGGTGTATGCGTGCCCGTGGATGAAGGGGTACGCGTGCCCGTGGATGAAGGGGTACGCATGCCCGTGGATGAAGGGGTACGTGTGCCCGTGGATGAAGGTGTATGTGTGCCCGTGGATGGAGGAGTATGTGTGCCCGTGGATGGAGGTGTATGTGTGCCCGTGGATGGAGGTGTATGTGTGCCCATGGATGAAGGGGTATGTGTGCCCTTGGATGGAGGTGTATGTGTGCCCATGGATGGAGGTGTATATGTGTGTCCATAGATGGAGGTGTATGTGTATGCCCATGGAGCGAGGAGTATGTGTGTACCCATGGATGGAGGTGTATGCGTGCCCATGGATGGAGGTGTATGCGTGCCCATGGATGGAGGAGTATGCGTGCCCATGGATGGAGGTGTATCTGTGCCCATGGATGAAGGGGTATGTGTGCCCATGGATGGAGGAGTATATGTGCCAATGAAAAGAAGTGTATGTTCATGCCACTGGATAGAGGTGTATGTATATGCCAATAGATAGAGGTGTATGTAGTGCCATGGCTGGTGCCAGGGAGGTGACAGATCGCTGTGATTGTATAATACAGAGGCCAACCTAAAATGTGACTTGACTATTGTCTCACCTGTGTCAGTGTACTGCAATCACTGTACACCTGTCAGCCTGAATTTTCATGCCCAGCCTTGTACACAGCAGAGGAGATGGTCCTGGCATAGTGCACACTCTACCTGCACAGATCTGATTGTTATGTTGGGAATATTGATTACATAACAGGAAACCTTGTATGACAGTCATCAGCCTGACATCATCTCCCAGCTCACCTGCTCCTCAGTGTGTCACCCTGCTATAAAATAATAAAAAGCTCATTATAAACTCCACCATATGTATTGGCAGCAGGCTGTGATTGCTGGGATCTGACACACACCATCATGGTGTTAATGACCTGAGGTTTGGCTCACACAGTGTTTTCACACATGGTACACTGACACCCAGTGACTTTCTATATTTTCAGCAAGTATGTCACATCTGTCATAACAGTAATGATATAAATATCAATAAATATCAATTGATTTCCCATATTGCTAGTTGTATCTCACAACTGCTTTGTTAGTGGCAGTGATAGTAAAAAAAAAAAAAATCTGACTTTTGTAACAACAAAATATTTTTTTTTCTGATTAGGGATTTAAAAATATAAAAGAAAACAGTAGCTCACTAAATGCAAATCAGACGCAAATTACTATTCTATGGGCATCTAAAAATATACCTATCTACGCTGGATCTTTCCGCCAGAAAAATTCAGCTTGAAAAAAATGTTAATTGTGGGGCATAATTATGAGCGTTTATGTACTTTTAGAGGCATATGGCATTTAGAGAGGGATGCATGTAAACTCATTCTGTTGGCTAGAATATTCATTTATTATGACCGCTGAAATTTATGTGCAGTAATCTTTCTGAATTTAGGGCATCTTCTTTTTTTATGCCCGTTATCGCTTCTCTAAAGTATGAACCGTAATGCCACAATGTACAGTACATGGATACATTGGTTTAAATAGAGCTGCATTCAGAGGCACAAAATTAAAAAATGGCTCTTAGGCTGCATGCACACAGCCATAGGATGTTTACCGATCACATAGCCATGGTTTTTCTAGCATAAGGGCCAGTTCACACTACATGCATTTCAGTTGCTTTTTTTCTGCATCCAAAATGCACAGAAAGTAGGTTATATGGTTGTCAATGTTATAGTTCACATCAGTGCTTGCAGTTTCAGTGCATTCTGGGTTGCAGATAAAAAAGTAGAAGATGCTGCATTTTTTCTGCACAGAACTGTACTGGAAGGCGGTAAAATGCATAAAAAATGTACAGGAACGCACTGGACCAAACCAAAATGCATAAAAAATGCACTGGAACGCATGTGTCCATACTTAAATTGAAGAAAAGGAGAGGGGAAAAAATGAACTGGAATGCATCAAAAACGCACTGGAATGCGTCAAAAACTTTCAAAAATGCACCAGAATGCATAACAAAACGCTCATGCGGAAACGCATCTGGACTGTGTTTCTATAGTGTGAACCAGCCCTAAAAGTTCCTGCATCGATGATTACTGAACTGCTTGTATTTAGATGCATTCTTTATCCTCCTGCTCTGTTTTCCATCCCAGAATGCACTTTTTACATCTGTGTATATGTGTATACATGTAGCTATACACATATACACATAAAACGGTTAGAGATTATTGGTTACAGATCTGAGTGCAACTCAAGTTTGCACACCTGTGTGCATACCCACATTGAAGATAATACACCTGAATTCAGATCTATAAAGAAATCCACTTTAAATTGCATTTTTATATCCATGTTCAGGTATCCTGAAAGCAGCTTTTTTTGTGCTTGTGTGTATCAAAATATGTACAGAAATGTGTACCGGGCAATCCCTGGTCACTCAGTCTCAAGCAATTTATTACTTGTAGCCCAAAAAGTATACAATGTTTTCCAAACAATCCATTGTGTATTTACATAGCTGAACATTCTTATTGATGCTAGTTTAATATTTATTGTGTCTGTTTATTACAGGGGTCTCCAAACTTTCTAAACAAAGGGCCGGTTTACTGTCCTTCCTTCACCTATCAATGGGAGGAATAGTGCCCCATTATTAGTATCAATGGGAGGAATAGTGCTCCATTATTAGTATCAATGAAAGGAAAAGTGCTCCATTATTAGTATCAATGAAAGGAATAGTGTCCCATCGTTGGTATTACTAGGAGGAATAGTGCCCCATCAATGGTATCAATGGGAGGAATAGTCCCCCATCATTGGTATCAATGGGAGAAATAGTGCCCCATCATTAGTATCAATTAAAGGAATAGTGCCCCATTCTTGGTATTAATGGGAAGAATAGTGCCCCACCATTGGCATCAATGGGAGAAATAGTGCCCCATCTTTAGTATAAATGGGAGGAATAGTGCCCCATCATTGGTGTCAACAGGAGAAATAAAGCTCCATCGTTAGCATAAACAGGAGAAATAGTGCCTCATCATTGCTGTCAATAGGAGGAATATTGCCTCATCATTAGTATCAATGGGAGGAATAGTGCCCCATTATTAGTATCAATGAAAGGAATAGTGCTCCATTATTGGTATCAATGAAAGGAATAGTGTCCCATCGTTGGTATTAATAGGAGGAATAGTGCCCCATCAATGGTATCAATAGGAGGAATAGTCCCCCATCATTGGTACCAATGGGAGAAATAGTGCCCCATCATTGGTATCAATGGAAAAAATAGTGCCCCATCATTAGTATCAATTAAAGGAATAGTGCCCCATCCTTGGTATTAATGGGAGGAATAGTGCCCCACCATTGGCATCAATGGGAGAAATAGTGCCCCATCATTAGTATAAATGGGAGGAATAGTGCCCCATCATTGGTGTCAACAGGAGAAATAAAGCTCCATCGTTAGTATCAACAGGAGAAATAGTGCCTCATCATTGTTGTCAATAGGAAGAATATTGCCTCATCATTAGTATCAATGGGAGGAATAGTGCCCCATTATTAGTATCAATGAAAGGAATAGTGCTCCATTATTGGTATCAATGAAAGGAATAGTGTCCCATCGTTGGTATTAATAGGAGGAATAGTGCCCCATCAATGGTATCAATAGGAGGAATAGTCCCCCATCATTGGTATCAATGGGAGAAATAGTGCCCCATCATTGGTATCAATGGAAAAAATAGTGCCCCATCATTAGTATCAATTAAAGGAATAGTGCCCCATCCTTGGTATTAATGGGAGGAATAGTGCCCCACCATTGGCATCAATGGGAGGAATAGTGCCCCATCATTGGTGTCAACAGGAGAAATAAAGCTCCATCGTTAGTATCAACAGGAGAAATAAAGCTCCATCGTTAGTATCAACAGGAGAAATAGTGCCTCATCATTGTTGTCAATAGGAGGAATATTGCCCCATCGTTAGTATCAATGGGAGGAATAGTGCCCCATCATTGGTATCAGTGGGATGAATAGTGCCCCATCACTGGTATCAGTGCGATGAATTGTGCCCCATCATTGGTATCAATGGGAGAAATAGTGCCCCATCGTTAGTATAAATGGGAGGTATAGTGCCCCATCATTGGTATCAATGGGAGAAATATTGCCCAATCATTAGTATCAATCACAGGAATAGTGCCCCATCATTGCTGTCAATAGGCGGAATAGTGCCCCACTGTTGATGTTAGTAGGAGAAACTATGCCACACTATTGCTTGCAGTGGGAGGAATAACGCCTCAAGGGCCAGTTAAAAGCAAGGAAAGGGCCGCAGTTCGGAGACCACTGGTTTATTATATCATAAAGAATTTACAGTAGGAAAAAAGGAGTAATATCTGATCCCATCAGAAGTACCCCCTACAATACACATATCATGGGTTATTATCAGCCTATGATTAAACTTCGGTTCACACTGCTGCGACCCCATTGTTGTGCATTTTCCAGTGCGACTGTGCAATGCGACTTCACTTTACACCATATTTACTGTGAAGCAATAATATGTCAATTATACAAACAAATATACTAGTGTCGCGCTCCACTGATAAGTATATGAAAATTGTATATAATTTGCAATCTTAAAAGTCTTTCCTAAATCGATGCAACTGTTCCAGAAATTGAGTGTCCATATTTCATCCGTGAATTCACACTCCTTTCAGTGATGTAGACAAATCGACTTGTGCTTGGTTCACCTCTGCTATATTAGTGTGACTACCATGCGTGCACCTCGCCTGGTAAATATGACCAAACCAGGGGCGGACTGACCATTCAGGCACTCGGGCACTGCCCGGGGGCCCGGGGTCAGTAGGGGGCCCCATGAGATGCCCCTGGTACCTTTTAAAGGCTTTTTTGGGTGTGCTTTGAGTGTGGGCAAGGACACAGGGGCCCCATGATCCCCTATTGCCGGGGGGCCCCATGAATTGTCAGTCCGCCCCAGGAACCAAACCGTTATGTGAGGTCATATATAACTTGTGTCCCTTATGTGGACTGTGGCTGGATGGGATTGTTATCCTGCAGAGTTAGAGATCCCCTCACTTTCTTAAAGATCTTCCTCCAATTGTCCATGTGCCATAGAAAATAATCATAACATAGTGCCTTATCCTCTTTTTAAAACATTGATTTAACATAGAGTATTGCACTCACATGTACATGCTGAAAAAAGTGCGCACCCTACCCATGCCGCCATTGGCGGCTTCAGCTGTCGATCACCGGGTCCCGGCCACTGATTCCCCGCCGGCACCCGGCAATCGCCGAGTATCACTGATGACAGAGAGGTCTGTATGTAAACAATACAGATCTCTCCCCTGTCAGCTCCAGCCTTATCCTCTTTTAAAAACATTTATATAACATATAGTATTGCACTTGCATGTACATGCTGAAAAAATCGCTGTAAAATTGCTCCAAATGCTTGTTGGCGATCCAATATAAGCCAATAGTAAAAAAAAATACCATTCTTAAGAAGTTTTTCCTGGCTGCCAATAGAATTCAAACATGACATAGAAATGGCAATATTACTGGTAATACAGTAAGAAGAGAGATAAAGTGCAGGAAGCACCCGTCCAGCTGCCTGTGAAGAGTTGTGTGTGTTGTCCCTATAGTGGTTAACAGTAAGCTGAACTCTCTGACTTGTGCATATCTGCGGTGTTTGCTGGATAGCTTTTGTAGCTCATTGATTGGTTTCACTTGTTTCTTGGGAATGCTGAGGCTGCCAACCTAGAAACCTCCATGTTTTAGAAAGACGTGATAGTAAAGGTCAAGAGTTAAAAAAACCGCTTGCCTGCTGCCCTATAGCAGAAATACTGATACAGGGCGGCAGGGATGCGCAAAATCACATACATATATATATATATGTGTGTGTGTGTGATTTAGTATTTCTGGGTAGGGGGCGCGTGTGCGCGCCATGCATACGCCCTACCCGTTCTGCCATTGGCGGCTTCAGCTGTCGATCACCGGGTCCCAGCTAGTGATTCCCACCGGCACCCGGCGATCGCTGAGTATCACTGACAGGGGAGAGGTCTGTATGTAAACAATACAGATCTCTCCGCTGTCAGCACACACACAATGTGCTGACACAGTAAAGCACACACACAGAACACAGTAAAACAGCACACAAATAACCCTTTGAATGCCCCAGATGTTAACCCCTTCCTGCCCAGTGTCATTAATACAGTCTCAGTGCTTTTTATTAGCACTGATCACTGTATTAGTGTCACTGGGAATGTCAGTGACAGTTAGTCAGTTTACCCCCCAGTATCAGAATGCCACCACAGTTTCTGATCGCCACCATTACTAGCAGGGGTGGACTGACAACTCATGGGGCCCCCGGGCAATAGGGGATCATGGGGCCCCTGTGTCCTTGACCAAACTCAAAAAAGCCTATGAAAAAGGTACCAAGGACATCTCATGGGGCCCCCTACTGACCCCGGGCCGTCGGGCAGTGCCCGAGTTTCCAAATGGTCAGTCCGCCCCTGATAACGAACATTCTTCCCACTGACCATCACACTAATGTATCATGAGCTGTAGATAGAGTCATTTGTAGCAGGGGTTCCCTGAGACCAAAAAGTAATTTCAAGGGTTCCTCTGTGTTGAACAGATTGAGAAAGGCCGTCCTAGACGCTGAAGCTCAAAAAATGCTAATAGCCTACAGCAGTGTGCATGGGCACATAGGACAACACTACAGGCATACCTCGGTATATGAATTTAATGCTTTCTGCAGGACTTTTCGTATTGCGTATTTGTAAACTGAAACGCGGTTTCCCATAGGAATGCATTGAAAACCAATTAATCCTTTCCGGAGGTCAGAAAAAAGTAAAAAAAAAATCTTTTATGTTTTCAAAACTCTTTATAAAGTGCACTTTAAAGGCATAAATGCTGTACAGGGACATGAGTAAAAAATAATTTGTAAATGCATTGAAAACCAATTAATCCATTCCGGAGGTCAGAAAAAAGTTTTATCTGTTCAAAACTCTTTATAAAGCACACTTTAAAGGCATAAAAGGAGATGATTAAAAAAAAAATTGTAAATACATTGAAAACTAATTAATCCATTCCGGAGGTAAAAAAAAAGTAAAAAAAAAGTCTTATCTATTCAAAACTCTTTATAAAGTGCACTTTAAAGGCATAGTACTGTACAGGGAGATGATTAAAAAAAATTTGTAAATGCAGTGAAAACCAATTAATGCATCCGTATTGCAAAAAAAATTCATACACCGAGCCATTATTTTCAATGGATTTTCATTCATAAACCGAAAATTACGTTAACCGAGGTGTTCGTAAACCGAGGTACGCCTGTATTAAGTGTCTAGGTGCAGGAAAAAAATGCTAATAACAGCTTCTAGGAGTGCTAGTGTGCATGGAGCCATAGACATCTTCAGAAATTTGCTGGATGATGACGTACAATTTTCCTTTTTTTCTTATTTTTAATTTTTTAGCTTTCATGGGTAAGGATACATGTATTTCATATTTCATTGTGTTTCATTTGTTATTAACAAAATATTAACTACAAAAACCATGGAAACAAGAAGAAACATATGACATATGAAACGTTAATAGAGGAAAATAATAAGCACATGTTTAAAGGAGAAGTACAGGAAAAAGTCTATTTACACAGGAAAAAGCAAAAATCCAATCAAAACGTAAAGCGGACCTTCAGGTAAAAAAATAAGAAATGGGCGGACAGGCAGGATTTTTAATGCAGAAGAGACATCTCTTGTACTGTACAAATTTAACAATGCCGAATTCGACAGAACTCCCACGCATGCGCGGGAGTAATGTCATCCCCGCCCCGGTCAATGACAGTGGCTGGCATTCAAGACCCGGCCATCCGAAGATGTCAGCAGCTGGGCAGAGAGCTCCAGGACAGTACATCGCTGGATCAGAGGTGAGTATAGTTAAGCTTTAAAGAAAGAAGCCTAACAGCCCTCTCATTTAAAAGGTGTACTACTCACTGTCAGTCCTGAGCTGTTCCCACAGTACTTCTTTTCTGCCACTAGATGCCCTCAGTTTTGTCAGTTGAATGATGACCAGCATCATTCAGTCCTCTTCCTCTGAGCCCAAATGGTCATGGACCCGCCCCCAGGCTGTCATTGGACATTGAAAGAGAAGCAGCACAGTGTTGAGCTCATCTGTCACTTTGCTTTTTCCTTCTGTCAGCATGTTCCTTATCATCATATGAACTGATTTGCTCCTTGTGCTGCTGTTCCCTCCCCCACTTTGAGCACTGCTCTACAGGGGCTGTATCACATTCAGGTACTTAAACTGCTTGAATTAAAAGTAAAACTAAAGGCTAAACATTTTTAACATTTTGGATAGAGTGGAGAGAGCCTTGTTTGTCGTTATCGCTGATGTGAAAAAAAATCCCAAATTTTGGGTTGTCCCTAGAACAGGAATAGAGGGGACAACTTCCAATGGGTACCCTAGTTCTGGTGTCCCTGGTGACAAACAGGGATTTCCCTTAATTTGGAGGCATTTCCTCTCACTTCCTGTCTTGGCTATGGAAGTAAAGGGAAATCTCCCCAATGGAACACAGATCGCCCCCCCCAAAAAAATTACAGGGGGTTATGACCCTCTCTTACTATATACAACATGAGAAAAAGAAAGATTTGCCGTTAGCTGTACTTTAATAGATGTCTTTAACATCTGTCTAGAGCTCACTGTGAATTAAATATATGTGAAGCAATTTGTAAATTCTGCTCAGCCAACCCTGTGATTGATGCTGCTCTGCCATACTGCACAACCGAGAGGATGACACCACTATTTTTTATTTCAATGTTGCCGCTTGCTGTGTCACCTTCCTGCTAATTGGACAATGGCTCACTAGTGTGATGATGCTGATTCATTGTCCCACAATCAGGCTGGATTTGTCACAGAAAGTTACAACACTGAAAATGGAATTAATGGTGTCACCTCCGCCTAGCCGAAGAGTGTAAAACAAGACTGGCTGAACAGAATTACAAATCCTATGGTAAGCAGTTCATTTCACATATATACCATTGTGCACCAATGTGTTGGTACCTTTTTACGAAAAGTAGAACCCCAAATGTTCTCTGAAAAATTTGAAAGTGACCAAAGTAATTGGCATCCATCATTATTTATTTTTCTTATTCAAGACACATTTAAGATACTTCTCAAGTGGAAACATATACAGAACTATGCATCTCCCTTACTTTACTGTATAAAATGGATCGCTGCATTTTTCAGCAGAGATCATTACAATAGTACTGACATTCAAGATAGAGATTTGTACTCTTATCATTTCTATAGTCATTGCACTGTGCCACTAAGTGCTTTTGATTTTTGATTCAATAGAATATTTTAAATAATACAGAAAATGCAAATAGTATGAACCAGGGGTGGACTGACAACTCATGGGGCCCCCGGGCAATAGGGGATCATGGGGCCCCTGTGTCCTTGCCCAAACTCAAAAAAGCCTATTAAAAAGGTACCAGGGGCATCTCATGGGGCCCCCTACTGACCCCTGGCCCTCGGGCAGTGCCCGAGTTTCCAAATGGTCAGTCCGCCCCTGTTATGAACAAAAATCAGGGTCCCTAACAGAACATTTTGTTGCGCATCCTTTAGAGGCAATCTATGTAAAAAATAGATTTCTGTAGCTCTCAGTGAGACTTCTGCACCTGTAAATAGGTAGAATGGCCCACTCTTCTTGAGCAAACCACGCCAGCAATCTCAGGTTTGAGGCTGCTTTCACTGGCTCTTTCCATAGATGCTCAATAGAATTCAGATCTGGGCTCATATGTAGATGGCTACTTCGGGATAGTCCAATATTTTGCTCCTATCCAGGGGTGGACTGGCAACTCATGGGGCCCCTGGGCAATAGGGGATCATGGGGCCCCTGTGTCCACGCCCACACTCAAACTATACCCAAAAAAGCCTATGAAAGGTACCAGGGGTACCATGGGGCCCCCTTCTGACCCTGGGCCCTCGGGCAGCGCCCGAGTGCCGGATTGGTTAGTCCGCCCCTGCTCCTATCCATTCTTGGGTTCTCCTATATGAGTGTCTTGGGCCATTATCCTGTTAAATGCCCCATGACCTGCATCTGAGAGGAGATTTCTGATGCTGGGGAGAATGTTTCACTCCAGAATTTTTTGAGAGTTATTGTGCCCTGCACAGATATGCAGCAAAGCAGATGTAAAATCTAACCAAGCCTCCTTCATGTTTCACATTCGGTATAGTATTCTTTGAAAGTTACATTTTTCATGTGTGAACATAGAGCTGATATAACTTGTCAAAAAGCTCCAATTCATGTGCCCAAAAGGACTTTCTCCCAGAAGCATTGTGGCTTGTTAATATGCATTTTAGCTAATTTCAAGCTGTCTTTTAATGGCTTTCTTTCAGCTGTGGATGTTCTCTTGGGTCTGCTTCTGTTGAGCCCACTGTTGCTGAGAAAAGCGATGGATGGTGTGATCAGACACCGATGAACCTTGACCATGCAGTTAGCTTGTATCTCTTTGGAAGTTCTCCTTGGCTCTTAGCCTACAATTTGCACTATTTTTCTTTTCAGTCTGGGGTTGATTTTCCTCTAGTGGCCATGTTCAGGGAGGTTGGCTACACATCTACGTACCTTAAAAAGAAAGTGTGTTTTTTAAATAAAATCATACTTACCTATGTGTATGCAGCATCAATTCGATGCTGCATCTGTCCCCGTCACCTCTAAGGGTGAGAACTGAGCAATCAGACACCGCTGATCACTCAGTTCTCCCTGCTGCTCTGAGAAGACAGCAATGACTGTCAGTCATGCCTTTCTGCTCTGAACCCCCCCCCCCCCAGCACTGGAAAGCTGGGCTGTGGAGGGGGAGGTAGCGGCTGGCTTAGGTTCTCAGCGGATTGCTGAGAGGCTGATCCAGGTGCTGTTCCAGGCTTCTGGGTGGATCCCAACCATGTGGTCGCATTCTTTCCTTAGCTTTGACAGGCTGAGTGACATCAGCCGACAGCGGGTCACGGGAGTACAGAACAAATTGCACTCCTGTGATCTAAATGAGCTTTGGCTGTACTTCTCCTTTATACCTCTTAATAAGATTTACTACTGTAGTCACAGAAACATCAAACTGCATGGAGATGGTCTTATAGCTTTTACTATTAACCAGCTGGTCTATAATTTTTTTTCTGATCTCCTCAGATAACTCTCTCCTTTGCTTTTTTTGGTCCATGTTCAGTGTGGTCCACATGGTGATACCAAACAGTAGAGTGACTACTTTTCTATAAATAGGCTGAAAGACTGATTACAAGATTAAAGACATATGATACTAATTATATAATACATTTAGTTTGAAACAGGGTGGATAAAAATCAATGATTTTTTTTAAAAAAATTAAAAAATCAGAATTTTTTTATTTAAATAGGAATTTTTTTATTTAAATCAGATTTTTTTAAATAAAATGCTTTTTGAGGAAAATATATTATCATCCAAAGGTTATTCCATCATGAAATAAAGATTAGTTTTTTAATTATGTAGAATAAGGCTGTATATGTTTATTTTTTTTGGTAAATAAATTCCATTAATCCATTCACAATGTCATGCTCTTCCAGAGGTTTTTGTAAGATTATTGGGCAGTTTCTCTCCCTACAAGATATTATCACAGATGCTTGGTTTACTTTTGCAGTTCTCAAAACTGAATTTGACTCAACGGAGATCACATGCTTCTTCTTCACAGCAAAAATGTTATAACATGAACAGAGTTAAGAAAAAGACCTTAATCCTAACTTCTACAAACCTATAAATACAGAATCAACCCCTTCAGTGCTAAGTTTCAAGAAGTTCAGTGAATAGAATAGAAACAATATTTTTCTGATTGTTTGGAGTGGAATAGATCTGCACAAGAAGAAAGTGAAACTAAGTGTGAGGAGGAAGGGGCTGACAGTCTAAGTTTCTTAAAATATATATATTTTGTTTAGCCAAATTAGTTAACAAACATGGATGTTTGTTTAAGCAAATAACATATGCTGGAATGTTATTGTTTCAGTTGAATAAATCTATTTAAATTGTTATTATTAAGGTAATGATTATTTTTCTCCTTCCTAAGTACAACAGAAAAGTTGTCCAAATATGAATGATTAACCTATTAAACTGGGGATAAAAAAACTAATATGAAAAGTTGTAATTCTAAAAATCTTCATCTACTTGCATATTAAAGTTATACCAGCAAGAATTAGTCTTTATGTAGAAAACTAGGATTTAAATCAAGCCTTACTGACTAGTGATTTAAATCGTGATTTAAATCAGTTTGATTTAAATCAAATCCACCCTGGTTTGAAACATTGATCTATTTATTTATAATCTTTTCTACAGGTACCAACCCATCTGTTCGGGCCTTTTTATAAAATTTTTGTACAATAAGCAATATTTTTTCTTTCTTTATATTTTATTTTATTTTATTGACTCTATGGCTTACCAAAGAAATGCAGGTGAACACATGTGACAATTTTTAAAAATCTTATCACTTTTCAGCAGGGGCGGACTGACAATTTATGGGTCCTCTGGGCAATAGGGGATCATGGGGCCCTGTGTCCTTGCCAAAACTCAAAAAAGCCTATGAAAAAGGTACCAGGGGCATCACATGGGGCTCCCTACTGACCCCGGCTCTCAGGCAGTGCCCGAGTTTCCAAATGATCAGTCCGCCCCTGCTTTTCAGCATTAATGAGACATTGGTTCAACCGTGTAAGGGTACCAACACATTTTTTCTTGCCTGCAAAAATTTCAAGTATGTATTTAGAGCAGTGCTTCTCAACCGGGGTGCTGTGAAGATGGGGCAGAATTTTCCCTGAATTAGCAGCATACGCTGACATGTATGGGCCAGCCACCAGTGCCATAACAACCAATAAAGCTTTAGGACCAGCACACATGGGGGTTTATTTACTAAAGCTGGTTCACTCAGAATCTCACCTGTGCATGGTAGCCAATCAGCTTCTAACTTCAGCTTGCTCAAGTAAGCTTTGGCAATAAAAGCTGGAAGCTGATTGGTTTCTGTGCAGAGTTGCACTAGATTTTGCACTCTCCATATTTATTAAATAACCCTCATGGTGTCCTGCCTACACCATGGCAATTCATGACCCTGATCCATGGCAGATGGCATGCAAGGTTGCCCCCAGCATTCAGAAGAGGATGGAGTGCAAACCTCCTCGGCCTCCTGATCTATGCCAATCTGCTAGGGCTCTAATGGGAAGAGGGGACTCTAGATGGGGGAGGGGTGGGCCCTCTGGTGTATTAGGGGGACTTTGATGAAAAGGGTTGGGTTTTTTTTTTTGTGAGGAGAGGTTTTATGATAGGCAACACTGCTGAAGTTATAGGGGGACCTCTGATGTGAGGCCAGTAAAAAGTCTATGTACACAGCATCAATTCGATGCTGCATCTGTCCCCTTCGGCTCTAAGGGTGAGAACTCAGCAATCAGACACAACTGATCACTCAGTTCTCCCTGCTGCTCTGAGAAAACAGCAGTGACTGTCAGTCACTGCTGATAGGGAACACTACTGTAGTTATAGCGGGGCCTCTGATGTGAGGCCAGGAAAAAGTCTATTTACACAGCATCAATTCGATGTTGCATCTGTCCCCTTCGGCTCTAAGGGTGAGAACTGAGCAATCAGACACAACTGATCACTCAGTTCTCCCTGCTGCTCTGAGAAGACAGCAGTGACTGTCAGTCACTGCTGATAGGTAACACTGCTGAAGTTATAGGGGGGCCTCTGATGTGAACGGGGGCTCCTGATGTGAAGTTAATTTCATCAAGACAGTTGTGTGCATCATCCCAGGCTTAGGTTTCCCATTGATGGTGTGTAACATTCACCTCAGGGGTTTCCTCAAGATTTTGCGTACTTTTAAAAGGGTGCTCTGACTGGAAAAAAGGTTGAGAAACCCTGGCCTTGAGTTCCACTTTAAATGCTCAAATACACAGAAAAGTGTAATCTCTTTTTTTTTTTCTCTTATCTTCTGTATATTAATAACACAATAGCACTGGAGGCCATCTTATTGCTTTTTTTAGGTAGATCTGTCATTTTGCTTAAACTGACATTCACACATTATTACACAGATAATATCACTAGATATCAAACTGCAGGCTGTTGCTATATGTTGTGACACTGACCATGCAAGTGAAATTAACTTTACAGCTGAACACGGGGGCTCTTACACACTGTTAACACATTGGTGTTATTCCACTTGAACGCACCAAGGATTTCTGGTTTTGTCCCTCATTGACTCTGTTATACTGTAAATCTATAACAAGATTCCTTCTGTGTACAGCTGCTGTGCTACGGATGGTATAATTACAGCCGTGTTAATTGCACACACCTTAGCATGTTTTCTTGCTCTGCGTGAACTGCAAGCTATCTGTACAGAGGCCATGGACTGCTGCTTTGTGTAGAGGGAGTAGCAGCACCAGGGCAACAACATGTGCAGAGCGAACCTCAGGGAGGGCGATGCTCAGGAAGAGACAGTGAAGAGAATGAAGGGAAAACATTAATATGCCAAGGAAGAGCCAGTCAACACAAAGCGAGGTCTTGAAGATCTATCACACCTACTGTATGTATGAGCAGACACAATAAATAAACATATACAGTATCTCCCAGAAGTGAGTACACCCCTCACATTTTTGCAAATATTTTATTATATATTTTCATGTGACAACACTGAAGAAATGACACTTTGATACAATGTGATGTAGTGAGTGTACAGCTTGTATAACAGTGTAAATTTGCTGTCCCCCCAAAATAACTCAACACACAGCCAGGGGCGGACTGACCATTTGGAAACTCGGGCACTGCCCGAGGGCCCAGGGTCAGTAAGGGGCCCCATGAGATGCCCCTGGTACCTTTTTCATAGGCTTTTTTGAGTTTGGGCGAGGACACAGGGGCCCCATGATCACCTATTGCCTGGGGGCCCCATGAGTTGTCAGTCCACCCCTGCACACAGCCATTAATGTCTAAACTGCTGGCAACAAAAGTGAGTACACCCCTAAGTGTGAATGTCCAAATTGGGCCCAATTAGCCATTTTACCTCCCCGGTGTCATGTGACTTGTTAGTGTTACAAGGTCTCACCTGTGAATGGGGAGCAGCTGTGTTAAATTTGGTGTTATCGAGCTCTCTCAAACTGGTCACTGGAAGTTCAACATGGCACCTCATGGCAAAGAACTCTCTGAGGATCTGAGAAAAAAAATTGTTGCTCTACATAAAGATGGCCTAGGCTATAAGATTGGATATTGTATGTACTCTCCAGCGCCTCAGGATATGCACAGCCAAAAGTAAAGCCAAGGGTATCAGGACAGCGAAAACCAAAGGAAATGCTTCAGGGGTGCAGCCCTCCTCAGACGGGGAAATCAGCCACTGGATAAAGAGAAAACAGGTGGCGCACACACCTAGTGCATTATCCAAGGTTTATTGTAAAGAGTAAAAAATAATAAAAACATACTCACAAACGAAGCATATATCTAAAAAGCATAGAAAAATGACGATGGCCACAACGGCAGGCAAGGTGTCCTCACTGTCAGTGCGGTCAAATGGCTGACGTGTTTCGGGGACGAATCCCTTTCCTCAGAGCTAATGACCAGCCGCTGATGCAGATGTGTAATGGATGAAAGGTGGGAGCCTTGCTGGTGATGCCTCTTGTATGAACTCTCCAGCGCCTCAGGATATGCACAGCCAAAAGGGAAGCCAAGGGTATCGGGACAGCAAAAACCAAAGGAAATGCTTCAGGGGTGCAGCCCTCCTCAAACGGGGAAATCAGCCACTGGATAAAGAGAAAACAAGTGGCACACACACCAGCAAGGCTCCCACCTTTCATCCATTACACATCTGCATCAGAGGCTGGTCATTTATAAACGTTTATAAACGGCATCCCCGCACCCTGCTTGTGCGCGCTCCCTGGGAGCGCGCAGCACTGCGATCCAGTGCCCGCTATGTCCTCCGAACACAGTGAAACACCGATCGTCGGACGGGACCTCTGTACGAGGTCCCGATCATGTGATCACTGATTGGCCAATCAGTGATCACATGCAAAGTAGTAAGCAAGATGTCACTTCTGACATCATTGCTTACTACCTGTGAAATCTGTGAATGATCACAGAGGTCACATGGTACAAGGCTATTCACAACAGCCTTGTACCATGTGACAAGCTGTGACCAATCACAGCTCTCACAGCAGTTCTCAATGGCTGCAAGAATGCAGACAGAAAGAAAGAGAAATGATTGCTTTTACATCCTATATGGGTGTAAAAGCAATCAGTGTAGAAAAAAAAAAAATCTTCATCACCCCCCAAAAGTAGTACAGTGTCACCATGGTGACACTGTACTGCTAGGTTAAAAAAATAAATAAATAAAATAAATAATAATATAAAAAAAAAAAATGTAAAAAAAAATGTTTAAAAATTATAACTAATTTGGCTTTTTTTTTTACTAAAAAGATAACAGAATAAATTTTGGCCAAGATTTATGATGAAATGTTATTTATTTGCAAAATTTTATAAGAAAAACACTTTTTTTCAACATTTTTGGACATTTTCATTTATATAGCAAAAAAAATAAAAATCCTAGCGGTGATAAAGTACCACTAAAATAAAGTTTTATCTGTCTCAAAAAAATGGTAAAAAATGTATATGGTACAGTGTTGTATGACCGCGCAATTGTCATTCAAAGTGTGATAGAGCTGAAAGCTGAACATTGCCCTGGTCAGGAAGGGGGTAAAAGTGACCGGACTGGAAGTGGTTAAAAGGCCAGGTTCCATCTCAGAACTGGCCTCGTCATGGTTGACCAATGAAGTTGAGTGCAAGTGTTCAGCGTCATATCAAGAGGTTGTCTGGCAAAGCGCTGAACAGCTAGTGTTTAGCCACATTTATACGTGTTTTTTCTGCGTTTAGAGTTTTTTTCACATTCCTCTCCTGAAATTGATTCTTCTGCATTCAGGAGAGGAACGTTTAACTGCCCATAAACTTTGCTGCTTTTAAACTCTGGTAAAAGCCAATGTGTGCATGGACACATAGGCTTTTATTGAGTTGAGTTCAGAGGCTTTGGCAAAAAATTGCCAAAAGCTCCTAAACTCATGTTTAGGAGCAGCAGTGTACATGAAGCCAAACAGAACTGAAACAAGCGTGAGGTCTAGAAAGTCCCAACTACTGTCCTTCATGCTTCATACTTGTTCCAAGTCAGTGACTTATGAGATAGTGAATATTAGGACAGCTCCAGACCTTGAAGCCCTTAAAAACAAGTCATAAAAGATGGGACACATATTTTTGTCCTCACTGATTCCCAGTGGGCTAGTTGGAAGGACTCATGGTTATTAAACTCAAATTAATAGAACAACTGATTTCATTTTAGCCTCAGAGCACTCAATGGTGCTGAAAAGGTAGTGGTGTCCATATAGTTCTAGTATTGCTCCACTAGGCAAGGTCAAATGTGGTCACATATCTATGTCTGATATAGTGCTGCATTTACTGGACATGATTTCTTGCCTGGGTACTCACTGGAATTGAAGAAATCTTACATTATGAAGGACTCCTGACTAAGTACATTGAGATTTCTTTCCATGGTATTTCATACATAGTCAGCTGGGATAGTTTTACATCTGACATTTGTTTGACAACAGCTACACATTACCCATTGAAGCCTAATTCAAGTTTCTTAATATCCAACCCTGCAGTGGCTATAATAATTAAGAGAAATCATACCAACCTTGGATAAAATGTTAAGAAAACCAAGTTGCCAAGGCACTGAAATAGTTCCAAGTGAAGGAGAAGTGCCGGATGAAGGAGAGCTAGACCCAGACCCCCAGAAAACATGCCACAAGTGGTATTTCTACTGGCCTTCCTCAAGCATTCAAAGCTACAACCGATGCCGGGGAGGAAGTGGGTGGAAATACCCATTTTTGGGGCTCTGCCCCTTTTTCAAAGGCTGGATCCGGTTCTTTTTCATCTCTTGTTGGTTGTGTTGCTGTGCTGTGGATGATCTCCCGGCCTTAGTGCTGCTCCTCCCCTGCTTAAGTTTAATTTTGGATATTTTGTGTTTAATAAATTCTGGGACTTTTTACAGATCCAGCACCTTGGCACCTTTGCTTTCTTTGCAAACCTTCAGATCTTCCCTGGTTCCTAGTTCACCAAGAGCTGCAGATCTTTAGCATCTCCTTTGTGTGGTTTTCCTTTTACATCCATCCCACATCTAGCTCCTTCCTCTGATTGGTCGGTTGTTCCAGTCAGCTGAGAGTCTCTTCAGCACCTCTTTGCCACCACTTCACTTTGTAATTTTATGGATTTCATTTCTTTATTATTGATTATTTATTGTGTTTGGTTGGTGCCTCAGGCACAAACATTTGTTTTAATTATGGATAAAATGTTCATTATGTATCTTAAGTCATAAAGCTTCTGGGGCTGTGGTGGAGGTCTATGGGATCTGGTAATAAAAGATCTATAATGGTTTGTAACTATTGTTCTTTATTTATTATGGTGAGGACTCAAAGAATAACAAGTCATAAAAAAGTTTATTTTTTGGAAAAAATAATATAAAACATAAAACACGCTATACTAGCATCATGTAGCTTTCTATCCAGCCAGCAGAGTGAGCTCTAGTCTCCTTTTTACTTATTCTGATATTTTATCTTTGAAATCTGATGAACCATCCCATTTTTACAGAACTAGAGTAAGTCTTCAGTGCTGTGACCCATCCTTTATCAGAGAGATCAGTATGCAGCTTCATTCAGACAGTGGGAACTTCAAGTGAAGCTAATGTTCTACCTCTTTGGCTACCCCATAGTACTTGGGAACTCCTTTGTCATAGTTTTTTTTTTCTTTCTAAGACACAGATTTATACTGTTCTGTATATAAAATATAAATGTTTATACGCTTAAAAAGAAACAGAAGTGGCACCAAACCAATATAGGTTTGCTTTAACAACAACCTATTTAGAATATAGGCCACATAGGGAGTTAATTGTTTTTAGTGAGCAGGGCAGACCTGAATTTTGAACATCCAACCAAAGTGTTGCATTTAAAAGCAGTAAACAGAGCCTGAGAATGTAATGAGAAAATATGACTGCCCTCATGTACACGTCTGATTACAAACTATACTGAAAAAAATTTGAGCAACTTTTGGAAAGATGAAAAACAACTAGGGATGACTCAGTTAATATAAATTTGACTTCTGTATACTCTATTGCAGACAGAATACAGAAAGACTGCACAGGGTTAATAAGAATGTTGTTCCTGAAGGCCTTGCTGTGCAGCAACTTTAGTTTCTTTGCCTTCTTTATCACCATTGACATTTGAAGCATGTTTGATTCTAGTTGGTGGCTGGAAGAAACTTGTCTTTTTTACATCATGATGCATGTGAAAGACAGTGTCCAGGAATACTCTCCTATTGGGAAGCATTCTTAGAAACCAGGTTGTTGAAAAAAGGTACTGGGGTAGACTGGTGGACTGAAACAAAGCCTGGATGAAAAAGTACAGTTCTGGTAGGTTGTACTCACACTGCATCTCAAGGTTTAGGGCTCATGCCTGTCATATGGGTGCATCTGAGCGCCTGTGTTTTTTTGCATGATACCGGCAACCCATTAATTTCAGTGTGCTGCCAAATGTGCGGGAAAGTATGGCAGCACCATGGCAGTACAATGTGTTGTGATGGCCGTAAATGCACTCATGTTTTCTAGATGTGTGGATGCCATTAAGAAAAATAGCACCCATGCGCATCTGTAGAAGGCAGTGCGTTTCTGTGCAGTACGGGAAAACACATGCTTTCACACACATTCCTGTGCTGCGGACTGGACCTAAATTTTTGGTTCTGGCTAGAGTATTCCTTTAGCACCTATTGATAAAATTATTTAAATTAAAGTGGTTGTAAACCCTCACATATACCCAGTTATGTCACTGTCCTCAGTTGGTACACAGAGATCCTCCTAAATAAGTTGTACCTGTTTATCTGCAGTATTCTCTTCTCTACATCTATTCAAATTGCAGAGTTTATAAAGCTTGTCTGAGAGTTCAGAAAAAAAGGGGTCAGAAAGCTGACTTTACACACTGCAGAGCTCAGTGAGGAGAGTTCTGAGAGCTGATTGGAGGGAAGAGACACACCCCTCTCCATACAGCTCACAGGAACAGAGCTGAGGTTGTCAATCTGCTGGAGGCCCCTCCCCTGTCACCATTTTTCTCTTGGTGTCAGGAAAACTTGTCAGAAGTGACTCATGCTGATAGCAGAGGAATGAAGCAGCAGACAGAAATGACACTTAGTGCTCCTAATTGAGACAAGTACATGCTATAGAGGGATATACTTTGTTCATATTTCATGTTTAAGGCTCACAACAACTTTAAGTTATTCTGTTTGACTTCTTTTCAAACATTAGAAAGACTAGATAGCTGCATTTGCAACAAACTGTTTCTGGTGTGTCTAGCCACATTCAACGATCTCCACTCCCGGAAATGCGAGGATCTTTTTCCATCAATCAGTGTTGTTTTTACTCTCATCACATGAGCTTTAGGGGGATAAATCTCATCCATAGACTTTAATGGAGAAAAGAGATTAATGGCTCATTTGAGAGTTCTTAGGTGATTTAAATCAGGAAATGAACATTTATTTGGACGATTAATCTCGTGAGGTTCATTGCAAGAAATCGCGTTTATTTGCACTTAATTAGACTGTGCTTTAACCGATTAATCTCATGAGATTTAATCTCATGACCAAGAGTCATAGTCCTGACCTTAATGGTGTTAACTAATAAGTATGTAGGACGAATGAGGCCTTACTAAGGTCTCTAATGTAAGGAAAGGGCAGTTATGATTGCTTCTCTATTATACTTAATAAAGAATGATTAAAAAAAGAATATATCTAAATGAGTTATGAAAATATCAACAGCCTAAACATGTCAGGACAGTGATCTTCCCTGTTGGCTGTGCAGTGTGGAATAGAGGCAATGACGGGTGAAACTCTCTTCTTCATATATAACAATACCAATACTGAACAGACCATCTAATCATTGGATATTTCCACTACTCCATCTATTTTATTACGAGTCAAAGTACAACTATGGCAAAAGCAAAAATGACATAATTTGCAGTCTGTCACTAGCATTAACACAGCAGTTTGTGTTTTCCAGAGTCCGTCCTGTAACATTGTTTTATTATCTGTTAATCCTGTCAGTAAACCCATTGATTTTCCAATTCCTATAGCAGGGTTGTCACCCTGTGTACAGTAGGGTTGTGTTAGATGGGCTTGGTTACATTGTTGCATCTCACTTACGTGCTGTTATTTGCATTGGTGTGTTGCTGAGCTATTCATTCCTGAACCAGAACTAAAGGGGAAAACTTCAAACTCCAAGCAGATAGGCAGATGCTACTTTATGTTGTTCGTTCGAATCCCAGCCACGGCACCACCTGCCTGGAGTTTGCATGTTCTCCCTGTGCCTGCGTGGGTTTCCTCTGGGTACTCTTGGTTTCCTTCCAGATTCCAAAGACATGCTGGTAGGTTAATTGGCTCCTGTCTAAATTGGCCCTAGTATGTATATGTATGAATGTAAGTTAGGGACCTTAGATTGTACACCCCTTGAGGGTTAGGGACTGATGTGAATGTACAATGCGTAAATTGACGGCGCTATATAAGTACCTGAAATAAATAATAAATAAATATCACTTCTGCAATAACTAAACTTACCTGCCTGCTCGTACTGTTCCCTAAAATGTGCAAGTGCTTGTAATGCACTAAATATGCTGTGATAACATGCGTTTTGGTGTGTCAGGCAGTCCATTTAGATGAATGAGCTGCCTTACCATTATTACACATAAGTTTCCACAGTGCAATAATTTACACCCAGTCTAAGCGACAAACAATTGAACCACTTCAGCTGCAAAAGGTTTGACTTCCTTCATGACCAGGCCATTTTTTTTGCTATTTATTACTGTGCTACTTTAACTGTTAATTTCATGGTCATGCAACACTGTACTCAAATTAAATTCATATAATTTTTTTTCACACAAATAGAGCTCTCTTTTGGTGGTATTTCGTCACCACTGTTTTTTTTTAATTCTTTATTATATAAACGAAAATAGACTGAAAAATTTAGAAAGGAAAAATAATATTTTTTTACTATCTGCTATAAAACATAACATATAAAGGCATAACATATAAAGGCAAAAATCTAATTTCTTCATAAATTTAGGGCAAAATGTATTCTGCTACATATCTTTGGTAAAAAAAAAATCCAAATAAGTGTATATTGATTCCTTTGCGTGAAAGTTATAGGGGTTGATTTACTAAAACTGGAGAGTGCAAAATCTGGTGCAACTCTGCATAGAAACCAATCAACTTCCAGATTTTTTTGTCAAAGTTTAATTGAACAAGCTGACTGGCTATAATGCATATATGCACAAGATTTTGTACTCTCCTGTTTTAGTAAAACAACTTCATTGTGTCTACAAACTATGGTATATCTACTGGAATTTGTTTATGCTACTAATGGCAATGATCAGCGACTTATATTGGGACTGTGATAGTATAGTGGGCAACCTGACACTGGGTGGGACTGACTAACTGATACTAACATCACCAGTGACACTAACACAGTGATCAGTGATAATACTGTCGCTGTACTAATGACACTGGCTGGGAAGGGGTTAACATCGTGGGTAATTAAGGGGTTACGTGTGTGCCTAACAAGTGTTAATGTGTGTAATGTGTGCTGCTTTTTACTAAAAAACACTTTGTTTCTTCTCCCTGCTATGCAGGGAGAAGAAACAGAGAGATCATTCCTTCTGTACAGAGCTCTGTGTTGTTTGTCAACACAGGGCTATGGCCTGTGATTGAACACAGCCGATCAGCATTTGCTGGGACCTGCTGACAAAATCCTGCTGTGTCTAATGACAGCAGGAGTTGGCAGGCAAGGGTGCTCCCGGAAGAGGCCAACGATGTACAGGTACGTCACTGTACCTGCACAGGCTTCCCATTACATTACCAGTACATTGCGGGTAGTCCTTAAAGGAGAGCTCCACCTAAAAGGGGAAGTTCCACTTTAAGGACTGCTCCCTCGCTCCCCATTAAGGATTAGCACCTTTGGGGGTTGGGGGGGGGAGCGGGTACCAGAATTTGACAGGTAGCCGCTCCCACTTCTGGTCCGATTGCTTAGGCGATCGGAAACGGAAGGTGTCCTCCCTCCCTCCCTGTAGTCTTTTGGGACACGTGACAGGTCCTAGAAGACAACAGGACCATTCATGAAGTGCAGCGCTACTCGCGCAGTGGGTACCCGGCTGTGAAGCCGCAAGCTATCACAGCTGGGTGCCCACACTGAATACATCGGCCTCCTGGAATACAGGACAGCCGGTGAAACTGGCTGCAGGGGACACACCGCAGGACCGAGGGACAGGTAAGTGGCTGTTTTTTAAAAGTCAGCAGCTACAGATTTTGTAGCTGCTGACTTTTATTTTTTGACAGCGTGAGTGGAACTCCACTTTAAGTGGTTGAAGCCAATTTACAGAGAAATAGGTGTAGCAGCAGTTTTTTTAATTTGGAAAAAAGTTTATGCCAGGTGAATAAAAGAAGATAATATAAGCATGCCCACACTTTTGTATATAGCTTGTCCCAGTCCCGGTATTTGTCACTTTTGCAAGACACCATCGTCTTCATGTAACGATAGAGGAGAAATATACATAAATTATGTAAAATAAAACATTATTCATTAACTGAATGCTAGAATTAAACCAATACAGTTACTAGAGCACAATATTTGTCACTATAGTGGGCCTTTAATGCTGTAAATGGGCAGCACAGCAGCTTGGCATTAGTACAGTGACCTTGCAGTTCAGTTTTGGGTTCTACTATCGCTTGTCTTTGTATGCTCTTCCCGTATGTGTATATTTCCTCCCAGTTCTCCTGTCTACTATGTAAATCAGTCCTAATGTGGGTATAGCTCTGTTAGAGAAATTAGAGCAGAGGTATGGAATGGTTTAAAGTACTTGCCTGGCCATAAAGGGAAATGAATTAGGAATGATCTTATGTAAAACACTTTTCATCGGCGTAAAATGCATAATTCTTTCATAAGATTATCTAGGTCTCTGTAGGCTACAGATGTTTATACCATTATGGTATATAGAAAAATAAATGTGTCAGTAAAGCCTATATGGGCAACATGGAGGAACTCCCCACCAGGCAGTAAGAGATAAACCAGTTTAAAAAGAACTAGTCCAAGAGGGCACTATGCTCCACATATGGTGGAAATGTCCGGTGGTTCATAGATTTTGGATCCGAATATTTAACTTCATTTATTCAGTAACGGGAATAAATATTCATAGATCACCGGAAGTAGCCTTATTTCATCTGTTGCCCACGATATTCCCAAGAAATCAAATTAATCCTTTATCTTTTGCTAGTGGCACGAATTACTATAGCTAGATGTTGGAGACAGTCATCAATTCCGTTAGACTCGGTCAAACAGAAACTTAATTGGATTATGATAGATGATAAACTTACGAGTTTTATACAATAATACTTCTAAATTTGAGGTTACATGGGAACCATGGATTAGGTATATCTCTATTATTTAATGGACCTATGGATGGCCCTCTTCTCTTTTCTTTCCTTCCTCTTTCTTTCTTTCTTCCTTTCTTTCTTTCTTTCTTTCTTTCTTTCTTTCTTTCTTTCTTTCTTTCTTTCTTTCTTTCTTTCCTTCCTTCCTTCCTTCCTTCCTTCTTTCTTTCTTCTCTCTCTCTCTTTTCTTTTTTTCCCCCCGATATATTCTTTATCCTCTTCTTCGAATCTTTCTATTTAATTTTTTCGGTCTCCTTATTTTTGTTAGATGGCTATACGAAACTGCTCCTGTTTACTGACCGATGGAATATTTGCTACCCTACTGGGGTTGTGTTTTCTTGTTCACAACATCATTGGTTGATGTATTCTTATGTGCCTATATATTCCATGAATCTGTTGCCACAACTCACCATGTAGGTGGGCTATGGTTTCTATTTTTCTGTATACTACTTTTTACAGATTTTCAATAAAAATATTGAAATATAAAAAGAACTAGTCATGACTGAGTTTATCTAAGATTCCGAATTAATTAGGCCAGTGGAAGAATCTGACCAATTGTTAAAGTTCTTCAGGTTTAGGGTTAGGGTGCCAGATAATACAGATGTCTAATTTATCTGTAGGTCTAGATTGCAGAACTCAAAATGTAATTATTTGAATTATCTTCAGGAATATTTTGGGTTTTAACAGGTAAAATACAGAAAATAGCAGATGCTGGATATAAAGCAGCTTCCATCTCAATAATAGCAAATGTGGTGTTCCAGATAGCCAACCCCAACAAACATTTTTTAGAGTTCAGGAAACATGTAACTCTTTTTCATTTTGTTATATGGACTACGCTGATGAAAATTGGTCTTGCGTATGAAAGAGGCCACATGCTGCCTACAAAGATACATAGTTACATAGTCTGTCTGAAAAAAGACAAAAGTCCATCCAGTTCAACCATTAAAAAAAAAAAGTAATAATCCTATACCCACAGTTGATCCAGAGGAAGGCAAAAAAAACCCAGCAAAGCTTGATCCAATTTGCTCCTGCAGGGAAAAAAATTCCTTCCTGATCCCCCGAGAGGCAATGGGATATTTCCTGGATCAACTTTGCCTATAAATGTTAGTATCCAGTTATATTCTGCATATCTAATGTCTCCATATATCCTCCAATAGCACATTCCGAGATTTTACAAAAGTAATTCCAACACATGGTACGGAACTTGTACAAAGGGTGTACATAATAGAGCTTGAAGTCTAAATAAAACCCTGCATACGGCTTGCCTGAAAATGTTTTAGAATGGAAATGTTGTATTATGATTGGCTATAGGTGATGGAAGAGGGAACAAAGTTTATTATATGCTGCATGATTATTTTATAATTCACTTCACAGTGCTTGAGCTAGACATGGACACCCAAGTCACTGGGAAAAAGCAGGTTGATGTATTAAAGGGAAGAAAAAAAATGCATCTGTTCTTTTCTATTTTGTGTCTTGTAGTGTCTTGATGTTAACTGTGTAGGCCAGGGGTCTCCAAAAGTTCTAAGCAAAGAGACAATTTTATGTCCTTTATGCTTTAGGGGACCAGACTGTGGCCATTGGTAGTAGAAAATTCCCTGGCATCAGTGCAAAATCATTGGTTTTAATGGGAGGGATAATGCCCTATTTTTTATATCAATGAGAAGAATAGTGCCCCATCATTGGTGTCAGTAGGGGGAATGGTGCCCCAGGTCAGATAAATACAAGCAAAGAGCCACAGTTTGGAGACCACTAGTGTAGACCATTTAACAGAGGGGCCACCTTAGGGGATGTCACACAAACAGTAGGTTGTTCCTGAAAAAAAAAGAAGCTTTCATTGTTTTCCATCATTTTCCTTTTTGTGTATATCCTACTATTATTATACTCATGATCCTCAAGCTTGTATGCCAATCCATATCCATGGTCTTCACCATGGAATTGCATGTTTGACATGGTATAAGTAATTTAGGGCTCTCTATATAGTTCTTGGATATTATAGAATACATTTTTTTGTATTTTTTATTTTTTTTAGGGGTAAGTAAAATTGGCAATTTCAGCAACAGGTTTGTGTGTATTAGTCAGCTCATAAGTGCCTTATAAATGCAACATCAACTTACACTGCCAAGTTGGTACTCTTGGGTCCCTTCAATTTCATCAGCACTCACTTGCGTTTCTATGAGACAGACGTCTCAGGAGGGTATGCCTCAGGGACCAGTTACCATAGGGAGGATGCAGTATTTAGGGAGTGCAGAGACTTCATATTTATCATCCATCATACAAATAGGTCCACTTTCTGTTTTTTTTTATGTCCTTTACATGTCGTTTTCTTTCTTTATACCCCTCCCTGCCGATTTTTCTTGTTATCTATCTCATTTACAAGCACACAGCAGATTCCTTGTTCCTAATACTCATTGCCAGCTGCAGAGAGCATGATACGTTTCATATAGAGCGTCAATGACACTATTCTGCAGAAACAGCAGAGACACGGTGCCAGCTTTCTTAATACCTTGTAGGGGATAAAGGTACATATAGTACTTTATTACAAACCTTCCCAGCTCTGCTGCGAATGCCGTTACTCAAATATTGACCCTCCACCTGCACATAGATTTCCTTGTCTCTAGTGAAATGGTTTTAAAAGTATATTTAAAATGTGATGTTCCTGTGCAATATAAGAACCTGAAACGTGAAAGGTCAAGCTGATTATTTTTACATGTCTACTGAAGGACAGAACAAACCACATACTGTCCAACCATTATTTATAAGGTAAAAGGCTCTAATATACAGTATGTGCCATATCCTAGTCCTACTGTCCAAACATGTTGCTACCAGGGGTCCTTGGGTTCCCTTTTTGAACCAGAGTATACCAGAACCAGAGCAGATTATAATAGGTTGTGAGGTTTGGGTGGAGTATACCTTCAATGGTACAGTTTACAGAAGGTGAAGTGTGATTATTATTATATTATTATTATATAGGATTTATAATATAAAGGGAGACAGTACAGTTACAATACAATAAAATAAGAGGACCTTCTCATAAGAATTTACAATGTAATAGGGTGGGGCAAGAGGTACAAAAGTTTATAACTGTAGGGGATAAACTGATGGAAGTGATAAAAGTTTAGTTAGTTGGAGGTGTGATAGGCCCCTGAAGAGATGAGTTTTCTCTCCTAAAGGCAGTCAGAGTAGGAGATAGCAGGAGAGGTAGGGATTTCCAGAAGATGGGGGAGGCTCTGGAGAAGTCCAGGAGATGACCATGGGAGGAGGAGACAAGAAAGCTAGAGAACAGAAGGTAGGTTTGGGTGATATTTGGAGACAAGATTGGTGATGCAGCTTGGGGAAGAGTTGTGGATGGCTTTGTATGTTGTTGTTAGTATTTTTAATCTTATTTGCTGGGCAATCGGACGTCATCGTGCTGCTACAGCAACACTGCTATCTTTAAACTTACTAGTAGTAGTAACCACCAACAACTGTAGAGGCCTTCAGTTCCTAGATAGACAGGATTGTGACCTAGGCCACATCCAACCTTGCTGACTCATGTTGGGTCTTACCATTCCTTTCTACAGAGACTCCATGAAAATTATTGCTGCCTAGTTCACAACTTACCTTAACATTAAAAAAATCAGTTCACTGAAGTAATAGTTTTGATTAAAATTGTATCAGTGAAACGATAAACAGAGTCCATACAGTGAGTATTAGTGCTACTGTAAGACAGCAACAATGTGACAAAATATAGTCCATTCAGTGAACAAATTATGTGTCAGTGATACTGCAAGACACAACAGCAACGTGTCCGATTCCAAACAGTGCTAGAAGATCCAGTGAACACTCCGCCACCACTATGCGCTCACTACTGGTATTGTAGCAATAATCGATGGTCAATCAAATACAATATTCAGAATCCTTAGCCAGAAAACTTCCTAGGAGAAAAGCTCACCACGCGGAGCCCAGAAAGTGCTTTATAGTGTAGTATTTATTAAAAAGCAAATAAAAACATTCCACGTGAATTCACATACCAAGATGGCCACCGCTCCGAATCGCGGACACGGCGGCGTGACGTCAGCACATAGGCTCCACCCAACACATTTCGTGCACATGCAAATCCCCAAGGGTTGCCCATGGGCGTGATTCGGAGCGGCGGCCATCTTGGTATGTGAATTTACACGTTTACATTTTTTCCACGTGGAATGTTTTTATTTGCTTTTTAATAAATACTACACTATAAATCACTTTCTGGGCTCTGTGTGGTGAGCTTTTCTCCTAGGAAGTTTTCTGGCTAAGGATTCTGAATATTGTATTTGATTGACCATCAATTATTGCTATCATACCAGTAGCATTCTGGTGAGCGCATAGTGGTGGCGGAGTGTTCACTGAATCGTCTAGCACTGTTTGGAATCGGACACATTGCTATTGTGTCTTGCAGTATCACTGACATGTTCACACTGACATGTTCACTGTATGGACTATATTTTGTCACATTGTTGCTGTGTCTTACAGTAGCACTAATATTATTATTATTATACAGTATTTATAAAGCGCCAACAGTTCACTTAGCGCTGTACATTACAAAGGGGTACAGAACATGCGACAATACAGTAACAATACAATGCGATACACGATCTAATACACACTGTATGGACTCGTTAATCGTTACACTGACGTATATGATTTCACTTGTTTTGTACCAATGCATATATATTTATTTAGTGTTTTAAAATATTCTTTGATGCTATATATATTTTTTTTTTTGTGCTGCACTTTATGCACATATGTTACTGTGAGATTTGCTGTCCCTATCTCTTGTGCTAGCTGCTTTATTGAAACATACAGCGCTCGCCATATACCATTTTGATTACATTTTGTTCATGTTAATAACTAGTAAATTTGCATTACAAATCAGTTTTAAAAAAAACAGCTTTGAATCAAATTTTACAGATAGAGGTGCAAATGTTTTAAGAACGTAAACCTGAGAAGTTGGAATTAAAAATTGAATTTTTGGTTTCAGATATTCATTTACACATACGTGACTTGCAGCCAAGCAATCCCATACCAGAATATTGTACATTCCGCTTTCACTGGCGAGTCTCCTTAAGCTTTAACATGGCTCATAAAACTGATCAGACCGCTCAGCATAATAACATGTATATTAGTTTAATGGGTTCTTTCATTTCTAATACAATGATATATGTTGCCTCAAGTTTGCAATATTTCCAAGTAAATAGCACTCACTGTGTTCCTCTAGTTTGTGTGTCTCTAGTGAACATTTCTGAACTGTCCTGTATTCCTCACTAATTTATGTCCCTTTATTTTTTGTCACACAATAACACGCAGATTTACAGCTAGTCCAGCTTTAATAGCAGAATTTCCATTACACACATCAGGCGCGTTAAGAGTGCTCATACACAGGCCAGCTACTTGACTGCTGTCAAATCCAACCTTAAGTGTAAGGTCACAGTGCTCTGTACATGCCATATAGTGAATGTTTGCTGCTAGGACAAGCAAGGGTGAGACCTTATACCTAGTACACACGATGAGAAAATTAGATGAAAAAAACGCTTTCGCAGCCTGATCGTTAGTACACAGCTTTTTAGAGCCGATAATAGACAGTTCGTGCGAAATGATTCGAAGGGACAAGCATGAATATTTTTCATGTATGATAACACAATGAACAATTTTCATTCAATCAGTACAGGATTCGTACGCAAAAAAATCAAGTGAGCAAGACTACGCATGCTTGGAAATGAAAGAATACATTACAATTCAATACAATACATTACATCATTGCGGGAAGTTGTATCCTGTCTTATGAGAGTTTTTGTAACTCTAGCAACATTTGTCCAATATTCTCATCGTGTGTACCAGGCTTTACAGCACATTACCGAAACTGTGACTGTCACATGAAAATTCAAAAACAAAATAATTTTTACATACTATTTTATCTATTATGCTCATTTTTTTTGTCCTAGTGTTTCATTTCCTTTTCATCTGCCATCTTCACGCTGTATTTGTGGAATTCTGTATCTCGATTCTTACCGATTCTTACCGAACAAGCATAGTAAATATTTTCCCACAATTTTCGTATTACATTGGCTTGACTTATTCCAAGTTGACATCACTCCTCTACCTCTTTCCTCCTTTCCTGCGCACCTAAACAGATTCCCAAGAGTCCTCTAACAATCCAATTAAACTGCCAATAAAAATGTAATCAAGCTATAATGCACCTTCTTCTGTTTAATTAGTATTCTGTCAACTGAGTGTGTATTTTACACCTAAAAAGCAGTATAGGAGGTGAGATAGCGAAGCTGTGATGATGTCTACTAAAACTGGTTGGCAAAATGAGAGCCCATATTTAATCAAGTGCTGCAGAGTTGTGATGTATAATAACATAAATCAAGCAATCACTGATCAGTTTTCATTGGTGCAGTCATCTAAAAAAGTTATATCTGCTTACATTTGATATCTGATTAGATGCTGTAGAGACGCTGAACCTCATTGGCATTTGTACCATACTATAAAACAAACTTATAGCCATGGGAGTAGTGAGTGTGTTTTAGAGTTGTTAATTCAGCAATTATATCACATATTTAATATGATACCAGAAAGAGCAATGACCAGGGGCGGACTGACCATTCCAGTAATGCCCCTGGTACCTTTTATAGGCTTTTTTGGGTGTGTTTTGAGTGTGGGCAAGGACACAGGGGTCCCATGATCCCCTATTGCCCGGGGGCCCCATGAGTTGTCAGTCCGCCCCTGGCAATGACTGTAAAAATTGTGGTAACCCATATCCCCCAGTCAGACTTCTAAATTAAGAAATGTGGGAAATAACCCCGGGCCAGTAAAGTTATCTTATTGGTTTTGCTATATTATCTTAATGTATTGATGTTGATTTGAAGCTGGACATAGATGGTTCGAATCTTGGCAGGAACCGACCGAGATTCAAATCATGTATGGGTAGGCTGAATGTATCTGAGTTGATCGACTTGGGTACAAGCAGCCTGCCAGATTTTACATGTGATTATTGCTAGCGGCTGTTATAGCTTCTAGCAATAATCACTGTCTTCTCTCGGTGGGGATAGCCTCCAGTGCCCGCCCCCGCAACCCGTGGTTGCAGGAAATACATTCGTACTGTCTATGGCCTGCCTAAGGCCGGCCATACATTGGTCAAGATTCGACCGGTTTTTCATCTGAAAATCGGACCTAAGAATAATCGTCCGATTTTCGCTCTGTTTGTGGGTCAATGGCACCTTTTTCCTTCCCTTTTTGCTGATTGGGCATGTTGCAAAATTGTGAAAAACAACTGATTTTTGACTCAATGATGGTCAAATCGTACGATCGTTTTTCCGAAAAGAATATGCGCATGAGCCGTGACCTGGAAGGAACAGACGTTTCGCCTGTTATATGGGGTGAATTTTATGACTTGGTCGTTCGATTTTTTAAATCATTGTTGGCACCATCGGATTACCGAGCAAACGACGTTTTCGGAATTTGAACCATGTATGGCCTGCATAAGAATCTGATTCCTGGGCTGGTAACTTCTGCAACCCAGTATCTCCACAGGATCCTTGGCTTGTTCTGTAATGTAAAAATAGTTTCAAATTGAAGTGTTATACCTCTGCTAAAAGGTCTAGATATGACTTTATTCCAATAAAGGTCAGGAGGACAATTGAAAGAGTAGCCAATGCCTTTATGGGGTCCATAACCACCTCTTTCATGAGGGCCTGAGATTGAAAACAATGAAATGGACTAGAGATGATTTGACTCTTTAAAATGGAATTTCATCGAAAGAAGGGAAGTTCTGCTTTTCCTCTTCCTCCCCTACTTTTATTTTTTTCTTGCAGCAGGTACCCTTTTGTAACAGATACACACTCTACTTCTGCTCAGATCACCTAGGCGATTCAATTGGAAGTTCAGCTCCCTCCCACCGCTGCAACCTCCTGGGACACACCACAGATCCCAGAAGGCTGCAGGTCAATTGATCAAGAACAGAGCTAATAATGCATGTGCAATAAGAAGCTGGCTGTGAAGCACGAAGAAGTCCCAGGAGGCTTCCTACGTCCAAGATGGTGGCACCGGGGACCTAAAGACAGACGAAGACTGGCCACTTTATTAGGAACACCTGTTCATTTGCTTGGTAACACAAACTGCTAATCAGCCAATCACATGGCAGCAACTCAATGCATTTAGGCATCTAAGCGTGGTGAAGATGACTTACTAACATTCAAACTGAGCATCAGAATGGGGAAGAAAGGGGATTTAAGTGACTTTGAATGTGGCATGGTTGTTGGTGCCAGACAGGCTGGTCTGGGTATTTTGAAAACTGCTGACTTACTGGGATTTTCACATACAACCATCTCTAGTGTTTACAAAGAATGGTCCAAAAAAAAGGATATATCCAGTGAGCAGCAGTTGTGTGTACGAAAATGTCTTGTGGATGTCAGAGGTCAGAGGAGAATGGACAGACTGGTTCCAGATGATAGAAAGGCAACAGAAACTCAGGTCAATATGGACCAAAATTTTTGAGGAATGTTTCCAAAACCTTGAAGAATTAAAGCAGTTCTGAGGGCAAAAGGGGGTCCAACCTGGTACTAGCAAGGTTACCTAGTAAAGTGGCCGGTGAGTGTAACTGTTCTGTACATTTCCTTACTCAATAAACTCAACATAGGGATTAATAAGATTTCAACTGTTACATTTCCAATACAGGCTTAGAAGAAAAAATATGCTTGCTACTAGGCTCAGCAGAATTTTCCTGAATAAATAGGCCCTACAGCCACAGCACAGACAAATGATTTCAGGTAATATGTAAAGGCACACCATACACAGATGTTAGAAACAGCTTGGTAAATACGGGTCATTCATGAATTGAGAAATGTTTTGGTAAAATGTTTTTAACCTAAACAGAGTTGAAAGACTGCAGAATATTTAGTCCCGTCCTATCACAGTGGGACATAACATCCCTACAATTAATCCCAAGACACTGTGGATGATATGTATTTAGTGTAATCCCTCTTTAACATTACAAGCTCTGTGTCATCAAATCTGCACTGCGGGCATTATAAGGGTGAATTGGGCATCGAAGTTACAGTAAATATTAACTTTTACTTTTCTGAGTAGTAGACTATTGTAGAATGCCGTGTAGGCAGGCAGACATTTCATAGCATGTCCTTCAAAGTAAGCCCCATGAACTGTATTAGAGAAATCAATAGATTCTCCTATCTACAGCATGGATTGAGGACTTTCCCCTGCCAAGTATTGTATTCTGACAGCCAGTGGGCTCATGGCTTTTAAAATACCTGATCGGTGACTTCACCTGATTGCCTGCAGTCACTGTTCAGCTAAGAAATCTTGATGTATGCTTAACGGTCAAACAATACTCTAGAGTAGTGGTCTCCAAGTTGCAGCCCGGATGTGGCCATTTGCTAGTCTTTATCTGGCCCTTGGGACACTATTCCTCCCAATGATATAAGGCACTATTCCTCCCACTGACACCAACAGCAGGGCATAATTCCTGCCACTGATACCAATAATGGGGCACTATTCCTCCAATTATTGTCAATAATGGGGTATTATTCCTCCCACTGACACCAACTATTGCACTATTCCTCCCACTGATTCAATGATGGGGCACTACTCCTAATCCTACTGACCACCAATCCTGAGACCATGTTTACTCTCACTGATGTTGGGACTGGGACATTTTCTACCCCCACTGGCCACAATGCAGCCCTCTAAAGTCTGAAGGACAGTAAACTGGCCCTTTGTTTGAAAAGCTTGGAGACCCCTGCTCTAAAGCTGTACACTTTCTCTTAAAACTACAGAAGTGATAAGCCAGCCATACATGGAATGAATTCAGCATTATCCGGCTTGACAAAAATTGAAGGAGCTGGGTGGAAAATTGTCAACCGAACATTGACTGCATCCAATCATATTCAGTCACTGTTCAGGTATTCAGACAGCCATCACCAATCTGAATGGATGCAGTCAATGTTCAGTTGACTATGTTCCACCCATTACTGGATTACTGTACCCATGCTCTTTATGGTAGATGGAGGAATATATTGGATTTGTAATACATTCTGAGTGATTAAGATAAACCCATGCCAGCATTGGAGGCATACTTTCCAACATTTTGAGAGATAAAGAGAAGAGAAAGGGATAAATTATAGGATAAGGAACACAACTCCACAATTCATGTGGTTTACACCATGAAGAATTCATGCACCAAAAAATGGTAAACCCACTTATGATTTTTTTTACATACTAGCATTTGAAAGAACCAAATGCAAGAACTGCATCAAACCAATAAGTGGGGCAACTGAACAGGAAAAAGGCACAAAGGGATTTGATCCAAAAAAGGGACTATTCCTCCACAATTGGGAAAGCTAGGAGCTATATTAAAAGGACAGGTTAAAAGCTGTAAGATAATAGTAGAAGGATGTATAAAAACATCCTAGGGAGGAACAATGACTTCCATTAAAAAAAATGGGGTTGGTTTACTAAAGGCAAAAAGACCCTGCACTCTGCAAGAGCAGTTGCTCCAGAGCTTAGCAAATGAGCAGAAGCTCTGCTGACTTCCATCATCCAATTTATTTTTCTTGCACATGATTGGGTATTCTTTGCAAACTAAAGCTTTACTTAATTTACTAAGCTCTGGAGTTACTGTACTTGCAAAATGCACAGTCTATGTGCCTTTAGTAAATCAACCCCATTGCATCTGCCCTTCCTTACTAACACATGACAGCAATGGAAATGCCACAATGCTGCTTGATTTTACATTCAAGAAGTAAGCAATATGCATACTAACCTTCTGAGATGAACAAAGTCAATAAAAAAGAGGAGTATTGATTAGTGCTCAATTAATTACAATTGCAGATAAAGGCAGAGGTGGATATATTGATGCAGGCAAGGCTAATATACTCCGCCTTTTCCAAATCAAAGCCATATGGAATGAACTTGTGCTTTGTTATCAGTATTTACACATGGTGCACATGTTTAGCTAACACATGTAGCAACCAATAAACTGTGGGTTGGAATTCGATATGTGCTTATTAGGGAGAGCATAGTAACTGGGGTGGCACGTTCCGACCTCTGTGTCCAATATTTGCATATTACCCATTACTTTATGGGCAGCAGATGGCTCAGATTGGGCAGTTACCTTTTTAGGGGAGAACTAGCCAATGAGGGGGGAAAGGTCTATGATAGCAATGTCAAGATTCTGAGATTCTGCGCCTTGCCTGCATTACAGGGCAAAGCGGCTAAGCAAGTCAAGCAGAAAGAGCATTGCTGTCTGACCTGTCATTTTACTACACAATGTCAGTTTTGCCCACAACACTGACTTAACCTTTACCAGGCATAACATGTGAGCAATGTATTTTTATCACCTGTTGAGCAGTGTTGCCAATTTTTCTGGGAAAAAATGCAGCACATGTTATTTTGGTTATGTTTGTGCCTTTGATTAAAGGTGCCACAATTTACAGATTTAGTGGCAAGAGCAGAAACAATCATTTTATTCCTGTTATTATTCCACAACTTCACAGCTTCAGGTCAGTATATAATTAAAGTGATATTACAGGCAGATTTTTTTAAAATAACAAACATGTCATACTTACCTGCTCTGTGTAGTGGTTTTGCACAGAGCAGCCCCAATCTTCCTTTTCTCGAGTGCCCCACTGGTGCTTCTGGCCCCTCCAAGCAGCTTGCTATGAGGGCACTCAAGCAGGCTTCCTTCTGAGCCACTGCTCTGTGAGTCCATTCAACACTAACGAGGCTTCCTCCCCCCTACCCCCACCAGCTGACTTTCTCCAATGGCCAATGGCTTCTGCTGCTGCCTCAGTCAATGAGGAGGGAGAGTCCCTGGAGAGCTGCTGCTTTCATGCACATTGCTGGATCAAGATGGGGCTCAGGTAAGTATCGGGGGGGGGGGGGGGGGTAAAAAACCTTGAGTCTCTACAACAACTTTAAGCGGGTAACTAAGTAAGAATGTCAATCCCTAGCCTCTTTAAAAATATACAAAGCAGCTGTATTTGCTACACATACTTCCTCCCAGATTTTTACAGGCACCAATGTAGTGCTTGTCCTCTTCCAAGTTGGAAAGAACCTGTGACATCATTGGACCATACATTTGGGTGCAGGGGAGCTCCAATTGGGTTTGTGGGCTTTGCCTTGTTTTTCCATTGGTTGAAAAGGCTCACATCAACAGACCAGATGCTGAAGCTGATTGGGGTATTTTTATTAGAGATGAGGTTGGGGTTTGCCACTATTCTTCTTCTTCAGAGGAGCCGCCCTTCATCTTAGCCATGTCCTTGTGTGATGTCCATAAAAGGAACTCCAGCTGTTCTCTTTTGTTTCAAAAAGAGTTTTGTTTCTCTTTTGTTGATTCGTAATAAACTAATCGAACATCTACTTTTGACAGTGTTTTTATTGTTGCCCGTGCCTTCCTGTACTGGTGACAACCAATTCCCCCCATTTCTTCCTATGGCCATCACCAGGACAGGAAAAAAAACTCCCCAACAGGATCACAAACAGACATCAAAATATAACTGAAGTGCAACTCCCTGGGAAGTTGGGTTGAGAAACCCAAAGAGTAGTGATACTGCCACATGCAGATGACTGTAAATCTATAGACAAGTACACAAGGCTTGTAGATAGTTACAGATAGCAGTCACCACTTGTAGAACAGCCATGCAGAAAACCTTCCAAGATAATGACAATGACACCTGAACAATGGTGTTCACAAAATATCCTAAGCTACATACAGTATGCCATTTAAAAACTATTAAAATGGTTATTTTCCTGATGATCCAGAACATGTAAACATTTCATACATAAAGCATCCCAAGTGGAATAGCAAACCCTGCACATTCCAGGTTCCAGTGAATTTATAGCACACTTTGCTGGGACCAAATTCTTTGTGGCCATATTATACTGCTACCAATGTGAGAGGAGGAAAATTCCCGAGGAGGCACAGAAAACAGTGAGGGAGGATTTTGTCCAGGGGCAGGGGTAGCTCCATCTGATGGCACTGCCCCACAGGTACAGACCACTGCTATTCCCAGGGCTGATCAATGGAACTCTGCATTGTGGGCCTTTTTTAATACATCTTCTGCCAATGGCATCATTGCGTTCTGTAGCCTCTGAGTGCAGCGTAGTAAGCCATGAAAGTACCAGTCATTTGGGTGCCACCTGCATGAGGAAAAACCTGACCCTGCAATACAGAGTATGGTGGAAGCAGCACCTCCATGAGACAAGTTGGCAGCAAAAGTCCTGAAGTCCTCCTCCTCCTCATTCCTCACTTACCACCCCCCCCCCACACCCCACAGCATTCTCCTGCATCTACTTAGCAAAACCGCTGCAGCTACTCCTATTCCAGCTCATTGGAATCAGCCCCCTTCTGTGAGTTTATGGTATGTGCTACACCACAGTGGCAGGTACATGGCTGCCATTATTTTGTCCAGAAGGCTATCCCTGCTTTACACCAACATGTAGAATGTAGAGTGAATTTGTTGCTGGACCATGCTGTCAGCAAAAGGGTACACATGATCACAGACATGTGGTCCAGTAAACATGGGAAAGGAGCTACATATCCTAAACAACACACTAAAGCAGTCTTGTGGTGGCTGTCAAGGATGCAGGGTGGAGCACACCGCTGGAGCTGGTGGTGCCGCCACATATCTTGTCCAATAGTAACTGACCAGTCACCTGTACTCCTTCCTCCTCAATGGTCTCATTCTCTCACTCATCAGAACCCCTGAAAGACACCAGATTATATGCAGCATCCCAGGCTAAATGCTGCCGTGCTATGTGATCATGTGCTCGGGAGCTTCACTGGGCGCTAACTGCTGGCAACTGTCTGAGCCAAGGTTGAGAGGGGGCACACCCCACACTATGTTCAGCCCAGCAATGTCATGTGTGAACTCAATGTTGGTCATATTCTAGAGGCTGTACCAGCACATTCCTGTGCAATTATGGGGTGAGAACAGGTGCTGGGGAGCTGGGGGTTCTTTTCACCACATTATTGGCTCATCATTTAGGGCACATGCAGCATTTTGGCAGATTTGTTAAGAGGTAACCAAAATGGTGAGGAGAGGTTTATGTTAAATGTTGTGCTTAATTTTTGTTTGGCAGTGTCTGCTATCATTTAGCTGCAATGAACTATAAAGTGATTTGTGTGGCGTCCACATGCAAGTGTAATTTAAGACAATGTGGTCTTTTATTGGTGGAAGGTGGGGGGTATGTAAAGGTCTATAATAACTTTGTAATTTTCATACTTTGGAATAATAAATATATATACATATATGTTTTGTAACTCTTGAGTATGAGTATATGGCAGGAGTGTTATAAAAGAACCCCTATTAGAGCTGCAGTGTTTTTAGAGACACAAATTAGTGATGCAATCTCTCTTGTGTTTCTCCTGGAGCAAACACATCATGGTCATATAGGCCAGAACTAGTGTTGTCTTCAATGAGGACTCAGAGTTCTCTGCTGCAGGCAGTTTGTCATGAGTGGGACCTTTTATGCTCAAATGCCTGCACAGGGACCCCAATATATGAATCATTAAAGAGAGTGATTACTATTGGGTAGTCACTCTCTTAGAACTTCAATACTAGAGTAAAATGGCTGATCTTCAGCCACCATCCCAGAGGCAGCCCAGAATGTGGTACTTTGAAGAAGTGCTGCATAGGAATCTCTTTGCTGAATTTCCTGATGGTGGCTGGATCCCTTCTGATGACCAATGTGCCTCTGATTGTCTGATCCTTGACAGAAGAAGCAGTAGTGGTGGCAACTGTCCCAGTATTAATTTTCAGAGTTTTTTTAAACCACAGCAGCCAGGCTTGGCTGCAGGTAACATTCACAGGCAATACCCGAACCCCATAATTGCTGACTATATTAGGTCCAGGGCTGATATGGACACTCTCAGAGGTGAGGACTCCATGAATTAATGGGTGTCCAAACTGGACCACTGGATGGAGCTTGCACAGTATGCACTGAAGCTTCTGGCTTGCCCTGCAAGTAGTATGGTGTCTGGGAAGGTCTTCAGTGCAGCAGTAAGTTTTGTTGTGGGGAGGTGAATCTGCTAGTCCCCTGACAGTGTGGACCAGCTCACCTTCATTAAAATGAATCAGTTTTGGATTACCAATGACTATAAAAACCCTTTTTACTGGTGATACAGATTAAACTTTCAATTGTCATCTGGACCCCTGACAATGAACCTGAACATTAGCTGCCAAATATCTAATGCTTGCTACAGGGTACATTTTGTGTTAAAAATCTAGTGCAACCTATTTCAGTGCTCTGGCACTCACATACATTTGTGGCTATTGTCTCACAGATAATGCATTCTAATGTTTATTTCGAGATAAAACCTGCCTCGTCCCTCTTTCTTAAATTGCTGCTTTACCAAGATGCATACACACTGTGCAACCACTGAACAATTTTTGTGACTATTGTTCTTAAAATATTACATTCTATTGTGTATTTCACGACATAACCTACCTAGTCTCTCCCTCTAACATTTCAGCATTATCAAGCTGCTTACATGCTGTCCAGGTAAAGTGCAATGTATAGCTATTGTTTCTCAAATAATACACTGTAATATTTTTTTCAAAATAAACCATGCCTTATCAGTTCCTCATATATTGTGACCCTTACAAAGCTGCTTACATATTTTCCAACCACTGAACAACATGTGTTGCTATTGTCTCTCAGAAGATACACTCTAATTTCTACTTCAAGATAATATATAATTCATTTCTCCCACTTACATTGTCGCTTTACCAAGCTGCTTACATGCTGTCCAGCTACTGAAGAATATATGTGGCTTTTGTCTCTCAAATACTACAATCTAATGTTTATTTGAAGATAAAACTTGCTTCGTCTTTTACATTGGGGTCTAACCAAGCTGCTTACATACTTTCCATCCAATTAACAAAATGTTATGGCTATTGTTTTTTCATACAACCCACTGTAATGTTTATTTCAAGATAAAATCTGCCCAGTCTCTTCCTCTTAGGCTGGCCATACATTATACAATTTTCTTGAGAATTTTGCTTTAGATTTAACAAAAACAACATAATATGAGGTCAAACCTATACAACACTTTCAATTGTATCCAATTAGGCAGGCCATCGCATTACATAGCTGAAGGTAAATCTAAAGGAAATTTGGCAGAAATTGGACAGAAAATTGTATAGTGTATGGCCAGCCTTATATTATTGCAGACTAAGCTGTTTTTTTTTTTGTCTCTTCAAGAAAAAAAAAAAAGCCCATGTTTATTTCAAGATAAACCCTGCCTTTTATATTGTGGCCTAACCAAGCTACTTGCATACTGTCCAGCCACTGAACAATATTTATTGACATTGTCTCTCAGATAGTACACTCTAATGTTTATTTGAAGATGAAACCTTCGTCATTTGTTTCAATTTGCTGCCTATGCAAATGCTCGCACACTGTCCTGACTTCTAGTTAATTTCTACCAAACGCACATCTGAAGAATATTTTCAATGTTTTGGGAATAACTAGGGATACAGGGATGGGAGGGGGTTTGGGGAGCTGTGGCTTTGATGTTTTGTGCACTGTTTTGACATTGTTCGTTCATTTTATTCTTCCACAAAACCGCTGCTCACTGGATATTTTCTCTTTTTTGGACCATTCTCTGTAAACCCTAGAGATGGTTATGCATGAAAATCCCAGTAGATCAGCAGTTTTTGAAATACTCAGACCAGCCCATCTGGCACCAACAACCATGCCACGTTCAAAGTCACTTAAATTCCCTTTCTTCAGCATTCTGATGCTTGGTATAAACTTCAGCAAGTCGTCTTCACCTAGATGCCTAAATGCATTGAGTTGCTGCCACGCCATGTCACAAGCTTAATAATGGCATGCAATGTCAAGCTGCGGTTTATAAACCGTGCAAAATCCTCTGTTGTATTAAAAGAGGTATAGACTCCAGAGAGAGAGATATCATATTAACTCTCTACAAATCATTAGTAAGACCTCATCTGGAATATGCAGTTCAGTTTTGGGCACCAATTCACAAAAAGAATATTGGGGAACTGGATAAAGTACAGAGAAGGGCAACCAAACTGATAAGAGGCATGGAGGAGCTCAGCTATGAGGAAAGATTAGAGGAACTGAATTTATTCTCTCTTGAGAAGAGGAGATTAAGGGGGATATGATCAACATGTATAAATACATCATATAGTGAACTCGGTGTAGAGCTATTCACACTGAGATCATCACAGAGGACAAGGGGGCACTCTTTACGTCTGGAGGAAAAAAAATGTAATCTCCAAACGGAAAGGTTTCTTAACAGTGAGAGCTGTGAGAATGTGTAATTGACTCCTTCGAGAGTTGGTTCTGTCCAGCTCAGTGGATTTCTTTAAAAAAGGCCTGGATTCTTTCTTAGAAACACAGAATATAACTGGTTACTAACATTTATAGATAAAGGTGATCCAGGGAATATCCGATTGCCTCTCGGGGGATCAAGAAGAAATTGTTTTCCCTGCAGGAGCAAATTGGATCATGCTTTGCTGGGTTTTTTTGCCTTCCTCTGGATCAACTGTGGGTATAGGATTAGAACTTTTTTTTTATGGTTGAACTGGATGGACTTTTGTCTTTTTTCAGCCAGACTAACTATGTAACTTTGTAGGCAGCATGTGGCCTGCTTCATACGCAAGACTACTTTTCACCAGTGTAGTCCATATAACAACATGAAAAATGGTTACATGTTTCCTGAACTCTAATCATTTTTTGTTGGGATTGGCTATCTGGAACACCGCATTTTGCTATTATAGAAATAGAAGCTGCCTTTTGTCCAGCGTTTTTTTACAATTTAAAATTTTTTAATGGTTGAACTGAATGGACTTTTGTCTTTTTTCAGCCAGACTAACTATGTAACTATGTTATTGGCTGATTAGCTATTTGTGTTACCAAGAAATTGAACAGGTGAATGTACAGTGAGGAACAGAACTATTTGAACACTCTGCGATTTTGCAAGTTCTCCCACTTAGGAATCATGGAGGGGTCTGAAATTCACATTGTAGGTGCATTCCCACTCTGAGACAGAATTAAAAAAAAAAATTCAGGAAATCACATTGTATGATTTTTAAAGAATTTATTTGTCTTGCACTGCTGAACATAAGTATTTGAACACCTAAGAAACAGCAAGAATTCTGGCTCTCAAAGACCTGTTCCTGTGCCTTTAAAAAATCCACCTCTACTCCACTCATTAATCTAACTTAGTAGCACCTGTCTGAGCTCTTTAAAGACACCTGTCCACCCCACAGTCAGTCAGATGCCAACTACTACCATGGGCAAGACCAAAGAGCTGTCAAAAGACACCAGAGACAAAATTGTGGACCTCCACAAGGCTGGAAAGGGCTACGGGGCAATTGCCAAGCAGCTTGGTGAAAATAGATCAAATGTTGGAGCAATTGTTAGAAAATGGAAGAGGCTAAAGACGACTGTCAGTCTCCCTCGGACTGGGGCTTTATGCAAGATCTCACCTCGTGGGGTATCACTGATGATAAGAAAGGTGAGGAATCAGCCAAGAACTACAAGGGAGGAACAGGTCAATGACATGATGAGAGCTGGGACCACAGTTTCAAAGGTCACTGTCGGTAGAACACTATGCTGTCATGGTTTCAAATCATGCATTGCACGGAAGGTTCCCCTGCTCAAGTCATCACATGTCCAGGCCCGTCTGAAGTTTGCCAATGACCATCTGGATGATCAAGAGGAGGCATGGGAGAAAGTCATGTGGTCAGTTGAGACCAAAGTAGAACCTTTTGGTCTAAACTTCACTCGTCGTGTTTGGAAGAAAAAGAAGGATGAGTTGCATCCCAAGAACACCATCCCTACTGTGAAGCATGGGGGTGGTAATATCATGCTTTGGGGGTGCTTTTCTGCAAAGGGGACAGGACAACTGCACTGTACTAAGGAGAGGATGTATGGGGCCATTTATTGTGAGATTTTGAGCAACAACCTCCTTCCCTCAGTCAGAGCATTGAAGATGGGTCGTGGCCAGGTCTTCCAACATGACAACGACCCGAAGCACACAGCCAGGATAACCAAGGAGTGGCTCTGTAAGAAGCATATCAAGGTTCTGGAGTGGCCTAGCCAGTCTCCAGACCTAAATCCAATAGAACATCTTTGGAGGGAGCTGAAACTCCGTGTTGCTCAGCAACAGCCCCGAAACCTGACAGATCTAGAGGAGATCTCTGTGGAGGAGTGGGCCAAAATCCCTGTTGCAGTGTGTGCAAACCTGGTCAAGAACTACAAGAAACGTTTGACCGCTGTAATTGCAAACAAAGGCTTCTGTACCAAATATTAACACTGATTTCCTCAGGTGTTCAAATACTTATCTTCAGCAGTGCAAGACAAATAAATTCTTTAAAAATCAAACAATGTGATTTCCTGAATTTTTTTTTTAAATTCTGTCTTTCAGAGTGGGAATGCACCTACAATGTGAATTTCAGACCCCTCCATGATTTCTAAGTGGGAGAACTTGCAAAATTGCAGGGTGTTCAAATAGTTCTGTTCCTCACTGTATATTGCCAGCACACCATGGATCTTCAAGTAAATGTCCAACTATTGAAGCAATCACATCATAGTGGTGAACGCGTCGGAGCCACGTCAGGCATGTGATGAATAAACAGTTGGACATTTTTTTGAAGATCCATGCTGTGCTGGCTATACGTATATGCTTTTATTACTGGATTTTAGGGTGCATTGACATGAGTGCAGTTATCCTCTTTCTTTCTCTGTAATGCAACATCCCCATCTTCATTAGTCTCAGTTTTTGCTTCTATCACATCTACAGGCTGATGTGCTGTTTATCCTATGACATGCCATCTCACTCTGTCTCCTTTTTCTCATCTCCTCTACTACACCAGCGACTTGTTTTTTTCTCTCCCTGCCACCTTTCCGTCTCTTCTCTGCCTCCCTCTCCCCGCAGGGAGTGTTACTGTTAGCGCTCATAATAAAACAGCATCATTTGGCTCTTTAGCTTACGCTGCATTCTGTCTGCCCGGCTGTGCCGCAGCCTTTCCACAAAGGGGTTAATGGCTCTCGGACACAATGCTCACACTTATTCCTTCCTGTACAAGGCCTTCATTCATAGCGGGGGATTGTGACACTGTCTTCTTGTCAGTGCTGACCTCCCTCCCCATGAAGGGGAACTTTCCCCAACCTTTCCTGCGCAGCGAAAAACCCTGCTGCATTTCTCCTGATGGCAGGCACACATTTAATTGCTTCTAGTCAAAGGTTTTTAAACTGGGGCATAAAAGAATGCACAGGAGAGCGTGGCACTTGACAGAACCGCATCTGTAATGATTATGTATTATTGTCTGGGGGCGTAAACAACTAATGAATAATGGAAGGGACATCTGTGCTCAGATCTGCATGTCATACTCAGTAGAAAATGAACAAATATTAGGTGCCGGGCCCCTCCCTGCTATGACACCAGTCACTCTGATACTTCTGCAAAATACCAACAAGTCAGAACCAGAGCAGACTAATTAATTATGATGAGGTTCCGTAACGGCATATGTGACATTCGTTTGATCACGCGGCAATTTCTAGATTGCATTGTAGGCATCAAAACATTTTGTCGAAGATAAACTGCCATTTGTAAGATCGTATATATTTTATAGCAATGAAATACTGTACGAAGGATAACGACATCATTTACAGTAAATTAAAGACATTAGATTTGCTGTTTGTTCAAGTTCAGTGTATTAGGCTCCATGTACACTGCAGCTGATTAACTCATGTTTAGGAGTTTCTACGTTTTTTTCAGCAACCCCTAAACTCTCCCTAATGTTTTCCTATGTGTCCATGTACATGTCGTCGTTTACAGGCCGTTGAGTTTACAGTCGTTTTTTTTTAAAACCATTAGCCGCCCGGCCTATAGCCGTTTGGCAGCTGCAAAAATGGTTTAGCTTTCCGGGGTGTACGCCATTTGGCGTCCTCCCGCACATGCGCAGTTCGCACGGTTGCAGAGCCACGCAGCGGCGCAATCTGTCACCGGCCGTGTACCTCGGACACGGCCGATGACAGATCTGAGTACCGGCCCCCGTTGCCGGTACCATGTGACCTGCTGTGACCAATCACAGCAGGTCACATGACAGTTGTATACAATGGATGGCTTCATTCATGCCATCCATTGTATACTAGTGCCTAGCTGTGAATGGCCACAGCAGGTCACATGCACATGTCATGTGATTAGCTGTGGCCAAATCACAGCTAAGCACAAAAAAAAAACAACCCCTGAATGAATCGATGTCATTCAGGTAAATGCTTGCTTATAGCAAAGTAATTATTTGCTATAAGCAAATTGTGTAAAAAAAAAAAAAAAAAATTATTGATCACTTCCCCAAAGTAGTACAATGTTACTATGGTAACATTGTACTACTTTGGTCATAGTAAAATATGACAAAAAAATCTTAAATTTTTTTTAAAAAATGTAATCAAAAATTAAAAATAATAAAATAAAAATACATATATTTTTTCATACTGTCACCAGTCAGTGTCCCTGTTCACCGCCATGCAAGTTATATGTACTGCACTGGTGACAGTATGTAAAAAAAAAAATAGTGAAAATAATTATTTTGTAATTTTTTCATTTTCCGAAAAATTATGACAAAAAAAATACAACTTCAAAAAACTCGCCATTCCTCTTATGAAGTACGTCGGACTGTCTACTCTGCAAAAAGGGGAAATTTGGGGGATATCTGTACTGTTCTGACATTCTTGGACCTCAAGAAATTAGATTGGCTGTCAGTACTTCAGGATTGATCAATTTTCAGATCTATACCATAGTTTGTGAACTCTATAACTTTCCTACAAACTAAATAATACATCCTAATTTGGGTTATTTTCACCAAAGACATGTAGCAGAATACATCTCGGCCTAAATTTATGAAGAACAATTATTTATTTGTAAATTTTATAACAGAAACAAAGAAAAACGTGTTTTTTTTTTCAAAATTTTTGGTCTTTTTTTGTTAATTTAGCAAAAAATAAAAACCCCAGCGGTGATTAAATACCACCAAAAGAAAGCTCTAGTTGTGTGAAGAAAATGATAAAATTTTAGTTTGGGTACAATGTTGTATGACCGCGCAATTGTCATTCAAAGTGTGAGAGCGCTGAAACGTGAAAAATGGCCTGGGCAGGAAGGTGTAAAATTACCCGGTATTGAAATGGTTAAAGCACCAAACTTGCATTCAGGAGTAGATTTTATCAGCGTTTCAAACACCAAACGCTTGAAAACGTGTGTAAACGCAGCTAAAACGTTTGCTTTCGGAAAATCTTTTTAACTCTTCCATTTCCAGATGCTGTCCAGAGCCTTTTTTCATCATGAAAAATGCATGCAAAGCATTTTCCCAGTACTCATATGGACCTGGTACACCATACTTTGAGGTTTTGCATGAAAGAAAATATGTTAGATACTACTGCAATAATTTCTGCACAGAAATGAGCTGGAACACATCCAAACACCACAAAAAAAAAGACAGCTAATCTCAACAAATACTGCTCTCTCTGCTTCTGCTCTCTCTATTTCTCTCAAAATGTCTGACATAGTTAATTTTTTACTGTTTTTCAGTGCATTCTGGGCATTTTGGAAGGTCTCTTTGGAAAGTTATCTTTAAAAAAACGCTTCTAAACGCAAACTCTCATAAATGCACATAAACGCGGTATGCAAATGCAGCTAAACTGACATTTTTTAACCTACATTTTCCAGCAGTCAGTTTCCATCTTTCAGAAGTGTCCCGTATACATGGAGCCTTATTGTGTAAAGCATATCTACAGTCAGAATGTAAAAATCATATATTCATTTCCACATTGTATTTCAATTATTTCTAGCCTACTCCTGTTAATCTGAATGATCGTGAAGTTTTGTGGGCATTCTAACACTAACAGACACTGGGTGGGAACTGACTAACTGCCACTGACATCTCCAGTGATGCTAATACTGTGAGCAGTGCTAATAAAAAGAACTGATCACTGTCCTCATGACACTGGGCAGGATGGTGCGATCATAGGGTTAGCTGTGTAGTGTTCTGCTTACTGTGTGCTGTTTTACTAGGGGTCGTGCTGCTTTCTATCTTTTTGCTTTGCAGAAAGATAGAAAGCAGCACTTCCCTGCTGACAGGAGAGAGATTTGTGTTGTTTACACTCAGATCTCTCCCCTGTCTGCTGCTCTACCGATCACCAAGTCCCGACCATGAATAGCTGATTGACATCTCCGGGAGCCAATGACAGAGCAGAAAGGGCAGCGCATGCCAACAGAACCAACAGAACCTGCTCCCAATCATGTGACCATTGTAACAGCCAATCACTGTGGTCACATGATTAGGCAGACCTTCCCAACCCCAGGAACAATAGCCCAATTAAAGGCATGCAGGGGTGGGTGGTGTATATGTCCATTTCAATTCTATTCCATTTATATTGTTTTCAATCTCAAGCCCTGATGAAGGGGGTGATTTTGGACCCCTGAAACGCATTGGATACTTTTTTGATTGTCCTGATCTTTATCAGAATTAAGTTGTACCTGGACCTTTTAGCGGTGGTGTAGCTCTTCAATTTATATTGGAGCAATAAAAACCTAACGGGGTTTTTACACTTCCACTAACTCTTTGGCTAGCAACACCCTTAAAAGCAACTTTTAAAAGATTACAATATACATTCCTTTGCATTGTTTAATGTTGATGTTTTACAAGGAAGTATGTGTGACAACGAACATTCTTCTGATTGGCATTTTAGCTGACAAGTGTCAGGATTCTTGCTATAGTACATATATTTAATTCCCTCAGTAGATTATGCTGTCAGTTTCAACTATAAGATGCCACTGGCTTTGATGTAACGTCTATAATGGGTGTGATTTCCTTCTAATACTTGATTTAGGATATTATTCTATTTTATTCATACATACTTCTAAATATTTAGTGTTCTGACATTGCAGATGTTTAGTTTTACAACGCCTCGTTTAACTTGGCTCTGGCTCCCATACTGCAAGTAGGCTGTCTTAGTTTTTTTCATCCACCCCAAGTTGTGTACAGGCAGCCTATAGAGGTGGGTTCAAGGTAAGCAGATGCACGGACATGAACATGTGTCACCTCACCAAAGTATTAGATTTCAAAGTAGAAGTTTATTCCAAACATGTAATAAGTGCAACAGCCAGCATCTTTCGGGAGCCATACAACACTCCCTTCATCAGGGCTTAAAGAAAATATGAAAGCAGCTGCTGAACGTGACCAAGGTCATAGTCAAAGTTTTTAAGTCACAACCCCAAATCCATACCGGCTGATTTCATACTTTCTTTAAGCCCTGATGAAGGCGGTTTTGTATGGCCTCCAAAATATTTTTGCTGTTGCACTTATGGATGCTGTTAGAAATCATACGGCCTGTACAGCCTACCTGACATGCCCCCCCTTCCACCTGACAGGGCCAGGGCCTGAGTCCAACCACCCCCTCACCAGCCTGTAGGCAGTATACGTCATGGAGAAATTTTGGTGTGGCATAATAGTGGGAGGGTTACAAAGCACGGGGATCAAAAATATCTAATATGCAGGGTGCAGGTTTCCGGAGTATGTAACATACAGAGTGGGGGTATCAGGTGTATAAAATGTACAAAATGAAGGTGTCAGGAGTATGTAATGTACAGAGTGCAGGGCTCAGCAATGGGTAATGTACAGAGTTCAGGAGTTTGGAATGGGTAATGCAAAATGTGCAGGGGCCAAGAGTGGGTAATGTACAGAACGCGGGGGTCAGGAGTTTGTAATGTACAGAGTGCAGGGGTCAGGAGTGGGTAATGTACAGAGTTCAGGAGTGGGTAATGTACAGAGTTCAGGGTTCAGCAGTAGGTAATGTACAGAGTTCAGGAGTTGGGAGTGGGTATTGCATTGTGTGAAAAGGTCAAGAATGGGTAATGTACAGAGTGCAGGGGTCAGGAGTGGGTAATGTACAGAGTTCAGGAATGGGTAATGTACAGAGTTCAGGAATGGGTAATGTACAGAGTTCAGGGTTCAGCAGTAGGTAATGTACAGAGTTCAGGAGTTGGGAGTGGGTATTGCATAGTGTGCAAGGGTCAAGAATGGGTATTGTACAGAGTGCAGGGGTCAGGAGTGGGTAATGTACAGAGTCCAGGGGTCAGGAGTGGGTAACATACATAGTTCTTGGGTCAGAAGTGGGTAATGTACATAATTCAGGGGTCATGAGTGGGTAATGTACAGAGATCAGGGGTCAGGAGTGGGTAGTGTACATAGTTCAGGGGTCAGGAGTGGGTAACATACATAGTTCCTGGGTCAGAAGTGGGTAATGTACATAATTCAGGGGTCATGAGTGGGTAATGTACAGAGATCAGGGGTCAGGAGTGGGTAGTGTACATAGTTCAGGGGTCAGGAGTGGGTAACACATAGGAGTGCAGGGCTCAAGAGTATGTAATGTACAGAGTGCAAGGGTTAGGAAGAGGTAACGCACAGAGAAAGGCTGCAAAAGCACCAGATGGGGCAAAGGCAATGGATGGAGATATACATATTCCGCAGCCATGATGCTTTGCTTGTCGACATGGAAAAATGTATCCCTACTAAATGGGGTCACCCTGCAACAATGTACAATGCACGCAGTTACAGCGTGGTGGTGCAAGTTTTTAAGGGTTAAAACAGGCAGTTAGGAAACAATATAACATTTCCTCACCACCTTTCAAATGCCCTCTGAAAAGAGATCCATCGTGAATCACTCTTCAACAGGCAACACAAGTTTACACTAATCCAGAACTTCTGGGAACTTCAGAAGAAGCCTGCAGGACTAAAAAAACTTCCCCAGACCCCATTTGTTCAGCGGGGGACTGAGGGAAGAAAGGTAGCTGTTTATTGACTTTTGGATGCAGACAGAGTAATCTGTACAGCTGACAATCAAATTAGAGTCCCGGCCTGCCCTGGTAGATTGATATAGAAGAGGCTGGAACTTTAATTTAATTATCAGGAACCGCAGTGTGCAAGATTACTCCGCCTGCACCTGAAAGTCATTAAAAGATAAGTTCACCTCTGAATGAATGAACTACAACTACCATCGCCCTCTGAGGCTGATGGCTTATAGTTCTCAATGAACTGCAAGTGCACTGGCGAGGACTGTTGTAGTTCATTGATTCTTCCTGCCATTTAGTAACTGCCTGCCCATTCGAGGTATTGGCAAGACAGCTGTACTGAGTGCCTGCAGGATCCTGGCATTGCACCCACGATCTCCTGATTGTGGGTGCAATGTCTTACAGGCTGTAAAAAAATAATAATTGCACATTTTTTACTTGCAAAAAATATATGCATTTATTTATTTATTTATTTTTTGTAAAAGGTGAACTGAGCCTGTAGCCTCCCTGGTGGTATTCCCGAGTGTAACTCGGGGTAAACTTTCAGTACCACAAGCGGTAACCCCGAGCTACACTCGGGCTTACCATGCGGCGTTGCTCCGGGATCCCTCGATCACTTACCTTGTCCTTTGCTCCCGCGATGTTCCCCCTGCAGTGTCCCCTGTAATGTCCTCCGGCGGATGCCGGCATCTGTTATCTGGGTTCCGTCCCCTGCGAGCGTCGGGACGTATGGGGACGGAACTGGCGGGAAATTTGAAAATGACACTAAATGCACTAAAATCACATAGTATGACATTACTGTATCAAACCATTTCACATACATATTGTCCCTAATGCTTTGTCCTGTCCCCTGTCTACATTTTTACTGTTCTTTCTGCCTGGAAACTGAGAAATGTCCATGGCGTCCAAAAAGCGTCCCTTTAGGTCAAAGCGGTTTTAGACTGGCTAGAGAACAGCGATAGTAAATCAGAACCACTTGCAGAATTGAGTGATAATGGTTTGTGGGGAAATTCGTTATCAGACACTGAAAACGATTTTGCGACTTTGCTCAGTGATGTGTGAACTTGGCGCTATATTTCAAATTTCAGTGTTTTTGGTTTGATTATATTATTGAATTAAATGTATTATTATTATATTATTATTATTATTTATGATTATTTATTATATTATAATTTATGATTTCATGTTTCAAATTTTAAAATACCTGGGATGTTTACTAGACTCTTGTTTGGACAGATTTCAGTAAGTTATTCCTAAATTTACAGGCCCACAATAAAAAAAATACATATTTCCATGCAAAAACATTTACCGCTTTGAGCACAGAAATATGGACATAACCAGACCGCTAGGGAGGTTAAAGCAGTATTAAACCCAAAACAAAAAATATAATATATTTCAGTTTACCAATCATTAGATGCAGTGGCTGCATTTTTTTTTTAGCGCCCCCACTGGGAATGAATGAGGTCTAATGACCAGCTTCTGTCGAACTCTGGAAAACTAAAGTTTGATCAGTGCTGATCAGTGTATACTGGCTGGCCGGCAGGAGTCAACTCTGTCAGGATATAATAGCATAGCAGAACAGATCCCTGCATCCAGATTGCTTGTGTAGATGTGGGGATCTGTACGTTTTTTTGTTTTTTTTTTCTTTTGGTTCAACCTGCTCTACATGTATGTCCTGCCCAAGATGTACAAGCAGACCTAGACCAACAAATTGAAGCTGAACTCCAGCTACTTTAAAAAACCATTTTTTTTCCAACTGGGATAAAGTGTTACATAAGTCAAAGCTGACCATAGGTAGCCCCTCTGTCAGTGGTACATGGCTTGGCTTACCCTCTATGGCCCCTTGCACACTGTACTGATATATGAGCATCAGACATTCCTGGCAGAAAAAACACAAAGATGGGCTGTATAGCACATGTATTTGAGAGCACGCACACTCAAGCAGGAAGTGTGGCATTTGCGCGTATTTGTGCGTATTTGCAAGTATAACTGGAAAAAATACTAAATGGCAAAGCAGATTTTTTAATTTTTTTTACTCATTGTAAACAATGGACTGCATTTTAGAACATAAAAAAAGAAAAAAAAGCTGTACTGAGCGTTTTCAAGCTGCAGTGTGCAAGAGGCCTAGCTGCTGCATCTACAGGACAACATTGTCTGTTGAAAAATAACAGATTTCCCGGCTGGAACACCAGGTGAAAATAAAGGAAAGAAAGCCTTAAAAAAGAAAACTAATGCAACCATCACAAATAAGAATTGCTAGGCTGCAGTATATAAAATTTTTGCTTTAGACCCCTTTCTGCTCCCGGATAACTCCTGAGCAAACGGGGTCCAGGGAAGTTTTTTTTATTAATTGCTGAAGAGCATGGAAATTGGGAGTCCCCTCATTGTCTCTGGGCCCCCCCTGCTGAATTGGCAGGATCGGGCTTGGTACTGGAGGGCTGGTGCTACACCCTTGTCAGTGGCCCTGGTTGCATTTTTTACATATTTAGAATAAAACTCTACTTTGAACTCTAATACTTTGGTATGGCGCTTCAATTTATAGACTCAAACATCGCAATCACATCCCAAAGTTCTGCAGCAGTTCCTTGGTGTATGTAGGTGGCCTACACATCACCCAGATACCCCATTGGCCCACAGCTTGGGGGGGATGCAGATGCTAAGACCCCATTTACACCTGAGCGTAGCGTTTTTGTGCACTATGCTTTGCTTGTTTTGTTGCATGTTTTTATGCATGTTTGAGAATGTTTGTGTGCGATTTGTTCAAGCGTTTTCAGGCTTTTTGAGTTCTGGCATTTTTGTATTAGCCAATAGAGAAACATTTCATCTATGACATCACTTGTTGCCATGTTTTGCCTTGCCAGATAAATGCTCTTGGTTGTGTGACAAAAGTGCATGAAAACTCGTGATTTGCGCATTTCCATTTATTTTTATGGGAATGAAAATGCCCCAAAAACGCATCAATCTGCCTGAATGAAGCTCCAAAAGTAGCTCCAAAACTTTTTTGAGCTTCAGGTGACTTGCAATGGAGATTTGAACCATCTCCAAAGAGAAAAATTGATTTTTTTTCTCCCCAAATGTTTTGGAGCTTTGAGCTTTGTGCTATATAAAGCTCAGGTGTGAATGAGGCCTAAGATAAAGACAGCCTGCTCCCATTACAGGCAACAACCCCAATCTGAATGAGGCCAAAGCCACACAGCTCCAGCATGTTTTACCAAAATTGACCAAGAAGGATATGCCTATCAAAGTGACCAAGATGATAGTTCCTATCAAAGTGACCAAGATGGTTATTCCTATCAAAGTGAACAAGATGGATGTTCCTACCAAAGTGAACAAGATGGATGTTCCTACCAAATGTGACCAAGGTTAATGTTCCTTCCAAAAGTGACCAAGATGAATGTTCCTACCAAAAGAGACCAAGGTGGATGTTCCTACCAAAAGTGACCAAAATGGATGTTCCTATCAAAAGTGACCAAGATGGATGTTCCTACCAAAAATGACTAATATGGATGTTCCTATCAAAAGTGACCAAGATGGATGTTCCTACCAAAAATGACTAATATGGATGTTCCTACCAAAGTGACCAAGGTGGATGTTCCTACCAAAATGACCAAGATGGATGTTCCTACCAAATTACCAAGGTGCACACTGGGGTTAGCAGCGATGGGTCATTCACAACATTTAATGTGCAGATTCAAGCTCTCTAATGCATAGAAATGTTGTGGATAAGCCTTTGGCGTTTGTACAATATGAATAAATCCTCACAATCCCGTAGAGAAGAAATATTATGAATATAGTGGTAATTGTACTGTGGCCTCCAGCAGTCAATATTTCTAACCTCAAAAACAGACTGCAGCCTATACTGTTCATTGATTATACTATATGTTGTGATTTGATATAGAATATTCTTTGTTGTAGATTGAGAAATTAATTTTTGTAGATTTACACTTTGAAATCGGTTCTATATAGTCTTCTGTACCAGGGCATACATCTGACCACAAAGGTCACAGTGACAGTGTGTGGAATCCAGGTGGAAAAACGGTATCTTAGCATTCATAAGCGACACTAATGTCCTTCCCCAGGTGCAGGTGACATAGACAAACGTGCACACATAGAAATGATGCAAGAGTTACAAAGAACGGTGAGTCAGGCCTCCGCTCTAATGTTTTATGTACAATTTGTTGCTTGCACATATAAAATACTGGGAAATATGCCTGTAAAACATTTCAAAGATGTGGGTGTGCCTCGAAAGAAACTGGAAGAACATTTTGCTGGAATGTATTGCTACAGCCACCAACCGTCAGCATCTGCTATAAAATCTAACTGTCAGTCTGTTTGAGAGATAATTAGAATTATAGATGGATAAAGGATAAAAATCTGCTTAAAGTAGAACTATAGTCAGAAAATTAAGTCCGGCTAGATCACTTCAGGCTGGCCCCTTTTGCAGGTATAGCTACAGTATATAAAACATTATAAATAAGTGCCTATACTGTTTAACCACTTGCCAACCGCGCACTTTAGATATACAGCTATAGTGTGGGCCGGCTGTGCAGAATCACTCGTATATACACTATATTGCCAAAAGTATTGGGATACCTGCCTATATACACACATGAACTTTAATGGAATCCCAGTCTTAGTCCATATAGTTCAATATAGATTTGGGACACTCTTTGCAGCTATAACAGCTTCAACTCTTGTGGGAAGGCTGCCCACAAGGTTTAGGAGTTTGTCTATGGGAATGTTTGATCATTCTTCCAGAAGTTCATTTGTGAGGGCAATCATTGATGTTGGATGAGAAGGCCTGGCTTGCAGTCTCCACTCTGATTCATCCCAAAGGTATTCTGTTGGGTTGAGGTCAGTACTCTGCGCAGGCCAGTCAACTTCCTCCACCCAAAACTCGCTCATTCATGTCTTTATGGACCTTGCTTTGCACACTGGTGTGCAGTCATTTTGGAACAGGAAGGGGCCATCCCCAAACTGTTCCCACAAAGTTGGGAGCATGAAATTGTCCAAAATGTCTTGGTATGTTGATGCATTAAAAGTACCCTTCACTGGAACTAAGGTGCCAAGCCCAACCCCTTAAAAACAACCCGCACCATAATCCCCCCTCCGCCAAAATTTATACTAGGCACAATGTAGTCAGGCAAGTACCGTTGTTCTGGCAACTGCCAAACCCAGATACGTCCATCAGATTGCCAGACAGAGAAGCGTGAATCGTCACTCCAGAGAGCAAGTCTCCACTGCTTTAGAGTCCAGTGGCGGTGTGCTTTACACCACTGAATCCACCGCTTTGCATTCCACTTGGTGATGTAAGGCTTGGATGCAGCTGCTCAGCCATGGAAACTCATTCCATGAAACTCTCTATGCACTGTTGTTGTGCTAATCTGAAGGGCGCATGAAGTTTGGAGGTCTTTAGCTATTGACTCTGCAGACAGTTGGCGACCTCTGCGCACTGTGCGCTTCAGCATGCACTGATCCAACTCTGTCATTTTACGTGGCTTACCACTTCGTGGCTGAGTTGCTGTTGTTCCCAGTTGCTTCCAGTTTGTTATAATAACACTGTTGACCGTGGAATATTTTGTAGCAAGAAAATTTCACGGATGGATTTATTGCACAGGTGGCAACCTATCACGGTACCACGCTTGAATTCACTGAGCTCCTGAGAGCGACCCATTCTTTCACAGATGTTTGTAGAAGCAGTCTGCATGCCTAGGTGCTTGATTTTATATACCTGTGGCCATGGAGGTGATTGGAACACCTGAATCCAATGATTTGGAGGGATGTCCCAATACTATTTGCAATATAGTGTATATATGTGATTTTGCAGTTCTGGATAGGGGGCATGCACACATGCCTGCCGAACCGGGTGTACTGTCACTGGCTCCAGCAAAAACAACACAGATCTCTCTACTGAGAGCGGGAAGGTGGCAGTTTTTGCAAAGTGGTGAATAAAAACTGTCACATCCCTTAGTAAAATAAGCACACTGTGAACAAATGGACACTTGCTAGGCACACAGTTAACCCTTTGAATGCCCCAGATATTAGCTCCTTCCTACCCAGTGTCATTAGTATAGTGACAGTACATATTATTATCACTGTATTAGTGTCATTGGTGATGTCAGTGTCAGTTACCCAGTGTCAGATTGCATGCCTATCACAGCCCCACTGTAAATCACTGATTGCTGCTATTAGTAGTATTAAAAAAAAAATTCCAAAATTCTGTCATTGTTCGACAATATAACTATCACGCAAACCATTTAATATATGTTTATTGGGAATTTTTTTTACCAAAGACATGTGGTAGAATACATTTTGAGTTAAACTTTTGAAGAAATTTAATTTTTTTAATTTTCTATTGTATATGTTTTATAGCAAAAAGAGAGAGCGATGCACAGAGGCTGGTAGCACCTGGTGCAGGGAGCAGCTGTAAGGCAGATGCAATAAATACATCCTCCTCTGGAACCTCTCCCCATGCTAGGCACACTCTCCTCGACAAGTGGTTCCTGTTCGTAACCTAGCCACATGCAGAACTGCAGTGAGCCACGGCTTTTTGTAAGCTCTGCCCTTACTAAATATGGCCGCAGAGGTCACCTGGGTGGCAGCGTCCATTCAGACAGCAGCCCCCCAATGACATCTATGGAAGCATAAGAGGAATGGATATTCCTGTCCTCCACTCTCCCTGCAAGGTGGATGCAACAGCGCCACCTGTTTGAGGAGGTCAACCTGCACCTGCCTATAACCCTGCAATAGAACAAGTAGTATACTCATCTCTCTGGCAGCCTGCGTCTCCTACATGTACAGTGCTAGAAAACAGGAAAGGCAGGAGATATTGGCCTCTGGAGAGTATAATAACTTTCTATAACAGGGAACTAGTGTTTAAAATTGTTTAGAGCAGCGTTTCTCAACCAGGGTTTCGTGAAAATCTGTGGTTCATTCAGAGGTTTCTAGGGGTTCCTACAGCTATGGTTGGTTGTCCTATTGGATGGTGCCTGCATAGTTCCAGGACCAACATCATTTGGCAAAGCCAGCAGCAGGCCACCAGTGATCTTTTTAGCTGTCTGGCATTCTCACCACTATTGAAAAGGTTCATTCTTCCAACTGATCATCATTGTAAAGGGCTTTTTCCTACTGACCCCTGATGAACTGGCTTTAGTGATTAAATAGTTTAATTAGAAGCTGTGCAGATGCAGTACCATAGAAGGGAAGGAAGAGCCCCCCGTGAAGGGAGCTGCAGAGAATATGGATGATAGCTGTGTATATCCGTTTGGCCAGAGAATAACAGCCATCTTTTAACTCGAACTTTGAATTTTTGCAAAGAGATATCGTGTATGAGTATAGTAAATGGCTGACACCCTGAAAATCCCATTTTTTTACATTTCAAATTGTTCAGAGACCCATCAGGGTATAAAGAAGAATCTTTGTGTAAAAAAAAAGCAGCAAAAAAAAAAGAAGCGCACATTGGCCTACCTTGCTTGCAACGATAAAGCAGCTATTATAAAAATCTAATACCTAACACCATCAGAAGCTGAGGGATTTACTTTCATAACACAAAGCTTGCTGTCTTTTTATAATAATATTTTCCTATTTGTTTTCTCCAATTCTCATAAAAAATTGTATTATCAACTGTTACAAAATAAGAAAATGTTACAAAACCAAAAAGGTCAAAATTGTTAAGAGTTGGAAGGTGAGTTTGATGTGATTTCTAATAAACATCTTCAAACTCACCTACCTTACTGGACAGTGAACACTCCTTTCTACCTACTCTTCCTAATTCTCTTGTGGAAATGACCATAAGGCCGTACCCAGTGGTAGCAGCCCAGGCCCAAAGAGGGATAACTGTCATCTTCTTTTGAGTTGGGCACAAATCATTTGAAGTCAAGCCTTCCCACTTGCCCACCTCATTATCCGTTCATGGCCAGTGATTAATCAAATAGGTCCAGCATGGTCTCTGGTCCTAATCAGTGACTTTTAATAAAAGTACACTCAGCATTCCAGGGGTGCAGCGCTGTCCTCACCCAAAATGTTTTTTTACCATCTCCCTGTGCTTTGTGAGTGGTCGCACAGCCTTCTGGGACCTGTGAGGTGTCCCAGAAGTTTGCAGGCGGGGGGGAGAAGAACGTCCGGTGGATCGCTGTGGCCAACCAGAAGTGGGAGCAATTACCTGTTAAAACCAGGTACCCCCCCCCCCCCCCAAGTACCAAAGTAGAAGAGGGGGGAGGAGGGCATAAAGAAGAACTTTCCCTTTAGGGAGAAGTTCTGCTTTAAGTGTGAATCCCCCCTTGATTCTACCTTGTGTAAATTTCTTCTCCAGCCTTCTGCCATTGAAAATGCAAGCTTACATCAGGCTTAGGGCGGTATTAATTATCCAATTATCAGTTTACAGGTTTCATAAAACAGATTTTAGTGCATTATGTCACATTTTTGATGGCACAACTCATCCAGCTTTAATTAATCATGAATCTTGACATTAATCTTGACATTATGTCTATCTTCTCTGGTTCAGATCTGATCATCTCTCACATGCTAAGGAGAAGCAGTGGCACACTTAGAGAAGACACAATAACCAGTAGACACCCATTACAACGTTGTACGCTCATTAACTGCTAGAGAGTTTCCTCTGGTGACCTGCCTTCTTGTGTTCTTGTGATTGACATTTCAGGTCTTGACTTTGATTATTGCTGTTATTGTGTTCTATGTCGTAAACCAGCTGGTTCTTCTTCAATCTGATCTTGACTATTCCACTAACCATTCCATTCTTAATGTCCTTGATAAATCTGCACTAGTCTTGAGTAATTTAATTCTAGTAGGCATGTAAAGAGACAAGGGCAAGAATCCCACTGGAATAAAAAGAAAATCACTGGGAGGCTCAGAGTTCTTTGCATGCCATGTAGACATTTGTGCTTCATGTTTTATTAGATCATGCAATAAACATCTAGCTCAGCTGCGTACATAGAACATCTAAAGCCCCGAGTACTGGTGACAAACATCAATATCCATTTTCTTGATGGAACAACATAGCCTAGTATTATTTCATAAATTTTCTATGTATTCTATTGGTTGTAGGACCAGAGGGCTAATATTACCACAATGCTCACTAGTCATCCAATGGAAAAACTGAAATGAGTAATGATGATGTATGTAAATTCAAAATGAAAACAGATGGTATAGACGTCGTAGTGGTATGTGTATGGTAACCTTTAAGGCAGACATACATTGGTCATTCATGGACACTGCTCTGAGGGTGAAACGGTTGCAGATATTTTACAACATGCTGTATTATCTTTTTTTGCATAATATGTATATTTTGTATAATATATTTTTTGTACAATGCATGCTTGATATTCTCAAGTTTGCTATTACACAGTAGTCAACCCCTTCCTGAATATCACATGTGATGCTCAGATCAGTTCAAATATTGGGGGAGATTTACTAAAAATGGTGCACTCAGAATCTGGTGCAGCTCTGCAGTTCCAGGACAGGCTGTTTCAGCACCCAGGGCAAGGATAAGGAACTGCACCCCCTTTCCCACTCTTAATGCATGCTGCAGAATCAAGTGTACCTCCCTGCACCAATTCTGCCCCCTTGCTCTGGCTGGCACGGAGTCACTTGCTTGCAAGGTAGTTGAAACTGCTTGTTGCGAGAGTGGGCAAGTTGAAGCACAGTGTGACAGCAGTAGCTGTCTGAGCAGCCCAGTGATTGCTAGCCCCTGATCTTCCCACATGGAAGAAAATTATATTTGAAATATATTTTAGAAATATTCTTCCCAAATATATTGACATATATTTTAAATACTAAAATTTTGGCCATATTCAATAGATTTCAAAATATATTTCAATAAATATATATATTTTTTAATATTTTTCACATATTTTGTAATTATATAAAAACGCATTTCAACATGCAGTAAATGCGTTTTTTATATATTACAACATTTTATATATATTACAAAATTTTATATATCACAAAATATATGAAAAATATTTAAGAAAGTATATATTTTTTAAATAAATTCTTCTGATTTTTTATTTAACTTTTTTTTAACATTTGTTTTACATATATTTGTAAATGCATTCCAAAATGTAGATTTATATTTTTAAAGACATACAGTGTATTTGAAATGTATTTTTAAAAATATTTTTCATATATTTTGTAATAAAACTGCATTTCAACATACAGTATACATATACAGTATATTTATTGAAATATATTGAATATGGCCAAAATTGTAGTATTTCAAATATATGTCAATATATTTGGAAGAATATTTAAAAATATATTTCAAATATATTTTTCTTCCATATGGGTGGGGCTTGTGTGTGCTGAGGGTGTGCCCTCTCCCCCCAACCACTGTGCCCTGGGCAGATGGCCCTTCTGCCCACCCCTTGTCCCGACCCTGCAACTGTGCTTGGTAGCTGATCACATTCTAACTTCAGCTTGTTCAATTAAGTTTTGACAATAAAACCTGGAAGCTTGGTTTCTCTGCAGCGCTGCACCATTTTTTAAGTGATTTTATTGCACTGACAACCTCTAGACATCCAGTGTCACTAAGAGGATCCTTAGCTTACCCTGTTTTGATGCTGCTAGGTTAGATATTAATTAAAAATACAAATCTACATTTTTGGAATGCATTTAGAAATATATGTAAAAATATATGTTAAAATTACTTTTTTATATGTTAAAAAAAAAAATCTAAAGAATATATATATTATTTAAAATATTTTTCATTTATTTTGTAATATATAAACACATTTCAACAGGCAGTATATATATATATATATTGAAATATATTTTGAAATATATTGAATATGGCCAAAATTGTAGTATTTCAAATATATGTCAATATATTTGGGAAGAATATTTTTAAAATATATTTTTCTCCCATATGGGTAGAGCTTGTGTGTGCTGAGGGTGTGCCCTCTCCCCCCAAGCACTGTGCCCTGGGCAGATGGCCCTTCTGCCCACCCCTTGTCCCGGCCCTGCAACCGTGCATGGTAGCCAATCACATTCTAACTTCAACTTGTTCAATTAAGTTTTGACAATAAAACCTGGAAGCTGATTGGTTTCTATGCAGCGCTGCACCATTTTTTAAGTGATTTTATTGCACTGACAACCTCCAGACATCCAGCGTCACTAAGAGGATCCTTAGCTTACCCTGTTTTGATGCTGCTAGGTTAGATATTAATTAAAAATACAAATCTACATTTTTGGAATGCATTTACAAATATATGTAAAAATATATGTTAAAATTACTTTTTTATATGTTAAAAAAAATCTAAAGAATATATATTTTTTTAAATATTTTTCATATATTTTGTAATATATAAAAAACACATTTCAACATGCAGTATATATAGATATTTATTGAAATATATTTTGAAATATATTGCATATGGCCAAAATTGTAGTATTTCAAATATATGTCAATATATTTGGGAAGAATATTTTTAAAATATATTTTTCTCCCATATGGGTGGAGCTTGTGTGTGCTGAGGGTGTGCCCTCTCCCCCCAAGCACTGTGCCCTGGGCAGATGGCCCTTCTGCCCACCCCTTGTCCCGGCCCTGCAACCGCGCATGGTAGCCAATCACATTCTAACTTCAACTTGTTCAATTAAGTTTTGACAATAAAACCTGGAAGCTGATTGGTTTCTATGCAGCGCTGCACCATTTTGTAAGTGATTTTATTGCACTGACAACCTCCAGACATCCAGCGTCACTAAGATGATCCTTAGCTTACCCTGTTTTGAAGCTGCTAGGTTAGATATTAATTATGTCTGCTGACTTCATCTTCATATATGACCACCTTCATGTGAATGTCTCTCAAAATGCTTTTCTAATCTGCGGCTGAATTATACATTGGGATAAACCTTCCAATAAATCTAAATCCCCTACACAGGCCATTATCTGACTCATCTGGTAAATGTAATAGCCAATTTAAACTTGCAGTTATGAGGCAGAAAGACTACTTGCTGCAAACACACATCTCGCTATCTTTCTTCTAAAATTATAGTCACGTCAAGCGTTTTGTTATTCCGTGGTAGCGAGAGTTGTTTATATGCCAGTCATCAGCGTACACTAACCCTTGAGGGAAAAGGCCATCCAATCACAGACTGCTGGAGAGGTTAACAGCCCGAATCTGCAGGTGTAACATCTGATGTGGATAAATAAATAAGTGCAGCATGCGGATAATGCGGATAATGCCTTCACTAAATTCTAATGACGTCATCAGATGCTCTGTGTGCAGTCATAAGCCACTCGGTCAGCATAAAGATAGATGTCATGAACAGGGAGAATAGGTTGTGCTGTTTTGGCAAACCAAGAAAAATGGGGGATATGTTTGAGAAAAGCTTCTAGATGCCATTTATTATGAAAGACCTCATCATGTAAACTTCTAAACTCCACTAGAAGGGATACTATAATGTATTTTCAGTGAGTACATTTTTTGGAGTTATTATTGCAGTGTTTTCCTTAAAGCTACCCTGTCAGGTTCTTAAGAAATGATTCTGAAAGTTCCCGATAACAGGAAAAGTAGGAGATGCACCTTAACGTGGTTGTAAACCTCAGATATGAAATAAGAACAAAGAGCATCCCTCCATAGTATGTACGTGTCTCTATTAAGAGCACTAAGTGTCATTTCTGTCTGCTGCTTTGTTCCCCAGTTATCAGCATGAGTTTCTTCTTACAAGTTTTCCTGACACCAAGAGAAAAATGGTGACAGAGGAGGGAGCTCCAGTAGAGTGACAGCCTCAGCTGTGTTCCTGTGTGCAGTGTGAAGGGGGTGTGTCTCTTCCTTCCAATCAGCTCTCAGAGCTCTCCTCACTGAGCTTTGCAGAGTGTAACTTCAGCTCTCTGACCCCTTTTTTTCTGAACTCTCAGACAAGCTTTATAAATTCAGTAGTTTGAATGTTTGTAGAGAAGAGAAGACTTCAGATAAACAGGGTCAACTTATGTAGAAGGATTTGTTTAATCTCTGTGTATCACCTGAGGCCAGTCACTTCACAAGGCATATGTGAGGCTAGATTCACACTGTTGCGGGTTTGCAGGCCTTGGGCACAACCACCCATTCATTTGAGCGGGCTGCTGTGCCTGTGTTTCATGCAAGAAAAAGGTTCCTGTAGTTTTTTTTTAAACTGCAACTGCCAGGAATTAGCATAGTACTTTTGCATCATGCAATTTCCCTGTGGTTCCCGCACATGCACTTAGCTTTTAGATGCATGAGGTGCATTAAGAATGGATAGCAACCCTGTGTGACTCTAAAGAGCAGTGGGTGGTTGCGGTTGCGGGAACAGCTGCAATTCCCGCACCCGCAACTACCCTCAACAGTGTAGGTTTACAGCCACTTTAAGACCAGCTACCTTCCCAGTGCCGGATTACCAAATATGGACCCCACGCTGTTTAAGAGTCCTGCAACAACGGATCAAAATAATATTGATTTGATCTTGAAAAAAAATTACAATTAGCCTTTTTAAATTGTTTACAAAAGATAGAAAAAAAAATGAATCAACTCAAACAAATGAAAACTTTACATCAAACACTTCAAGTCCGGACACTTATACCTGCTTCCTGTCCAGGCCAATTTTCAGCTTTCAGTGCTATCACTTTCAATGACAATTGCGCTGTCATGCAACACTGTACCCATATGAATTTTTTAGCATTTTTTTGAGACAGATAAAAATTTATTTTGGTGGTATTATTATTTATGTTTTTTTTTTAACATACCGTCACCCTAGCAGTACAGTGTCACCATAGTGACACTGTACTACTTGTGGGGGGTGGTGAAGATTTTTTTTCTTTTTTTACACTGATTGCTTTTACACCCATAAAGGCTGTAAAAGCAATCATTTCTCCTTCTCTCTGGTTGCATTCTTGCAGTCATTAAAAAATACTGTGAGAGCTGTGATTGGTCACAGCTTGTCACATGGTACAAGGCTGTTGTGAATAGCCTTGTACCATGTGACCTCTGTGATCATTCACCTGTAGTAAGCAATGATGTCAGAAGTGACATCTTGCTTACTATTCATGTGATCACTGATTGGCCAACCAGTGATCACATGATCGGGACCTCACTCAGAGGTCCCTTACAGCGATCCGGAGGACACAGCGGGCACCGGATAGTGGTGCTGCGTGCTCCCAAGGAGAGCGCACAGGCAGTGAATGCAGGGGGGCGTTTATAAACGGCCACCCACTTCGGCAGTGCTCCCGCCCAGCCTATAGAGAAAATACTGTTTTAATGTAATGTACCTAATAACAACTTAAAGTACGTAAACCATAGACATCAGGTTCATAGTACAGCTTGGCTTTTAAAAGCTCATCTTCTTTCAGCTGTCAGTAAAAAATGTTGGTGCAACCTTCTTATGTATAATGTACAGTAGTGATGGTCATCTCCATCAAGTGGCCAGTGTGCACACTACTTAGTTCAATGTTATCCCACTAGAGCACCCACATGAGAAACCTCCAGAAATCTCAGAGGGGGGCCCCCAAGGGTTCAACTGTCTAGGGATCTCTACAAGGTTTAATCCAACACTACCTTCCCTCCATTCCAGTCCTGCAGCCTCTGACATTTTTTTAACACTTGTGTTTCTGGTGCCTGTTTTCCCTGCTGTGTTCTGTGGTTCCATCCTCCGACCCCTACATTACTGCTGGGTTATCTAGCAATGTTGTGTGGAAGGATCTACAGTACTCAGTGGGGGACACAGGCATCTGAAATTTCTGGAATAGACTGGTGAAAGCTACAACCCTGGAAAGGAGCGGAGGTAGGGGACATGGGCCATTGGAGAGATGAATATACAACCCCTCTTGAAGGGAAGCTTTGATTCTATTAAGAGCCTAAACGTTGCTTTAGGGCTTGCTCACACTGGTGATTGAGGGTTGGCAAAACCCCATGGTTAAGATGCTTTTTTATTGCCACCCAACTTCTCTTCCTTTAGTTGCAGAGGCAGTGACTTCGGGTGTACACATGCCATGGCAGGAATTATACCCCGGTGGGTGTAGCGCCTGCCGAGCTTGACCCATTCAGGCTCTGCAAGCACCTGCATTGGTGGCTGTGGTGCGCTGGTGTGGGCTTTAAGGGGTTAAAGCATGCAGTGAGGAGGCAATACACCCCTCCCACCCATGGCAGTCAAATTCTCTCTGAAGACAGATCTGAGTTTGAAGCACATGTGAATGAGCCCTTAGGCTCCATTCACATCTAGGTGTTGCATGAATGAGCATTTGTTCATGCTTTTTTGCGCGTTTGCAACACACATAGGGTAGCTTATTCATTCGAATGGTTTACCTTCTGCATGGTGAAAAAGCTCCTGTACCTTTTTTGGAGTAGAGATTTGTTTGTTTGTTTTTGTACCCCTCCACTCCTAGGATTCTACTGTCAAAAGGTTGAGGGAAGTAAGATCATTATATAGTACTGCAAAAAAGGAAGTAGAGCCTGCGTATGTGATGAACAAATATTGGTTCCCTCATGTGCATATAGATTTAAATACTCTACAGAGAACAACATTTTTAAAACATTAACACAAACTGTATTAATAGGATGTTTACATCAACCTGATCTCTTCCCCTATACAGTGCTGTGAAAAAGTATTTGCTCCCTTCCTGATTTTTTTTACTGTATATTTGTCACATCTTTGATGTTGATGATTTTGTTTATTAAAGGAAAAAGCTGCCCAAACCTGCCTGACTCTATGTGAAAAAGTAATTGCCCCCTATACCTAATAACTTCGATAATTTGAAATACCTGGCAGTGAGCCTTTCACATCGCTGTGGAGGAATTTTGGGCCACTCTTCTTTGCTCAATTGTTTCAATTCAGCCACATTAGAGGGTTTTTGAGCATGAACGGCCCATATAAGGTCATGCCACAGCATCTCAATTGGATTTAAGTCCGGACTTGATGAGGCCACTCCAAAACCTTAATTTTGTGGGGGGGTTTTGAGCCATTCATAGGTGGACTTGCTGGTGTGCTTCATAACCCAAGTGCGCTAGAACTTGAGGTCACTAACTGATACCCAGACATTCTCCTTCTGGATTTTCTGGTACAGCGCAGAATTCATGGTTCCATCAATTATGTCAAGTCATCCAGGTCTTGAAGCTGCAAAGCAGCCCCAGACCATCACACTACCATCACCATGTTTGACTGTTGATATGATGTTCTTTTTATGTGATAGCTTTGCGCCAGATGCAACGGGATGCACACCTTCCAAAAAGTTAAACTTTTGTCTCATCAGTCCACAGAATATTTGCCCAAACTTCTTGGGGATAATCAAGATGTTTATAGGCAAATGAGAGACAAGCCTTTGTGTTCTTTTTGGTCAGCAGTGGCTTTCGCCTTGGAATTCTCCCATGGATGACATTTTTGCCCGGTCTCTTTCTTATTGTGTAGTCATGAACACTGATCTTAACTGAGGTAAGTGAGGCCTGCAGTCCTTTAGATGTTCCTGGGTTCTTTTATGATCTCCTGGATGAATCGTCATTGTGCTCTTAGAGTGATTTTTGTAGGCTGACCACTCCTGAAAAGTTTCACTACAGTTCCATGTTTTCTCCATTTGTGGATAATGGCTCTCACTGTGGTTTGCTGGAGTCCCAAGGCCTTATAAATGGCTTTGCAACCCTTTCAAGACTGATACATGTCAATTACTTTGTTTCTCATCTGTTTTTTGATTTCTTTAGATGATGTGTTGCTTTTTGATATCTTTTACGTTAAAAGATTTACTTTGTCAGACAACTTCTATTTAAGTGATTTCTTGATTCAACAGGTCTGGCAGTAATCAGGCCTGGGTGTGGCAAGTGAAATTTAACTCAGCTTTTCAAAAAATGTGGTTAATCACAGTCCAGTCATGATTTAGCAATAATTCATTCATGATTTTCACATAGGGCCAGGCAGGTTTGGACAGCTTTTTTCCCGTAGCCTCCCTAGCGGTCGGATTATGTCCATATTTCTGTGCTCAAAGCGGTACATTTTTTTGCATGGAAATATGTATTTTTTTTTATTGTAGACCTGTAATTTTTAGGAATAACTCATTGAAATCTGTCCAAACAAGAGTCTAGTAAACATCCCGGGTATGTTAAAATTTGAAACACGAAATTATAAATTATTATTTAATAAATAATCATAAAAATAATAATATAACAATAATACATTTAATTAAATAATATAATCAAACCAAAAATACTGACATTTGAAATATAGCGCCACGTTCGCACATCACTGAGCAAAGTCGCATAATCGTTTTCAGTGTCTGATGACGAATTTCCCCCATGAATCATTATCACTCAATTCTGCAAGTGGTTCTGTTTTACTATCGCTGTTCTCTAGCTGTTCTAAAACCGCTTTTGACCTAAAGGGACGCTTTTTGGACGCCATGGACGTTTCTCAGTTTCCAGGGAGAAAGAACAGTAAAAATGCAGGCAGGGCACAGGACAAAGCACTCGGGACAAAATGTATGTGAAATGGTTTGATACAGTAATGTTATACTATGTGATTTTAGTGAATTCAGTGAATGTCACTTTTTCAACTTTCAAATTTCCTGTCAGTTCCGTCCCCCGTATGTCCCGACGTCGCAGGGGATGGAACACAGAAGACAGATGCCGGCATCGGCCGGAGGACATTACAGGGGACACTGCAGGAGGGACATCGCGGGAGCGCAGGACAAGGTAAGTGATCAAGGGATCCCGGAGCAGCGCCGCATGGTAAGCCCGAGTGTAGCTAGGGGTTACCGCTGGTGGTATTGAAACTTTACCCCGAGCTACACTCGGGAATACCGCCAGGGAGGTTAATAAACAAAATCACCATTTGAAAACTGCATTTTGTATTTGCTTGGGTTATATTTATGTAATATTCAAATTTGTTTGATGATCTGAATCATTTAAGTGTGACAAATATGCAAAAAAAATATCAGGAAGGGGGCAAATACTTTTTTACAGCACTGTATATGTATCTAACAAAATCATTAAAATGACTGTACACCCCTGAAAAGAATAACCTAAGCAATTTACTATACCAGATTTTATATCTCCTAATGGCTGAAGCTGCAAGACATCTTTACTGTAGTTCCTATGAGCTCCCATCTGTTTTGGTCATTATGTGGGTGGTTCATTCTCCCTGTTGGAGTGTTCATTCATTATTACATCTTGGAAGCATAGGAAAGAGAAGAAATGCGAGCGATTCCAGAACTTTGAAAAAATATAACAGACTATAACTGAAAGAATATAATGAATGAAATATATTTATGAACTATAGCAGTGTTAAAATCTTTATAAAAATAACAAGCCAAGCTACAAAGTCAGAGCATTTATATATTCAGGGCCTTCTCCGTGCAGCCACAAAAAAATCTGGCTAGACATATGCCATCTCAAAATGAAAGAAATGTGTATCTATAGTTACATAATCAATAAAATATGCATCAGTCAAAGCCAGCATAACCATAAGGAGGACTCATCAGTTATACTCCAAAGGAAGTCAAGCAGAAATAACTTAACAGCTTAGTCACAAATAATTTTCCTACAAACAAAATGTTATTATCACTTAAGACTGGGTTTGATTTATAAACTCTGGAGGAAAAACATGGAGAGGATTTAAACTGATATTAGAAAGGTTTATGATTCCACCCTCGCAACATAAAATATTAAAGTATACAGTATGTAAATCCTTACCCATTCAGTTTAAAATAGAAATTAAAAGCAAAACATTTACAGTATGTATACATTAAAAAACATTCTAAGTAACTCCCCCCTCCCCCCTTTTTTTTATAAGTGACTACATACCCTCTGTTCTCAGCTGCAAAAGGAGCTCAGGGAGGAGAAACAGCAGCACCCTGATCTTCCCAGTGAATGGTTGTGCAGAGGGGGTGTGTCAGCAGATGTCTGATCAGGAAAAGAGCAGGCTGAGTTCCCAGCACAGCTAGAGAACTGACCACGGTGTGCTCTCATGCCTGGTGTGGTCAGTTTTTAATAGGAACACAGAGGGACTGGCAGGAACACCAGGGATTTCACACAGATGAAGCAATACAAAGAGAACAGGATACTTTTCCATGCAAATACATGGTACAACAGGTATATATGAGGAATATGAAATGATGGATTGACAAATTCTTTAACCACTTCAAGTCCAGAAAAGCAGCTCCAAAAACGCTTCTAAGCCACCTTTTTCAAGTGCGTTTAGGTGCGTCAAGTGCTTGGGCGTTTATTCATTTGCTTGGCCAGAATATTAAATTATTCTGGCCATTAGAATGAGAAAAAAAATGCTCAAGCGCTATAAGTACTTAGTGTTAACATGCGTTAATGCATGTTTAGATACGTTTACCCACGTGTAGGCGCATCAGGCATTTTTTTTTCTGATAAAATGCTCTTATTTTGAATACACAAGTAATGGATTTTCTTTTCTGCCTCTAAACTCCTGTAAATACCCTATAGTGTGTATGGACACATAGGTTAACATGGAGGGGAGTTTAGAGGCAGAGAGGAAAAAAAGGTCAAATGCCTGTAAAAGCAGCATTTTTATCCTATGTGTGCATGAGGCCTTAAAGGTAATAGTTGACATTCTAAAGAGATACACCGACTGACAATTTCCTATGTCTTTTGGGGACCGTGACATTTCTGCACTTGGACATTAGGAAGGGTTCCTACTCTCCCTGTTTGATATATAAAAATTAAATATTATAAAGAATGCAATAGGTGGAATTGAAACATGCAAAGATAGGCATGAACAATTCCCTGGTGGACAGAAACAATATTGAGCAATATGGCAGTGATCATGCTGTTGTATGACCCAAGTCATAGAAGTTCCATCAGTAATAAAATGTAATTTTTGGGTGGACTAACCCTTTAACTTTTTTTACTGCCACCCACGTTTGCATTGGGGGGTTTACACACACTGCCAGCTGCTATAGCAGCCAGGAGTGTGTGTAAATATGACAATCCAGCTTTCAGATGTTAAATGGAAGTGATCAGGTGGCTGTACAGCTTCCTGATCGTTTACACACATCCCAAAATTTAGATTCCCCTCCATCTCCCCCATGTTTTGCTTTATATGAAAAAAAAAATAAAGTTTAATGAAAAAAAAAAGGCTACAAAAATAAAGTTACATAACACTTTTAAACCTCCCCCCTCCTAAATTATTTTTGCCTGGCCCCTTCACCCCCACACAAGCACATATAAACGTGGGTCAGGGGCGCTTATGCACAAAACAAAGTAAATTGTGCTACACATGTTACACATGGTGGAGTGAGAGCAATAATTCTAGGCCCATCATTCAGCTCTGAACTAATGACTTGCAAGGGCTTTTAAAGTATCACAGATACAATAGGGTACTGTATATTGTTGCCATTTTCACAAGTACACTGACGCAGAGTTTTCAGTGCGTATTCCGCACCGCATCAGAATCACACCCCGTTCATGTGAACCGCTGCGGGTGTGTATGTTAACCCCTTGGTGCCGGCTCCTCCTGGCCCTTAAAGGGTTTCAGAAGCCGGGAGGCGGGGCGCGGTTTTAGGGTCATGTGACCGTTGTGATTCGCTGTCACGGCGGTCACATGATCGGGAAAGTTCCCGATCGAAAGAGGAGATCGGGACCTTTCCATGAGTACTGGACATGTGTGCTGTGAGCATGCAGAGTGTGCTCTGTGTGAGGTTCCGATCATGTGATCGCTGATTGGCCAATCAGCGATCACATGAATAGTAGTATGCAGGATGTCACTTCTGACATCATTGCTTACTACTATTGAAATCTATGAATGATCACAGAGGTCACATGGTACAAGGCTATTCACAACAGCTTTGTACCATGTGACAAGCTGTGACCAATCAAAGCTCTCACAGTATTTCTCAATGGCTGCAAGAATGCAGCCAGAGAGGAGAAATTATTGCTTTAACAGCCTTTATGGGTATAAAAACAATCAGTGTAGAAAAAAAAAATCTTCATCACCCCCCCCCCCCAAGTAGTAGTGTCGCTATGGTGACACTGTACTGCTAGGGTGACAGTATGTTAAAAAAAACCATAAATAATAATAAAAACTAGAAAAGCTACAATTTCTGGGGAAATTGCGTGAAGTGTTCTTGCCTCCACCAGTAGTCTACAACTGGAGTGGGCGGAGTAACTGGGTGGAGTGGCTTGAGTAACTGTTGTTTGGTTGGAGTGGAGTTTAGAAATCATGTCCTGATTTTTCAGCTCACACTCTAGCTTTTGTCAGCTCCCACTCTAGTTTTGAACATTCCGCCATTCATTCCTATGGGACCAATTTCACAAAAACACTGATATTTCGTGAACCATTCGGCGAAACGTTCCACAAAGTAATAGCACATCAATTGGGAACAATCCTCACGTTTCCGTATATTACTGTCTATGTAGTGTAAAAACTGTGGGAGGAGATAGGGTGGTAAATTTGGCTATAATAATAAGAATATATATGTGAGATAACAGTAAGTGGTTTTTCCATGCAAGAACACTTAATAAAAATAAAATAAAAATGTAAACTTTTTTTTGAAAAATTATAATTTTTGGTTATAAACTAATTTGGGTTACTTTTTTTTTATTACTAAAAAGATAGATGAACACATTTTATAAGAAAAACACTTTTTTTTCAAAATGTTTGGACATTTTAATTTACATAGCAAAAAAAATAAAAATCCCAGTGGTGAACAGGGGTGAACTGACAACTCATGGGGCCCCCGGGCAATAGGGGATCATGGGGCCCCTGTGTCCTTGCCCACACTCAAACCACACCCAAAAAAGCCTATCAAAGGTACCAGGGGCATCTCATGGGGCCCCCTACTGACCCCGGGCCCTGGGGCAGTTCCCGAGTGCTCGAATGGTCAGTCCGCCCTGGTGGTGAATAAATACCCCCAAAATAAAGTTATTCTGTCTCAAAAAAAAAGTACTGGACATGTGTACTGTGAGCGTGCAGGATGCGCTCTATGTGAGGTTCCGATCATGTGATGACTGACTGGCCAATCAGTGATCACATGAAAAGTAGTATGCAAGATGTCACTTCTAACATCATTGCTTACTACTAGTGAAATCTGAGAATGATCACAGAGATCACATGGTACAAGGCTATTTATATTCATAAAAAATTCATATGGGTACAGTGTTGCATGACCGCGCAATTGTCATTCAAAGTGTGATAGCGCTGAAAGCTGAAAATTGGCCTGGACAGGAAGGGGGTGAAAGTGTCCGGGCTTGAAGTGGTTAAGATTTGTTTTACCCTTAGGTGTGAAGGGGTTAACATAAGGTATGATAACTCGCATGCATTTGTGCATCACACTAGAGTTGATTGGACTCAACTACCACCCGCCGAATGTAACAGATTCAAGTGAATGGGGCTGTGCTTCAACTTCCCTGCAACTGTATGCAACGTTTTTCTTTCTCATGGCCTTCCAAATGTCTCTGAAAAGCGATCTGAGTGTGGCAGTCGTTGCTGTTATTGTCAAGGAGCAAAATATGAGTCAAACTGATAAACATTCACTTTAAATTCTTAATTTGGCACTTATATTATATTGGTGGCAAGCTTGCAAAATATTTGGTTTTTATACACAAACATAGATTGTAGACTTTAAATGAGAAATAAAGCATTATGAGCGACCTGAAACAACGGCGCTCACGGCTGTCCTGGTATCATTCCCGTTAGGGAGAGCAGGCTCTTTCATGTGGGTAAAAGCTGATTTGTGAACATTGTTATCCATGGCCTCGTCTGATTACTTGGTTATTAAATGCTGCGCTTAAGACCCCCTTTCTGTACAGCCGGTAGCAGATTTAGAAAAAAACTCATTAAAAGCATCAACATTTCTGCTTAATAATGTTTACATTAAATACAGCCCTAGATAGCTCGCAGTAATGTCTGAAAAGAAGCAGAAAATCCCATGTCTACGGTTCAGGAGAGGAATCTAGTCATGGAGCAGCTGTATCATTGGTTTTCATACCTACTTATATCTTTGTAATATGTCTTTAGTAACATTCCCTCCCTCCACTTCAGTAGAAGGAGTCAGAATGAGACAGAACTGTGCTAACACTAATTCACATAGCTATAAAAATAGAAAGGAACATATGATTCCCCAAGTAACACGGGCAGGTTTAAATGCCAACCTCTTCATCTAAAACATACAGGTATGGAGCTTTTTTGAACTTTTACTTTGCTTGTCACACCTAGCTTTACATTGCACACATCATAAATCATTTACAACGTAGTATTATTATTACTATTATTATTATACAGGATTTATATAGCGCCAACAGTTTGCTCAGCGCTTTACAATATAACGGGAGACAATACAGCAACAATACAGTTCAATACAAGAGGGATAGGAGGGCCTGATCCTGGGAGCTTACAATCTAGGAAGATGAAGAGTAATGTAATGTAAAGTGCCGTAACTTCCCATATGGAAGAAAAATAGATTTGAAATATAAATTTCAAATATACTGTATGTCTTTCAAAATACAAAAATGCATTTACAAATATATGTCAAAATATATGTTAAAATGACTTTTTATACAGTTGCAAGAAAAAGTATGTGAACCCCTTGGGATTACGTGGAGTTTTGCATGAATTGGGCATAAAATGTGCTCTGAACGTCATCTAAGTCACAACAATAAAAGAACACTGTCTGCTGAACATAATACTACACAAACATTAGATGTTGCCATGGTTTAATTGCACATAACATGTAAACATTCACAGTGCAGGGAGGAAAAAGTATGTGAACCTTTGGACTTAATAACTGGTTGACCCTTCTTTGGCAGCAATAACCTCAACCAAACGTTTCCTGTAGTTGCAGATCAGACCTGCACAACGATCTGGAGTCATTTTGGACCACTCCTCTTCACAAAACTGTTTCAATGTAGCAATATTCTTGGGATGTCTGGTGTGAATCGCTCTCTTAAGGTCATGCCACAGCATTTCAATCGGGTTGAGGTCAGGACTCTGACTGGGCCACTCCAGAAGCCGTATTCTGTGCTGTTGCAGCCATTGTTTTGTTGAATTACTTGTATGCTTTGGGTCATTGTCCTGTTGCATCACCCATCCTCTGCGGAGCTTCAGTTGGTGGACAGATGGTCGTACGTTTTCCTGCAAAATGTCTTGATAAACTCTGGAATTCATTTTCCCATCAATGACAACAATCCGTCCAGGCCCTGAGGCAGCAAAGCAGCCCCAAACCATGATGCTCCCTCTGCCATGTTTTACAGTGGGGATGAGGTTTTGATGTTGGTGTGCTGTGCCTTTTTTTCTCCACACATAGTGTTGTGTGTTCTTCCCAAACAACTCAATCTTGGTTTCATCTGTCCACAGTATATTTTGCCAGTAGTGCTGTGGAACATCCAGGTGCTCTTTTGCAAACTTCAAACGTGCTGCAATATTCTTTTTGGACAGCAATGGCTTCCTCCGTGGTGTCCTCCCATGTACTCCATTCTTTTTTAATGTTTTTCTTATTGTAGATGTGTCATCAAAAATGTTAGCATGTGCCAGAGATTTCTGTAGGTCTTTAGCTGACACTCTGGGATTCTTCTTTACCTCATGCTGCATTCTGCCCTGTGCTCTTGCAGTCATTTTTACAGGACGACCACGCCTAGGGAGAGTAGCAACAGTGCTAAACTTTCTCCATTTGTAGACAGTCTGTCTTACCGTGGACACATGAACATCAAGGCTTTTGGAGATACTTTTGTAACCCTTTCCAGCTTCATGCAAGTCAACAATTCTTGATCGTAGGTCTTCTGAGAGCTCTTTTCTGTGAGGCATGGTTGACATCAGACAGTGCTTCTTGAAACCAGTAAACCCAAAACAGGTGTGTGTTTTTTAAGGACAGGACAGCTGTCAGCAACACATCCAATATCATCACACTGATTGGAGTCAAGGTTGGCTCACTCCTGGCTCCAATTAGCTCTGGGAGAAGTCATTAAGCTAGGGCCTCACATACTTTTTCCTCCCTGCACTGTGAATGTTTACATGTTATGTGCAATTAAACCATGGCAACATCTAATGTTTGTGCAGTATTATGTTCAGCAAACTGTGTTCTTCTATTGTTGTGACTTAGATGACGTTCAGAGCACATTTTATGCCCAATTCATGCAAAACTCCACGTAATCCCAAGGGGTTCACATACTTTTTCTTGCAACTGTATGTTAAAAAAATCTGAAGAATATATTTAAAAAAATATATGTTTAAAAATATTCTTCCCAAATATATTGCCATATATTTGAAAAGCTACAATTTTGATCATATTCAAGAGATTTCAAAATATACTTTTATATATATATATATATATATATATATATATATATATTGCATGTTGCAATTTATTTTTATTACAAAAAATATGAAAAATATTTTTAAACATACATTTCAAATATACTGTATGTCTTTAAAAATACAAATCTACCTTTTTGGAATGCATTTACAAATATGTGTAAAAATATATGTTCAAATTACTTTTTTATATGTTTAAAAAATTTGAAGAATATATTTAAAGAATATATATTTTTAAAAATACTCTTCTCAAATATATTGCCATATATTTGAAATGCTACAATTTTGGCCATATTTAATATAATAATAATAATAAAAAAAAATGGTTAGCACTTCCGCCTGGCAGTACTAGGGTTGCTGGTTCGAATCCCAACCCCGGCACCACCTGCCTGGAGTTCGCATGTTCTCCCTGTGACTGCGTGGGTTTCCTCTGGGTACTCCGGTTTCCTCCCAGACTCCAAAGACATGCTGGTAGGTTAATTGGCTCCTGTCTAAATTGCCCCTAGTATGTATATGTTTGAATGTGAGTTAGGGACTTTAGATTGTACGCCCCTTGTGGGGTAGGGACTGATGTGAATGCACAATATATATGTAAAGCGCTGTGTAAATTGACGGCGCTATATAAGTACCTGAAATAAATATATATATATATATAGCATGTTGAAATGCATTTTTATTACAAAAATATTTTTAAAAATACATTTCAAATATACTGTATGTCTTTAAAAATACAAATATAAATTTTTGGAATGCATGTACAAATATATGTTAAAATGACTTTTTTATATGTAAAAAAAATCTGAAGAATATATTTAAAAAAAATATATAAAAAAGTCATTTTAACATATAATTGTAAATGCATTCCAAAAATGTAGATTTGTATTTTTAAAGACATACAGTATATTTGAAATGTATTTTTAAAAATATTTTTCATATATTTTGTAATAAAAATGCATTTCAACATGCAGTATATGTGTATATATACACCCTGGACAGCAAGGATTACCAACAGAGAGGTTTTAGATCGAGTTAAACCAGGAATAACTTCAGAAGGAAAGATAGTCAAATTACAGTTGACTTATTTTAGGCATGTGATGCAATAGAGAGGGCAACATTACTTGGTATGGTCAGTGGGGGGAGAAAAAGAGGAAGGCAGAAAACACGCTGCTTGGATGCTATAAAGTTGAACACTGACCTAAGCATGTATCAGCTAATAAGAAAGGTGCAAGACCGGAAAGTGTGGCGAGTGACGGCCCATGCAATCGCCACGAGTCGGACACGACTGAATGTATATATATATATATATATATAGTTATTGAAATATATTTTGAATAATATTGAATACGGCCAAAATTGTAGCATTTCAAATATATGGCAATATATTTGGTAAGAATATTTTTAAAATATATTTCAAATATGTTTTTCTTCCCTATGGGTTACAGCAGCCAATCAGTTTAACATTTGCTACTTTGACTCCAGTAAGCAGAGATCTAATTGGACGCTGTTCATTTTCATTCTAGGTTGCATGAGCAAGTTAAAACCCCTACTGCAACATTTAGACTGGCTCATGCATGATTGCGTTTTAGTCGCAATACTCTGGTTTTTTTTTAGCAGGAATGCGGGGGCACGTAGTTCCAACACCTCCAGCATCAAATGTATGTAATAGCAAGAGGTGATGTAGTGTGCTGGAGGTCTAATGATGCTGGCTGCTAGGGGATCTATTGTTGCGGGGGGAGAAGTGTCAATTGTGGCTGGGAGGGATCTACTGCTGAGGGAGGGGTCTCTGGGTGCTGGCCGTTAGGAGATCTATTATTGCTGACACGGGTCTTTTGTTGTTGGGGGATCTATTGTTGCTGAGGGTGACTTACGGCTGGGATGGATCTACTGTTGAGGGAGGGGTCTCCAGATGCTGGTCTGCTGGGATATCTATTGTTGTTGTCGGGGGTCTATTTTGGGGGGATCTATTGTTGCATGGGAGGGGAGTCTATTGTTGGTAGGAGGTGAAACCAAAGAACAGTGCTCGGAGGTGGGTAGGGGGTGGAACCAAAGGACAGTACTCGGAAGTGGGTAGGGGTTGGAACCAAAGGACAGTGCTCGGAGGTGGGTAGGGGGTGGAACCAAAGGACAGTGCTCGGAGGTGGGTAGAGGGTGGAACCAAAGGACACTGCTCGGAGGTGGGTAGAGGGTGGAGACAATGAGTGACTTGGAAAGGGGAGTACTTGCTTCTATTCTCCTAAAACAAACCTCCTGACAATACTAATTATGTCTAATATCAATTAAAGGTCAGAAATTCTTCTATAAACCCCCTGCTAAATTTGTACCTTGATTTTGCACATTATTGTCAGTGAAGGGAAAGGAGACGGTCAGGTAAATAAATGAACCTTTTCTGGAATGCATTCAGGCTATTTTTGTGTGTTTTTTCACGTTTCAGCAGTAGGGTGCCATACAAGAGCCTCTCTAGGGCATAATTGTCCATTTTTAGCCCCGTAGACATATGTTATAGGAGCACCTGTAAAATGTGAAAAAAACACAGTTTTGTGCTCTTTTTTAGGTACTCTAATTGAGGTCGATGGGGTGAAAAAATTCCAAAATCTGCCCGAAAAGAAGCTCATGTACTCTTTTGAGCAACAGGCACCTGAACACCCAGGTGTGAACAGGCAGCATTTAAAACAATAAGATTTTTAATGCTGAGCATTTTGTGGTTTCGAGCTTTAAAACGCTCAAGTGTAGTTGACGCTCTAGGGAGACCTATTTTATTTAGGTCGCATTTACACAAAAAGAGTCTGATGGAAACATAGGGTAAGAGACTTGCATCATTTGTAGTATACCATTGGTGGAGGTTTTCGTAAAACAGAGCTAAAAATAAGTAAGGTGTTGCCTATAACAGTAAATTAGGTGCTATACTTAATTCTATTCAGCTGTTTGATTCTACAGTTTGGCTTCTGTTCAAGAAATCAGAAAAAAGAGCTGAACTATTATATAATATACACCGATCAACCATAACATGTTGATGACTCACCTAATATTGAGTAGGTCCTTCTTTTTCTACCAAAACAGCCCTAACCCCTTGCAGCATGGATGCCACTAGACTTAGAAAGGTATGCAGTGGTATCTGGCACCAAGCCAACAACAGAAGTCCTTTAAGTCCTATAAGTTGCATGGTGGGGCCTCCATGGACCAGACTTGTTTTCCATCACATTCCACAGATGCTCGATAGTTTGAGATCTGGAGAAATTGGAAATCAAGTCAAAACGTCAAACCCGTTATTATGATCCTCAAACCATTCCTGAACCATTTTTGAAATGTGGCAGGGCACATTATCCTACTGAAAGAGGCCACCACTGTTGGGGAATACGGTTTCCATGAAGGGGTGTACTTTGTCATCAACAATGTTCAATTATGTGGTGCATGTCAAAGTAACATCCACATGAATGAATGACAGGATCAAGGTTCTCTAGCAGAACATCGCCCACAGCATTACACTTCCTCCACCGCCTTGCCTTCTTCCCATACTTTATTCCGTATTCTAGTACCATCTCTTCTCCACGTAGGTAACGTACACACCCAGTTGTGTATTTTGTTTTTGTGCTGCCCTAGGCAACACTAAACACCCCCCCCCTCCCCAGGGGTGTATTTACCACAAGGCAAACAAGGCATTTGCCTAGGGTGGCATTTTTCAGGGGGGGCAGCACTGCTCCTTGGAAGAAGGGACAGACGCGGCATTGGGACCTGGTGGGTTTCGAGAGATGCTGTGGGTTTCATGGCAGTGTCTGCACAGCCCAACTCTCATTCCTGGGGATGTCCAGAGCTGTGAAGGTGAGTGTCTCTCTCTCGCCCTGTGGGATGTTGGCTGGTGTATGGGGGGCAGTGGTAGTGGCAGGCTCAGGTAGAGGGCAGGGGTGTTCTTGGTCAATGTCAGGCTCTTTCTGCGGGGGAAGGGGGGACGCCAATTTTTGTGTTGCCTGGGGCAGCACAAAACCTAAATACACCACTGTCCCCCCACACACACACATAATCTAAAAATGGAGAGAGAGAGGAGTGAGAGACGTTCCTCCAGAAGGAAAGCAGCCGGCCATCCCCTTAGACATGGTCAGGAAAGCCCAGTGTAGTCCTTGTGTGGGAATGAGAGTTAGCCTCTACCTGGCAGTGCCTCATCTGGTCCCCATCCTCTGTTACCTGCCATGTGTATCCCTTCTTCCCGAGGGGGTTGGTGTTGCCCACCCCCCTGAAAAATGCCTCCCAAGGCAAATGCCTTGTGGGCTTCATGGTAAATACACCCCTGCACTCACCCAGCCATGCACATGATGTAAAATAAAATATGATTCATCAGTTCAGGCCACCTTCTTCCATTGCCTAATGGTCCAGTTTTGAGCTCAAGTGCCCATTGTAGGCACTTTTGGCTGTAGGCATGGGTCAGCATGGGCACCATGAGCTGTCTGCGACTACGCAGCCCCATACACAACAAACTATAATGCCCTTTATCTGCTTTCAACACATCAACTTCAGAGACAGAATGTTTACTTGCCTAGTATATCGGACTGACTTTCAGATGCCATTGTAACAAAGATCTACAATGTTATTCACTTTATCTGTCAGTGATAATAATGTTACAGCTGATCGGTGTATAGTGCAGGTTATGTGGCTACTAAATCATCGGTTGTGCTGTAAACGATGGTCAGCAAAGCCAAAGGTTGTCCTGCCATTTAAATAGGGTGTTTGTGTGGCTTTCCTTGGTGGAACATAATAATTTAAAACATTATAATACACATAAGTGCGTCAGCACTAAGAACTGCTATTTACTTACAGCCATAATTCAAATTCTCACTTTTAATTTCCAAGCTAAATTACCAGGACTGGTTTAAAAATGATTGGTGACTGTACAGAGTTAACAATAGTACTGACATGTCTATACATTGAGTCCCATGTGATACCTAAAGAACAAATCTTGATATCTGCAGAACTCTTCAACTTTATAATAGGGATGTTTTACAAGATCACATGAAGGTGGATTCAAAGACTAGGGTAGCTATTTACTAATTCACGTCTGCTTGAAATTCCTGGAAACTTGGCCAATTACTAACAGTCCTCAGGACAGGAGTCTGAACTAGCGCTCTAATCAAGCAATGTCTCCTAACAATGTTCTACAATATAGACTATCTCATAATGAATGACACTGCTTCTAAGGCAACAATGTAATGAGTGAGTCAATGTAGTAATGAATGGGACTGCCTTGTAATAGGTAAGTAATGTATGGGAATGTTTTCTTTCTGACTGAAATGGGCATCTAATAGCTCAGTCTATACAATAATGACTGGGACCATGTTCTAATGACTTATAAATGCATACATTGTGGATTAGATGATGACTACAAAGACTCTTTAGTTCAGATTTCTTTGTTCTGTGGAAATTTATGATCATCTTTAGTGTGCCTTATAAATCTCACTAATGTTCACCTTGCGCACTGTTTGTGTTCTGAATGGAGGAGAGGTTTGAACTTGATGAGCAATATCCTGAAAGGTAGAGGTGACAGAAGGATGATGCACTCTAGCCTTGAGTTAAAAGGGGTTAGTATTGATAAATTGGATACAGTGATTAATTCAGAGACAACAGTTAATGAAATGCTTTTCATAAGCAGAATACATGTATAACAGAACTCAACCTCCTGTGCTCAGGTGTGGGGCTCAAGTTTTAGATCAGGGGTCTCCAAACTTTCTAAACAAAGGGCCAGTTTACTGCCCTTCCGAATTTAGGGGTGGCCAGACTATGGCCAGTAGAAGTAGAAAAGGTTCTGACGTCAATGGGGAAAAAAACCTGACACCATCTTTGGTGTGGGGCTCAAGTTGTAGATCAGGGGTCAAAACAAAGGGTCAGTTTACTGTCCTTCTGAATTTAGGGGTGGCCAGACTATGGCCAGTAGGAGAAGAAAAGGTTATGACGTCAATGGGAAAAAACACTGACACCATCTTTGGTGTGGGGCTCAAGTTTTAGATCAGGGGTTCTCCAAACTTTCTAAACAAAGGGCCAGTTTACTGTCCTTCTGAATTCTGGGGGGGCCGGCATGTGGACAGTAGAAGTAGAAATGGTCCTGAATGGGAAAAAAACATTGACACCATCTTTGGTGTCATTGGAAGCAATTGTGCCCTATCATTGCTGTCATTGGAAGTAATTGTGCCCTATCATTGGTGTCAATGGGAGGAATTGTGCCCCACTGTTGGTGTCATTGGAAGCAATTGTGCCCCATTATTTGTGTGATTAGGAGAAATTGTGTCTCATTTTTAGTGTCATTGGGAGAAATTGTGCATCTTTATTGGTATCATTGGGCCCTATTGTTGGTGTCTATGGGAGAAATTGTGTCCTATTGTTGTGTCATTGGGAGGAATTGTTCCCCTTCATTGGTGTCATTGGAGGGAATTATGCCCCATTGTTGGTATCAGTGGATGAAACAGTGCCCCAAGGGCCAGCTAAAAGCAAGCAAAGGGGTGCATCTGCCCCCAGGCCGCAGTTTGGAGACCACTGTTTTAGATGAACTCTCCTTATTCCAAATCCACTCCTAAGTGTTCACCATGCCTTGTTGTCCTCCTCAGACTAGGGTAGTCCGAACACACTATGTATAGAAGAATAGAGAGAGGGTTCATAAGCCTAGTGCATTATCTTACAAACACAATTTGTTAAAAAGGGAAAGAAATAGGTAATTGTACTTACAAAACAATAAAAAGGACATGCTCATCACAAATATCCAAATAAAGAACCACCAGAACGGCTATGTATGTTTCTTATATCCTGGAAAGATGCCACATGGGTCTGCAAATGCTGACGTGTTTCGAGGAGGGTCCCCTCTTCATCAGAGCTCTTCATCAAAGCTCTTCATCAGTACTACCCTTGAAACATCATCTGCAGACCCGTGTGGCATCTTCCCAGGATACAAGAAGAAGTTCTAGAAGTTTTTATTTGGATATTTGTGATGAGTGTCTCCTTCTCATTGGTGTGTGAATATATTTCTATATATTTCTATTTCTCCCTTTTTTTAATAAACGGCATTTAAATATAATGAGTTAAGATGTTGCCCCTTCTTTCTGTTCTTCTATATATGCACTACTACATCTACTGTATAAACATCAAAAAAGCCATGAACATCATCTGTCTCAACAGCCCTCTCCCTGGATAACATTAAAGTGCCTCTCAAGTAACCACAATTTTTTTCGGCTGGCCAATTCTCAATACCTTGCACTAAAAATAAGTACAATACATAAAGTTGAAAAAATAATTTATTTTAGATTATGTTTACATTCTTACATAGAAACGACTCATGATTTGTAAAATAAGGCGCTGCTTCACCCAATAACAATCAACCACCAAGACCAGTGATAGTTTGGCCTTTCTTCTCTTCTGGTATCTACTTTCTCCTATTTTTGTAGGCTTTTTGCTTGGTGTTTGGTGTTTCAATTTCAATGCAATTCTCCAGAAAAGGAAGAGCCATACATATATACACCTACCAGAGATAACACTACCTGAAAAAAGGCAACTGGTAAACAACTAGAAATACTAGAAGGAGAGACACGAGAGGCTGCAATCAGAGAGACAAAGACGTCATTAGACATAGTAAAACTGAGAATTGGGGAGACGCTGACTAAACAGATATACATGCAGGCAGGGTAACGAAAGAAAGGTGGTGAGAGAGATGGAGAGATAGACTCCATGAGACGGAGAACAGACAGTGGCTCAGGAGTGAGCAATAGAGGGAATCTGTGATATGAAAAGATTATTTCTGATTGAAATACGGAGTGTGTGAGAGAGAGAGAGATGAGAGATGTGTCAGGGAAGGTGACAGAGCGTGCGTGTAATAAGGGGAAAGGGATGTGTGTGATGTAGAACGCAGAACGGGGGAGAGAGCGTGAGGAGATGGGGAGAAGAAATATGTATGGGGGTGGATGAAAGAGATGGAGAGGTAAACAAAGAAGAGAGAACAATTGATCAGTCACAGGGAGTAAAATATTCCTGTAGCAAAAGGAACAAGATGGACAGAAAAAAAAATCGCGAAATATGGTGGTATGCCAGGTGTATTATTCAGGCATTTAAAATACACAAGAAATGTATATCTGTTATATATTAACCACTTCAAGGCAGCCACAGGCCTTTTAGCCAGCAGAGGGCTGATACTCGGCACACCGGCAGAATAGGAGTCCAGGCTTATCTGCATGCTGAAACTGTACAGCACATTCAGAAGCTGCTTCCTCATTCCATCTACTGCACAAAATGTATGCGCGTATGCAAGGCTAGGGAGGAGTCCTCCAAGCTGATCTATACGTGTTTCAGAAGAACACTGTATTAATGCACAACCATTAGGCCTTTATTTGTTATGCACAACAACCCATGTGCTGTAACCAAGAAGCCATGAAACTAAGCACAGATCATCTTTTGGTAGTGTACCGATAGTTAACTTCTACAAGCTGGTGGTTGATGGGTTGCTATATGTCTTGCACAACATGGGCTCCAGTGATTCAGTTTTCCCCATAGTAGTTTGTGTCTCTTTATGGGGTCATTATAAAGCCTAGTACACACTATGAGAAAATTGGATGACCAATCATCTGGTTTTCCGCAAAAGTGCATATCATGATTTAGTCACAATGGTTTTGACTTGTAAGAAAATTCTTGGCCGACAAAGGCAAACGTTGCTACATACTAGCTGTAACGTAGATGTGGGATTCAAGTGGTTGGACTGAGATGTGATCAGTAGCAATATGTAATTGTAAATTTAGTTTCATTCCTTGTTATTAAAGAAACATTCAGTCATAGGTATTCAAAGACATGTATTCACCCATTAGCATCTGAAAAGACAGAACAGCTTCTAGGCTGGAAGTGACACCTGGGTGCCAATAAGATTTTTCTACATATATTTAATCAGACTTTGCCATCTTCCTGAAGTTTAAAAGCGGAACACAGACGTTTCGGCTGCGGGAGACCGGGGGGTGGGGAGGCACCGATCTGTCTGGGAGCTTTAAAGTATATACACAGATCAAAGGAATAGATTTCATCTCTCATAAAAGCTAAAATATTAGTTGCAGAGAGATGAAAAGACTTCCTTCTGATTGGACACTCTGTAGGCTACATCTGCATGTAAAAACTGTAATTGTGGCCTATGTAGAATGCCAGAAAAATGCAGGAAATGGTAATGTGGCGCCGGATTGCGACAGCTGAACAGTGATTGGTACTGTCGTGATCGGACTGATGTGCTGGTGTTGGAAATTCAATCCCTGACTTTGTGATTCAAACCGTTTCTGGTCCAATCGACTTTGGGCATTTCAGCACCCAGAACGTCCTGTGGGCTGGTACAGGAATACCCCCCGGGGTTGATTGGCCAAGGATTAATGTCCAGCCTATGTCCATATTCCCCTAAATTGAGGACTTGAGGTATGGACGGTGTGATTCGTATGGAGCCCGTCCTATTGACTGATGGACCGTGGACTTTCTCTGACTTGCTCCAGTCGCAGGATAAATCTTGGTAAAAGTTTTATTTCTGTTTTTTATTCCCTTTTATTTTATAGTGAATAGCCAATTGTGTGTCTTTTTGTATTTCTTGTATTTTCTGTAAATTTTTATACTTTGTACATATTTTATGCACTGCCCACTTTCGGGATATTAAATCTTAAAATTAATAAGTGATTTCTGGGTATTTAAGCTCGGGCTCATATCTCCGGAGAGATTAGATTGTATTTTAGTTTCTTTATATGCTCGATCAAGTTAATTGCCAATCTGTATGCAAATGCACTCCGTGTTGGCAGATTGCACGCAGATTGTAAAGGTAACAGGTCTGCCAGAGGGAGATCTGTGTGTGTGGTCTCCCAGCAGACCATTCTGGGGATAAACTGTTGGGTGGTGGCAAGCTACCATTTGTGGTGTGTCTGGTGTGGGGGTGTGGACAGTGGAAGAGTGATTAACACCGGGGTTCTAGCTTGTAGGATAGCTGGAGGAATCCTAGAAGGGTGTGTGATTGCTAGGCTGCTCCTCAACCCTAATTAGTGCACCAGATTGTATGTAATATTTGTGTCTACCTGTGTGTGTGGTCAGCCAGCTGGATTGGAGTCTCCCTCTAGTGGTGGCCAGAGGTATTGCGGACTGTGAAAGTGTATCACGGCAGGTTTTATATATTCAAAGTTAAGTCCCCCTTATTCCCTCTTACCCCAAGTCACGGCCGCACGTGCGCGCCTCGGTTAGCTAGTCGCTGTGGGCGTGTGTGTGTGGGTTGGATCTGTGACACTAGCATAGTAGAAGAGGAACTATAGAGTCATTCTTTACTTCTGCTCATGCATATTTGTTTTCTATTCGATTATTTGCATATGATTACTGTACACATTAAATGAAAGTTGGACGTTGTGTTCACGTACGCTAAAAATTTTCTAGCCTGTACACTTGGTTTTTGTTTGAAAAGTTGTAATCGGCCGTTGAAAGCACTATACTAATGATCAGATAATCATCCAATCGTTTCTCGTATGGAAATTTCCAATTTTCTTATCATGTGTATGAGACATTAGTGTGGCACAAACTCACAGCTGAATCCCCCATTTGTTCAATTATTTTACAATATGGAAATATGATAGAGTTACACAATTAACTGGCTTTATAAAGCATACACTTGTGGATAGACATTACCATTAGAATCTCAGCATAGCGTAATTAACACCATAGCAGCCACATAGCTTCTGTAGCATCCTGGGGGACAGGAGTGGGGGTGTCTATGCAGGGCAAGCTTGACCATATAAAATGTTACGTCTCCTCCCAATTTCAAAGGTTGCCTTTAATCACTACCCAGGCTTTAAAAGGTCAGACTACTTTTCCATGAATTCATCTATATACTAATGCCAGTAAAGCCCTGGCCAATCAGAGGACAGGTGTCAGAGGAGTCTTCCTCCTTCCAGCAGTAGTATCACCAGTAAATAGCTGTAAGATGCTCTGCTTCTGCCAGCCTTCCATCAAAACCAGTGACTAAATGACCACCAATATAAAATGAAGCGTTAGCTGGGCTTTGAATGGAAGATCTCCGCATTGTTTACCAATGCTAAAGAGGGCTCTAAGTGGAAATTAAATTAATTAGAAGGCTTTTCTACTGAGGGGGTTTAGGTGTCTAAAGGTAGCATTTCTACTGACCTCCAATAAATAAGAGGCATATCTAATGACACTATGTACGAACCATTGCCTTTCCACTGACTAACAATGTAATGATGGTTATCAGTGCTGAAGGTTGCTATTATTAGGAGGTCAGTATAGGCTGCTGGTAACCTATTGAAACCAACATATATTCCAGTCTTGTAATCAAGGCCAAAAAAGTAAAATACCATTCTTGTATAGTCTGCCTTTAAAATATTCTCCAAAATAGTTGAAGCAATTTTCCTTGGTCACAGAGGAATGCTGTTAATGATCTATTGAAATAAAGTTGTCTCAAATCTAAACAAATGCAGAGGTTACTTAGAATGAACACTTCAGTCAGTAGAGTCAGGGATTCAGGCAACTTGAAGACAAGTTGACCCACCATCTTGCTTTTTTTTATTATTATCCTCATTGACCAACATGAAGACAAGTGAGCAGTTAGACTCAGCGTTTATGGATATAGTTGAGGTTTACTAGAAAATTCATCTGCTTATAGATCATCATTCTACCATTTTCTCATCATATGCTCAGTCTGAATGGCCCAAGCTGGTGATATATTTACACTACGTTAACTTCCACAGGTTCCAGAGAACAATTGTCAATCTCAAGGCTTCTCTATCATCGGCACTGCAGGGATGGACAAGTGGTTCTTCCATGGATTTCTGTTCCGTTGTTGGCCTGTTTCAGCAATACTAAGTATAGAAAAGGGCTGAGATTTCAAACACTTCTCTGCCCTTCACTGGAAGTTGAAAAACTTTAGTTGAGATCCTCTTTAAATAAACCAGTGTTAGTTTCTGCTCTTTATTGGTACGCACTGCCAGTTATAATGCACACTTACACTGATATGCTATACTGTAATGTGAGAGGTGTGTTAAATTTTTCTCTTAGATTTTTTTCTGCTGTGTGATTACATTCTTGGTCTATGTAAATAAGATGCATGCCACATTTCATATCCTGCTAGCTCATTAACAGCTTCATGGTGCACATATTGCTGGTCTGGTGTCAAATGCAGCAGTTTCTCCTATTCCAGAACTAGTGCTATGAATCTACATCGCACTGTAATGTACGCAGTAATGCGTGTACTAATCATAGCAGGAGGGCTATGTTTTATTCATACTTATATTTTACTTACCACAATAAATGATCCTGGCTTTATAACTTTCTGTAATAACAGACCATAGCTCTTTGGTTCTGTTTGTACCCTCCAACATTTCCTAACTGATTAATCTGTCTACGCACTAAGCCTTGGTGCATAGAAGCCATGATCAACACCTTGCATTTACAATGGCTAACAATCAGGGTCCAATATCTACATAGCCAATATAAGCTGTAGCTTTGGGTGGCAAGGTTGCCAGAGGTGGCACCTAGCCACCAGCATATCATGTTGCCAACTGTCATGAACAAATTCCAGACTACAACCCTGCCTGCCATCAAGCTGGGTGCTATGGTTGCTCTCTTGACAGTTTCTTCATGCTTATTGGCACAATATTGTACTGTATACTTACAGTTCAAGCACTCCGGATTTGCACACCTACTGTATAACTAAATTGCTAATTACATTGACTGTCCTTCTCTGTCACTCGGTTCTTGTTCTTGGTGTACTGATGCAGAATGGGCAAACTGTTTCTTTCAGCCTTTTGGCGCTATGTCATTTGACCTTGTTTGTTTTATAATATGGTTAGCCAATTATCTGGGGTAAGAAGTACAATTGACAGTTGTCCTAAATAAGCAAGAATATATATACAGTTTTGCTAATGGTTGTAGAGTGGGCTATACTCATTGCACCTATATGCATGCATGCTCTTTGCTGTGATCCAACAATGGAGTGTATATCTTTGTTGTATTTATGTTAGATGACATGCTTGGTAGGGTAATTGTATGTACTGTATGTGCCTAATACAAACTGATTGCTAAAGCACTTTGGCTATGTGGTGTGTTTACTCTATACATTAAAAACTATTCTACTAAAAATTGATACACTGTGGAGAGGTTTAAGCACCCTAAATAATAATATATTGCTGGTTGCTGAATGGTGAAGTTAATAGTGGTGTGAAGACCTTTATTGCTAGTTACATGCATGATATGAGTATCCCAGGAGCTTGCGGGAACTTGGAGGCTACATCATCCTCACCTAGGAAAGTAACCCAGAAATGGGGGTGGGGCATATGCATTAAAAAAAAGGTATTAAAAAGGAGTTTTTTTACAATTGTCTGAAAGGAGGTGCAGAAGGATTCATATTAGTGAACGTTTGTGCGGAAAGTGAAAGTCCACTTTAACCACTTCAGCTCCCACACTTGTATACCCCCATTTCCCATCTAGCTTCAGTTTTGTAGTAAGCAATTTATTAGAACAGAAGGGAGGGACCTGTGTTGTTTACTATACTACAGGAAATAGATTTTACTGGTAAGTAAAAAAATCTTATTTTCCTAGTCCTACATTACAGGACACAGGCTTCTTTAATCATTACAACTGGTACTTCCAAAAGCAGTCAAACCGAGGGGTGGGCAACAAGGCATTGGCAACATGCCTGTAGAAATAAACAGCTCACAAAGGCTTTACAGACTCAGAAAACAGTTTGTAGCACCTTACACCTGAACTGGCATCAGAGGAAGTCTGAACAAGCACCTAGTAGAACTGAAAAAACATGTGAACAGAATCCCTGGTGGCAGCCTTGCAAACAGATGCTTGATGCTGAAAAATCCATGAAGCACCAACAGATCTGGTAGAGTGTGCCTTAACAGAGAATGGAGAAACCCTATCCTTCACACTATATTCCCTAATGATAATTTGCCTGATCCATCTAACAATGGTGGAGTGATAGGCAAGGAGAGGTCCCACGGGGACACAGGAGAATGCACAGAGATGTGGTGAGGAGGTGAGGAGAATTTGGAGGAAGGGAAAATTATATATTAGGCCCAAAGTTCAATAAACCTGGCAACAGACCTATCCAATTTTATGGTAAATTTGAATGCCAAAAAATGAACATCCAGCATCCTCCATCTGTGGCAAAATGGCTTTAAACACCTCTAGATGGAGAGTCCATTCCCTTGAATCCAGATACTGACTATATGGTAAATTCCACCAAGCAATTTTATGGGTTGTTGATGCCAGTCAGGGTTAGCACATGAAATTCTGCCAGAGAGGATCAAGTCTACTTCTTTTTGAGCAGCACAAGTTCACCTCTTTAATAACAGAAGTAGGCCACAGCCATGACATTATCCTACTGGATTCTTGTCAGGTGTTCATGGGAAGGCAAGCTTTTTCCAAAGGCCAAATCTCCTGCACCAAGAAGGCATTCAGGACGGATCTACAGACTAACAGGCTGGCATTCTCCTTGAAAACCTTCCATGAATTTAGAGGAAAGAGCTTCCATTTGGAAATTGACCATGCTTGGGAGAGTAGGGCCAGGGGTAATATCCATGGAGGACTGTGTCTGTTTGTTCATGCTGCCAGGGGGTTGAATTTCAACAGTCTGAAGTTAAACTGGGAGTATAGTGCAGCCTCAAAGAAGGCAACTATAAGACTATAAGCACAGATACTCTAGTCTTTAGGATGGGTCCAGAGATTAATTTTTCAGCTTGAGGATTAAGGCAATGCTCTCCTGAGTTTGTTGGATGTTTGCTAATAGGGACAGGGAGGACTAGTCCTTTAACAGGAGATTGTCCAGGTACCCTACAACAATAATCTCCTGAGCATGAACATGCCAAAGGAAAGGACTACAAATTGGTAATGCTGATTGTTTACTGCAAAGCGCTGATAACGATGAAGTGGAAACATGTTCAGTTAAGCGTCCTAGATGTATATTTAGGTCAAAAAATCTTTCAAAGGAGAGAGGCAATGACCAGGCATTTTCCATGCAGAACTTTTGAAGCCATAAGAATAAGTAGAGAGTCTTCAGAATGGGCCAAACTCTTCCTTTCATAAAAGAAAGGTTTGAGTAGAGCATGCAAATGCATTCTTCTGTTGGAAAAGGAGCAAGTTAAGAGTCCCTAGAATGGGCCACACACTCTGGACCCAGGCAACTGAGAATTTATGGCACCAGAATGCAGACAGACATCTCCGGTACCAGAATGCTGACAAACACCCCATCACTGAGAAGAAGCCTTGGAATCAGACTTGCCTGGTTTGGAGGGCCATGTTTTCATATGAAATTCATTTCAATCTTAGACTTAGCATTGGAAAACTGAGAGGAATGAACCAAACTTTTCTTAATCTCAGAATTAAAAGTCCCACTGGTAGAGGCACAAGCCATCTTCCTCTGGGAGAAAGAGTGCTCATAGCCCCTTTATCTCCTAAAAAAAAGAAAAGGCTGTCTCTAGCACAGGAAGCGCCCACTTATGGAGGAAACTTTCCTCACTGAAATACTGTTGGGCAAAATGTTCTGGAGAAGTAAAAAATCTTTTTTGGTAAGGCCAACCCCCATACAGGACTTTACTGTACCAGAGTGTGGACCAGGAAGATCTTGGCTGGTTTAGAGAGATTAAGGGTTCCATACTGGATACCTTGGGCTGAACAGACTCAAGGTCATACTCAAAATGTGCAGGGTCAATAAAGGTAGCTATATTATACTTTAGCTTGGATGAAATCTCTGTTACAGGAGTGTCATCCTGGTTCTTTTCCTCAGAAGGAGAGGGATCATTCTAAACTGCTACCTCCTCCTCAAGCAATGTGTCTGGCTCTAAAGCAAAATCAAAGAAAAATTAGAGGGGATGTTGAAGGGGAATGTCTGACAGCCCTGTTGTCTATGGCCTCTATAAAACCATAAATTCTGTCTGTGAATTCTGACATTGTGGCAGATAATTTGTGTCTTGATAAAAAGGAGAAAGCAGGTATGGCAGATGGGCCAGCAGAATGAGCAGAGGATGGCAGACAGTCATAGAGGGGATAACTTTCAAAGGTGAGGGTACTAGGGCCATGAATGAATAAACTACCACTCCAATGAAGCAAGATGCTGAGCCTGGACTAGCAAGTCCATCTGGCTCTTTGTTCCTGCACCTAGCATCTGCCATCCCGCATCTTCCACTGGGTGAGGTCCACAGTCTTCCAAAGACCAAGAAGTCAGCTGATCTGAAAGTTGCAGGAGGAGCCGCAGTAGAATTTGTGCAGATTGATGGAAGAATCACCTTAAAATATCAGTATTCAGAGAGAGATATAGAGAAACATCCAAAGAAGAAGGTAAGTTTCTCTCAGTAGATCCATATGCATGTGACCCAGTCATAATAGATAAATAGTTTGTGTCCCATACTAGAAAAAGCTGCAAGAACATGCTAGGGCCTGCCTTAGGAGTGAAGAGGGTGGTTTGAAAGCAACTTTGGTTAATTCCTGGTCATACACCTTGTGTGAACAGACATAAGAGAGGAATGTTTTCCAAAACTACCCATAGACATGCACTGTTTGAAGACAAATGTAATTCAAAGCCAAACGTCACTGAAACAGTTTTTGTTCAAAAAATGTTTTGTAGACCAATATCACTAGAAATAAAATATCTACTTTTCAATGGATGAATAATCCTGCGTCACAACTTTTTATTCATTTTTTGTGGCAGAGAAAATCATTGTTTATGGAACATTCTTCCTACAGAGGAAGTTTAAGAACATGAGGCAATAATAGGTTTGAATAAAGGACTTGGGTTAATACTGTACTTTGGTTGAACACTGGGAAGTTAAAAGGAAGGCTGTTCAACATGCTATTACTGAATCAAGTTATTGTGAGGAAATACTAAGGATAAGACACAGTAACAAGCTACAAGGTCTTGGGTGTAAAACTTGCATGTTTGTCACATCACACCAGATTGCTGCAAATTGTTTGTTCAATCTTGCACAAAACGTGCAATTTTCACATCCATGCCCAAGCAACACGTTAGGTAATCTAGCCTTGCATGTGTGAATAGGATGCATTAGAATGGACATTTTAACTCTCTTCGTACCACTGTAACTAAGAGAAACACAGTCAATGTGTGATAGCAGACATTTATAACAAATTTTCTATTAAATTCATCATTATTTAAAGGAAACTATACTTTTACATGAAAAATGCATATGCTTAAATATTGTTTCTTGTTGATAAAATGTTGGCATATTCCTAAAGTGTTGCATATATCCTCCAGCTCTTTGCAAGGTGGCCATCAACGCTGCAAGAGATTGCTTTTAGTAACAAAGATGAGTGACCTTCAAACCGGGCAGGAACATCAGTTTCAGCATCTCACTAACCCCTTTCTGGACTATAGTCCTGAAGATGCCATGATTTGTTTATCTTCAGGCTGACTTCCATGTACAGTATCAGAGAGAGTGTGAACTTTGTATGTCATGCACTACTGAGAACTCTTGAGAGGTAGAAAGGGTGGAGAAGGCTAGGTCATCCTGCAGCTTTGGAGATCTTAAGGCAAACCATAGAGGAATCAGTTTTCTTACTTTAATCAATGGGTTGAATGAAAAAAAAAACTGACGTGATTTCCCCATCTACGCACTTGACGGGGATGGGAGAATATTCTCTGCTGAGCTAATGTATTTTGAAAGCGGGGAGTCTTCCCCACCATCAGAATACACAGATCAGGATTGCAGACTATAGATTAAATGTGTTGGGAAAATCCAATGGGGCGGTGTTACAGAGGTTGGTTAGTATATCAACTTCTGTACAACCTTTTTTCCCATACATGGATCAAAATTCATCCTGTCCCTGCTGAAACAACTGAGTTTCGATCCATGTATGGTTGGCTTAAAGTACACCTACCATGAGAGAATTATGTTGTCTGACTTTTCTGACCTCTGCTTTTATGAAGGTTAGTTCCCTGGCCATTTCACCACTACTTTTTGTTTATACAGTCTTTTTGGAATATCAGATGCAATAATTTAGAGATTGGATGAAAGGTTAAGTGCAGTGGAAGACTTTTGGCAATTAAATAATAAATGTTTATAGACATCTATACATCAGACCAAAAATGATGACTGAGGGGGTAAGAAGGACAGAAGTATGTGGTTTCAAAAGAGTCACAGTCCCTCAAAATGAGGGTCAGGTGGGAGCTGAGTCCTTAAATTATGTCTTTTTTTTTTTTAGTTTTACCTGGTAATTCTGTGAATAACATGCTTCCATTCCTCGGGTGGCTATGCTCGCTCACTGTACTGTATATATAGAGGATACCTTGGTTGTCCCCCAGGCTGCTCTCCTGGTTTGAACTTCAAACAGGTCTCTAGTTATCGTCTTTACACAAAAGGAGGGGAACCAAGACGATATCGCCTGCGCTCAGAGACCCAGATCAGGAATAGGTGGATTGACCGACCTCCATAATAAGTCGTCCACCAAAGGATCAAAGGTTGTGCAGCTCTTTAGCATAGCTGGGGAAGGCTGACCAGTACTGCAAATACGAACAAAAGAAAGCGTGCCAAACTTGCGCATGACTTCAGCAATAAAAACGATTTTATTAAAATAAGATGTATACTCACAAACGTAGCAATATAAAAAGCCTGTAATGTCCAAGAGTGGATCACAAGAGTTCAAGTAGCGTGCAAATCTCACTGGAAGGGAGACTCTCTGTATTAGGCTGACGCATTTCGAAGGGAGATCCCTTCTTCCTCAGAGCCAACATGATACAGATTGCCCTCTTCTATATATATATGACATTTGTGTAAACACTCCCATATGGGCTGGATATGTCAGAACAAGGAGGAGGGGTGTAGGTGTCAGGGTAAACATACTTGAATGAAACAAAGTGAAATTGCAATCAGGTACAGCATAAAGACTGCACCAATCCATACATGCAAAATTATAAGTAAAATTCTTATATGATAAGATTGACCATTACAGCGCATAAAAAGCATTAGAAAACTTTACACAACTTTAAAAAAACTTTTAAAACACTTTTAAACGCCTTCCATAAGAAAGGTTACAAGGACAAAACTATCAACACCAGCATAAACACAGCCTTGAGAACCCGAAGGGAAAACCTACTTCAGTACAAAGAGAAAAAAACAAACAACCGTGTACTTCTAGTAACCACATACAACCCAGCACTAGAAGGAATAAGAAAAATAATCAAAGATTTACAACCCATCATAACAGAGGATAGAACTCTGAAAGAAATATTCCAACAACCCCCAATACTGGCCTTCAGACAACCCCCCAACCTCAGAAATAAACTGATCAGTAGGAAACTTCCTTCTGATTATGATGTCACAAATAATGGAAGCACACCCTGCAATAGAAAACGCTGTAAACTGTGCAACCAAATCAATCCAACAAAAAGTGTCAGACACTCAAAAGGGATCTTCAATATTTCCAGATCATACAGCTGCACCTCCAGTAATGTTGTGTACCTTATCCAGTGCAGAAAATGCAGCAAAGGATCTTATGTTGGCGAAACAGGACAGAAGTTGCAAACAAGGATGAATTTGCACAGACATACCATCAAGGAACATAAAGAAGATGACCTCTTCACACCTGTAGGACACCATTTCGCGCAACCAGGCCACACAATGGGAGAACTCAATATTTTAGTTCTTAAAGGAAATTTCAAATCCATTCAGGAAAGAAAAACTTTTGAACTAAGAATGATAATTCTATTTGACACAAGCGATAACGGCCTTAATTTGGACATGGGATTCCTCACTCATTATCCAACAGTTGTATGACTATTAGCTGAAGCTTGACTCCCTCTGTGTGAGTGTAGTATTCCCCCCCTCCCCCCTCGCTTTTGCTGTATCTTATCTCTAGCCTCTTTTTTTTTTTTTTTTCATCCCTTCTAACATTCTGCTGAAACTTTGTGATTTGTATAGTACTGCTTGGACTTTGAAGAAGGGGACATACCCCGAAAGCTTGTCCTCAAAATTGTATGTTAGTGCAAATAAAAAAAGTATCACGGACAGTACTCAATTGTTTCTGTTCAAAACACTTTTAAAAAACACCTAAGAAGTACTCACAGAAGATCATTGAACCAGAGAGTGTTGCAGAATGACAGTTTTTGCATGCCCTTTATTGGTAGGGGTAGGTAAGGGCAGGGGCGGACTGACCATTTGGAAACTCGGGCACTGCCCGAGGGTCCAGGGTCAGTAGGGGGCCCCATGAGATGCCCCTGGTACCTTTTTCATAGGCTTTTCTGAGTTTGGGCTAGGACACAGGGGCCCCATGATCCTCTATTGCCCGGGGGCAATGTATGTCACATTTTGACCTATTCTAGTTCTGTGTCCCCATAGATGTTGCACTCTTCTACTAATTTCCTCTTTTTCTGACTTTCCTTTTTATCCTGGTATTACAAAACTATATGTGCTTCTAACTTCTGTATTAAATTGCTGTTTTATGTTATATTATATATTTTTAAAACTCAGGTTAAAAAAACACCCCATCCCACCCACATCCAAAAAAGAAAAATTCACCTGATTTCACTGTCATGTGATCCCCTGTGGTGGCTCTTCATGTAGCAGTGACTGGTAAATTGAAGCTCCTCTCCATGCTCTTTGCTTTTTAGCCAACTGGTCTTGTCTGTGCCCTTTATTGTGACATCACACTGGTAGGATTCAAGACTCAGTGAGGACTCTAGTGAGGACCTGATCAATGAGTCAATGAGCAGTGTCCATGTTACATGGAAGCAATGTGGGCACTGCAGTCCAGACCCTCCAAAACTAAACATAAGAAAAAAGTCCGGGTTTATGAGACATTTGTTTAGGCTTGGTATTTGGGACTTTTGAATACAGGGGATGTGTTTTTTTCTCTCTGTGGATGAGCTTTATGGCAAATACATACTTTTCCCATGATATATCTGTAAGCAAGCCTTTAGATGCATTATTGGTAATTGTTAGACTCGTTTAAAAAGACACAAGGCCAGTGCTAGGACTTGGTAAGTTTCACACACTTTCATTTTCTTCTACACTTTTCCAATCTCTGATGCCAAATGAAGCAATTGGAGGCTTCCGTATGAAAGTGTATCATCAGAGCTGCTAACATGCTGCTAAGATACTCATTAGATCTGCCCTTGTGAATTAAAATGGTTCTTTGCCTAAGAAGGTTCTGATGTACCTGTAACGTTACTGATTTCTGCACTTTCAAAGTTTTGAAATCCTTGGAGCCTAAGATTTTTCCAGATGTGGGCATTTTAGCGGTGATTGCATGGAAGCTAATGAGATCTAAAGGCCATAGCTACAATCTTTAGAGGTGTAACTCAACTTAACAATGCTGTACTTCAAGGGGACTGCTAGCCATGCTCTCCCGCTGTGCAGCATCCTTCCTCCCCCAATCAGCTGTTAGGAGGCTTTGCTGTCCAGTGATGGCGGGCACCACATTGGCAGATCTAGGGACATTTAGAATATGTTTAAAATGTGCATTTACAGCTGCTAAGACGCCAAAACTCCCACCTTGTAGCTGGTTCCAAAATAAATAGAAAACATCAAAAATCCAGTGCCTATAAGATTAACAAGATTGCAGTGTAGTCTGCCCAATGGAAATTGTTCTCTGATCCTCTTATCTCTGGAAACTTTAAAGTGTACTTCCACTTTTGCATTCAGATTTAAAGTGGAGCTCCACCCAAAAGGGTAAGTTTTGCTTTAAGCCTTTGTCCCCCGCTCCCCATTAAGGATTGGCACCTTTGGGGAGCGTTTACCTGAATTTGACAGGTACTTGCTTCCACTTTCGCTGCGATCGCCTAGACGATTGTTATCGGAAGTTGTCCTCCCCCCCTCCCTCCTCATGGTTTTCTCAGACATGTGACAGGTCCCAGAAAACTATAGGGCCATTCACAAAGTGCAGCGCTTCTCGCTCATGCACAGTGGGCACCTGGCTGTGAAGCCGCAAGCTGTCATAGCCGGGTACCCACACTGAAGATGCCGACACCAGGGAGAGAAGACGACCGGTGAAACCAGCAGTGACGAGGACACCGTTGGACCGAGAGACAGGTAAGTGTCAGTATTTTAAATGTCAGCAGCTACAGTTTTTGTAGCTTCTGACCTTTTTTTTTTTTCTGGTGGAACTCTGCTTTAAGAAAACTCTACTGTATGTTTGTTATGTGTTCCCAGTCACACAGCATGTAACAAAAAATGTTTTTTAAAAGTATTTCTTAACTTTTAAATGTTTCTCAGGAGAAGGCCTCATGGCCATCAGCAAGGATTTCTGAACAATCTTAGGGATTGGCCGAGTTTTGAGCCATCATAGGGCAGGCTGAAAAAAAACACCCCATCCCACCCACATCGGAAAAAGCAAAACTCACCTGGTTTCACTGTCATGTGATCCCCTGTGGTGGCTCTTCATGTAGCAGTGACTGGTAAATTGAAGCTCCTCTCCATGCTCTTTGCTATTTTGCCAACTGGTCTTGTGTCTGCCCCTTAATGTGACATCACACTGGAAGGATTCAGGACACAGTGAGGACTCTAGTGAGGACCTGGTGATGGTCTCTTCAAACAGTTAATGACCAGTGTCCATGTTACAAGGAAGCAACATGGGCACTGCAGTCCAGACCCTCCCAAACGAAATATATTAAAAAAAGTCCTGGGATCCGGGTTTATGAGACATTCGTTTAGGCTTGGTAATTGGGGCTTTTGAGTATAGGGGGTAGAATGCGAAAGGGGTGTGTTTTTTTCTTTCTGTGGATGAGCTTTATGGGAAATACATGATGATATATCTGTAAGAAAGCCTTAAACCGCAGGTTTGGTAATTGATGGACTCATTTAAAAAGACAGAAGGCCAGTGGTAGGACTTGGTAAATCGTTGTACGACTTGGGTTCAACCAGCATGTTGCATTTTACATGCAATTTTTGCTAGTGGCTATTATAGATGCTAGCAGTAATTGTTGATCTCCTGGTGGAGAGTTTTTTGCCTGTGTAAATCTGGCTGTTGAGCCCCAGGAGGAATGAGGGGTGATGTGTGAATACCCCTGGGAGTGAGGGGGTTGAACAAGCACATTCATGGGGGTGGAGGGGGTCCAGTCTCCGGCCGCCATCCTCACCTAGGAGAGTACAGTAGGGCAAAGCTAAATGCTTGCCCTGAACTGACAATCGGTCTAATGTTTGGGGTGGCCCAAACATTGTGGCCACGCATGGCAGCACAGGCACCTGCTTACAAGCTGGCAAGTGAACAGCTTTTTCATGGCATTAGGACAGAAAGAGACACGCTATACCACAACCAGCCAACCAGAATTCTTACAGGACAATCGCTGTCTTTTCTACCATCAATTCATAAGAAAATATCACATCTAAAAGCTTGCAACTTACATACCTAGAACTAGAACTCCTTCCTACGCTGACACTAAGAAACTATTTATAAGGCAGCACCCGTACATAGAAAATGGCCATGAATAACAGGCAGCTTGGCTGGGAAAACAAGCGAAAAGTTAATAACTTGACAAAATCCATTTGGAATCTGGATTTTACCATGATAATACAATGTTGGGAAATAGCAGTGTACAAGGTAATACCAGGGAAATCAATAGCTTTGTTTTGCTCTATAAACAGGTGAAAGGGGTGAATTGAAAAAAAAAAAAAACCGCAGCAAAGAAATGCTGCAAAAGTATATTTTTCCCTTTCTAAAAAGGCCCTTTAGAAATGAATGGAGGGTGCTTTACAATGTAAAAAAAGGAATTACTCCTCCTAAAATTGACATTTATGTTTTGTGTGAAATGAAAAGCTTTGACTAATCTAAGAAAATGACACTTAGCTCTGGTTCTTCTTTCTCCCCTTCAACCATTCTAACAGCCAGTCGCACAGACCTCAGCTGCCTCGCTGATCTGATCTAGCAATTAACCATTGAATTCAGATTTCACAAGCAAGTTCATCCTTACCAGGAAAAATGAATAGATAGCTATGGGCAGAATCATTATTTGACCAATGGTTCTTATACTACCTGTTATAATAGACCCGTCATTAAAATTCACACTTTATATGAAATGACAGGGCACATGTCAGCAATATGAAAAAAAGATACCTTTTCTTGCCAAGAATAATAAAAAAGTGCCCCCTGAGCTTCCTAATGTGACCTAAAGTCCAGGCAACCTAGATGACAACGAGGGGGCTTGTGTAAAAAATGCGCTAATGAAAGAAAATCAGATTCCTTGTTTCATTTTCAACTCTGCTCTGCTCAAATGGCAGACAGAAGCTGATTTTTTTCATGCTGATGGTCTGGGGCTACCATGAGTATTTTTGTGTATGGGAACTATGAGCATAGAAACTGCAGAGAAATACACCTCAAAAATGCGAGTGCAAAAACACAAAATGCACTGCAAAACGGGCAAAACGCAAACTGCATTGGTGTGAACCAGGCCTGAAATACATTGAAAACACAGCAAAAATGCACACATTTTATGGTTTTGATGAGTTTTTTGAGTCACATGACCTATGAAAACCGCACCCTAACCATGGTAAAATTGTGGCAAAATTGCTGGTAAAATTGCGGAAAAATTGTGCATTTTCGGCATGGTACCTTTTTTCCTATCGGCAAAGGTAATGCTGATTAGACTATTTTTGGCTGATACATTTCGGCTGCAAAACTAGTTATAACCCCTGTCAGTTTTTTTGCCATATGTACCTGCATTGGGGAGATGTCCCTCTGCTGCTTACCCTACAGCAGAAGTGAGAGGAAATACCTCCAAAGTGCGTCAATCCCGTGGTGTCACCAGGGTCATCACAATTAGTGTCCCCATTGGAAGATCACCTCTCTATTACTGTTCTGGGGACAACCCAAAATGTGGGATTTTCAGTGGCTTCAGCATGAAACGCGTTAACCTAGTTATGAATAGTAATGGTTATGAATAAGCGTTAGTTTTCAGCGTGAAACGCGTTAACCTCTTTGTCCCTGACACCGTGATATGGAATTTACTGACCATGAATAAAGATTGAAGAGTGCAGGGGATTCCGAACATTTTTTCCGTGTAGTTCAGACGAGCTGTTAGGAATGGACTCGCCAATGGTGGTGAGACTCACCTGCCTTGTGGGCTGCAGTACCTGGTCTAGCCAGCGGGTGCTCTCAGCAACCAGAAGCTCACTCCTGCAATCAGCCATCACCTGAGGCTGATTGCAGGAGGTGTATTTAAGGAATGGCCAGACCTGCAGTCAGTGCCTTGTTGTACTGTTTCGCTTGGCCCCGGTATCCTGATCCTGCTTGCTTCTATCCTGATTCTGCACGAACTCTGCCTGTACTGACCTCGGCTAGTCCTGACCACTCTCCCGCCTGCTCCTGGTACCTTGTTTGCCCGTTTGCTACCGACCTGGCCTGCCCGACTACGTTTAGTGTTGTATGTATAGTTGTTTGTTGGAGGTTTGGTTTGTTGCACTGTGTTATGTTTTGCACTGCGTTTATGTATTGTTAGTCTTTAATAAATTGTATTGTTTATATATTGTGTCAGTCCACACATTTCTGGTCATACCCAGATTCCTGACACGAGCTGTGTGAGCACATTCACTCTGATGGTCAGTAGATGATTCACACTAATCACTTGAGGCGGCTTTGCTGTGTTTTGTCTCATTGTTCTGGGTGTGTTGCAGCATTTTGGAGGTGCATTGGGGGGCGGGGCATATACAATGAATACTTCCGGAGTGTAATTACGTGTACTGTCACAATGCAATTGGTATTAATGGGCACTGATAACTGTTAGAGAGGCCCCAAAAGATAAAATAAATCACATTTTTTATTTCAGGCATGCCCCAGCAACCCACACATGGCCAGAGCCATTTACACCAGAGCTGGTACAGGTTGTATGATGCAAATTGCACTCATATTAACCATTCCAAGTGGATTTGACTTAAAGTGTTACTAAACCCAGGACCCTGCATTCACTATATCTGATCCCCCACAGTACACAGAACATGGAAATGCAATTATTTTAGTAAATATAAACTGCTAAATACCTTTTCTCATCAGCAGTTAGAGCAGTCTTGTGACTTCAGCAGAGCACTGGTTAAAGCTTGTAGAAGGAGTTTTCATTCTGCTCTAGAAGTATGCAAAACCTCTGAGCTCTGTCTGGACAGTGCTGATTGGCCCTGTGCTGACCACATGCATTCTCCCAGAAAAAAAACCTTTCTAGCAATACACACTTAACTGAGCATGTGTATGTGGATGATGTCATGACGTTCGGAAATCATAGCGGTGAGAGCGATATTGCACAAGACTGTTGTATCTTATGTACACACTGTATATCCAGGTGCGATTGGGCACCCTGTATAAATGAGTGCAATTGTATTTGTTTTATTGGAAAATGAATACTTTTAAAGTGTTACTTAACCCAGGACCCTGCATTCCCTATATCTGGTCTCTCACAGTACACAGAATATGGAAGTGGAATTATTTTAGAAAATATAAACTGCTAAATGTCTTTTTTCTTCAGCAGTTAGAGCAGTCTCGTGACTTCAGCAGAGCACTGGTTAAAGCTTGTAGGAGGAGTTTTGTTTCTGCTCTAGGAGGATGCAAAACCTCTGACCTCTGTCTGGACAGTGCTGATTGGCCCTGTGCTGATCACATGTACTCTCCCAAAAGAAAAAAAAACTCTAGCAATACACATTAAACTGAGCATGTGCAGAAGGGCTACGGGTTCAGTCTGTCTTATCAGCGTAGACATTTGAACAAGAGGAGGAGCAGAGCAGTCAGGATCAAACATCCTTTTTACACAATGCAGAAGATTAACCCCTTAGGTTCCACAGGGAGTATAACACGCATGCTTTACTGCATATACAGACTGATTTTACTGTTGTGGGTTTTGTAACACTTTAATACAATTCAAAGTTTTGCCATTTAGGAAAGGCAGGGCAGTTAGGTCCTATGAATTCATGTTAGAGCGCAGAAGTTTAACACCGAATGCAAATTAAATTACACATGAAAGAATCGTGTAATAAAATAATGTGCTGTGTCCTGCAAAATAATATCTGCAGCATCGTTCCTACGCACCTGAGGCTAAACTGTTTACGCGTTAGGGCTTGATGAAATAAAGGGCCCTGTGCTGATCACATGCACTCTCCCAAGAAAAAAAAAAAAAACTCTCTAGCAATATACACTAAACTGAGCATGTGCAGAATGATAGGGGTTTAGTCTGTCTTATTAGTATGGACATTTGAACAAGAGGAGGAGCAGAGAAGTCAGGATCAAACAGCCTTTTTACACAATGCAGAGGATTAACCCCTTAGGTTCCACAGGGAGTATAACACGCATGCTTTACTGCATATACAGATTGATTTTACTGTTGTGGGTTTTGTAGCACTTTAATATAATTCAAAGTTTTGCCATTTAGGAAAGGCAGGGCAGTTCGGTCCTATGAATTCATGTTAGAGCGCAGAAGTTTAACACCGAATGCAAATTAGATTACACATGAAAGAATTGTGTAATAAAATAATGTGCTGTGTCCTCCAAACTAATATCTGCAGCATCTTTCCTACACACCTGAGGCTAAACTGTTTACACGTTAGGGCTTGATGAAATAAAAGGTGCAAATGCCTATATACTGCGGGGGGGGCAAAAAAGATATATTGTAATGTATACAGTATTATACAGGAAGCAAAGCCTCCATGTATTGTTTTACCTAAAGGCTCCGACACAAATTCTCATGAATTTAATAACATTGGCCTGTTAACAGGAGATGTGATGTAGAACAAATATTTCCGTTTTTGCCGCGGTTATGTCTTAAAGGTTACTTAGTATATTATTGCATAAAATACACTTTGGGGTTCATTTATAATAACTAGACCAAAGGAGGAACTGTCATCTATGGCAACCAATCAGATTAACTGTTTGACTAAAATATGACACATAATTTGCTGCTCTCATTTTAATAAGCAGCTACATAGATTTCCAGTTATATTTACTAAATCCTACCTAGAGCTTGTGGAACAACTTCACCTCTCACCTGTGTTCAGCCCCTGTGGACCAGAGCAATTTATACACTATAGCTATGAACAGGGGCGGACTGACAACTCATGGGGCCCCCGGGCAATAGGGGATCATGGGGCCCCTGTGTCCTTGCCCAAACTCAAAAAAGCCTATGAAAAAGGTACCAGCGGCATCTCATGGGGCCCCCCACTGACCCCGGGCCCTCGGGCAGTGCCTGAGTTTCCAAATGGTCAGTCCGCCCCTGGCTATGAATCAGTTTATTCTTTGATAACAATAACCAGTTTTGCGCACCCTATAGCAGAAATACTGGTACAGGGTGGCACAGGTGTGCAAAATCACATATACACACTATTTGCAGATCCAGGTAGAGGGCGCTTGTGCATCCTACCCGCGCCGCCATTCACAGCCTCGGCTGTCAATCACCGGGTCCCGGCCAGTAATTACTTGCCAGCACCTGGTGATCATCGAGTATCTCCGACAGGTGAGAGACCTGTATGTAAACAATACAGATCTCTCCCCTGTCAGCTTCTGCACACTACTTTGTATGGCTCTGCATAGCAGAGCCATACAAAGCAATGTGATTACAGTGAAGCACACACACAGCACATAATGTGAAACAGCACACAGAACACAGTTAACCCTTTGATCGCCCCTCATGTTAACCCCTTCCTGCCAAGTGCCTTTAGTACAGTGTCAGTGCTTTTTATTAGCACTGATCACTGTATTGTTGTCACTGGGGATGTCAGTCACACCAAGTCAGTTCACCCCAGTGTCAGATGTCCCACTGCTATAAGTTGCTGATCGCCGCCATTACTAGTAAAAAAAAAAAATTCCCAGTATCTATACCGCCATTTGTAGATGCTATAACTTTCATGTAAACCAATTAACTTACAAATATTGGGATTTTTTTTAGCAAAGACATGTCGCAGAATACATTTTGGCCTAAATTTATGACAACATTTGAATTAAACATTTTTTTACTGGACATGCTTAATAGCAAAAAGTCAAAAATATTTTTCTTGTCGGTCTTTTTTTGTTTATAGCGCAAAAAAAACGCAGAGACGATCAAAAACCACCAGAAGAAAGCTCTATTCGTGGGGGAAAAAAGGATGTAAATTTAATTTGGGTGCAGTGTTGCATGACCGCGCAATTGTCAGTTACAGTAACGCAGCGCCATATCGCAAAACATTGCCTGGTTAGGAAGGGGGGTAAATCCTCTGGAGGGCAAGTGGCTAAAGCGGAGTGGTTCCAGCCATTTTTGTGCTTACAAAAACTATAGCTGCTGACTTTTAACTACTTCCTGACCACACTATAGCAGAACTACTGCTACAGGGCAGCAGGGCTGCACAAAATCACGTGTGTGGGTGTGTGTATAGATGCTTGCAGTGAAGCACAAACACAGCCCAGTATGCAAAACAGCACTTAGCACACAGTTAACCCTTTGATCGCCCCACATGTTAACCCTTTCCTGCCCAGTACCATTAGTACAGTGTCAGTGCTTTTTATTAGCACTGATCACTGTATTGGTGTCACAGGGGATATCAGTCACACCAAGTCAGTTCCCCCCAGTGTCAGAATACCCAGCACAGTCCCACAGCTCCACTATAAGTCTCTGATCGCCGCCATTACTAGTAAAAAAAACCAAAATCCAGTATACAGCATCTCACGGACGTGAGTACATCCCTCACATTTTTGTAAATATTTCATCCTCTCTTTTCATGTGACAACACTGAAAAAATGACACTTTACTACAATGTGACGTAGTGAGTGTACAGCTTGTATAACAGTGTAAATTTGCTGTCCCCTCAAAATAACTCAACACACAGCCATTCAGGGGCAGACTGACAACTCATGGGGCCCCCGGGCAATAGAAGATCATGGGGCCCCTGTGTACTTGCCCACACTCAAACTATACCCAAAAAAGCCTATGAAAAGTACCAGGGGCATCTCACGGGGCCCCCTACTGACCCCGGGCCCTCGGGCAGTGCCTGAGTGCTCAAATGGTCAGTCCGACCCTGCAGCCATTAATATCTAAACCACTGGCAACAAAAGTGAGTACACGCCCGCTGCATTCCCGCATTCCCGCTGATCGCCGCCATTAGTAGTAAAAATTAAAAAAAAAGTCCCAGTATATATACCGCCATTTGTAAACGCTATAACTTTCACATAAACCAATTAATTTACACATATTGGGATTTTTTTTTTAGCAAAGACATGTCGCAGAATACATTTTGGCCTAAATTTTTGACGAAATTAGATTTTTACAATTTTTTTTACTTTACATGTTTAATAGCAAAAAGTCAAAAATATTGTTTTTTTCTCAAAACTGTCTAGCACAAAAAATAAAAAACGCACCAAATACCACTGAAAGAAAGCTATTCGTGGGGAAAAAAAGGACATACATTTCATTTGGTTGCATGACCCCGTAATTGTCAGTTAAAATAACGCAGCGCTGTAACGCAAAAAATGGCCTGGTCAGGAAAGGGGGTAAATCCTCTGGAGGGCAAGTGGCTAAAGTGGAGTGGTTCTAGCCATTTTTGTGTTTACAAAGACTATAGCTGCATGGCCGCGTAATTATCAGTTAAAATAACGCAGTGCCGTAACGCAAAAAAAAAATGGCCTGGTCAGGAAGAGGGGTAAATCCTCAGGAGGACAATTGGTTAAATATGTAGCAACTAAATTTTATGCTAAGGACGTAGAACATAAGTTAATTGAACATTTGTATTTTTAAAGAATGTTGGTTCACATTTTAGACACTGACAATAAATGTTCTCCCTTTAGGGGTCAACTGAGATAAACCGATGATCTCCAGGAGGTACTTGGTAAATATTAGCTGTTACAAAGGAGCACATTTTATATTAATGCTGAGAAAGTCTGACCTAGCCTCGGTGATGAAGTACCTAGTGATATAACACTGTCAGCATATCGAAGCAGGCAGCCCTCTGTATCAGAATTAATCACACTCCAGGTTCCTGAGCTTTGAGAATGACCTCATTGCCCCTTATGAGGACAGTTATTAATTGCCTGCTTTCATGCAGTGGACAGATTATGAACTGAAAGATAGAGATGATTTGAGTCTGCGGGGGGTCGCTCTATAAATGTAATCCTCAGGTGGCTTGTAGGTGGATCTTTATGAAGGATCCTGCAGAGACATTTAGCTTTTATGGCCCTTAGCATCTATCACACCCATCAGATGACTATGTGGAAAGGAGGCAAGAAGAAGCCTAGGGTTTCGTGGACCAGAGCAGTGACCTTTTTTGAAATACACAGTAAATATTGAGTGTGTTATTTCTGTGCTTCATAAAAATTCACATCTGATATAATAGTAACAGTCACATTGCGGAATAGGATTATAATGAGCGGATGTAGAAAAAGCAAACCTTACACTATAGAGAGCTTCCAATGGCACAAATAATGGGATTAAATATCTTCATTGAGGAAAACAACGAATGAATCACTTCCAGTCTGCTCTATAGCAGTAATACTGCTACAGTGTGGCACGGGTGCACATAATCACGTATGTATACGTGATGCTGTTTGTGGCCTCGGCTGTCAATCACCGGGTCTCAGCCGGCACTTGCTCGCTGGCACCCGGTGAGCGAGGAGCATTACTGACGGGGGACAGTTCTCTCCCCTGTCAGCTCCTGCACACTGTTTTGTATGGATAGCACAGCCATACAAAGCAGTGTGCTTACAGTTGAAAGCGTGCACGCACACAGCACACAGTTAACCCTTTGATTGCCCCACATGTTAACCAGTAGTGTATTTAGGTTTTGTGCTGCCCTAGGCAACACAAAAATCAGACGCCCTCCCACAGAGAGAGCCTGGACACCAACCAACAACACCCCCCCACCCAAGAGAGCCTTCCACTACCACAGCCCTCCATACACCAGCCACCCCAAACCCCATCCCACCCCCTAGCGAGAGAGAGAAAGATACTCAACTTCACAGCACCAGACATCCCTTGGAATAAGAGTCAAGCTCTGCATACACCATCAAGGAGCCCACAGCCTCTCTTGGATCCCACCCGGTCCCCATGCCGCATGTGTCTCTTCTTCCTCTTCTTCTTCTGTCTCTTCTTCCAGGGGGCAGTGCTGCCCACCTGAAAAATGCGTTGCAGTGTTTTGTTTTTTGTAGTACCCTTGTAGTATAGATTTATTACCTGTTGATCCTGCCAGTGGATCTGTTACATTTCCACTTCCTGTAATAGGGTGACAATGCTGTTCAGAAATTGCACAGTATCGTTGTTGTTCTGTAGACATGTAGTCTTAAATGGACTTTACATAAAAGACAAACACATTAAAGTCAGCCAACACTTTTGCAAGATCAACAAATATTAAATCTATGTTATGGGCAGGGGCGGACTGACCATTTTGAAACTCGGGCACTGTCCGAGAGCCCGGGGTCAGTAGGGGGCCCCATGAGATGCCCCTGGTACCTTTTTCATAGGCTTTTTTGAGTTTGGGCAAGGACACAGGGGCCCCATGATCCCCTATTGCCCGGGGGTCCCATGAGTTATCAGTCCACTCCTGGTTATGGGGGAACAAAAACACAAACGGATGTGTTAATCCTAGTGACAGACTGCACCATATACAGTTCATTTTAAAATGAACTAATGTTAAGCAGCCTGTACTTACCTGGGTCAGTCCCTTAAGGCTCCATTCACACTAGGGCATTTCAAATCGTGGGCGAAATTGCTGCGATTCTGCCCGTGATTTGAAAACATGCTGTTCAGGTGCCATTCATATCAATGTGTGGGACAATTTTGCCGAGATCGCAGCAGTTTTCCGCACAACAAACGTGCTGCAATTGTGCAAACAAAGGGATGCTCAATGCCCAAAAAAGGTTCTGGAACTATTTTTTGGTGTTGCGCATCTCGTGATTTTGTTTGCGTGATTGTGGCATGTTTGACTCCTGACAATAGCACCGGAACATGCGAACGCGCGTTTTCACAGCGCATTTTCAAATCACAGGCAGAATCACGGCAATTCCGCCCGCAATCTGAAAAGCCCTAGTGTGAATGGACCCTAAGTGTAAAGCTGCCCATACACCACTAGAATTTTGTTTGAAAATTTTCACTCATTCAATTTTACATAGGTTAATGGGGTCAAATCACCGATCATTTTCAAACACAGTGATGGGCAGGATGGAAATGTTTTCTTGAATTAACGCATTTCTAACAGTGAGTGTGATTTTGGTTTGGGAGCTTACATTCCTTCCAAAATCAAATGTTAAGAACAAATGAAATGTTGAATACATTCATCCAGCCATCAAATGTACCCAGAATTTTAGTACAAAAAAAATCTACTAGTGTATGAAGCTGAACTAAACTCATCGATTTAACAGTTTCAAAAAACAGTTACATTCCAGGCACGTGCCTGTCACATTTGCCAAACTGTCAAACCATCAAATGGCTGGTGTCTTAGCTGATCACGTGCAGCTTCATGGCAGCTGAAGATCAGTTTCCTTGGATGAAACCGATAGAAGTGTTTAGTTCTGCTTTAAGGATCTTTGAAGCTCCTTGGAGTGCGATGTAATGGAAGTTGGTGACATGTCCTATGCGCTGATCTTTTCATTTACTGCACCTCATTATTAGAGATGTGCGAGCCAAGTCTGTGTCTTGGAACCCATTTGGTGGTTTAATTCCCCTTTATTTAAATACTTGTAAAGTCAGGTGAATTTTTTCTTTGACATGAATTATTCCATAAAATACTAATTTGCATAGTGGATTGTACACTGTTCCCTTTCTCCTTACATCAGCATTGCCTCAGGTTTGTGGGACTTGCCAGCAACAAGTTATATTACTTACTCTACACTAATAACCATCCTCTATAGTATGTTTATTATAGTTATTATAGGCTTAACAGTATTATCATTTTATTATCATGGCATTTTATCTTACATGTTTTGATACTTGCACAGATTTTAAAAATCACAATACACTGTGCAGCGCTATTGGGTGTAATATCAACCCTCAAACATAATCCAATGAAAAACAGTGAAAGTGATAAAATGTAACATAAAGTCCTTTTTATAACATCATTGACAATCTCCCTGAAAAAGTCATGTGTGGGGGGGGGGGGACGAAACGCATAGGGGCGGAACCTTTTCATGATGTCCTGACGTTCGGAAATTGAGTGGTATTGTACAGGATTGCTGTATCTTATGTACACACTGTATATCCAGGTGCGATTGGGCACCCTGTATAAATGAGTGCAATTGAATCTGTTTTATTGGAAATAAAATACTTTTAAAGTGTTACTTAACCCAGGACCCTGCATTCACTATATCTGGTCTCTCGCAGTACACAGAATATGGAAGTGCAATTATTTTAGTAAATATAAACTGCAAAATACATTTTTCTCATCAGCAGTTAGAACAGTCTTGTGACTTCAGCAGAGCACTGGTTAAAGCTTGTAGCAGGCATTTTCTTTCTGCTCTAGGAGGATGCAAAACCCCTGACCTCTGCCTGTACAGTGTTGATTGGCCCTGTGCTGATCACATGCACTCTCCCAGAAAAGAAAAACCTCTCTAGCAATACACACTAAACTGAGCATGTGTATGTGGCTACAGGTTCAGTCTGTCTTATCAGGAGATAAGTCACCAAAGATCCATTATCTCCTGCGCTCAAGGACTCAGATCAAACAGGCGTTAGTGACAAGCAGCGTGTTGTGTGTTCATCCGCTGGTGATCAGAGGTTGTGCAGCTCTATCATGAAGCTGGGGAAGCTTAATAAAACTGTAGAGGAAGATGAAAGAGAGCGCACAAACCTTGCGCATTACCTCAATAAATAGTGACTAATTTTATTAATAAGGAACTATACTCACAAAATGATTGTATAACAGGCATAAGTAACCATAATCCAAACAGGGTTACAGGTAAATCAAACAGGGGGGGGGGCATGAAAGCTAACGCGTTTCGAAGGGTGCTCCCTTCTTCATCAGAGCTGGGTTTGGCAGATAGAAACTTCAGTATGACAGAGTTCCCATGGCAAGGAGATATTCAGCCACTGTGTGTTAGTATTACAGCAGTTTAGCCTTCATCCCCCCCCCCCCCTGTTTGATTTACCTGTAACCCTGTTTGGATTATGGTTACTTATGCCTGTTATACAATTATTTTGTGAGTATATTTCCTTATTAATAAAATTAGTCACTATTTATCAGGAGATAAGACATGGACATTTGAACAAGAGGAGGGGCAGAGAAGACAGGATCAAACAGCCTTTTTACATAATGCAGAGGATTAACCCCTTAGGTTCCACAGTGAGTATAACAAGCATGCTTTACTACATATACAGACTGATTTTACTGTTGTGGGTTTAGTAACACTTAAAGGATAAAGCACTATTTTAAGTTTCAATTTAATGAGACAGAGCGGTGATTTGGGAGAAAGTGAGCGGAGCGCAGTTATATACAAGCAACATCCATGATATCCACGGAAGGGACAAAAAGCGTTTTATGACCAAGCATAACATGTGAGGTCATAAACAGGAGGTGAGCAGACATCTGGTGGCGGTGTGGTCACTTACTATTGTTGGATGTAGCACGGATGGTGGCATTTAGTGGAAAAAGCACAGCATGATGTTATGAAAAGGACTTTATGTTACATTTTATCACTTTCACTGTCTTTCATTGGATTATGTTGATATTGCACCGAATAGCGCTGCACATTGTTTTTTCATTTTTGATTTTATAGTTGAGTTATATGAGATTCGCATGTGTGCACAGTGGCTTTATTTGATGAATATTTAATATTCACAGGGTAGATCATAATGGTATTTCCACTTTCATTTTTAAACATAGCAGCTCGCTTGATTGGTCTTCTAATTACAGATTTTGCCACAAACATTCTGCTGAGGCTTACACTATTGAGGTGATAAATGGCTGCACAAATTAAATATCTCTTTTCCATCAAGATTTTCAAAATTTGATTGCTGGTTTGACAGAGGTTGTTGTTGTGGGCTCTCTGACAGGGTGCTGACATATCATGCAGAACAATACTACGGTTACCTATGTAAAGAGTGCTGCTGTTGCTTCTGCATAAAAGTCCAATTCCAGCAATTTTTTCTAAGGCAAAGGTGTCGAGGAACTAGAAGAAACTTTTTTTATGGTCACTATGAAATAAAGTAAAAAAAAAATCCAAAATGAGGAGAGATTAAAATGAAACACTAACCAAAAAGAAGCATTAGGGCTCATGTACACTGCAGTTGCTAAACTGACGTTCAGGAGCTGTTGAGCGTTTAGATATGCTACCCTCCCTTGACTCAGCCAAGGACTGTAGAGTATGTGCACACCTAATTTTTTCCAATTCCAGAAGAATTGCTCTCCCTGTCTTTTGGGATGGTCAACATATACGAACTTCAGGGGCATAGCCCCAGTTGTCTTGCTCCACCCTGTCCAGCCACGCTCCTGATGCACTTCCTCCTCATAACCCCCATGGTATCCCTCCTACACCTCCTGTTACTTGCCCTTTCCTAGACTTTCATCCCCTTCCTGCCCGTGTTCGCACTCCCCCTCCCATGCTTGTTTTTTTCATCTCCCCAAGCCCATTCCCAAATCCCAATTATCCAAAGGGATAAACATGAAAATGTTTCTCGTACAATATCAGAACAAATTTAGGCACTCTCACCGCTACAAATTCCGATTGTCATGACATCATCAAAAGGTTCCGACCCTATGCGTTTCGTCACCCCCACACGTGACTTGTTCAGGGGGATTGTCAATCAAGTGACCTAGACTGTGCATGCTCAGAAATGAAAGAACACATTACAATACAATGCAATACATTAAATCATTTCCGAAGTAGTATTCTGTCTTACGAGAATTTTCGTATCTTTAGTAACCTCTTCATTTTCTATATGAGACTAGCATTTAAAAAAACCCAGAAATTATACATTGTTTTTTTTTTCATTGTGTGTATGAGGCTTTAATTACAGGTTTTTATAAAATGTTTGTACTATGTAGAAGAAATCTACTTAAGCACTGATAAGGTGGATATTGCCTTGCTATGTCATGTTTTCCTGGCCAGTTTGCATACGATGTTGGGTTGTGTCCTAATTAAAGGAATTAAAAAAATCTTTCTCATCTGCTTAGGGTTCGCAGCAGGTTGAATTAAATATAAATGTGTGCCTAATTTGCTATATGAATTACATTAAATGTTTCTGTAGTGAATGCACACTTTATGTACCCAGGAGCATTAAACACCAAATCACTGGATGGCCTTGACTAGCATCAGATGCCTATACTATATTCAAGCCTTGATGGCTTACATACATAGGTCCTTATCAGTGGGTCCATGTCTCGTTGTACACGTGTCATTTGCCCAGCAAATGTAACAATGGCTTGGATTTTGAAAGATAATCTTCTTGTCAAATACAGACATACTCTATTCAACACACATCTTAACAATGGGGCAAAGTCTATAAATGGGAACCAGCTTTTTTCTGCCCTAGGTTTGTACACACAATGTAATGTAGAATACAGCCAGCTCACACTTCATCTGATTTCGAGGTTGCAAGGTTATCTACCAAGATCAGTCTTCCTATGTACACTGTCCAATTATTGAACAGTGGTGTCAAAATCATTGCTATTTATCTAAAAGAGCTCTCCGCTACCTCTATTGCTTTTCTCCTATTGTAATTGTACAAGCTCAGAAATGTTTGAATTCCTATTGAGGAACTTTTCACATTTGGCCTTTCCAACCAAGTAGCTTTAACCTCCAGTACTATGCAAAACACCTAAGACACCCTTAGGAAACTTAGGGAGATAGAACAATTCTTTTAACTGAACTGAAATAAATTTGGTTAAGGATTTATAATGTTACAGTAAGTTATTGATGCATTAAACCTGGAGAAAAGAAAATGAGAGAAAAAGTGGAAATGTTGCCCATAGCAAGCAAATTGAATTTCACCATTCATTTTATGGATAAATTAAACACAAATTCTGATTGGTCTCTAAAGCCAAAAACTCCAAATCTGTGCTCATTTTCTTTTTCTAGTTTTAATGCCTCAGTGCCTAAGGAGAACAATAAGCATTTCCAGTAGTAAGGAAATACACATAGCAATTACTGGAATGGTTGACGAAACTATCACACAAAGGAGAAAAATTTATGAGAATTGGGTATTAGCTGGAGGTTAAATGAGCAGGCAATGAGAAATGATAGGAGAGCATGTATATATTTATGGCTATTTATCTAGCATGCAGTCAAAGAACAGATTTCCCCCTTGACCTTTGTGATTCACTGAAGTCCCACAAGACTGACTGTGTCCCATGAAACAGCGCTTTAACTCATTACTCCGCCTATGTCTGCTCAGTGTAGAGTTATGGGGAGCATCCTAGAGAGACAGCACTGGACAGTGGAGAGAAGACCATTAATGTTAATGCAGCTGTCAATATGGAGGGACAATCCTCCCCTCCTTGTGCTGTGAGATCAATACATCTATAGAAAGGGGAAGGGTTAGGAGAGGGATTATCTATACTTGATAAGGGCGCTATAACAAAGTAGAAAATAGGCTGGTGATGTTCAGAAGCCAAGAGCAATACAAATTGTGAATTATTGAGCATTCCACCCTTATTGAATTATTAACTTTGCACACAAGAAATTCTCAATTGCCCTTCCCCCTTCAAAAAATAGACCAAGATTTGAATGGATGGCTTGTAATATGCTTCACAGATAAAACAGTATCAGTATTCTACGTAGTATGAATCGTAAGCAGCTTTGCATTAGGATGCTGCAGGTTGGATCAAGAAATATAACCAGTTATAGCCTACTAACATGGGGCACAGAGCAACATGTTATAATTAGCAGCAACCTAAAATATAGCAGTTTTACCTAGCCAGGATGGGAAAAGCTCATTTCCAGTTGGTTGTTGCATCCCAATTCTTTGTATCGCATTATTAACCACTTGCCCTCCAGAGGATTTGCCTTCCTTCCTGACCAGGCCATTTTTTTGCGTTACGGCACTGTGTTACTTTAACTGATAATTACGTGGTCATGCACACTGTACCCAAATGAAATTTACGTCCTTTTTTCCCCACGAATTGAGCTCTCTTTCAGTGGTATTTGATCGCCTGTGCATTTTTTATTTTTTGCGCTATAAAAAAAAAAGACTGCCAATTTTGAGAAAAAAAACAATATTTTTGACTTTTTGCTATTAAACATGTCCAGTAAAAAAAATTTAAAAATCAAATTTCGTCATAAATTTAGGCCAGAATATATTCTGCTACATGTCTTTGCTAAAAAAAATCTCAATACGTGCAAATTAATTGGTTTACTTGAAAGTTATAGCGTGTACTAATCGCGGTATATATACTGGGATTTTTTTTTACTAGTAATGGCGGCAATCAGCGACTTATAGCGGGACTGCGGCGGGCATTCTGACACTGGGGGGGAACTGACTTGGTGTCACTGACATCCCCAGTGATACCAATACAGTGATCAGTGCTATTGACACTGACACTAATGGCACTGGGTAGGAAGGGGTTAACATGTGGGGTGATCAAAGGGTTACATGTGTGCTGTTTCACTGTGTGCTGTGTGTGTGCTTTCCACTGTAAGCACACTGCTTTGCATGGTTGTGCTATGCAGGGTGCAGGAGCTGACAGGGGAGAGAACTGTATTGTTTACATACAGTTCTCTTCCCTGACGGTAATGCTCCGTGATCACCAGGTGCCGACGAGTGATTGCTGGCCGGGATCCGGTGATTGACAGCCGAGGTTGCGAACAGCAACAGGGTTAACTGTGTGCTGTTTTACTGTGTACTGTGTTTGTGCTTTCAACTGTAAGCACACTGCTTTGTATGGCTGTGCTATGCAGGGTGCAGGAGCTGACAGGGGAGAGAACTGTATTGTTTACATGCAGTTCTCTCCCCCCTTCGATAATGCTCAGCGATCGCTGGGTGCTGGAGAGTAATCAGCCCTCGTACCCGGAAAAGCAAAATTACGTATATATAAGTGATTTTGCACACCCGTGCCGCCCTGTAGCACTATATCTGCTATAGGGCTGTGGGAAAGTGGTTAAAAGATGACCATATACATTTTAATAAAAATATCTTTTTGTATTTCCTCTTTTGTTCATCCATAAGATTCCCAATTAAAAGCATACAAAAGTACAATAAAAGGTAACAAACAACCTCAAAAATAGTAAATATCCCTTTTAATTAAAGCAATTAATGAAGCAATGTTATTAAGAAGGTTTTTTTTTATTTTTTCCCTGCGTTGTTTCAGAACAGATTTAGCTGCCCTTCTAGCATATGTACAGTATGTAAGTACAAGGTACATAGCACTATGGACTTAGGATATTGTCACAATAAAGTATATATGGGCAGCACAGTGGTTAAATGGTTAGCACCTCAGCCTGGCAGTACTAGGGTCATTGGTTCGAATCCCAGCCATGGCACCACCTGCCTGGAGTTTGCATGTTCTCCCTGTGCCTGTGTGTGTTTCCTCCGGTTTCCTCCCACACTCTTAGACATGCTGGTAGGTTAATTGGATCCTGTCTAAATTGGCCCTAGTATGTGAATGTATGGATGTAAGTTAGGGACTTTAGATTGTACACCCCTTGAGGGTTAGGGACTGATGTGAATGTACAATATATATGTAAAGTGCTGCGTACATTGATGGCACTATATAAGTACCTGAAATAAATAAATATAGCCCTTTTGAAGGTGGTCACTGTAGCAGGTTTCAGGCCATTAAAGTAATTGTGGTTTTTAAAGCAGACTGGCTTCCCATACACAAATGCATTGAGCACTGCGGCTATGTAAATAAGTCAGCTGCCTTGAGGAGCTCATGTATAGTGATTTGGGTGCCTCTGGGAGAAAAACACTATATCAATAAAATTATGATTATTTTATATTCTGTGTAAGTAGCAGAAAAGTCTCCTGCAAGGAAACTGTCGATCCTTACAAGCTGTACAATTTATCCACCACAAACCTGCTACGCCATGAATAATTCCTGACCCCTGACAATGGATAATTGTCCTGTCTAAGCACCGCATTCTGCAAATGGGAGTGTTCAAGACGCAACAAAAAATGATAAATGCACTCCGCAGGGTTTCATTGAATGATAGATTCCCAATGAAGAGCAATATAGATTATACATAATATTCTGCCCCTAACTATTTCTTGCCTTTCTTAGGCAATACACCCTAGCTGTATGTATATATGGAAAAGATATACAGCTATTCAATCCACATGGCAATTTTTGATAATGTATTTGCACCTGTGGCACTGTTGATTCTGCAATGAACTGAGACCATGTCCTATGCAATAATTGTAACAGGGACATGGGGAGCTACATCATTACATTCTAGCATTTTGGTTAAGTTGATCCTAGTCTTTTCTATAGCTATAAATGTGTATTCTTGTAAAAATCAGAAATTATTTCTGTAATTTTCCTACATTTTCTTTGCTTTCTAATCTTACTGTCATGTTCTCCTGCCAACGAGGCGAATTGCATTGAAGAGCTTTATCCAATGCAACTGATCAGATATAATCTTTCAGCAGTTTAAATTACATTTTATAATGGTAGGCAATTTCTTATTAGTGACTGTGGAATGCTGCTCATCAAGGTTAAAGGATTCACCGCAATACTTAGATAAATGTGCAATAATAGCTATTGGTGAGGTGTTGGATAGTGCCATCACCCCCAAAATATAGAATATGGAAAAAAAAACATTTTTGATTGGGACCTAAAAGGCACATGTAGGCACAAATGGTAAAAATAGCAAAATACATTTTATTGTACAAAATTGGTTAAAAACCACAAAGCAACAAATAGGTGGTAGAATATTTTTACATCGATCATGATTTACAATGGGTACAGGCTCAAAGAAGCACAGAATTACAACCATCAATAGTAGGATCACTGACCCGTTTCGAGACAGAAATTAAATCTCTTCTTCAGAGGTGCCTAGATAGAGAGCACTATACCTGCAGTTAAAACACATCTGTAAATATGTTGTTTCATCAGACGTATAAATCAGTGCTATGGGCTGCATGCAAAATACAGACAGGTCCATAAATATTGGGACATCGACACAATTCTAACATTTTTGGCTCTATACACCACCACAATGGATTTGAAATGAAACGAACAAGATGTGCTTTAACTGCAGACTGTCAGCTTTAATTTGAGGGTATTTACATCCAAATCAGGTGAACGGTGTAGGAATTACAACAGTTTGCATATGTGCCTCCCACTTGTTAAGGGACCAAAAGTAATAGGACAGAATAATAATCATAAATCAAACTTTCACTTTTTAATACTTGGTTGCAAATCCTTTGCAGTCAATTACAGCCTGAAGTCTGGAACGCATAGACATCACCAGACGCTGGGTTTCATCCCTGGTGCTCTACCAGGCCTCTACTGCAACTGTCTTCAGTTCCTGCTTGTTCTTGGGGCATTTTCCCTTCAGTTTTGTCTTCAGCAAGTGAAATGCATGCTCAATCGGATTCAGGTCAGGTGATTGACTTGGCCATTGCAGAACATTCCACTTCTTTCCCTTAAAAAACTCTTTGGTTGCTTTTGCAGTATGCTTTGGGTCATTGTCCATCTGCACTGTGAAGCGGCGTCCAATGCGTTCTGAAGCATTTGGCTGAATATGAGCAGATAATATTGCCCGAAACACTTCAGAATTCATCCTGCTGCTTTTGTCAGCAGTCACATCATCAATAAATACAAGAGAACCAGTTCCATTGGCAGTCATACATGTCCACGCCATGACACTACCACCACCATGCTTCACTGATGAGGTGGTATGCTTAGGATCATGAGCAGTTCCTTTCCTTCTCTATACTCTTCTCTTCCCATCACTCTGGTACAAGTTGATCTTGGTCTCATCTGTCCATAGGATGTTGCTCCAGAACTGTGAAGGCTTTTTTAGATGTCGTTTGGCAAACTCTAATCTGGCCTTCCTGTTTTTGAGGCTCACTAATGGTTTACATCTTGTGGTGAACCCTCTGTATTCACTCTGGTGAAGTCTTCTCTTGATTGTTGACTTTGACACACATACACCTACCTCCTGGAGAGTGTTCTTGATCTGGCCAACTGTTGTGAAGGGTGTTTTCTTCACCAGGGAAAGAATTCTTCGGTCATCCACCACAGTTGTTTTCCGTGGTCTTCCGGGTCTTTTGGTGTTGCTGAGCTCACCGGTGCGTTCCTTCTATTTAAGAATATTCCAAACAGTTGTTTTGGCCACGCCTAATGTTTTTGCTATCTCTCTAATGGGTTTGTTTTTTTTTTCAGCCTAATGATAGCTTGCTTCACTGATAGTGACAGCTCTTTGGATCTCATCTTGAGAGTTGACAGCAACAGATTCCAAATACAAATAGCACACTTGAAATGAACTCTGGACCTTTTATCTGCTCATTGTAATTGGGATAATGAGGGAATAACACACACCTGGCCATGGAACAGCTGAGAAGCCAATTGTCCCATTACTTTTGCCACCTTAACAAGTGGGAGGCACATATGCAAACTGTTGTAATTCCTACACCGTTCACCTGATTTGGATGTAAATACCCTCAAATTAAAGCTGACAGTCTGCAGTTAAAGCACATCTTGTTCATTTCATTTCAAATCCATTGTGGTGGTGTATAGAGCCAAAAATGTTAGAATTGTGTCGATGTCCCAATATTTATGGACCTGACTGTACCATACTAACCCTGTATACAAAAACTGATGAAAGATAACTGCCATAATTTAAAACCAAGAGGTGTTTGCTTTTGCCATCTCAAAAAGTCTCCCAGATGGGGCCACAGGTAAAGTACGCTGTTCGGACCACTCCCGAGGGTGGCCAGAGGGGATACCACTGGGGGGGGGGCTTTTGGATATAAATACTAAAAGATCCCAACAGAAAAAATGTATAAAAAAATCTATGAAGATAGAAGTAAATATACCTATGCTAAAATCCAAGCTAAAGTTGTACAATGCACTTACTTATCCAAAAATGAATGTAAGAGAAAAGAAACTGGACAGTGATCCAGCCGGGTTTAAGGTGCCTTTATATGCCGGGCTGAAGATGATTTGTTGATAACCAAACATATGAACCACAGCTGTAAAAAAGCATATAAAGCCCGTATAAAGATTTCTTAATATCAACACAGTGGCTAAATGGTTAGCACTTCCACCTTGTAATACTAGGGTCATTGGTTCACATCCCAACCATGGCACCACCTGCCTGGAGTTTGCATGTTCTCCCTGTTCCTGCGTTTCCTCTGGGTACTCCGGTTTCCTCCCACACTCCATGCTGGTAGGTTAATTAGATCCTGTCTAAATTGTCCCTAGTATATGTATGAATGTAAGTTAGACACCTTAGATTGTATGCCCCTTGAGGGTTAGGGACTGATGTGAATATACAATATATATGTGAAGTGCTGCGTAAATTGATGGAGCTATATCAAAACCTGTAATAAATAACATAATAATAAATATTAAATAAGAAAAGGACTGCAAACTAAAAACCTCATTCCAAAATGTCAAAGAGATACGCTTTATAGCTAAAAAACAGCTTAGAGACATAGCAAAATCATACCCAGTGGAAGATACTGTAGTTAAACCTGTCCATTACCGGCACAGCTGCAGCAATAATGTTTGAAATTGCTCCTTAGAAAGCCAAGTGTGGATTGAAAATACACCAATCCTGACAAAGAGGCTGGAAGAGGAAAAAGACTGGCCTATCCTGAAGTGGTGCAATAGATTGATGTTTACCTAGGCGTATACTTCCTTTCTACAGTCTGATATTACATTCCTCCTGGCATTTGGACACCACAATCCATAGATATTTCATTTTATTCTAGTCAAATATTCATAACTTGTTAGCTGCAAAAAAAATACATTATTTAAACAAAATAAAACACAGCAAATGAACTTGTGTTCCACAATCCAAGCCTCTACTGAGCAGAGAGTCTGGAAGATGGTCCCAGAAGCTAACTCTCTAGGTCTCTTGGTTCTGGGACATGAGATATTTGCTTCAACTCATATTAATGTGTCTTTTATGCAATGCACAATCCCAACACACACATTCCTGGTTAGAGATGGCTGTGTATGTAAGCACATGCTGTAGCGACCATCGACTGGAGCCAAGAACAGTCAGAGCAGAAGAACCTCACCAGCACTCCATGGATCTCCAATGTAGGTCTTAAGCTTTATTCAGCGATCACATTGTTACAGCAAAAGCAACGTTTTGGAGCCTCGCAGGACCCCTTCGTCAGGCATGTGTTGAACCCTGATGAATTGGTCCTGTGAGGCTCCGAAATGATGCTTTTTCTGTAACAATGTGATCGTCGAATAAAGTTTTGGACCCACATTGGAGATCCATGGCGTGCTGGTGACGTTCTTGAGCTCTGAAAGTGTCTGTTTTGGGCTCACAAGGTTTTTTTAACTTGCCTCCCAAGTTACAGACATATCACATGAAAAATTATACCTGACAGAAAGGTTTGGTTTTGGAGTCATGGTATGACTCAAGACGAGTCTCTTCAGATACTCATCACATCAGTTTCATTTCCTTGGTCACATTACATTTTCTCCCACTATCTCTTAGACTCTGACAACACAAATGCGCAGCTCAATATCATGACGGAAAGTCAGTAAAGCTCACTGCTACCGTTTACACACAACAAGGCTTTAGGGACAAAATCTTAGTGATTTTCCTTTGAGCCTGCATGTGGAAAAGCATTGGCATTTATCCTTTATGTTTGCTTCCTAGTCTGCCATTTTCCCTGACACTTCACAAGGCACAAGACAGTTCTGTGGAGGGGATTGTGCACTGCAGTATTCTGCATGTGCGACTCATAAAGAGCTGTGCTTTGAGAAATCCCAGTGACAAGACAAGTACTAGTGTTTATCATTCAGTGGACAGTACATAAAACATGGCACACAACTAAAGGATCTGGTGACCCAAAACATTTTTTTTTAACAATTCTGTTTATAATAGAAACAAAATCTATATATACAGTATATATATATATAGATATTGGCATACATGAGACACACAATGCATGATGTTGGCCTATTGCCTGGTCAGTGTATAGACAAAACAGACACACAGACTAACCGGTGTTGTGCAGAACATGGACTGCATAGTAATTGTGTATGTCAGATGACCAGTGGATTATCCAAGGACCCGATCGTCGTCAATTGGTCAAATCAAAATACGCATGATCAGCTTCATTTTCTGAAGTACAGCAGTGAATCTGTTATCTTCACAAACATAGTAATGGCAGAAAAAAAGACCAAGTGGTCCAACGAGACTGGCCGTTTTTGTTTTTTGTTTGTATTTTTTTTGTTAACTTTTTTGTCTGAGTATAGATCTATGTTTGTTCCAAGAATGTTTGTAACCACTTACTGTTGACTTGACTCACTACCTCTGCTGTAAGTATACAAACATCAACTACCCTTTCAGTAATATAACACTTTCTAAGATTAGTTTTGAACTTTCTTCCAGTTAGCTGGAGGTCATGTCCAGGAGCGGACTGACAACTCATGGGGCCCCCGGGCAATAGGGGATCATGGGGCCCTTGTGTCCTTGCCCAAACTCAAAAAAGCCTATGAAAAAGGTACCAGGGGCATCTCATGGGGCCCCCTACTGACCCCTGGCCCTCAGGCAGTGCCCAAGTTTCCAAATGGTCAGTCCGCCCCTGGTCATGTCCCTGTGTTCTTGATCTTGGCTTCATATTGAAAATCTTGCCCTCTTGAACCATTTTCACCCCTTTGATGCATTTAAAGGTTTCAGTTATTTTTCCCCTTTGTCTTCTGTCCTCCAGACTGTGCATATTAAGTTCCTGAACTTGCTCTTCATATGTTTTAACCTTCAGATCTTTCACATTTTTTGTTACCCGTCTCTGGGCTCTTTCTATCTTATCAATATTCTTTTTTAAGTGAGGTACCCAGAACGGGACACATTATTCTAAATAAGTTCTAATGATAGACCTATATAGGGGAATCGGGACCTCCTTCCTCCTCCTGGTGACCACTCTAATAAGGCATTCTGGAAGGGTACCGTTCAGTCACAATCACTGAGACAACACAAAACTAAGAAATATTAAAAGTTTACAGGTTTGGAATTAAAATAGAGAACCATCCATAATTTTTAAGGCAGGGTTCATGTTTGTCTCCTGTGTTAATGCATGCATGTTAATGTGCATTGTATTAAGGCAGCCCATTTGTTTGAATGCTACCAACACCCCAAAGTGGCTAAAACCACAAATGACCTTTTTCGGGAATGAAGTAGTGTGTTGCAGGACAGGTGCATTGGGGTGCTTTTGACACCACGGAACATCAACGCATATAACATTACAACAACACAATGATGTTTTTCAATGTAATAAGAATAAGTAGTTTCCAAAATCATTCATAGAGATCAATCCAGCTTTATTCTGGCTAGATCTACCACACTGAATAGCAGAAGGCTCTTCCTGAAACTCCAATTGCCTGTCAATAACCTGGGTAATCGAGCAATGCTGTCCCTTGACACTGCTAAGGCCTTCAACAGCATCAAGTGGATGTATTTATGGGAGGCGTTGGGGCGCTTTGGTTTGGGTGACAGATTTATTAAATGAATGCATTTGTTCTATTCAGCTCCAGTGGCCAGACTATGGATAAATAGGGACTTTACTGACTTTTTTCCTCTTTAAAGGGGCACATGGAAGGGGTGTCCATTGTCCCCCCTGCTATCTGCATTGGTAAAAAAATCACAACCGATCCACATGATCCACTGTATAAAAGGCCTTGGGGAGGATAAAGTGTCATTATATGCTGATGACACCCTTCTATACTTAAGTGACACCAACTCCTCGTCACAGCATGTTTCTCATTGAATATTTTGGTACATTGCCTGGCTTTTCAATTAATTCTTCTTCCCCTAGATGAGATTGCCCAACCACTCCCTTCAGCTGGTTCCCTCGTTTAAATACTTGAGAGTCCAAGAGTAGTTAAGGGTTAGAAACTTGGTCATTTGTATGTTGAGGAGATTTTTACTTACTTCCTTTCTCACATTAATTGGGCCGGAAAGTGAAGAAGAATCACACCTTGGGTCCATAATAAATGTGCTTTTTTTGCTGTTTTAGTTCATTTCTGTTAATTTCCTATATCAAGTTCGACTGGTCACCAGAAAAGGATATTTCCCCATAGGGGACACAGCTCACAATGAAAACATGGTAGAGGTTGTAACCCTTCCTCATTCTATCTAAAATAAAAAAAAAAGTATTCTTCAACAAAGATGGCTTTACAGAACTGGTAGAGCAAAGCAACTGATTCCTCTATTGCCCGGGCTCCCCAGCAGCACATACGTTTCTTTCACTTCCCTGCGGCTCCCTTCATTATTACAAACTGCATAGTTGAAAAATGACAATTATGGCCAATAGGATAGAATGCTTTATTTTACTACTATTGAGAGAATCAATGCTGAGCTTGCCTGGAGTGTTACGGCTGTTCTGCCAGTTGAATAATTTCATGGTATAGGGATTAAGTGAGGATACTAGCAAGCAGAGCCACTAAACCTCTATTCCTGCCGCCATACACCTTGATTCATCTTGTAGTAAGTAGCCAGCCCTGCTTGGTACATGCCAGAACAACATGTACAGAAACAAACAGCATGTGAGCTACCTTCCTTGTAATGTATAAACTGTATTTCAATTCAATAATTGGAAATGTAAGCAATTCCTTAAATTAAGGGGAATTACAGTGTTATGGCACAAATGAAGAAATAACATGACAAGACATACCTCCACTGAAGACACCTATACGTATGTCATATGACACAATCATGATTACATTGTATATGCAGAGATTACAGGGAATTGGCTAGTCCAAATGAATAAAGATAAGAAAGAGATATAAACATATATAAGTAATATATATGCAAGCTCACATCGCACCTAAAGTTCCAGCTGTGTGGTACTCTGGTTTGCAAATGAAAAATCCAGCGTACCTCAGAGCTGAACGGGCTCTTCTGTGAATCACCACCTGAGGGTAAGTTATTAACTCTTCTGAAACTGGAGGGAACACCGTTGTAGCATGAAATAAAATGTTTAGCTGCATTATAGAGATTGGGACTCAGTGAATTTCAAGGACACAAAGGAAATCCACAATACGAGCTCCCCTGGGATGTGTGCTTCTGCACAATGAACATTGTTAAGAGCAAGTGTAATTAAACAAATGATATCTATGGAGCTAAAATTCACTTTTCGATGCAGCTTTTAACTGTGACCAATTATACAAAAATTAAAAGTTTTCAAAACATGTGGCTGTCACAGTACCAACAATGGTAATAACACATTCAGGAGAATATGAAGCATTAAGCCACACTTGTCTCTGCAGTCAGGAAAAATGACTTGGAGACAATATCGTGCTGAAAGCAATAGTCTTTCTGCTGACAAATGCTTTTTAAAATAATATTGAGGGCCCCAGCTGAATATAAAATAGATCATTTCTTTTTAATGTTAGGCTTAAAGTTTGGAGTTTAACCGATACCCTTTATTGGCTAACTTCCATGAATGTCGGAAAAAAAGAAGCCTAACATATTTCAAGAGCTTGCATGTTTAAATATTTCTTTTCAGAAATTAAAATGGCAGCTCCTTGTAAAAAAAAAGAGGCAGTATACTTACCTCTCTGGTGGCCCCAGGACTGTTTGGTGCCTATGATCTCTAATGCCCACCGTAGTAACTTCACCCTCCCTTTAGGTCACTACAAGACTTAGGACGTAACGCAGTGGTGTATTTAGGTTTTGTGCTACAATAGGCAACACAAAAATCGGAAGTCCCCCCCCTCACCGGTGGAGAGAGCCTGACAGTGACCAACAACACCCCTGCCCCCCCCACCCCCACCCAAGAGAGCCTTCCAGTAATACCAACACCCCCCCTCCCGGCAACAGAGAGAGACACTCACCTTCACAGCTCTGGACATCCCCGGGAACGACAGTCGGGCTCTGCCTACACCGTCAAGCAGCCTACAGCCTCTCTCAGATTCCACCTGGTCCCTATGCCACATATACCTGGCCCCTATGCCGCATATATCCCTTATTCTGGGGGGCGGCACTACCCCTCCTAAAAAATGCCGCCCTAGGCAAATGCCTTGTTTGCCTTGTGGTAAATATGCCCCTGATGCAGGGGCGGACTAACAACTCATGGGGCCCCCGGGCAATAGGGGATCATGGGGCCCCTGTGTCCTTGCCCAAACTCAAAAAAGCCTATGAAAAAGGTACCAGGGGCATCTCATGGGGCCCCCTACTGACCCTGTGCCCTCGGGCAGTGCCCGAGTTTCCAAATGGTCAATCCGCCCCTGCGGGCCTGACGTGACGTAGGTTTTAGAGGAAGGAACACTTGGAAGTATTGAATGTTGCAATCCAGGGGTGTACAACTTTTTGACCTTCCTGGGCCACATTAGAAGAAGATGAATTGTCTTGGGCCACACGTAAAATACACTAACAATAAGGACAGGTAATGAGTAGAAAAAGTTGGGCATATTACAAGTTAACGGTCACTGATATAGATAATGTACCTGTCTGGATAATAAAACTTAATTTTTAAAAAATATTTTTTATTATAAAAGTAAAAGAGGGCAAGCTAAGACTAGTGCGATATTTGACACCAACGCATCAATATCTGCTTCAATGGATGTAATAACAATTCTCAATGAATTCTCAAGGTGCTTCTCAGATATGTGTTTGCTTCAACAAAGAAAATAGTTGCTCACAAGTATACAGGAGGTGCTTCCGAAAACCAATGACTTAAAGAGTGGCATATTTTTCTTTGGGAAGATAAAACATATAAAAGTCCAGTGAAGAGACACTGTCAAGTTTTTCTTCATGTGCTCGCTAAGTGTAAACACTTTTTTACAAAAAAAAAAAAATCAACATTATTTAACCACTTCAAGTCCGGACACTTTCACCCCCTTCCTGTCCAGGCCAATTTTCAGCTTTCAGTGCCATCACACTTATAGAAGTTTTAGAATTTTTTTGAGACAGATAAAACTTTATTTTGGTGGTGTTTATTCAGCACTGGGATATTAATTTTTTTGCTACAGTATATAAATGAAAAAGGCCAAACATTTAGAAAAAAAAGTGTTTTTTTAATGAAATTTTGCAAATAAATAATATTTCTTCATAAATCTTGGCCAAAATGTATTCAGCTATCTTTTTAGTAAAAAAAAAACAAAAAACAAATTAGGTTATAACCAAAAATTATAATTTTTCAAAAAATGTTTTTACATTTTTATTTTATTTTTTTTATATTATTATTTATGGTTTTTTTTAACATACTGTCACCCTAGCAGTACAGTGTCACCATAGTGACACTGTACTACTTGTGGTGGGTGATGAAGATTTTTTTTTTTACACTGATTGCTTTTACACCCATAAAGCCTTGTGCCATGTGACCTCTATGATCATTCACAGATTTCACTAGTAGCAAGCAATGATGTTAGAAGTGATATCTTGCTTACTACTAGTCATGTGATCACTGATTGGCCAATGTTTTGTCAGCTCCTGCACACTGCTTTGTGTGGCTCTGCATAGCAGAGCCATGCAAAGCAGTGTGCTTACAGTGAAGCACACACACAGCACATAATGTGAAACAGCACACAGGACACAGTTAACCCTTTGATTGCCCCAGATTTTAACCCCTTCCTGCCCAGGGCCATTAGTGCAGTGCCAGTGCTTTTTATTAGCACTGATCACTGTTTTGGTGTCACAGGGGATGTCAGTGACACCAAGTCAGTTCCCCCCCAGTGTCAGAATGCCCACCGCAGTCTCGCAGTCCCGCTATAAGTCTGTGATTGCCGCCATTACTTGTAAAAAAATAAAAAAAATTCCAGTATACTGTATATACTTCTATTTGTAAACACTATAACGTTCACGTAAACCAATTCATTTACATGTATTGGGATTTTTTTTTTTAGCAAAGACATGTAGGAGAACACATTTTGGCTCAAATTTGTGATGAAATGTGATTTTTAAAATTCTTTTACTGGACACGTTTAATAGCAAAAAGTCAAAAGTATTGTTTTTTACTCAGAACTGTCTGTCTTTTTTGTTTATAGCGCAAAAAATAAAAAATGCACAGGTGATTAAATACCACCGAAAGAAAGCTCAATTTGGGAAAAAAAGGACATAAATTTAATTTGGGTGCAGCGTTGCATGACCGCGCAATTGTCAGTTAAAGTAATGCAGCACCATATCGCAAAAAATGGCCTGGTTAGGAAGGGGGGTAAATCCTCCGGTTTTACCGGTAACATTTTATTAGATTTTCACTCCAGGAGTATATAATGAGTTTGAAAATTCGAGAGAAATGTTTAAATAATGCATTACAATGACTAAACTAAACTAAACCCATTAGATTTTAGTCAACTAAAATGATTTTAGTCGACTAAAATGTAATGGAGATTTTTGTTGATTAAAATACTACTAAAACTAAAACAATTCAGATGACTTAAATACGACTAAAACTAAAATGGCGTTTTAGTCAAAGGACTATGACTAAAACTAAATCGAAATTTGGCATCAAAATTAACACTGTTTGCAAAGAACTGCCAATTGTTCTCTGAATGAAACTGACCACTCCTTACCAGCCCTAGATTTCTCACTCAGAGTGAAATTTAAATAATTAAAATGCTCCTAAACTCCCACAGATGATTAGCTCAGAATTCCTAATAAACTGCCCCACTGTGTCGGTGTATGTGCTTCCTGGATTCTGTAGACCTGACGGCACTTTACCAGTCATTTCTAGTCTAGTGCTGATGTTCCTCAGCCCTCTGCCATTTCTTTAGGCAGTCTACCATGGATAAGAATGGTTTCCCATGTAGCTGGTTAATGTTTTTCCTAGACAGCTGTTGCACATCTTTATACTAGTTCTTGTGTCCCATAATTGTAATTTGTCATGTTAATTATACTGTGGACTGGTGATTTGCAGCTAAGGCCCAATCCACACGATATATCCACCAAGAGATGCTGTCCACATAGCAGACATTTTGATGAGATGCCATATGTTCCAGTTGTTTCATTGTACACCTGTAACATTGCCGATTTCGAAAAGCTCAGCGGCTCTATGATGTTGCCAGTATTCAAACTAAACCTCCTGGAATCAGCAATCAAGCCTTTTTCAAAGTCTCATAGATCACGCAAAAGCCCAATCTTTGTAATATATTCTGGTGCATAGCAACTGTTGACATTCAGTTAATTATAGCTGCACATACAGTTGTGTTCAAAATAATAGCAGTCAGACATCACTAACCTGATCAATCACTGTTTTTGGTAGAAATTATATTTCTACATGGCAAATAATTTACTAGCAGGTGTAGTAGAGTAATAGAAATCCAACAGACCCAACAGTCATGACATGCATGCTGCTGATTCTGTGTAATTGAATCACTAATTGAAAGGGGCATGTTCAAAATAATAGCAGTGTGAAGTTCTATTAATGAGGTCATTCATTCTTTGAAAAACAGGTGGCAATTATTGCCCTTATTTAAGGAAGGAAGGCAGCAAATGTTGTACATGCTGGTTACAGTACATTTCTCTCTGAAATTTTGAGGAAAATGGTTAGTTCCAGACATTGGTCAGAAGAACAGCGTACCTTGATTAAAAAGTTTATTGGAGAGGGGAAAACGTATAAAGAAGTGCAGAAAATGATAGGCTGCTCAGCTAAAATGATCGCAAATGCTTTAAAATGACAACTAAAACCTGAATGACGTAAAAGAAAGCGAAAAGCTACCATTCGAATGGATAGAAGAATAGCCAAAATGGCAAGGACTCAGCCAACAATCAGCTCCAGGAAGATCAAAGAAGGTCTAAAGTTACCTATGAGTACTGTTACAATTAGAAGACGCCTATGTGAAGCCAAGCTATCTGCAAGAAGCCCCCGCAAAGTCCCACTGTTGAAAAAAAGACGTGCTGAAGAGATGACAATTTGCCAAAGAGCACATTGACTGGCCTAAAGAGAAATGGTGCAACATTTTGTGGACTGATGAAAGTAAGATTGTTCTTTTTGGGTCTAGTGGCCGGAGACAGTTTGTCAGACGACCCCCAAACACTGAATTCAAGCCACAGTACACTGTGAAGACAGTGAAGCATGGTTGCGCAAGCATCATGATATGGGGATGTTTCTCATACTACGGTGTTGGGCCTATTTATCGCATACCAGGGATCATGGATCAGTTTGAATACATCAGAATACTTGAAGAGGTCATGCTGCCTTATGCTGAAGAGGAAATGCCCTTGAAATGGGTGTTCCAATAAGACAACGACCCCAAACACACCAGTAAACGTGCAACATCTTGGTTCCAGACCAACAAGATTGACGTTATGGAGTGGCCAGCCCAATCCCCGGATCTTAATCCAATAGAAAACTTGTGGGGTGACATCAAAAATGCAGTTTCTGAGGCAAATCAAGAAATAGAGAAGAACTGTGGAATGTAGTCCAATCATCCTGGGCTGGAATACCTGTTCACAGGTGCCAGAAGTTGGGTGACTCCATGCAACACAGATGTACAGCAGTTCTCAGAAACAGTGCTCAGAAACTAAATATTAATTAAGTGATTCAAAGGAAAACAAAATCTTCAAACATCTTTCAGGTTATATATTGAATGTTTGAATTTGTAAAGAAGAATACAAACACTGCTTCTTTTTTGAACAGTCTAATATTTACTTTTCTTCAATTTTTTTAGAGAAACAACACAAATTTGATATATTTTTCTTCATGTTTTGATTTGGAATTATTATTAATATACAGGATTTATATAGCGCCAACAGTTTGTGCAGCGCTTTACAATATAATGGAGACAGTACAATTACAATACATTTCAGTACAGAAGGAATAGGAGGGCCCTGCTCGTGGAGCTTACAAACTGTATATTTGTGAGCTTCATATAACTGAAAAACTTGTGTGACCACATATAGGGACTTTAGATGAGCCAGGGGTAATCTTAACTCTTTCTTAAAAGTTTAAAAAATTTAATTTGTGCTAAAAAAAATCCAGGTATTTGAAAAAAAAAACATATAATAGAATTGTTTTGCAAATAGCATACAAGTTTAAGCAGATATTGTGCAAAGAAATTTCCCCTATATGCCTACACCCTTTATTTACATATCACAGCATTTTATTACACCCAGATTGGACCTAAACATTCTTCCTCAGCAGGACAGAAGAAGGATAACATTGTCACAGTGTCTTTATCAATATCACAGTGAGGGAAGCCAACCCAGTAGATACCTCTGGTATAGATAAGTGGTAGCACCATATTTCACTATCTGGGTTCCTCAGCACAACAGAAGAAAAATAATATTGCCATAGTGTCTTTACCAATATCACAGTAAGGGATGCCAACCCAGTAAATATCTCTGGTGTAGATGTGTGGGAGCACCATATTGCACTCTCTAGGCTTCTCAGCAGGACAGAAGAAGGATAATATTGCCAATATTACAGTGGGGGAAGCCAATCTAGTAGATACCTACCTGGTGTAGACCAGTGTTTCTCAACCTTTTTTCAGTCCAGGCAACCTTTAAAATTATGAACAGTCCCAAGGCACCCTTTAAAATTATGGACAGTCTTGAGGCACCCCTAGACTGTCCATAATTGTAAAAGGGCACCCCATTCTAACATGTGAAAAACTATTTTAATAGTTTTATATAATGCAGCAGCATCCACACATGTAGGACAACCAACATTAGAGGTGATTTATTCTTCCAAAGCAAATGCACTTTTGCACACTGGTACTAACTAGTATAATTCCAATGTATCTCTCCTTCCTCAGTTTTTCTCCATCACTGAGCTAATGTTACCCCAGCACTGAATGAAAGGGGCAGGAGAGGGTCAAACTAGGATGCTGTGAAAGTAATGAAAATCTGTGGCTTTGTATAACTAAAAGACAAGCCTGTTACACCCAGTGGCTTTTGTACAAGTTTTGGGCAATTTTTAGACATTTTGCCAAGGCATCCCTGAAGAAGCCTCAAGGCACCCCAGGGTGCCTGGGCACCCTGGTTGAGAAAAACTGGTGTATACTAGTGGGAGCACCTAGGATATTCTCCGAGAGCCTGTGACCAGTGAGCTTATACATGGGGCCTCATAAAAGCATCTGTTTTGTACAATTTTGTATGTGCTCTTACATTAGATTGCCAATCCTTTAGCAGACAATTTACATCCTACAGGCACTGCTGAGTAAGACAGATCTTGTAGAATCAGTAATTAGACACAGATGCAGTAGATTCCAAAGATAGATATTTCCCACAGCTTTTTAAATGCTGTCAGAATCCAGCAATAATGCCCAATGCTGGTGTGATATTCAAGGGTTCAAAAGAAAAGGACTGGCCACAGCCCCCAATTAGTAGTTTCCCATAGGCAAAAAGTAGGGGTGAGCCCACTTCTACTCAGGTTCAAAGTGGCTATTTTTACCCAACAAGTGCACCGTACATGCACTAAAATTGTGTTTATCTTTCGGCCAGTCCTGCAATCAGGTAAAATCTAACTAATCTTCTTCCTCCTACATGCTTCCAATATACCCACCAAAATGTATAAAAAAATGTCAATACTTCGCCACCTTCTTGATGCTGTTAAATCTTGTATTTCCCTTACCTGGATAAGTACGCAGCCTCCGTCCATCAAGGAGGACTTGGTCCTCATCTCACAACACATATGAGAACTGTATTAAAAAACATGGAACCTGTGGAATATAGTCATCTTTTCTAAGGAAGGTAAAGCCCTCTTTGATCTGGGTTCTGCTGAGTGAGAAGGTACTATGTGCCTTTGCTCAGATCAAGCCGGCGATACTCCTTTGTCCTATTCCCCCCCACCCATCCTTTTTCTCTGCTTCCCTCTTAGATCTCCCTTCTTTCTATTCTTCTCCTAGTTATCCCCACCTCTTGGTTTCATTTTTGTATAAAATTGGGGCAGTATTCCTTTTCTCTACATGGGATTTTGTGCAAGACGTTTTATTTGTGACATTCTATGACCACTTACAGGTAGAAGACATGAGACCACCTAGAGATGCTCCAAGATTGGATACTCCTGTTCTTCAGACTATTTTTAATTTTTTTTTGTTTTGTACCATCTTCTGTGTATAACCTATTAGCATGATTGCTTTTTGATACTATCTATAGTCAGTAAGCAAAAGAGTATTTTCCTTTGTGTACAATGCCTTTTGCTATGATTAATTTGGACACTGCCTTTCTATAATAAAACTAAAATTTCTAAAAAAAAAAAAATCTAACTAATCAAGCTTTCCAAAGACTGCCTGTAAATGAGGGCTTCCTTTAAGGAAATGTGTCTGTCAGCGAAGAAAGCAGATGCAGGATTAATAAAACTGAACAAGTAAAAGAACATTATGCGCCGCAGCCTACTTTTGTTAGCAAGCAGTTATTTAAAAGATAGCCCCATAAACAGGCGAACATTCACAAAGCAGGAACTTGACCTGGAATCATTTAGCAGCATGTAACAGTAAAATCTGCAGCGCATGTGTGTATAGATATATATTACAGAGCGGGTGCCCAGAAAGACATTAAAATAAATGGTGATAGCTGTTTAGTCATGCCGAGATTTGACTTCTGCAGCTTTCCCTCCCACTCTCACCCCCTCACTCAACACAGATCCTTTGGAGGGAAGCCCAGGACAGCAGTGTTGAGGCTGCATTTCCATTGAGTCTCCCAGAAATATTAAACAGTGTATATAAATGCACTTCCAGAAACCAAGCTGCTGAGTGTGGGACACTTAGAAGGAAGCCTTTTATCCAGTGTTCTTGCACTTGTTACGAAGGTGCTGCCTAACAAAGCAAACCAAACTCAGAACTGCACATTAATATGTATAGGCTCAATGAAAACTGTCTCTGAATTGAACAAGTGATTTAGTGAACCTAAAGGATTTAGTAAGTTTTGGATTTGCATATAAAACAAAATGGTGTCAGAAAAGGAATTAACTTCAGACTTTTGCTAGCCAGGTTGTTTCTATGCGGAGGTTCCCTTTTCAGTGGATGTAGCTTGGTGGAATCACCCAGTTGCTTTTTGTGGAAACTTTGGAAGAGTGATCTCTACATCCAAGCTTCAAAGTCCATCTACCTGCCATGGTTATTACCAATGGTCTTACCCGCATTTTAACTACTTGAAGACCAAGCCTTTTCTGACACTTTTTTTTACATGTAAACATCCGTATTTTTTTTTGCTAGGAAATTACTTAAAACCCCCATATATAATATATTTATGAAGCAAATCCCCTAGAAAATAAAATGATGGGTGTTGCAATTGTTTATGTCACATGGTATTTGTGCAGCTGTTTTTCAAACACATTTCTTTTGGAAAAAATACACTTTAATGAATTTTAATGCACAAAAAAACAATGGGGGAGATTTACTAATATTGCACAGTGCAAAATCTGGTGCAGCACTGTATAAAAACCAATCTGCTTCCAGGTTTTATTGTCAAAGCTTAACTGGACAAGCTGAAGTTATATGTTGGTTGGCTACCATACGCAGCTGCACCAGATTTTGCACTCTACAGTTTTAGTAAATCAACCTCAATATAATACCTAATTGTTTGGTAAAATATAAAAGATGATGTTACACCAAGTAAAAAGATACCAAACATGTCATGCTGTAAAAATGCACAAGCCTGTGGAATATTGACAAACTATATAAATATACTATCCATAGATAACGCTTTAAAAGTCTTTACAGGTTACTACTTTAGATTTAGATAGTAGATCTTGTGCAAGAATTATTGCTGTTGATCTGATATTCACAGCGATCGCTGTTTATGTACCGACTTGGGACCGATGATTACACTCGTCTTTGCGCACAAGCATGGGGGCGCTTTGATTTTTTTTTTTTTAGCTTGTGTTTTTATTTTTACATTGTACCTTTATTTATATATTCATTTTTTGATCAACTTTATTGCTATCACATGGGATGAATATCCCTTGTGATAGCATGGGCAGTGAAAGGTACTTTTTACTTAGACAATGGAGGTCTATTAGACCCCAGATTTCTCCTCTGCCCTTAAAAGTTTAGGATCAGTTCAAGATCCATTGCTTTTTTCAAACCAGTAATTGTTTGTTTACAACTGGCAAAACCATAAGTGATGAAATACTTGTCTCTTTTGGTTTCTTAGAGATGATTGTGGTGGTTCCAGTCCCTGATCAGATCTGTGGTCAGCTGGTAGAACCGCTGCAATCACAAGTTCCCTGGTAGGATGGGAGAGCTTGGGAAGGCGTCCGGAGAGGGTGACCCAATCCTTGTAAAAGCAATCCAAAGGTTATCTAGTTTTTCGTCAGAACGTCTGATGTCTGATGTCAACAGAGACCACTGGTGACGTCAGACGTACTGACGAAACGTGTTGGGTGGGACAACCCTGGTACATCACTTCCGATCTAGTAGAATGCAGTTGGAACACAAACCGCCAATCTTTTAGTCTCCATGAAGTTCTGATATGTCAAAAAGTCTTTTGCCTATGTAAGTGTAACTTTTAATAGTTTTTTTAATAAACAAGTATTGCTACACCATGAGAGGCTCTCTTTTTCCCTCTGTGAGGGATTCTTTATACAGAGTCCAAAAGAAAGGATTGCTGTGGGAGACACAAAGTTGCTCTAAATCTCCAAGGGTTGGTTGTATCAAGTCAAGTGATCCAGTCCATTTGGAATATCTTTAGCGCATTTTGACCTTCTTTGAGAAAAGGGGTCAATCCCATCTGGTGAGTGCAGTGTGATCCTGTTTGGGAAAAGGAAAAGCACTTGGGTGTTTTATATTATCCTGCACGTTGTGGCTGAGTATCATGGGCACAGAATACATCTTATGGACATTTGTGATATATTATGTTTATTTAATCATCTATTTTGTATATCACTTTGCACTATAATTTGTGCTTTATTTATGGTGGAATCAGGTACTTTATTATTGATCTATTTGTGTTATATATTGTTTGCTTATATCTCATGTTAGTAGGTATTTTTTTTATAGTTTGCACATAATTTATGTGGTATCAAGCCCTTTTCAACATTTATATCAGCTATTTTGTTATCTATCAAGATAGATTTTTCTCTGCTAACATTAAGCAGGTTTTGTTCCTCCCCTCTTCTGCTACTGGACAGTAAAAGGAGAAGCAGCAGACTGATGAGCTCATCCCTATGTCACCCTACACTCTATTTTTACCAGTATGTTCTGTGATAGAAGAATTTCTTCTTAGCTCATGAGCAGCGCTTCTATTCAGCTGCTTTTTATAGCAGGTCTCTGTAGGTGGCCTTGTTATGGTATAGAGTATGACAGCTGTGTGATAAGTATGGTGTGTAGACAAATCTGTATACGTTTGTCTTTAGAAGATATTGCTGCATCAAGTCCTAAGCTGACATTTCCCTCCGTCTTTTGGATCCTACCTTCATTACTGTCATTTATACTGTATGACATTAGTTGTGTTTGTAGAGAGGAAAGCTGGGATAGCTAGTTGCTGGAGTCCGCAAAAATATAAGAAGCCATGCAGTTAATTCAGCCCAATTAAAGCTAAAATATCCGATTTTACAGTTCTTTTAGATGTACGGTACGAGGTGTGATGATTTCATTATAGGAATGCCTGTGGCGTAGCACTATAGTGGTGAGTCACACAACCATTTGCACTTCAGTGTGTTCTGACATGTTCCAACTTGCACTCGCCAGACCAGTTGACTCAGTCTTTATGGAGTAGTAGAAGAAATAACACATACGTGCGTCGCGAAAAAGTGTGTCACTTCACAAGGGGACTACTTTGATGATGACAACACTCGCTAGTGTATAAGAAAGCAAACATTTTTTTTACAGTCCATTCCGAGAATTAAATTGTCACATCTTGTACATGTAAAAGGGATCAATCTACTGTAAATAATCCCATTAATGTGTGTTGGAACCATTCACACCAGTCAGGTCTGTGGTGGTGCATTTAACACCCAAGTTACATGGTGAGATAACTTTTATTGTGTTAATTTATAATTATTTGAATAAGCTGCGCCTAAGGCACCACAACAGGCCAAAAATCAAACCTGCTGCATTTTTGCTAGCATAATGCACCATGGTGCATTACAGTATGTTACCATTGTGGTACCTGCAGTGCAAGTGTGTTATGAAGCAGGGGCGGACTGACCATTTGGAAATTCGGGCACTGCCCGAGGGCCCGGGGTCAGTAGGGGTCCCCATGAGATGCCCATGGTACCTTTTTCATAGGCTTTCTTGAGTTTGGGCAAGGACACAGGAGCCCCATGATCCCCTATTGCCCGGGGTCCCATGAGTTGTCAGTCCGCCCCTGTTATGAAGGTGCGATGGGGTGCCATTTACAATGAAATGCACCCAAGAGTACCACTGCATATGCAATATGCATTACTTCAGTACAGTGGTGTAAAAGGGTTCCTTGTGTTTTAAAGAGACCCTGTCAGCAAGAGTGTATTTACCACAAGACAAACAAGGCGTTTGCCTAGGGTGGCATTTTTCAATGGGGCAACACCACCCCCCAGGAAGAAGGGATGGAAGAAGGGACACATGCGGCTTGGGGACCAGGTGGGATCTGAGAGAGGCTGCGGGCTGTTTGACTCTCATTCCTGGGGATGTCCAGAGCTGTGAATGTGAGTGTCTTTCTCTCTCTTGCTGGGAGGGGAGTGGCTGGGGTATTGGGGGCAATGGTAGTGGAAGGCTCTCTCGGGTGGGGGGGGGGGCAGAAGTGTTGTTGGTCAATGGAAGTGGGGGGGAGGGGGCGGGCACATTTTGTGTTACCTAGGGCAGCACAAAACCTAAATACATCACTGCCTGTCAGTGCATAAAAGCATGGTAAAATCAATGAAAAAGGTTGCCGAACAAAATAAGTACGGCCAAACTAGCGGATTTTTAAGGCACAGTGAGAGACCAGACTATCATATACAAATACAGCAGTTTATTGACATAAAAAAGTTATAAAGCAATATATAAAACATACAGTACATGCATAACCCCCAAAAAACAGCAAGGGGGAAAAACAATAAGTATATAGTTAATCCCTTGTATGTGACATAAATCACCGAGAACACTGGTTCTTATGATAAATGTCACATGGAAGTTTATGTCAATAAACCCCCCTTGTTGTTTTTGGGGGGTTATGCTTGTACTTTCTGTTTTTATTTATTGATTTATGACTTTTTTTATGTCAATAAACTGCTATATTTGTATCTTCGTATATTTGGAGTCTTCTCGCTTTCATACTATTCAAAAAAGACTTTAGAAAGTTTAAGTGTATAGACTTAAAATAAGTAAAAGCAATACAGGATCACTTCACCATAGGGTCATAGGAGATTTCAAGTTCCTCTTCTTTGGTTGTCTAGTAACTTCATCCATTCAGATATTCAGATACAACCAATGCAGCTAAGGAAATGGTAGCCAGAGATAATAATATGATACAGACAAGCTGTACAATGCTGGGGAAAATTATAGCTTTGTTTTTTTGTAACCAAGACAAAATCACAGAAGGGAAGGGAACAAGGACAATAATGAAAACCTAGAGAAATTTTACATTTTATCCCTTTATAAATTCACCGTAAATCTGCCAAAGTGTTGCATATTTGCATATTATCAGAGCAGCAAAGTTAAAAAATTCAGTTATATTCAGTTATATATTTAAAGATTTTAACAGCTCCCTTACCGTAGTCAATGTAGAGGTTTGGAAGGAACCTCAGCGATGCAAAGCAACTCACAACAGGAGTGTAGCTTTTAGCAATTTAATGTAGTTAGACTGGTAAAGATTATTTGTGCTTGGGTGACAATTTGCACCAGAAGTTGACAGAATGTCTTCTCTATAAAGACTGTATATATCTAGGTTGGCAACGTTGGATGTAGTCCAGAATGATTTACAATTTGTTTTCTGCCACTGTTCCAACCACATGGAGAGGTAAAACAAGCATGAAATATGACTTCCTGATAAAGGTTAGTTTAGTGAATGGACTATATCTTGGAATTAGCAATAAAATAGCACACAAATGTTATTTAAAGTGTATCTAAATTGAAAATAATATTATAATATATCACATCTTACCAATTCCTAGACAAGGTGGTTGCATTAGTTTGTCAGGCTTTTCTTCTTTTTTTCATATTTCAAACTTTTATTTTCAAGAAAAATAACTACTGTGACAAGATTTAGAACATAAAATTACAAAATCACAGGCTCTGTATGTTAAGTACATGCAAATCTTAACTGACAAAGTGCTAATTGTCTTGAACATTTTTAAAGAAGAAGGAAAAAAATTAACAAAGAAGAAACCTGGGGAATAAAAAAAGTAAAAAATAAAGCAATATATCACTAACTGCACTTTACCACTAATAATATTAAAGAGTAGAGCAGCAGAGAATACCAACCATGTTAATTACTAAGATACCACAGATAGGTACTTTTCTGTAGATTTTAAATGCCAACCAGCTTGTCCAAGTCTGATAGAATATGAAATATGTGTCAGATTTATAATGTAATATATCTTCCATCGTGCAGTATTGATCTACTCTTAATAGCCATTCCCTTACTGTTGGCATAGATGATTGTCTCCAATATACAGGAATAAGACTTTTAGCTGCATTCAGAAAAAATGGGATTAGAGACTTTCAATAGTTACTACCAGAATCTTGTGTGCAGTGGTTTAGCAAGGTCCACAGATCTTGTTCCAGAACACTGCCTCTATGTCTTAAATTGTTTTTAATATATGGCTCCAATATATCTGGATCACTGGGTATAACCACCATATATGGCCAAAGGAACCTACTAGTCCACATTTCCTCCAGCACGTGTTTGGAAGATGTGGCCAAATTTGATGTTTATGCAATGGTACCCTGTAGCAGTGTGCCGATCATTTTAAGTTAGATTCTTCAATAGAGAAGAATATAGCTAAGGCTTTATTGATGAAACATGAGTTAGAACCATCACTTTATGTTTTGATCATTTGCAAATTGGATGTCCAATTCTTGTTCCTACTTGGACTTGGAGATAAATCTTTAAGTGTCAGGTTTTTGTGGTAGTGAGCCCTTGTAAAAGGCCAACTTGGTGGTCCCCAGGGTGCGGAGTCTAAGCCCCAGCCTACCTCTAAACCAGGTCCCCTGATGTTTGGAATGGACTTACAGCATGCTGGAACCAGGTTACGGCCCTCAGGTATGCCCAGATGAATATGCGGAGATCACTCGTACGAACAGCAGACCGAAGGAAATCCAAGAAACAAGCCGAGGTCAAGGGAGGCAAGTACAAATGGTAAACAAAGCCAGGGTTGGTACCTGGGTCAGGCACTGAATACATGTAACATTAGGCAACAGGAGCTCAGAGAACTAGGAAGTTGCTTAGGCAACGTGGGCTGCACTGAGCATGTCTTATATAGGGAAGCAAACTGGGAAGCGGGTCAAGAGGTGATGTAAAGGAAAGGATATATAAACCCACAGAAAAGCAGTGATGTGAATAGGTGAGCACAGAAGCCAAACAACACATGTGAATGGAATCACAGGTCTAGGAGAAGCACTGCAGGAAAGAGGTAAGAATTACACAGGCAGGTAAACTGCAGGCTAAATCGTGACAGTAAGGATGAGTAGTTAAAGGCTGCCTTATTCTATATAGAGTAGATACACTTTTTTGAGGGGCAATGGGGTGAAAAAACAGTCTGTGTAATTGATTCAGTTCTTTAATAGAACATAAAAGCATAGGAAGATAATGATAAAAATGCTGTATTTGGACACTATTTCTACCAGCTACATTAAGTGAGTTCCTTTCAGTAGATTGTAAAATGTTAGCAAGCCCTCTGTCATAGAGGTTTTAAAAGATCCAAGAATCAGCCTGGGAAGGAACCATGGAGAATCCATCATAGATATCACTGGACATTTCCATTCATGTGTACTGCATATATTATCCTAAATCTAGAAAACCTGTTTCGTAAGGGGCAAAGTCGGAGCTTTAATTTGTCGACTGTACTCTGGGATCCACAGATCTAAATGAAGTTGACTGTGACTTAGCATAAATTCAGGTTGAATAGCATAAAATGGCAAGCCAATGCCCTTGCAAGAAACGATGCTTCAAAATATTGTTTAATGTTGGGGAGGCCCATGCTCCTTCAGATGTTGTTCTATATAACAACTGTATTTTTAATGTGGTTTTCATTTAAATTTTTTTAAGACTGGCAAAAAAAGAAGTGAAGAGAGGGATTGGGAGTATTTGCATATAAAATAATATTCTAGGGTGAAAAGTCATCTTATTGATATTTATAAGGCCCAACCAAGTAAAATAATAGGTCCTGATATTAGGATCTTTAGTCAGATTGTCCAACAGCGATGTATAATAATACCCAAATAAAATTTTAGAGCACATGGTTTCCATACAAATGGAAAGGCATATTGTAAACAATTTGCCCCATGAGGTTGAAGGTTAACATTTAGTATTTCAGACTTAGCCATGCTTATCTTAAAGTTGACATTTGATGAAATGTTTCCAATTCAGACAATAGTCTGGATTTTGAAAAGAGCAAAGCATGTCATCTGCATAAGCCACCGGTTTAAAATCATTTGCTCCTATGGCCAGGCCCTTTATATTAAAATTTTGTATAATGGTGTGAAGGGTTCTAGGAACAAGATGAACAACGTTGGTTATAGGGGGTATGTCATTACCATTACAAAAACACTGACAAGTGGCCAATGATATAGACCTGATCTGATGGCACGGAGTATAAAAACATTTTTATCCATGATAATAATATGGAACCCATTTTGTGCAGAACCCTAAAGAGAAACAGCCAGTCTACCCTATCAAATACTGTTTTGGTGCCAGTAGACAAGAGCAGCATTGGATGTATAGTATATGCTGCATAATACATTAGAGACTGCACTTATGGAAGTATCTTTGATTTTTCTGCTTTAATTTCACTAGTAATACTGAGAATAACACAATTCCTGTCCCTGGGTGGCCACACTCACTCCTCCCCTGTATCTCTTGTGGAAGCCATGGTTGTCATCCAAGCTAGACTTTAAATATGTCTGCCTTTGTTCATCTCCAGTACATGTAGCTTACGTGGATTAGTAGTTCACTAAAGAAAGATAAGGTTGTTTTTGCTGTCTGCTCAGCACCCAGAAAGTGACAAGGACACTGCATTTCTGACAAGATCACAAGGTATTTACTATACTTGGCCGAAAATGGTTTTAGACTTAAAATGAAAACCAATGCAGCCACCATATCTAAAGACTGGGTAAGCTGCAATATTTAAAATTTTTGTTTTTGAGTTTAGATAGACTTTAACATCTATAAATAATTTAAATGAACATCCTAATTTACTTATCAACATATACATATGAAGTTGTATTATTTCAACTTCGGTAATGTTTAAAACACCATGGCATTAGCTTGAATTCCCAACAAAAAGGGAGAATTAGAATGCAAATGAAAAAAAAAAAAGTATACAGGCGTACCTCGGTTTACAAATGTAATATGTTCTGCGGGACTTTTCGCATTGTGAAAAATTTATAAACCGAAACACTGTTTCCCATAGGAATGCATTGAAAACCAATTTATCCGTTCCTGAGGTCAGAAAAAAGTAAAAAAAAAAAGTATTTTATCTGTTCAAAACTCTTTATAAAATGCACTTGAAAGGCATATTACTATAAAGGGACATGATTAAAAAAAAATTTGTAAATGCATTGAAAACCAATTAATCCGTTCGTATTGTGAAAGAAAATTATAAATGCATTGAAAACCAATTAATCCGTTCCGGAGGTCAGAAAAAAGTTAAAAACGTCTTATCTGTTCAAAACCCTTTATAAAGTGCACTTTAAAGGCATAGTACCGCACAGGGACATGATTAAAAAAAAAAAGTAAATGCATTGAAAACCAATTAATCCGTTTGTATTGTGAAAGAAAATTGTAAATGCATTTAAAACCAATTAATCTGTTCCGGAGGTCAAAAAAAAGTTAAAAAAGTCTTATCTGTTCAAAACCCTTTATAAAGTGCACTTGAAAGGCATAGTACCATAAAGGGACATGATTAAAAAAAATTTGTAAATGCATTGAAAACCAATTATCCGTTCGTATTGTGAAAGAAAATTATAAATGCACTGAAAACCAATTAATCCGTTCCGGAGGTCAGAAAAAAGTTAAAAACGTCTTATCTGTTCAAAACCCTTTATAAAGTGCACTTTAAAGGCATAGTACCGCACAGGGACATGATTAAAAAAAAAACGTAAATGCATTGAAAACCAATTAATCCGTTCGTATTGCGAAAAAAAATTCATAAACCGAGGCATTATTTTCAATGGATTTTCATTCTTAAACCGAAAATTACGTTAACCGAGGCGTTTGTAAACCGAGGTATGCCTGTATTACCATTTTGGCTTTTATAGGAAGAACTCAGGTGTACCTACATGACACCAGTGGAGACACCATTCACAGGAGGTTTTTGTCACATTACATATAAATAATGTAAACTTGTTATTCTAAATGACACATCCAAAATGCAGAAATTGTTTTGAAGCCCAAGATTTCTAATGCAGTCATTCAGTCTAGTAATGGGAATTAGAGCTGTCACAAATGCACTGAAAGCATAAATCAAAAAGCAGGCGAGCGGAAAAAACTACAAAAAAATTCAACTAATGTGACTTGTATATGTAGAAACCTATTGCCTGCCACTATTCACCTGCAATATGCTGCTATATTTCTGGGTTTGTGGCTGACTTATCTGTATTGAAGAATATCAGCTCCTAATCCATAGATACTGTCACTTCTAGCGCCACATGCCATCCATAAGCCTGGTTGTTAGGCAGCAGCATGTAAAGTCATGTTGAGGCCTCAGACATCTTGCATTAAGTGTAATTGCTGTAATGTAAAGCAGCAGTTTCTTCTCTTTACAAGAGTCAGTCTTTAAAGCGGTATTAAATTCAAAAACAACAATTTACTATATTGGCATTTACTAAGTCTTAGATGTGGGGGTTGCATTAGTTTCCTTTTATAGGCTTTTTTTCTTTATTTGTACCTGGTGATTCAGCCAGTAAGACTGTTATTTTTCAACTTGCTTTACGCTGACCAGCAAAAGTGTCAGTTAGAGAATTGAGACAAACCATTTACCACTGATAAGGGTGCTTATAATGGTCAGCTTTTATTTAATTATGTAAAACCTCTATCTTAACCTCCCTGGCGGTATTCCTGAGTGTAGCTTGGGGTAAAGTTTCAGTACCACAAGCGGTAACCCCGAACTACACTCGGGCTTACCATGCGACGCTGCTCCACAATCCTTCGATCACTTACCTTGTCCTGCGCTCCTGCGATGTCCCTCCTGCAGTGTCCCCGGCAATGTAATCCGGCGGATGCTGGCATCTGTCATCTGGGTTCCGTTCCCTGCGAGCGTCGGGACGTACGGGGGACGGAACGGCGGGAAACTTGAAAATTACAAAAAGTGACATTCACTAAAATCACTAAAATCACATAGTAAAACATTACTGTATCAAACCATTTCACATACATTTTGTCCCTAGTGCTTTGTCCTGTGCCCTGCCTACATTTTTATTGTTCTTTCTGCCTGGAAACTGAGAAATGTACATGGCGTCCAAAAAGCGTCCCTTTAGGTCAAAAGTGGTTTTAGACCGGCGTGAGAACAGCGATAGTAAATTAGAACTACTTGCAGAATTGAGTGATAATGATTTGTGGGAAAATTCGTCATCAGACACTGAATACGATGTGCGAACTTGGCACTCTATTTCAAATTTCAGTGTTTTTGGTTTGATTATATTATTGAATTACGTTTATTATTATTATATTATTATTTTTTATGATTATTTATTAAATTATAATTTATGATTTCGTGTTTCAAGTTTTATCATATCCGGAATGTTTACTAGACTCTTGATCGGACAGATTTCAGTGAGTTATTCCTAAGAATTACAGGCCTACAATAAAAAAATGACATATTTCCATACAAAACAATGTACCGCTTTAAGCACAGAAATATGGACATAATCAGACTACTAGGGAGGTTAAAAGGAAAAAAATTAAATTTGTTAGTCACGTCCAGGGGCGGACTGATCATTTGGGAACTTGGACACTGCCCGAGGGCCCGGGGTCAGTAGGGGGCCCCATGAGATGCCTCTGGTACCTTTCATAGGCTTTTTTGAGTGTGGTTTGAGTGTGGGCGAGGACACAAGGGCCCCATGATCCCCTATTGCCCCATGAGTTGTCAGTCTGCCCCTGGTCACATCTATCTATCTCCAATACTACCCTCCTTCAGATTGACAATGCTGCTGTTCAAAGGTTTCTCCATCCAGAGTGGAGACGCCCTAAAATAGGAAGTGTATCAATGGCCAGATCACCAAGTGAAAACTAAGGTAAAAAAAGCCTAAAAAAAGAAAACCAATTCAACCACCTCATTGAAGGATAAATACGCAGCAATATATTACATGTTTATTCTTGGATTTAAGCTGTTTAGAATATTAAATAATTGCATATATTTCACAAATAATATGCTATATAAATTCTTGTTTATGTATATTCTTATTAACTTTAATAAATTGTTTTGATTACTTTCCAAATATTGTTCTCACCACCTATTATAGCGTGGTTCCATTGTGTTGGGGTGGTGAGGGGCAGTGCTTTGTGCAAAAACACAAGAGACTGTCTTTTTTTTTTCTTTTTTAAACGTATTGAAATGTCACAAAACGATTTTTCATTCAGTTCTATGCACTGTAGCTCTGCTGAGTGTGGCGGCATGCAATGCCGTGAACCGAGGTGTGGTGTGATGTGAACAAATGCAGCATGTCTGAATTTTTCTGTTTCAATAGTTTTTTTTAAAAAAAATTCAACTAGTAAAAGACAGACAACCATCAATATAGGAATACAGAAAATAATTCTGCAAAATAGGTGAGTAGAGTCACAGAACAGTCATAAAGATAAGATACATATATCAGAAGTGACAAATTACTATAGGTCATGTCACCAGACTTATCAATAATACATGTCATTACAGCCGGCCATAGATGGAGTGATTTTCTTTTCTGCAATTGTGGGTTACAGGAAAGAAAGTCGCTCAAATCCCCCATCAACACTGACTGTGAATCTCTCCCATGGACCAATTGTGTTTTCCCATTGGTGGGGTGGGGTGGGGTGGCGGGTTGAGCCGCCCCCTCTGGGAGAACACAGTGATTACTGCTAGCGGCCATAATAGCCGCTAGCAGTAATCGTATGTAACATTTGACAGGATGGTTCTGCCTAAGTTGATCGATTGATCAACTTGGGTACATTCAGCCTGTCCGTACATGGTTCGAATCTCATCCGGTTGCTGCTGAACTGGCCAAGATTCGAACTGTCTATGGACAGCTTTAGGCATTTAAATATAATGAGTCTGCACATTCAATATGTTTACCATTCACAGGAATATCTGTCCAGCATTAAGCAATCAGATAAAGATGAGCCAGTTACCCTAATGAGGCGTGACCCAAGTCACTTCATCAGATATTATGTATTTTGCATATGTAAAAAGAGAGGTAAAGAAACAGAAAGAGGGAAAAAGAGAGAGGAGCCACAGTCCATCTGAGAGCCATTCCCAGTCATCGCCACCGTGGTTATTTAGATGGAGTTTGCATGTGGAGTATAGAGGAGTTGCAGACATTAAACCACAAGAAATTATCTTTCAAAATGCTGACCATTTTTTCGTTGGTCATTATCCAAGTTAATTATAGTTTCATTACCTCCACGTCCATGACAGGACTCTTCCAGATGGTCCCTATCACAATTTTGGCCATCAGGAGCATAAAGTATATTAATGTTTGAGTAAAGCATGGCTGAACTTCTACGAAAAACACCAAAACCCATCTAAAAGCAGCGTTATGAAGAACAAGACAGTCTTTTTCTCATTCACTAATCTTTGTAGCAACTGCTCTTGCAGAGTGCAACTGCACTTTGCAAAGTGCACAGTCTATTTGCCTTAAGTAAATCAACCCCTAAGGATATTCATGCACCAGGGGTTGGAGGTTATGAAATAAGGCAGTCAACTTAGAGAGTCAGGAATCATATATTTGTCTATGCTGACCACCAATGTATAGGCTGTATTTCCACTGACCATTGTTGTATAGTGGGCCCAATTAACAAAATGTCCAGTGGATAGTAATGGACGTACATATATTCTGACTTCCTTTATACAAGTGACAGTGCTCACCCTAAGTTGGAGCAGAGGCACTTTTCTTGCTTTTTCTCTGAGCCTGAGGATGTGTTCCAATGCTCGGTGTCCTCGCACAATGACACGGTGATTATCTGTTCCTAAACGTATAGAAAATGAGCAGAGTGATGTACTTTCTTCCTGCAAACACCGCACAGAAATTGAGGTGACTGGTGAGTGACAGGAATGCTAGAGTGTCTCCATCGAGGATCATATCTGTGTATTAGCAGTAGTAAAAATCACAGCACCCCGGTGCAAAATTTGATTTTTTTAATATAGCCGGACATATTTTTTTATGTTTTAAAATCCTTTAAGACTGTTAGCAATTTAGCAGTATAAAAGAATGGAAAAATAATGTGTAGGTGATTCAATAATGCTATATCATTCTATAGAGAATGTAGTGTGAGCAAATAGCTGAAGGAACTCATGGACCTAGAGATATCTAAACCCTCAGCTCCATCCTAGGTATGAAGAAAAAAAAAACGTAAACTCAATCACTGTCCATACTCCTCTAATATATAGGGGAGCAGGCGAATCAAGAAGGCACTCGGGAGCATGGTGCAAAGAACGTACCTCTCTTCGTACTGTCTACTGAAGTCACCTGAGACGAGATCTTCATCTTTCCTCCCGATACAGATGCCGCTGTTTCTCTTCATGGCATATTGGAGCAAACAGCAGTTGACCTTAAAATAGCATTTGTCTTTAGTATATCAACCCCATGGGCCAACCAATCCCTTAGACTACCAGTTTTCCACAGTGTCTGCATCTTGTTTGGGCTCGGATTGTGCACTTAGGATTCTAGAAGTTGTGCCAAGTGCATTAGTGCTGGATAGCTATAAATTTGAAAGAGCCAGGGGCTCTGTAACTCACAAAGTCCACAGCGAGCTGGTAGGAAAAAAAAAAAACCTTCTTTTCTCTTTCCTATCTTATTTATGGCTTTGTTTTTCTCCGTGTTGCCCTCTCTAGATCCTGCTAGGTAGGTCCACGGAGAGCAGCCCCCCATAAAACATCAGCAAAGCACAAGTTGTTACTCCCTTTTCTCTCTCTCCTTCTCGTGTCTCAGAATCAATATTAATTCATTATCTCCAACACTTGCCAGATATATTTATTCCCCTCTCCCCCCTTCTCACACGAAAACACACACAGCTTCACTCCCAATCCATTAAGGCACTTGATTTATGTGTCCCGTGGATGGTTAACAAATAATATTGTGATATAAATATATATTATAAACAATAAGGGTGTACAGTATCTAAAGTTTCCGCATTTATATAGGCCTGGATGGCAAGTATCTAGAGGTCGGCCCGGGTGTGAGTAATGAAAGTTTCAGAATTGAAGGGTGTAAGAATCAAGTAATATATGGAGGTATAAATATAGGTGTAAGCACTTAGAGGGTCATAAAAGGTATACATTAAATATATAAATCTACGTGCACTTAGACGGACAATATGTCAGCTGTTTGCTGATGCAAAGCACTTATTGTGTCAGATGTAACAGGTTTGTCAATAGGAGTTTTTTTTAATTAACGTAAAAAACACTTGAAACCTCCAGACGGAGTGACAGACGGAGGTCTAACGGGAAGCGAGATTTGGCTCAAGGAACGCAAGGAGAAGGAGCAAAGGAGAGGAGCTACATTTACATTCTGCGCACTGCGATTCTCTATACATTTGCTTATTGTCATTATAATAATGCGAGGTCACAGGAAAAGAAAGGAAGCAGGCTAAAAGTGACAGTTCACCTGTGACATCTAAAGACCATTCTGTGATCTAAACACTTGGTGACACCACCTATATTCGCTCCAGCTTTGCCGGTATAGGAGAAATGATAGATCTGTAGGGTTTCATAATATGTAAGTGCTTTCTGAATCAGGCTTGGAGGATACAGCTTAGCTATAGGAAGTTTACTTTTACCTCTTGGGGATGTGATCTGCTTTCTGCTGGTGATTCATGAGGACAGGCTGAAAGCAGGCTGCGGTGACATCGCAAATTAAACATGACACACGCATGTCACTGAGCTACTCCACACGTACATACACTTATCTACAACATGGCTGGATCTTTGCTTACAGGAAACACTTAACCCCTATGATGCAAGGACCCAGAAGAGCAATATTTAGCCTTTCGCCTGCCAAAATCCTGATAGAAGAGCAACACTGTGCCTAGATCCGGGCTGCCTTCCATGCGATAAGCAAAAGGAGGGGAAGGTTTATTTAGCTAGAAGAGAAGCAGAGTTCAGTTCTAAATATTTGATGTTTTAGGATCGTTAAGCATAATTAAATACACTGATGTTAATGCCGTCCGCTCAGTGGAAGTGACAGGCGATAACTGCTGCATTTTATGAGTCCATTGGGGAAGCCTCGCATACTTCCCCTCTACCTCTTCTATTCAGCAATATTAGACTTTAAACAAGAAAAGACAGACAAATGGATAACATTGCAATTATACATCCGATAATGTGCTAGATCATGCTTTTGAGTTAGGGACAATATAAAGCTCCCTAACACATACCTAAGGATAATATAATACTCCACACATACTTATACTGCTCACAGTATCTCAATAAAAGATCAGCAGATTGTAGATTTAGTAATGGAAGGTGGCTGTTCCAGTTTAACTGCTTACAATGCTAGGCTATGGGCCTAATTTACTAAAGTATGGAGCTAGAGGAAGAACTGCAAAGTGCATCCGTACTCAATAACATAATCACAATATCTATTAAAATAACTAATATAGTCAGCTGCCAATATGAATCATACTCCCCAGTGCTCCAAATACCATAAACCAATATCGGCAACTTGCTCCAATACCTTTTGCAAGACAAGTGATAAATATTAAATCCTCGACATAACATTATTGAAGTTTATTTTCATAGGGTTGATTTACTAAAACTGGAAAGTGTCAAATCTGGTGCAGCTGTGCATAGTTGCCAATCAGTTTCTAACTTCAGCTTGTTCAGTTAAAGTGACACTAACCCCCCGGTCACATCAAGCCCGACTTTGAAATCGTGCGACAAAGGGCTCATTCACACTTGACTGTTTTACCAACGCTTGCCAAACGCCCCTATAGCGTTTGGCAAGCGTTGGTCCGGGGTTTGCGGAGCGTATTTTAACGCTCGGCAAATGCTCCGCAAACGCCGCATGTGTGGTTTAGCGGCGATTGCTAGGCGTTTGCAGAGCATTAAAAATGCCCCACAAATGCCTATAATGAAGTTTAAATGGTGTTACCGCTCTGCAAACCCCCCCGCAACCGCGTCGCAACCATGCCGCAAACGGAGCGGCACCATAGACAAGAATAGGAGGCTTCAACGCCTCCTGACTCGTCAAGAGGCGTCCATTTTGCCGCGACACGATGCTACCGCTCCCGTTAGAACAGCACCATGTGCTGCAATGTGCAGAATTGCCAGAGAATCTGCCGCCTGCACACAACGCTAGTGTGAACGTAGCCTCACAGTGAAGTAAAGTCAGGGGACATGCCGATTTCAGGTGCGATTTGTAAGATATCTGACAGATGTCTATGCATATTGCACCAAAAGTAGTACCGCTGTTATTGCGGACAATAGGGTGCGACTTGGCATACGATTTGCAAGTATCATGGCATGCAAATTGCATACCACGTCGCACCCGATGTGACCGGGGGGTAAAGGAAAGATTTTTTTTCAAATCACAAACCTGTCATGCTTATCTGCTCTGTGTAATGGTTTTGCACAGAGCAGCCCCGATCCTCCTCTTCTCAGGTCCCCTGCTGGTGCTTCTGGCCCCTTTTCCCTGCCAAGTGCCCTAATCAGTGGTGTATGTAGGTTTTGTACTGCCCTAGGCAACACAAAAACCGTCTGCCGCAACGGACACTGACCAGCACAACCCCCCCTTCCTCCTCCTGCGGAGAGCCTGACATTGACCAACAACACCCCTGCCCCCCACTCGGGAGAGCCTTCCACTACCCACCCCCGGCGATAGAGAGAAAGACACTCATCTTCAGATCTCCGGACATCCCTGGGAACGGGAGTCAGGCTCTACATACACCATCAAGCAGCCCACAGCCTCTTTTGATCCCACCTGGTTCCCATGGCACGCATGTCCCTTCTTTCATCCTGTCTTCTGAGGGGAGGTGCTGCCCCCCTGAAAAATGATGCCCTAGGCAAGTGCCTTGTTTGCCTTGTGCTAAATACACCCCTGGCCCTAATAGCAAGCCTCTTGCTATGGGAGCACTTGAGCAGGCTAGCTCCAGAGCCATGCTTTGTGTGTCCATTCTCACACGGAGCACAGCCTGGCCCACCCCCCACTCTCTCCTCATTGGCTTACTGGATGTGATTGACAGCAGCAGAAGCCAATAAGGAGAGATAGAGACCTGGAAAAGCTACTGCTCTCCTGCACATTGCTGGATCGAGATGGGGCTTGTGGAGGTATGGGGAAGGTGGGGGAGCTGCATAGAATGCATTAACCACTTGCCTACCGGGTACTTATACCCCCTTCCTGCCCAGGCCAATTTTCAGCTTTCACGCTGTCACGTTTTGAATGACAATTGCGCGGTCATGCAATATTGTACCCATATGAAATTTCTGGCATTTTTTTCACACAAATAGAGATTTCTTTTGATGGTATTTAATCGCCACTTGGGGTTTTATTTTTTGCACTATAAACAAGAAAAGAGCAAAAAATTTGAAAAAAAAAGTTTTTCTTTGTTTCTATTATAACATTTTGCAAACAGGTAATAGGTGGCACTGGTAGGCGGCACAGATGGGCAGCACTGATGGGCACTGATGGGCGGCACTGGCTTACGGCACTGACTGGTGGCACTGATGGGCTGAACTGCTGGGCACTGATGGGTGGCACTGCTGGGCAGCACTGCTGGGTGGCACTGATGGGCACAGGTGTGTGGCACTGCTGGGCACTGATGGGAACAGGTGGATGGCACTGATGGGCACTGATGGGAACAGGTGGGTGGCACTGCTGGGCACTGATGGGTGGCACTGCTGGGCACTGATGGGAACAAGTGGGTGGCACTGCTGGGCACTGATGAGTGGCACTGCTGGGCACTGGTGGGCAGCACTGATGGTCACTGATCATCAGTGCCCTGAAGATCAGTGTCTATCTGTTCTCTGACAATTGCTGGTTATCGGCAGTACTTTCCTCACACTGTGACAATGTGAGAAAAGTGCAGCCGTTGACCGGGAACTGTATTTACTCGGTGATTTGCTGTGTCATTGGACATGGCTGATCATGTGTTAAAAGGCCGTTGTGATTGGCCTTTTACCACATCACGTGATCAGCTGTGTCCGTAGGACACAGCAATCACGGAGATCACCAAATGTGCACCACTCTGGCGCACGCAGGAGTGCGCGTTCTGGCAGGACGTCATATGTCGCCCTCCCAGAACTGGACAACCGCGCTGTAGCCGTCATTAGGCTATAGCGCGGTTGCCAAGTGGTTAAGGTAGAGAACTTTGAGCCTTTACAACCACTTTAAGCTTTGGCAATAAAACCTGGAAGCTGACTGGATGTTATGCAACGCTGCACCAGATTATGCACTCAGTTTTAGTAAATCACCCCCTATGGAATACACCGCTGACATTTAGTTCACGAATTTCACCAGCGACTTTTAATTTATATAGTGGTCCTCATTTTATGTTGGGGATTTAATATTTATCACCTCTATTGAAAAAGGCACCCATATTGTTTTATGGCATGTGATGGAGTAGCTTTTTCCTACTGATGACTGGATTTTTAAAGTAAACACAGGTTCTCTTCCCTTCATACATTAGTAAATCAGCTCCTGCGACTCAAATAATAAATGGGTAATAGAACTAAGAAGCATTTTCTGTGACCTGTATAATAAAGACAGATATACAGTGCTGAAGTCGCTCGTAGTGCCAGCAATGTTTGCTTCCCAAGTATACCGCCTGCCTGTCATTAACATACAGTACTATAATGGCACTGCCAAACTCGCACAGTTCCTCAATAGTACAGCAGTGCTGCCAGCCTGGCGATGATTGACAACACTTTAGAACTGACATCTGTTTCACACTGCTACACAACAACAGTTGTGCCATTCCCACAGTAATACAAGGGTAGCAAAGCCTTGTAATACACAATATGTGTAGTACCCTCTCATTAACCCAAGGTGTTCGCCTTCATTCATACATGATGTGGCAGAAAAAGCATACTTTGCATGATACAATTAATCAAGATGTCCTGAATTTGTTATTAATTATATCTTTTATTAATTTTAATTAACAATTTTTGATATGGAAAAAATATTCTTGTATAAGATGTTCTGCATTTTACTTACTATAAAAGGTACTGCGGGTAGACAGCTAAATACACACTTGGAACACATACAAGGAGTGTCATATACTGGACAATGATGTCACCTGCCTGTGTATTTGAGTAGTTAGGTCTCATTCACATGGCGCTGATGCCCCTACATCGTGGGCACCATGGGCTTTTGTTTATGAGTTTGGAGATGCCCGGTGCTGCGTGCAGGCAGCCTGTGTAAGGGCCCTTTCACACGGGTGGACGGGTGTTGAGGTCAGCAGGGAATCTGCCCACTGATCCCCTGCTGGTCAAAGCAGAGTGGGTGGATGACAGGTTCATGTCTGCTTAGTTTATGCAGAGCGGACACGAGCAGGGCCCCCCCACCCGGGTGGCTAGAAGTAAATGGAGTCAGCTGTCTGTTTACACCCAACTACCCTCTGATCCAATCAGATGGAGGAGGATGGATCCCCTTCCCTTTTTTTTTTAGTGGACCGAATTGGACTGGAGGTAGGTGTGCATAATTGGAAACAAGTCCATTTACACCTGCCAGGCCGTAGGGGTGAATTGACCGTCTGAACAGGTCTGCCTGTTAGTTTTTTCCTTCATGTGAAAAGGGCCTAAGTGTATGGGATCGCAATGGCTGCATGGCCACAGCCATTCTTATTTGACACGGGTGCGTGGCCCCAAATGCACGCAGTCTGCGTTTGGGGCCACTTACCCACACCTACACTCCTTAGGAAGAGTGCCTGTGTCCATGAAGCTGCTGCGTATTCATAGACTTACACAGGCTGCCAGCACTTGGTGGCTCCCGCCACATAAAGAACCGGCCCATTCATGGTGTATGGGCCTTAGCTGCCATGTGAATGAGGCATTAAAGTGAAACTCTAGGCAAACAGCTAAATACAGTTGATATACATATATTATATGTGATCTGTTTTGCCTACTAAAGAAATTGTAATGCTGTTCAGTTAGTAATGTTATTGATACATTTCTTAGCCCTGCTTGTGGCCTGATCTCTGGGCAATGCATTCAGCATCATCACATGGCTGTCATTGCCCAGCAAGCAGGCAGGTGGCACAGAAAGCAGCAAAGCTGAAAAAAGAAATAGTGGTGTCACCTCTCTGGCTGTGCAGTGTGGGAGAGGTGCGTAAAATCACAAAATTGGCTAAACAGAATTATAAATCTTTTGCCTGAACACAGTACATAAAATTCTGTGTTTATTGGATAGCATGAAGTCTTTTTTTTTACCAGAACGTCCCTTGCATATCAGTTAACACAATATGCAAAACATGAATAGAAACAACAGTAAGTGGAAAACTGGTGCACTCGGAATCTGGTAAGCTGTGCATGGTAGCCAATCAGCTTCTAACTTCATCTTGTTCACTTTGGCAATAAAACCTGGAAGCTGATTGGTTTCTATGCAGAGCTGCACCAGATTTTGCACTCTCCAGTTTTATTAAATCTTCCCCTCGGCGTATATGAGCTTTTCTGATGTACTGGATTATTTTTTGAATACATTTTTGAATTTACCGCCGGTTCCGTCCCATACGATCCAACGCTCACAGGGAACGGAACCCGGAAGACAGATGCCGGCATCGGCTGGAGGAGATGGCCAGGGATGCTGCAGGGGGCACAACGCAGGAGCGAAGGACAAGATAAGTGCTGGAGGGAATCCCTGAGCAACGGTGCAGGGTAATCTCGAGTGTAGCTCAGGGTTACTGCTTTTGGTACTGAAAGTTAACCCCGAGCTACACTCGGGAATACCGCCAGGGGGGTTAATCAGCGTTTCCGTATTCTAAATACCCAGTAGTGTCGATATCTTCTTAATCAATATTCTTCCTCCACAAGTGATAAAAATCCTCTTCCTCCACTTAATGCCCTCAAAGAAATATAAATCGCATATAGTGCATTATCTACAACGCATGGTATCCAACACACAAAAACGCACTTACAAAAATAGTGCTAATACGTACAAAAATCACTCCACCGTGTGTGCACCAGGGGCGGACTGACCATTTGGAATCTCAGGCACTGCCCAAGGGCCCGGGGTCAGTAGGGGGCCCCATGAGATGCCCCTGTACCTCTTTTATAGGCTTTTTTGAGTTTGGGCAAGGACACAGGGGCCCCATGATCCCCTATTGCCCGGGGGCCCCATGAGTTGTCAGTCCGCCCCTGGTGTGCACCTTTAACCATCTGTCATCCTTACTCTTACGTGAAAGCTTTTCAAATTTTTGAGAGGGTAAGAGTAAGGATGACGGATGGTTAAAGGTGCACACCAGGGGCGGACTGACAACTCATGGGGCCCCCGGGCAATAGGGGATCATGGGGCCCCTGTGTCCTTGCCCAAACTCATAAAAGCCTATAAAAAAGGTACCAGGGGCATCTCATGGGGCCCCCTACTAACCCCGGGCCCTTGGGCAGTGCCTGAGATTCCAAATGGTCAGTCCGCCCCTGGTGCACACACAGTGGAGAGATTTTTGCACGTATTAGCACTATTTTTGTGCGTTTTTGTGTGTTGGATACCATGCGTTGTAGATAATGCACTCTGTGATTTATATTTCTTTGAAGGCATTAAGTGGAGGAAGTGGATTTTTATCACCTGTGGAGGAAGAATATTCATTAAGAAGATATCGACACTACTGGGTGTTTAGAATACGGAGACGCTGATTAAAAGTTGGACTGTCTATACAGTAGTATAACTTTATAATAAATAATAATGTAATGTAATAAAATAATTTGTGAAAAACAGTAACGTCTCACTGGGAGAGTCTGTGCAACGCAGTTCTCTGTTATATTGCAAAGAGGACTATACCCAGTGCAGTAATCAATGGCCACCACTTATGTGACATTGTTGAGCAGAAATCTGGTTGATCATCATCATTATCATCATCATCATCATTATCATCATCATCATTATCAACGTTGTCTTTAGTGCAAACAGGAAAATATAAGCAGTAAAAATCAAACTGTTTAGGCCCATTTTTGTGAATGGAGGCTGATGGATGCAGGATGTGCCTTAAATGACTACAGCAAGGAATGCTACAATGTCCAACCATACAGCACCAGTAAAAGCAGGATATTACCAAAGGAACATATCTTCACTGGATATAAGCAGCAGGTGTTCATTTTATACAGCTTTCCCAATCACGATTACCTAAAAATAGTTATCGGATCAAGCATGGTAATAAATCCAAAACCACAACCTTAAATCTTAGTTTGTACAGATCTGAGAACTTGCAATACTCTTGTATGAACTGGCATTTAAATGCAGTATTTGCATTGATGCAGCAAGCACACAGATATTTCCCATTCACCCTTAATTTTCTGTATACCTCAAATTGTCATCAAGAACTGTAGTGCAAATGTTGCCCAAAATGCATGTGAGTGATTGACTTTTAACATAAGATCTGAGATGTAGAAATTGTTAGCAGATTTTTTATGGTCTTCTTGATACAGAAGCACATACTATTACTTATCATCAATTAAATATTATATTTTCATTATGTGCTTATCCTTTGCTGTGCTTTTTCCTATATTCTTGTATTTCCCGTTATAGAGTCCATCCATTTTCTGTGCTGTGCTGGCTCTCTGTATATTCCTCTCTGCTCGCTTCTTCTCCCTCCCTCTTTCTCTCCTCCTCCTGTTCTCTGGCTCTTTCCTCCTCCCTCTCTCTGTGCTTTTGCTCTAATGCATTTCACACACATGCCCTGATATTCAATACAATCTTTATACACTATCCTGAGAGGTTGCCCTTACGAGGGTCAGGCTACGGTGTGCTGCCACTGTTTCAGCTGGGGTGTATAAATGGAGGGGGGCTATTTCCGAGAGACAGTTGGACCGTGGAAGAAAGCTTTTTTTATCTGCTGTATATATGAACATCTCCTGTCTACAAGGGTCTCGTACTGCAATGTATAGCAATGGTGAGAAAGATGCCTTCTTCTCTCCTCATCTCTCTGTCTGCATCATTTCCCATCTGACGGTTTTCGGAAGTGATTTTTTGCTGTAATGGTATATTACTATTCATCATGTACCTATTACTAATAACTCTTATTGCTCCATAAAACTGCTCAATGAAATTGCTTGCACAGCTGTGTCTGAACACATCCTATCAACCCTTTAACAATACATAGTTTGTATGCATGTAAAATAAGCTTTTGTTAGAGTACGGAGCATTACATAATACTGTCTTGTGCCATGTAGAGAGCCACTGTCATGTTGCCATATCTGTTTCCTACAGAACTTCTCTGAGCATTTCTCGGTATTTTCTATGTATCTCCTGTTGCATCACACTGTCTCCTGAAAATATTCATTTTTCATTTTGCAACAGTCTTTTTTATTCACTCCTAGAACTTGCTCTAAAATTCGTTTGACGCCTCCTTCTTTCTGCTTCTTCAGATGACCACTTTGATGGACCTCAGCCTACTGTACCCTCTGCCCTTCTCCCTTTAGCTCTAAGAACCACAAATACTAGGCAACTGCTCAGTACCAAACATGTAGTACCAAACACTTGCATTATCTTACATGTGGTCACTGTCTAGTTAGGTTTCCTCTTCATCTGAAGGGACATATTCCCAATTTTTTTGTCTTTTTTGATGTCTCCTCACGTCTCATTTGCCCGCCTCTCACCTCATTAAGAAACCCGCAAAGCTTAACAAGTAAAAGAAGGAGCCTCTCTTGTTATCCTTCCTTTTTCTCCACCTTTTGTTAACACATTAGGAGCTCATATACTTATATTCCGGTTCATCTGACAATTGTACTCATTATTACAAAGACGTTTAATTAGCCAAAGACGCTACTTGGGTTCACAGTGCGCAGACAGCACTGTCTGTTCTCACTTCTTTTCTCTCACTCCCTCCCTCTTTCACTCGTTCCTCGGCCTGCTTTTAGATTGTGTGTACGCCTTCAGGCTCTGTTATAGCTGCCACAGTTCTCAATTCATGCCTGGTATATGTGTGCGTATGATGTTGTGCTTTATTGTGAGAAAATGATCACTAAAAATAACTAAACTGAAAACTCAACTCTAACAAAAATCCCAAACATCTTGCGCTCTACCGTATGCTCATCCAACTATGCTCAGTACAGCTACCTTGCATTGAAGCGATGTGTGGAATACATAAATGTGAGAAGGGCTTATTGTATTTATAAGAAAGACTAGGTATAGACAGTATTTTCAGGGCGTAAAAAGAAAAATCTGGTACCTTTACATACCAAAACAATATGGGGCAGCACAGTGGCTAAATGGTTAGCACTTCCGCCTGGCAGTACTAGGGTCAATGGTTCAAATCCCAGCCATGGCACCTCCTGCCTGGAGTTTGAATGTTCTCCCTGTGCCTGCGTGGGTTTCCTCCGGGTACTCCGGTTTCCTCTCACACCCAAAAGACATGCTGGTACGTTAATTTGATCCTGTCTAAATTGTCCCTGGTATGTGTGTGTATGGATGTGAGTTAGGGACCTTAGATTGTACACCCCTTGAGGGTTAGGGATGGATGTGAATGTACAATATATATGTAAAGCGCTGCGTAAAATGATGGCGCTATATAAGAACCTGAAATAAATAAATAATAATATAGAGGCCGTATGACTGCACTGGAACCTTGATCTGACTTCCAGGAATTTTTTGGGTAATATTTCATTCCTCATTAATGATACTGTATAGATAAACTGGTGCTTTGCCTTTAAACTGGGGGCTCGCCTGATGCGTGTGGTCCTCTGGAAATGCGTGTCAGGTGAAAAGGTCAGAACCAGAACCAGTAGCTCTCCTGTGGGCCCCCTAAGCTGTCTGAACAGTAAACAAATTGAACGAGTGAGGTGATGATTAGAAGAAATGCACTTTTTGTGTGTTATATTAACATACCAGTGAGGAGACTGTACTAATGTGCCACAATAACGCCTTATTAGCAGAAGCTCCTTCTCAAATGTCGGCGCATCAAGTTGTCACTGATTACTGAGAGGTTTGCTTAGTGCCAGACAAAACACAACCATCCTAAGCAATATTTTCCAAGGTAATAGGACTTTCAGCCTTGACTCATTGATAGAGAAATGCGTAATTAGCAGATGCAAGAATAGTACAGCAAACTACCTCCTTTCTGTAAACATCTTATTAGCACTTGTACAAAGGTTACTCTACACATGATTGCTTTCCTTTATTAAAGATATTTTTCTCCTTTTCCTTTACAACAGGTATTAGAAGAACTTACACACTGACGGAAAAAGCTGCGGATGGAGAAATGGTAATGGTACCATGTGCTTTTATACAAAATTATAAAATGAGGACCTAAGTGGAGTGTACAGTCTTCCCTACTTGCTCTTCCAGGCATCATTTCTCTTCAGTTTATCCAGCAACATCAAAGTCTAGGCACTTCATGCTCTCAAGTGGCATGGCTGGTGGTTGCTTGCGGGGTTAGGAAGTTTTTCATGCCACCCCTTTTCTCCGAAGAGAAAAATCAAGCCCTCCACTCCATGTCCATGAAAACCTTCTGATGAAAGGTCCCTAGATACTCTCTCTGCTACGGTCACGCAACAACGCACTTATTCCATACCCACAGCCCCCCTCTGCCTGTGTCTGCCATGAAGGAGGATCACTCATTACTATAAAGAAGAGGAATAGGAGGGGGTAGAAAAAAATATTTTTTTTTTCTACAGAAAAGGAAAAAAAAAAGAAAGAGGAAGAGATGCATGAATTTGGTCTATTGAGCTAGACTTTGGAATAAGCCCTGCAAGGTGGAAGAAAAGGTTCTCTGTGTGGATTGGATGCTTCCTATGACCATGCTGTGTTGGATTTATAAATACCAGGAACGTGTCATGGAGAATCTACTATAGACAACAGGAGGAAACATATGCCTTCCGTTTTCTAAAAAAAGAGGTATGCACAAGTAGACAGTGTTGTAAAGAATGCCTATGTGTTTTTTTTCTGCCAGTTGTGTTTCACCCTGAAAGTTGTAGTGCTCCTAGAAGTAGTAGCAATTTCATTTGATCCATCTTGGGTGAAATTGACATTTTATTGATATTTTCTTTATTCAGTTTTTCATTGGTAATACTGCCTTACAAAGAGGTCCTCTGCCAAAAAAAAAAATCAGCTTGACTGTTACATAAAGGAGGGTGCAAAAGCTCAATACAGGCTTAAACAAAAGATAAAATCTTGTTCAGCAAAAAAAAAAAAAAAACTACATAGAAAAATAAATATTTTAAAATAATTAGTGATTTGTAAACAGAAGGACATGATAATTTATCCAACAGGGAGTGAAGAAACAAAAATGTCACTGTAAATAATGCAACAAAAGAATCTAATAAACATATAAAAGCACATACTTCATAGAGATTCATACAAGATTGATTAAATCAAGGAATCACTTGGTTACGTATAACTCTTATCTGGCATAGATGTACCTCGCACTGTATGAACCTTGAGAAACTGATGGTTTATAACCCACACTGTTAGCTGTTTCCTTAGTCTTTGTCTAGATGCGGTACATAAGAGAGATTTGAACAATTGCCGAAGCTTTCTTTTGTCTAACTGTAGGAAAAGGCGGTGGAGAATGGGACAAAAACATAATGGGCCCTCTTAAATCCTGCAGGCATTCTCCTCTGTTTTACATTTCCAAGGATGTTTGTTTTTATGTGTCTTACCATTGCACATAATGGGATTTTACCTAATAATGTCATATTACATCTCCAATGTGATTTTTTACAAACTATCATCTACCTGCCCAAGTACAGTAACGCAACAGTTAAGACCAAAATCATTCTACTGATGTATAATTACAATCTAGAAGTATCATCAGCAAGGGGGATATAATTAAGTGTAAATGGGAGTCAGATGATCATTATAAAATGTTAGGCTACAGTCAAGCTGCACACACCACAAGGGCTGCGTTCCAGGCTGTGATCAAAACTAAACATGTTAGGATGACATAAAACATGTCTCTAGTGTGCACTGGCTCATTAATCCATGGTAATCTAGCCATGTCCATCTGTCAGGTGTGCGTGTTGGAAAGGAGGGGATCCGCCTTGGGGAAAGTAGACACAGATAACCACAAAGTGACATGACAACTCTCCTAGGGCCTAAGGCCGTTCTGATCTGTTGGCAATCATCATGCTGGAAAAGGTTTCCGAATGCCAGCAGACAAGTTGTGTTTCAAAATTAGTTTCTGTGTGTTTAAAAGGTCATATTATATACTATTATACATAAAAGACTGCAAAAAATACAATGTGTTGTAGTGATAGGGAACCTGTAATAAAAAAAAAATATGACTTACTAAAACTGTGCAAAATCTGATGCAGCTCTTCATAGAAACCAATTAGCTTCCATGTTTTTTGACAAAACTTAATTGAACAAGCTGATGTTAGAACCTGATTGGCTACCATGCACGGCTGCACCAGATATTGCACACTCCAGTTTTAGTAAATCAACATCCACGTATTAAAAAAAATACAACTCTCCCTTGTCTCCAACACAGCCTCTCATATAAATTCCACTTCGCCACCAATCTTCTTCTGGATTAAAATGACTTGTATCATTCAACCCACATCCTGTGAGCCCAGGTTGTCATTATAATGTCCCTTGTGGGTCACCAGGTTAGCCTGGATTCACAATATGATATTGCAGAAAATGGTGCTGACGTTATAACATGGCCACAGCCCTGAACAATATTGCCAACTGCCCACTCCTGACCCAGGGAGAAGAGGAAAAGGACTGTAGGATATCACATGACCTGCCAGAACACATTAAGAATAAAGGTATGTATAACGGGAATTAAAAAAAAACCCAGATGCATAAGGAGGGTGCTGGGAGGAAGAGTATGTTTTCCAAAATGGAGTTCTGCTTTAACATCTCAAGAAATACAAACTGCTAATGAAAAGATTGCCAAGAAGTTAAGTCTCTTGGAAGCTTGAGGATAAAATCACCCATGTAGTTTTGTTTTATATATCATTTTACAGCATAATCAACACTGACTAACCAAGAACATTAAAAAAAGTAAAAATGTGAAAACAGATAAAACTATATATAACATAGAAAAAAAAAACATATAACAACGTAAAATATTACATAGAATGGATAATGCTTGTTTAATCACCTTCTTGGCCTGATTCCCAGTATTTCAGGGCGAGATCTTAGATCTTTCTAAAAAATAAACATTTATGTTTTCCTTGAAGATGTAAATAAGGGTGGTGTATATGGCTATAGCACAAGGACTCAAGACCAGCTCTAGAAAATATGAAGTAAGAAAATATATGAACAAAAGCAAAACAGGGTGCACTCTCTTCGTGCATTACCGTGGTGAAACACAAATTTATTTAAAAGCATAAAAATGCATACTCACAAACCAAAGGGGGATAAAAACAGAGTCTGTAATGATGGTCCAAAGTGACGGTAGACCCTTGGTGAGGTAGGTTAATGCGTTTCGGGAGACGTAGTCCCTTCTTCTGTTTTGCTTTTGTTCACCAGTATCAAGATTTCCCGATCTTCTAAGGGCTGCACCTCAACAAATGACAATTACAGTAATCCTAGTCTGCGTGAAGATTTGAGCACTGGTTTCGTTTGTTTATTATGAAAATATGTGCTTGCAGGCAGCGCAATAGCTATGTGGTTAGCACTCCTGCCTAGCAGCATTAGGGCCATTTGTTAAAATCCCAACCACAGCACTGCCTAGAGTTTGCATGTTCTCCCTGTGCCTGCGTGAGTTTGCTCCCACATTCCAAAGACATGCTGGTAGGGTAATTGACTCCTGCCTAAATTGGTCTTAGTGTGTGTATGTATGAATGTGAGTTAGGTACCTTAGATTGTAAGCTCTTTGAGGGTTAGGGATCTTTGTAAAGCGCTGTGTAAATTGATGGTGCTATATAAATACTTGTAATAAATATGTGGGGCCTACATTATATGGCTACTGACACCATTGGAAAAAGGTACCATGCCAACATTTAGGCATTCATCCCAAGAATGTCCTCTGCCAAGTGCCAAAAGTGCTTGCAGGTATATTGTTAATTACAAAATAATATCTAAAGGCCACAGGTTTATACATTCCATTATACAATGTGAAATTAATGTTCTTCCATTTTGCATTCTCTGCCGGGTAAAATACAGCATCACATGAGGACCACCAAGATGGCTACAGAAGCCCATAATCACAAATATCTCTGTACAAATCAATGGTCATCCTAGCCATTCTACTGAGAATTCTATACATTTCATATAGAGTTATAAGGCCCCCATATTGGCATCCCTATTCACTATAAAGTTTGAATTCTGGTCCTTTATCACTTTCCGTGCAAGAGGCCCTCATAACCCTTTTATCCAAACCAACTAGGGACCCCAAATTATGAGTCATTCTACTGAGCAGATCCAACTACTTCTCTAGCCAACTTCATTGACATTTCATGCCCTTTCATGTCTTATGCAAATTAAATGGAAAATAAAACTGATTAGATTGTTGTCCTAAAACATCTGTTCCCAACCAGTGGTACAAAACTGCCATAGAAGTGCTAGGACTGTGTATTTTTAAATGGTCCAAGCACCATAATACACATCTACACAGAGAGGTTATTAGGATGTTTTCTGCTCTTTAGTGGTTCCTTTTGTTCTGCATATTTACCTGTGTTAATGTATGAAAGCCTATCATTTAAAACCAATACAGCAGTGTTTGTGAACACAAGTAAATGTATATGTAAAATACTGTGTATTCTATTCTGTGTATATAATGCAGTCATTAAAATGCTTTCAGAATACACAAAGAAACAAGGATGTAGGTCTACAATGATATTATGTGCAATGATGGTTTTATGTTTTTTAAAAACTTTGATAAAAAAAAATTATTAGGGGCTAATGACCCAGTTTAACAATTAATATGAATTATTCCCACATAATAAAAAACAGGTCCACCTTTTGATTCCCTTAAGATTTGCCATTTAGAATAAATAATCTCTTTGTGATGCCATCATTCACATTTACTTGTCACAAACCTATGGTTACGGTCCAACATATTCGTGGATAATATAAAATAATACAAAAAAAGACATTCTACCTCAAAAACACTCAATATATAGTGTTATGGACCTATTAATTTTCTGATCTTGATAGGCAGGAAAGGAGGATACTTTGGTCAGTTCAATGGCTGTTATGTAACTGCTAGTTGATTTGCCACTTGCCTTCCATAAAGGTTTAGACATAAAGGTTGAAACAGATCAGCGAAACACAGTGTAAAATGTTCTGTAGTGAAAAGTAAAAAAGAAGATAGCTTGTATTTAGCGTAGTCCGTAGTTGCGTAGATTAGTCCGCATATATTATATCTCAATATTGTACCTCATTCGCACCAGTGAATCAAAGAGTAGGTGCTTTATATTGTAACTAGTGTTGCTGTAATATTATGAGATGAGTTTTGTTTAGATGGTTTTGTTTTTTAAAAACTTTGATAAAAAAAGTTCAGTTCCACAGTAAATCTTAGGTTTGAAAAATTTGGGGCCACCGAATTTGCATTAATTATTATGTTGCGTCTGAAAATATTGAATGGTTTCCATATATGAATAAGAATCCACCCAAAGTATTGAAACTGAAAACTAATATCTAGTAATCTTCTGAAAAACATTGCACCATTTTTCAAATCCACCTGGACCAATGAGGATACAAAACGAATTCTGAAAATACGAAACAAATGCCGAAAACAAACTGGTTCAACATAACGAATATGAGGGAATGAAGTTCTTCAATGAGCCAATGCATCCAAAATTGAACAACTAAACTTTCCGGCATGCACATGTCTAGCTTTCTTCCACCTTTTTTTCTTTTCCTTTTGTTTGTAACTGGATAGGTCTTAGTGATTACACAATGCATACATTTTAGAAATGAGCACACATGTAAAAAAGAAAAGCTTATATATTTTCATCTAGGATTAATATGAATACTCAGTGTGAACTTTTCCTTTGTCTGGACTTAGCAAAATAGAATAATAGAGAAACCACAAGGCATTATACTTACTTGCCTGTGCTCCCCTGCCATCAGGGCCTAAAGTCCAGTAATTGTAGCTATGGGGGTACTCATGACAATCATCTTTGCTCCCCACAGTGCATAAGTGGTCAATTGCCAATTGTGGGTGCTGTCCTGAGGGAATGAGATAGTATATCCTGTATAGCCTGAGCAGGCCATGAAAGTAAAAACATGCACAGGAACATGAAGGGGCTTCATGTTGGGTTAGAGGGGGAGCATTGCACAAGTAAGTACAGGCTGCTTGTGGAACCTGCTATCAAAAGGACCTATTCCTCTGCCTAATCAAGAAAAGTACAGGTTGAAAAATCTTGAAATAAACTTCACTCAAAGCTCTTGTATGCTTCTCCGATCTGCAGTGGCCTGGTGCCAGTTTCAGGAAAGACCCCCAACACACACACATTCAGCAAACTGCAGTAAACATATGATGATGACAATGACATCCCACCACAGTTATGTTAATCAGACCTTCTGGACTCCTAGCTGGTCCCTACCTGTGACCACGACTACTGATGCATTTCACCACTATTGGGATTAATTGTAGAGGCATGGGTGGCCAGGATTGGGGGGTGTTAATATACAACGGGTAATTAAAACACATTTAAAACATTCAATGGGCCAGTTAATCCCATGTGGAAGGCAGAGTTTGGAATCAGAGAGACACAAAGTATTAACCGCCAGTCCATGTAATCAATGTAAGTGAGACGTCTCATTAAACACACCAGCATAACTAAATGTGTACATGTGTGTAACATGCATGTGCAGCCACACATGGATGCAGACTAAGAATACCTCCGCAACATCTCCAAGATACGGCCGCTCTTTACCTCGGAAACTACTAAGCAACTTATTCACTCCCTTGTTATCTCTCGCCTTGACTAGAGTAACTCCCTCATTGGTCTACCTCATTGCAGGCTATCCCCTCTTCTTCAGTCTATCATGAATGCTGCTGCCAGACTCATCCACCTTACTAACCGTTCTGTATCTGCCACCCCTCTCTGCCAATCCCTCCACTGGCTTCCCATTGCCCAACGGATAAAATTAAAAACGTTAACAATGACATATAAAGCCATTTATAACTCTGCCCCAAATTACATCACCAATCTTGTCTCCAAATATCACCCAAGCCGTACTCTACGCTCCTCACACGACCTCCTGCTCTCCAGCTCCCTTATCTTCCTCCTCCCATGCTCGTCTCCAGGACTTCTCCAGAGCTTCCCCCATCATCATCAAATTGCACTGCACACAATTCGCATGTGATTTGCGCAGGTATTTGGTGCGGATCCTATGCGAATCACATGCGATGTACCGCACCGCATGAGTGTGAACCTAGCCTTAATGCTGTTCTAAGATGCCTGTTGAGGACTTGTCTATATCCCATAGTGCAAGGTTGGGTTTGTGTGTAGCCCTGTCTTGTTAGTCACTTCAGCTTCTTATTAACAAAACAACATATCAGTGTTTATTAGTCCCATTCTCAAGTTTGAGCATAAATAGCATAAATTAAGTTTTATGTGCATTTTGAGGAGCATTTCTTCCGAGTTATTTAATCAATATAGAGAGACATATGGCGGTTGTGGAGCATCTGGTGTAAGTCTAGGATATGAATAGATCGGAGCTGCCTGGGGTATATGGGGGATTGCAGTGAAGTTTACAGAAGTTATGATTTACTGGGGAGTTTGCTTTGTTCTTCTACATAGGTAAATATTGTGCAGGTGGTAGCCAAAGGGAGAGTTTTGTGTGATGAATTGGCCGAAGGGAGAGATTACGACAAGACAACTGCACACATGCCGATTTGTCTTTTCTATACGGTGATAGGTTTTGTCGTTTCACGGATCACCTATGATTCTGTTAGGATGAAAGCACTCAGGTATGCAGTGTTTGGTTTTTTTTGCTGTGTTTTGATGTAATGGAACTGAATTTTAAACTGCTCATATTGTCCTTCCCCCTGGTTCCTTCCTACCCCCTTCTTATCAACATGCTAATGACTTTTATCCTTTCAAGTTTCATGACATACCTTATTCAAAGCGGAGTTCCACTCAAAAGCGGACGCTGCACTTATTTACCTACACCCCTCCTCCACTGCCATATTTAGCACCTTTTGGGGGGGAGCGGGTTCCTGGTTTTGACAGGTACCCACTCCCACTTCCGGCTCAGTTCGCCGTGGCAAAGTTTGGCCCCCTCCTCCCGCCCACAGGCTCCTGGGAATATTCACAGGTCCATGGAGACTGCTGGACCAATTAGGAGGCGCAGAGCAACTCGCGCATGCGCAGTGGGCACCAGGCTGTGAAGCCGCAAGCTGTCACAGCCTGGTGCCCACAGTTGAGATGCTGGCGCCGTGGAGGAAAGAAGGAGAGAAGGGACGGCGCGGGTGAGAACATCGCTGGACTCTGGGACAGGTAAATGTGTGTTTATTAAAAGTCAGCAGCTACAGTTTTTGTAGCTGCTGACTTTTAATAAACACTGAAACGGCTGGAACTCCACCTTAACATCAAGTGATGTCATCACTGTGTCTCTGCACATCTCTATGCAATAAAACCAGATGATGGCTGCTGGTAGGGTACTGTACATTAGCTTCTTGAAAACATCACAGCACCCTGACTCATTACTCCCCTTAGAGCCCCCAGCCCTGATGCAATCAGTGATCTGGTACATTTAAGGAGTTGTGTGTGTGCAGTAAAATCATACTTAGCACTGTTAGGAGAGGAGCCTGTACATATGTGCAAGTCTGAAGGTAAGGCTGGTGTTAAAGAAGAATTCCAGAATTTTTTTTCTCCCGTGCAGTGGGGCTGTGCCTGCACTGCATGGGTTAACTGCTTGTTGTTGGCCAGAGATATACTTACCTAATTTGCCGATTCTCTCAGTGCATGACCAGTCCCTGCCACTTGTGATCTTGTGAATGGACTGTTCCTGATGTCATCACGGCCATAGACAGCTCTGGACGTGAGTAATGGCAGGAACAGTCCACCGCTGGACATGGGGGAGTGCAGTTTTCCGGAGGATCGAAGGATCAAGTAAGTATAGCCTTCCTGTGTGTCCCTGGACAAAACAAGCAGTTAACCAATGCAGTGCAGGTACTGCCCCACTGCTTGGGAGAAAAAACTAATTTACATGGAGTTCTGCTTTAAGGTATTTTTTTGCAAACAGCTATATATAAAATATATAGTCCCTACAAACCTCTTCTTTCCGGTGCTTTAATTTTAATGGAAATGTAATTAATATTCCAGCTAGTAAACATGAACAGTAAAGGGACAAGACATATGTAACATACAAATACTTTTGCCTATATTTCAAATCATTCACTTAGCACCTGCAGCCTAGTTCACATTCGACCTAATACACAATATGCATATTTTCTACTGTATCTATTGATAAATTCCCAATGGGGAATTCACATTCCCTTTGCACAACTACTACGCAACTCACACAGTTCTTACTTCACCTAGTTACTAGGGCTCAATTCAAATGCCACCGACTGCCCTGCATAACTGATGAGAAATGATTTTACTCTATTTGTACTCTCACATATAGGTGTCCGTTTATGAACCAGCGGTAATAGATCGCTGCTCAGTTCTCCGGCATTCTCGGAGAACACAGTTCTCATGTGAATGCAGTTTATGAAGCAGTTCTCCGAACGAAGGGAGAACGGTCTCCAAACGCTGGAGAACGGTCTACAAACTCTGGAAAACGGCTGATTTTACTATAATCTCGCGAGATTACAGTAAAAGATCAGTTTACTAAACAGAGGTAAATTATTGCTGCTTAGTTTGCGGTCCCTCTGATTCTCCAGCTCTGGGCTGGAGAATCTGGAGGGAGAACACAAATCTCCAGCGAAGGGCTGACATGATCTCCTGAGTGTCATAAACTGTGAATGACCAGAGAATAGCTGAGATCCGTTGAATCGCAGCTATTCTCTGTGTCATAAACGGACACCATAGGGGGAGATTTACTAAAACTGGTGCATCGGGGCAGCTGTGCATAGTAACCAATCAGCTTCTAGATTTTATTGTCAAAACCTAATTGAACAAGCTGAAGTTAGGATCTGATTGGTTACTATGCACAGCTACACCAGATGATGGGTGCACCTGTTTTAGTAAGTCTCCCCCACAGTATACCAGGTTGTGCCGTGTGCCAATCTAATAGGTTTAAGATGCAGCAAAAATATTAATGTTTTCAACATTTTCTTATTATTTGCATCATTTTTAAATAATTTATATTTTTTTCTAAATTTCTGTGTCAGTATTTGTTAGAAAGTCCAAAATTAAAGGGAAAAAGTTGCTGGTTTACGGGCATCAAACACTATACAGCAGCAGCATCAAGTGATCACTTCTATAATCAAAGTACAGCAGTAGTAAAAATGTATTTTTCATTACCGAAGTACAGTTTTACTACAAATATGCATGTAACTGCCATTTGGAAATTGAGTTAAAATTGTTAAAGGGACTCTCTCTTGAGAAAAATATGGCAGCTGCCACTGTTGACCTCTCTTGGAAATGATTGTTTTCTGGTGGTGTTTGGCTTTAATTTTGAATCACATTCTCAGAACAAGCATGCTGTAACTACATCTACTTCTGGAGGAAAAGAGAATTAACCTTTACATATAGAAAGGCTTCTTCACAATAAGAGCTGTGAAAATGTGGAATAGACTCCATCAAAAACTAGTTCTGGCCAGCTCAGTAGACTGTTTTATTTTAAAAAAGAGCTGGATGCATTCCCAAATGCACAAAATAACTAGATACTAATTTTCTGAGGTAATAACTCAGGGGTAGTTGATCCAGGGAATATCCGATTGCCTTTTTGGGGATAAGTAAGGAGTTTTTCCCCCACTGGAGCAAATTGGATCATGGTTTATTGGAGTTTTTTTTGCCTTCCTCTGAATTAACTATGGGTCTAGGATATCATATATGGAGGTTTTGGGTTTGTGTTTTATTTATTTATTTAATTGGTTGAACTAGATCAGGGGTCTCCAAACTTTTTAAACGAAGGGCCAGCTTACTGTCCTTCAGGCTTTAGGGGGGCCGGACTGTGGCCAGTGTGAATAGAATATGTCCTGGCATTAGTGGGAGTAAACATTGCCCCATTATTGGTATTAACAGGATAAATGGTGCCCCATGGTTGGTTTTGACAGGAGGAATAGTGCCCCATGGTTGATATCAATGGAGGGAATAGTGCCCCATTGATAGTGTCAATGTTCATTTATGTTCATTTATGTACAGTGTTGCAGGACTGCGCAGTTGTCTTTTAAAGTAACACAGTGCCGTATCACAAAAATTTCCAGATCATGAAGGGAAGTAAATCTTCCGGAAGGCAAGTGGTTAATACAAGAATTTGCATGTTTTGGGAGCTAGAGCTCAGCTTTAACCTCCCTAGCGGTATTCCCGAGTGTAGCTCGGGGTAAAGTTTCAGTACCACAAGCGGTAAACCCAAGCTACACTCGGGAATACCCTGCGGCGCTGCTCCGCGATCCCTCGATCACTTACCTTGTCCTGCGCTCCCGCAATGTCCCTCCTGCAGTGTCCCCGGCAATGTAATCCGGCGGATGCTGGCATCTGTCTTCTGGGTTTCGTCCCCTGCGAGCGTCGGGAAGTATGGGAGACGGAACGGCGGGAAATTTGAAAATGACAAAAAGTGACATTCACTAAAATCACATAGTAAAACATTACTGTATCAAACCATTTCACATACATTTTGTCCCGAGTGCTTTGTCCTGTGCCCTGCCTGCATTTTCACTGTTCTTTCTGCCTGGAAACTGAGAAACGTCCATGGCGTCCAAAAAGCGTCCCTTTAGGTCAAAAGCGGTTTTAGACCAGCTAGAGAACAGCGATAGTAAATTAGAACTTACTTGCAGAATTGAGTGATAATGATTCGTGGGGAAATTCGTCATCAGACACTGAAAACGATTTTGCGACTTTTCTCAGTGATGTGCGAACTTGGCGCTATATTTCAAATGTCAGTGTTTTTGGTTTGATTATATTATTACATTAAATTTATTATTATTATATTATTATTTTTTATGATTATTTATTAAATTATAATTTATGATTTCGTGTTTCAAATTTTATCATATCCGGGATGTTTACTAGACTCTTGTTCGTACAGATTTCAGTGAGTTATTCCTAAAAATAACAGGCCTACAATAAAAAAAATACATAATTCCATGCAAAAAAATGTACCACTTTGAGCACAGAAATATGGACATAATCAGACCGCTAGGGAGGTTAAACAATGGCAAATCCATACAAACAAACCATAGAATAGGAAATGAAAGCACTGATGGAAGGAGGAGTTCAAAACCATGGACAGCTCCTTAAAAATCAACATTCATTAACAAGCTGTAACATGTAGTATTTGCTAGACTTTTTCAGAAATACTAAAAAAAAACTGTTGTGTTGACCTTCATTGGCTTAAAGTGGTACTGATATAAATGTGAATATTTTATTTAAAAATCTTAGAAAAACAATCTGTAAAAAAATATTAACACTACCCATATGTGTTCATATGTACTATTTGTGTCTCTGTGTGATGCAGTTGGTAAAAATAAATACATTTATTGCATACGATGAGAAATTGTGTGGGAGGTATTACAGATGAATGTTAGTGGAAAAGGTGAAGATGAATAATTCAAGAGAAAAGTAAAAATTATAATATAATTAATCCTATAGTGTACAATAATTGTTTACATAAGTAAATGCATTAAAGTGGCTGCCAAGTTTTTTTTTTTGTTTACCTTAATGCTTCTCTGCATTCAGGCAAATAACCTTCTGTCTTTCTCTGTAGAATGAAGATATTTGTTATGTATGTTCATCCTATATATCTTTTTGCCGCAGCTCATTTTTAATACTCTTTCACCACTTGCACGGTATCCTTTTTATTTATTTTCACGGAAAAAAATCTTGTGTGTGCAGCCCCCCCCCCCCCTTATACTTACCTGAACCCAATCTCGATCCAGCCCTGTGTATGAGAGCAGTGGTTCTCTCCCTCCTCACAGGGCAGATTGATAGCATGAGAGCCATTGGCTCCTGCTGCTGTCAATAAAATCCTGTGAAGAGTGAGGGGGGGGGGGCTGAGCTGTGAGCAGTGCTATCTGTGTCAATGGACGCAGCCAGCGCGGCTTGGGATTGAGCCTGCAGGTGTGCCATCATAAGAAGTGGCTTCCTATGGTGGCACACTAAGAAGAGGAAGAGTCAAGAGTGCTGTGGGGGACTCGAGAAAAGGAGGATTGGGGCTACTCTGTGTACAACCATTGCACAGAGCAGGTAAGTTTTATAAAACAAAATCAGGTTTATAATCATTTTAATAACTTAATGGCTCACAGATAATTTGGCCTTGCATCATGATAATGTATCAGATATCAATTATTCAACCTGGCTGTATATGGGGTGAATGTTGTATTATGTTGCAGCATTAATATGGACACTAATTGTTAGTTCACATCTATGTTCACTTTTTTATGGATTTCCTGTAAGTATTATATAATTTTATGAAGAAAATAATGTGCTGATATGTTTCTGTACAAGTATTTTACTTCTGTATTCACCTGAAAATAAAAAGTAATTAGAAAGAAAAGATGGATGGTTTTCAATAACAGGGAAAAAAGTACCTCTTGTCTAAGGCAATTTGGTTTTATATTCTAAATGTAGAAAGATATTTTTAGCTGATCAGCTTTGAAGTATATATAGTAAAAGCCAAACTACTGTACCTAGCCTTCAAATGGACATAAAGTATATCTGAATCTATAAAAATGTGTGTTTGTGTGTGTATATTCAATTTCAGTAGAATAGATAATGGGTACAACTGTTGTTGTTTTTGTCTTTCTTTATTGGGGAGAATTACCTTTACTTCCTGCCCCATAGACAGAAACGAAAGTGACAGGAGATCTATCCAAAACAAGAAAAATCTCCTCCTAGACAGTTGTCACTGGAATAAATGTCCCTTCTGGAAGATTTACCCTCTGGTGACAACTCACTTTTTCTCACTTTCACTCATGGTGACAGAGGTCTCTAAAACTCACAGAGAGTGTGAATCTCCCATTGAGGACAAAGGAACTAGGCAAACTTAATGTGATACTTAACAGGGCTGGATCTAGTCCATCTGATCTGGGGGTTCAGGTAAAAAGTCAGGGGGCATAAGGTCAGTCAGTCAATGACAGTCTGTCACACAGTGTGATAGAGAACCCGTATTCCTGTTCATCCAGTGTGCTGATGTACCTGGAAGTAACATCTCACAGGTAGTGCAGAGGCGGTGCAGGGGTGCAGAGGGAACAATAGTAAGTCACCCCTTACATCAGGTGTCCCTATCAGTTACCCCCTATCAGGTGTCCCCATCAGAGTCCCACTCCACATCAAGGTTCCCATCAGTTTCCCCCCACATCAAGATCCCCATCAGAATCTCCCCTCACATCAGAGTTACCATCAGAGTCTCACCTTACATCAGGTGGCCCCATCAGAGTGCCCTTTTACATCAGGTGTCCCCATCAGAGTGCCCCTGTAATTCACGATCCCCATAAGAGTTCCACCCCACTTCAAGGTCACCAGAGTCCTACTCCACATCAGGGTCCCCATCAGTGTTCCCACCCCACATTAAGGTCCCCATCAGGGGACCCTCCCCGCTCATCAGGCTCCCCATCAGAGTTCCACACCACATAAAGTTTGCCCTCAGAATCCCCTCCCCCACATCAAGGTCCCCATCAGAGTCCCACCCCACATAAATGTCCCTGTCAGAATCCCCTCCCCCACATCAAGGTCCCCATCAGAGTCCCACCCCACATAAAGGTCCCTGTCAGAATCCCCTCCCCCACATCAAGGTCCACATCAGAGTCGCACCCCACGTCAGGTATCCTCATCAGATTGCCCACTTAGATCAAGTGTCTCCGACAGAGCTCTGCGTTACATCAAAGTCCCTATGAGAGTCCCCCCTTACATTAGCTGTCCCCATCAGGCTGGCTCATGCATCAATGGATGCACTCTCAGAGACTTTGGGGTGCACAACTAAAATCTGGGGGGGGGCACAGCCCTCCCCAACACCCCCCTAGATCCGGGTCCAATACTAAATGTTCAATTTTACCCCATCAGAGTCCCACCCCACATAAAGGTCCCTGTCAGAATCCCCTCCCCCACATCAAGGTCCACATCAGAGTCCCACCCCACATCAGGTATCCTCATCAGATTGCCCACTTAGATCAAGTGTGTCCGACAGAGCTCTGCCTTACATCAAAGTCCCTATGAGAGTCCCCCCTTACATTAGCTGTCCCCATCAGGCTGGCTCATGCATCAATGGATGCACTCTCAGAGACTTTGGGGTGCACAACTAAAATCTGGGGGGGGGGGCACAGCCCTCCCCAACACCCCCCTAGATCCGGGTCCAATACTAAATGTTCAATTTTACCAAACCTGCCATACTTAACAATGGTTTTGCACAGAGCAGCCCGACACTCCTGTTCTCAGGTTCTCCACCGGCGCTTCTGGCTCCTCCCCCCTGATGACTCTTGCAAGCAGTTGCAACAGAAATGGAAACTTCACAGAATTTCTTACATTCCTCACTTTATTCATAAAACAAAACTTGGCTGGAGTTGGACTTTAAAGCATCACCCTCGAGATGATTATAAATTCATCACCTTGTAACGCAGGAATTAATGCTCATTTCTCCAGAATTAATTTGACAAAGTTCGTACTCTGCATATATTTCACAATTTTCAAAAAACATATATTATGTAGATAAGATCAACGATTTCTTGTCATTCTACACCTGAGCAACAAAATTAGGCATTCTGAGAGATTTCCATAACTTTTATTATAAATGCTTCAGGAGACTTGGCTGTCAGTTGTTTTTTTTTTACAAGAAAAGGTACTTAAATATTTGAACAGCATATCTTACAGAAGGTTCCGTAAATCTGGAATCTCTTGTAGTACTACAAGTCTCATCATGTCTTTTCAGCATATAAACTGGCTATTTAGTTATGTACAGTTCTATTTATTACTTAGCGATAGATAGATAGATAGATAGATAGATAGATAGATAGATAGATAGATAGACTATAGGGGATAGATAGATAGATAGATAGATAGATAGATAGATAGATAGACTATAGGGGATAGATAGATAGATAGATAGATAGATAGATAGATAGATAGATAGATAGATAGACTATAGGGGATAGATAGATAGATAGATAGATAGATAGATAGATAGATAGATAGATGACAGATAGATAGATAGATCGATAGATAGATAGATAGATAGATAGATAGATAGATAGAAAAATAAAATATAGGGGATAGATAGATAGATAGATAGATAGATAGATAGATAGATAGATAGATAGAAAAATAAAATATAGGGGATAGATAGATAGATAGATAGATAGATAGATAGATAGATAGATAGATAGAAAAATAAAATATAGGGGATAGATAGATAGATAGATAGATAGATAGATAGATAGATAGATAGATAGAATATAGGGGATAGATAGATAGATAGATAGATAGATAGATAGATAGATAGATAGATAGATAGAATATAGAGGGATAGATAGATAGATAGATAGATAGATAGATAGATAGATAGATAGAATATAGGGGACAGATAGATCGATAGATAGATAGATAGATAAATAGATAGATAGATAGAATATAGGGGATAGATAGATCGATAGATGGATAGATAGATAGATATCTCAAAGTGTGTCTGTTCCAGAAGGGGTAATGTTGGAGATGGGGGTGATTGGGGTGCCGACATGTGCAGTGGTGACAGCAGAGGGTATTAGGATGGTGGCGACTGCAGTGGAGACAGCAGGGGATTTAGATCTTGGCAAGTGCAATGGTGATAGCGAGAAAGGAATAGGGATCAAGTGCGGTGGTGACAGCGTGGCGGGGGGAGGGATGATTATGGTGGTCAGATGTAATGGGAGGGGTGATGGTTAGAGTGGGGGGGGGGGGGAGAGATAGTGGCTGTCAGGTGCTGAATGGAAGGGAAGGGTTTGGTGTGGTAATAGTTGGGGGGGGGGGGGTGCACAGTGCTTAAAGGGGAGCACAGTGGCAGGCACAATGGTTGGAGAGAGTTGGAGTCATGGTGTTAAATTTGGAGGGTTGGGATGGGGTATGTTCAAGCACGCAGGTGAGAGAGGGTACAAGCGTAATGCTGAAACCAGGGAAGAGGGGGTGTGTAGGCATGGTGGTGAGAGTGGGAGGTGGACAGTATGCAGGAACAGGGCAAAGTGGTAGGAGCAGGAGAGGGGTGTGTAGGTGCAATGATAAGAGTGGGGTCAGGGAGTGCAGGTGCCGTAATTAGAGTATGGACATGAAGGTCCTGTGATGAATGCAAAGGTGGCTGTGACATTGGGGGTATGTTTGTGAAGGCGTCAAGGGGGGGGTACTATATAGTTAAGGTGATGAGAGCAGTGGGGAAGAGGGTTCATGTGTGAGTGGGGCCTGCAGGTGCTGGGGATGGGGTGATGTTGGCTAAATGGTGAGCGTAGGGGTTGGGGCCTGAGAGCATCATGTGGGGCAGGTTAAGGGTCAAGAGAGTTGGAGAGAGAAAGGGGCTCTGATCAAATTGTTGACAGTAATACTCATTGCATCACTACCAACAGCCAATAGCTATGCTCTCAGCAATGTGCCAACGCATGCCCAGCGACCGTGACCATGACCCAATGAATGTGCATAGCCATGTATACAGTGGGCGTGTGAAATGGAGTGTTACTCTTCCACAAGGCTGCCATCAAGGGGGTTGATTTACTAAAGGCAAATAGACTGTGCACTTTGCAAAGTGCAGTTGCACTCTACAAGAGCAGTTGCTCCAGAGCTTAATAAATGAGCAGAAGCTCTACTGACTTCCATCATCCAATCATGTGCAAGCAAAAGTATTTTTTTTTTACAATTTTCCATGCACGTGATTGGGTATTCTTTGCCAAGTGAATCTTTATCTCATTTACAAAGCTCTGGAGCAATTGCAGTTGCAGAGTGCAACAGCACCATGTATGGTGCACAGTCTATTTGCCTTTAGTAAATCAACCCCAATATGTGCAGGTAGTGATCTGTACCTCCACCACAGCGTGTGTGCAGGATATCACCTACAGTTGTGGCCAAAATTATTCAACCCCCAATGCTGTAAAGGGGTTTAGGGACTATAGTGTACATTTGGAATTGTATTCAGAATCAAATCCTACAAGGACGTTGTAACTACCCAAATGCAACTAAAATGACATCAATTGTTTATGTAATACAGTAGTAAATGGTTCTTATGTGGTTTCTTCATTGCCACAATTATTCAACCCCTTAAAGACTACCACTCTGAAGAACAGAGGTTCATACAGGTGCTTTCCATCAGGTATTGAAAACACCTGTGGATGTCACCGAGCAGCAATCAAGCATAATAAGCACCAATTAGGCAGCTTTAAAATGACTGTGATACTCAGCTCCTTCTAGACATTTACTGGTGTGGTTACAAACATGGTGAAGGCAAGAGAATGGTCCAGGAAGACAAGAGAAGAGGTGATTTCTCTTCACAGGAAGGGCAATGGCTATAAGAAGATTGCAAAGATGTTAAACATACCAAGAGACACCTTAGGAAGCATCATTCGCAAATTCAAGGCAAAGGGCACTGTTGAAACGCTACCTGGTCGTGGCAGAAAGAAGATGCTGACTTCGACTGCTGTGCGCTACCTGAAGCGTAGAGTGGAGAGAAGTCCCCGTGTGACTGCTGAGGAACTGAGAAAAGATTTGTCAGATGTGGGTACAGAAGTTTCAGCCCAGACAATAAGACGCACACTGCGTAATGAAGGCCTCCGTGCCAGAACTCCCAGGCGTACCCCCTTGCTGTCTCCAAAGAATAAGAAGAGTCGACTGCAGTATGCCAAAAGCCATGTGGACAAACCACAAAAGTTGTGGGATAGTGTTCTGTGGACTGATGAAACAAAATTAGAACTGTTTGGGCCCATGGATCAACGCTATGTTTGGAGGAGGAAGAACAAGGCCTATGATGAAAAGAACACCTTGCCTACTGTGAAGCATGGTGGAGGGTCAATCATGCTTTGGGGCTGTTTTGCTTCTGCAGGTACAGGGAAGCTTCAGCGTGTGCAAGGTACCATGAATTCTCTTCAGTACCAGGAGATATTGGATGGAAACGTGATGCAGTCCGTCACACACCTGAGGCTTGGGAGACGTTGGACCTTTCAACAGGACAATGATCCCAAGCATACCTCCAAGTCCACTAGAGCATGGTTGCAGAGGAAAGGCTGGAACATTTTGGAGTGGCCATCGCAGTCACCAGACTTAAATCCGATTGAGAACCTCTGGTGGGACTTAAAGAAAGCAGTTGCAGTGCGCAAGCCTAAGAATGTGACTGAACTGGAGGCCTTTGCCCATGAAGAATGGGCGAAGATACCCGTAGATCGCTGCAAGACACTTGTGTCAAGCTATGCTTCACGTTTAAAAGCTGTTATAACTGTAAAAGGATGCTGTACTAAGTACTAAGATTGAATGTCACTTGGGGGTTGAATAAAACTGATAATGCTGTGAGCACAGAAAAGACATTTGTGGTTATTTCATTATAACTGTTATGTTATATTTGTCTGACCTACAAGTGCCTCTTTAATGTAAATGTAAGCAAGATGACTGAATGATCAAAAGCAATGTCAAACTGGCCAAAACACTCAATTTCAGTGGGGGTTGAATAATTTTGGCCACAACTGTACATGGCTTTCATAATACAATATGGCAATGAGATCCTGTTCATGTGTCAGTACCAGGGGCGGACTGACAACTCGTGGGGCCCCCGGGCAATAGTGGATCATGTGGCCCCTGTGTCCTTGCCCACACTCAAAGCACACTCAAAAAAGTCTATAAAAGGTACCAGGGGCATTTCATGGGGCCTCCTACTGACCCCGGGCCCTCGGGCAGTGCCCGAGTGCTCGAATGGTCAGTCCGCCCCTGGTCAGTACCATGTGTGCCCAAGATCTTAACGCCATATTGACAGAAGACTTGTGGAAGCACAGGGGTGAAACTCTGATATGCACATTAGGAAATAGTTTTTATTCATTTGTTTATATATTCATTTGGGGGGAAGTCTATATTCTGTGCATTAGAACTCCTTACAATGTGTATGCATGCGGTATGACTATGCAGTACTATGCATGCATTGGGATTGAGTAGGCAATATGATGTCAGTATTACCGCGCATGCATGGCCACCATACTTGGTTACCGAAGTGCCATCCTGTGCATCTCAACTCTTCTTAATGACACAACCGTCCAGCATATTAGACGGGACCCAGGTGGCATCTTAGAGGAATTCAGTGGGATAAAGTTATTGCTTAAAGCGGAGCTCCACCCAAAAGGGGAAGTTGCACTTTAAGGACTGCTCCCCATTAAGTATTGGCACCTTTGGGGTCAAGGGGAGCAGGTACCTGAATTTGACAGGTAACCGCTCCCACTTCCGGTCCGATCGCCTAGGCTATCGGAAACGGAAGGTGTCCTCCCTCCCTGTAGTCATTTGGGACACGTGACAGATCCCAGAAGACTACAGGGCCATTCATGAAGCGCAGCGCTACTCGCGCATGCGCAGTGGGTACCCGGCTGTGAAGCCGCACGCTATCACAGCTGGGTGCCCACACTGAAGATGCCGGCCTCCTGGAATACAGGATGTCCGGTGAAATGTGCTGCGGGGGACACACCGTGGGACCGAGGGACAGGTAAGTGGCTGTTTTTTTAGAAGTCAACACCTACAGTTTTTGTAGCTGCTGACTTTTATTTTTTGACAGTGTGAGTGGAACTCCGCTTTAAGTATAATTTATGAGTTCAACTACACAAATAGGATTTAAAAACGAACCTAATTCTTATACTATGGGATTGTTTTTGAACATCTGAATTTCAATATAAAACTAAGGCCTCATGCCTCATGCTCTTCTGAACGCTCTTCTCCTGACAGAAGAAAAGCAGCATTTAAAATGCGCTTAACATTGCATTTAGGCACATTTCAACATATTCAGGTTTGTCAAATGTTTGGGATTCATTCATTTCATTGGCCAGAATAGTAATTTATTCTGGCCATTGAAATAACTGAATGATCAAGCGCTAAATGCGCCTTGCATTCAGATGCGTTTAGATGCGTTGACAGATGTTTACACATGACAGTCATTTTTTCTGGCTAAAAGCTCCTCTCCTGAACACGATTTTGATGCATTCAGATTTCTGTCCCTAAACGTCCCTACCATTCATGGACTCATAGGATAACATAGAGGTGCCTTTAGGGGCAGAGAAAAAACCCCCACCAAACCCCTGTAAGAGAGGCATTTGACAGCTGCGGTGTGCATGCGGTCTACGGCTGCATTCACACTTGAGCTGAGCGTCTTTGGTCATTTTTCCCAGAATTTTTGGAAAGTTTCTACGGGTGTTTTTGAGTGTTTTTGCTTGAGCATTTTTTATTAGTTTTTTTCCCAATGGAAGATTGGTTACTAGGTAGAAAAAATGTGCAATACATCCATCTGTTTTTCAGGCATTCCTATTGAAGCCTCCTGGGGCCAAAAACACTAGAAGTTTGTAGCTGAACATCTCATGTACTTTTTTGAGCTACAACCATCTGTTGAGAACAGGCACCATTTAAAACTGAGGGATTGTGAATGTTGAGTCACAACCCAGAATTAACGTCTGCCAGGTAGTGTAGAGGCAGTGCAGGAGTGAACAGGGAATTCTAGTACATATTAGGCTGTCATTGGATTTGGACAGTGGTCTCCAAACTGTGGGCCAGGGGCCGGATGTGGCCCTTTGCTTGCCTGTATCTGGCCCTTGAGGCATTCTTCCTCCCACTAACATTAATGATGGGGCATAATTCCTGCCACTGATATCAACCACAGGGCACTATCATTCCTATTGACACCAACAATGGGACATAATTCCTTTCACTGACACCAACAATCAGGCACTTTTCCTTCTAATGACACTAATGAGGAGGCACTATTTCTCCAACTGACACCAATGATGGGGAACAAAAGATGGGACAATGTTCACTCTCACTGGGCACAGTCTGGCTCCCCTAAAGTCTGAAGGACGGTAAACTTTGTTTAGAAAGCTTGGAGACCCCTGGATTAGGATGCCCGCCACCCTATAGCACATGTACTGCTACAGGGCGGCAAGCATATATATACATGATCACATATATATATATATATATACATGATTTGCATTTCGTGCCGCCCTACCTACTCCGCTATTGGCTGCTGGGGATGTCAATCACTGGGTCCTGGCTGGCGAATCCTGGCCTGGACTCGGTGATTGTCGGCAAAGCTGACAAGGGAGAGACCTGTGTAAACAACGCAAGTCTCTCTCCTGTCAGCATGGACATGCTGCTTTCTATCTTTCTGCACAGCAGAGAAATACAACACAGCATGTCTCCCAAGTTAAGCAGCACACAGTTAACCCTTTGATCACCCCAGATGTTAACCCCTTCCTGCCCAGTGTCATTAGTACAGTGTCAGTGCTTTTTATTAGAACTTTAATGTAAACCAAATAATTTACACATATTGGGATTTTGTTTTAGCAAAGACATGTAATTTCATATATGTACAGCTTCGCATGACCGTGCAATTGTCAGTTAAAGTAACGCAGAGCCGTATCGAAAAAGATGGCCTGGTCAGCAATGGGGGTAAATCCTCTGGAGGGCAAGTGGTTGAACAGAACCTTTGCCCCTTATATCAGGTGCCCCTATCAGGGTCCCTCCTTACATCGGGTGTCCCTATTAGAGTCCCTCCTTACAAAAGGTGTCCCTATCAGAGTCCCTACTTACATCACTGTCTCAGTCAGAGTCTAACCTTACATCAGGTGTTCCTATCAGAGTCCCTCCTTACATCAGGTGTCTCAATCAGAGTTCCTCTGTACATCAGGTGTCTCCATCAGAGTTCCTCCTTACATCAGGTGTCTCCATCAGAGTCCCTCCTTACATAATGTGTCCCTGTCAGAGTCCCTCCTTACATCAGTTGTCTCCATCAGAGTTCCTCCTTACATCAGGTGTCCCTACCAGAGTCCCTCCTTACATCAGGTGTCCCCATCAGAGTCCCTCCTTACATCAGTTTTGTCCATCAGAGTTCCTCCTTACATCAGGTGTCCCTATCAGAGTCCCTCCTTACATCAGGTGTCTCCATCAGACTCCCTCCTTACATCAGGTGTCCCTATCAGAGTCCCTCCTTACATCAGGTGTCTCTGTCAGAGTTCCTCCTTACATCAGGTGTCCTTATCAGAGTCCTTCCTTACATCAGGTATCTCCATCAGAGTTCCTCCTTACATCAGGTGTCTCCATCAGAGTCCCTCCTTACATCAGGTGTCCCTGTCAGAGTCCCTCCTTACATCAGGTGTCTCCATCTCCATCAGAGTTCCTCCTTACATCAGGTGTCCCTATCAGAGTCCCTCCTTACATCAGTTATCCCTATCAGTGTCCTTCTTTACATCAGGTATCTCCATCAGAGTTCCTCCTTACATCAGGTGTCCCTATCAAAATCCCTCCTTACATCAGGTGTCTCCATCAGAGTTCCTTCTTACATCAGGGGTCTCCATCAGAGTCCCTCCTTACATCAGGTGTCTCCATCAGAGTCCCTCTTTACATTAGGTGTCTCCATCAGAGTCCCTCCTTACATCAGGTGTCCCTATCAGAGTCTCTCCTTACATCAGGTGTCCCTATCAGAGTCCCTCCTTACATCAGGTGTCTCCATCAGAGTCCCTCCTTACATCAGGTGTCCCTATCAGAGTCTCTCCTTACATCAGGTGTCCCTATCAGAGTCTCTCCTTATATCAGGTGTCCCTATCAGAGTCCCTCCTTACATCAGGTGTCCCTATCAGAGTCCCTCCTTACATCAGGTGTCCCTATTAGAGTGCCCATTACATAAAATGTCCCCATCAGTATGCCCCCTTACATCAACTGTCCCCAGTAAATCTTATGGATTAGCAGATGCATTGAGGGGTGAGGTGCATAAAATAACACGGCTGCTGCAAGATAACAGTGAATGTCGTCATCCTAGGACAGGAAGTGCGTTACTGACAGGATCTCCAGGTTGAAATAAAGAAAAAATAAACTAAAAAAAAAAAAAAAGAAAAAAAGAAATCTAATCCAGCCACCAAGGATTGGTAACCTGCTTAATATTTGATATTTTGTTCTGGGTTTAGGTACTCTTTAAGCAACAATGATTATGTTTCGTAAAAATGAAAACAAGAGCTTTGTTACAATTTCCAGTTCACAATAACAAAGATATGCATTCCTTCCAGACATTTTATTTCTGTATACACAAATTAAATGCTTTCTCCAGACGCTCACTAGAATACAACAATTTTCAAGGATTACAGATTTCTGTTTACAAACCCATGACAACCTAAAGCAATCTCAATGTTCAATGTCACGTCTTCTTAGAAACTGATAAACACGCTGTATTAGGGGGAAGTGTCTGGAGACTCCTTCTCTTTACATCAGTAGCAGTCAGTTTTGGAGAATGAAGACAAAAACTTCACCATGTGTATGTATGAAAGAGAATGTGGAAAAATATTTTGTGTCACTTTTGGGTATAAGCGTCATGACTAGTTACACAAAATATGTTCATAATAATAATGGCTTTTGTTGGAGACCATGGGGTTACATAGTTAGTCTGGCTGAAAAAAGACAAAAGTCCATCCAGTTCAACCAAAAAAAAAAGTTATAATCCTATACCCACAGTTGATCCACAGGAAGGCAAAAAAACCCCCCGTAATCCAATTTGCTCTTGCAGGGAATAAAATTCCTTCCTGATCCCCTGAGAGGCAATCAGATATTCCCTGGATCAACTTTACCTTTAAATGTTAGTATCCAGTTATGTTCTGTGTATCTAAGAAACAATCCATGACTTTTTCAAAGCAATCCACTGAGCTGGCCAGAACCAACTTATGAGGGGTTGATTTACTAAAGGCAAATAGGCTTTGCACTTTCCAAGGGAAATTGCGCTTGGCAAGAACATTTTCAAGGAAGCATTCACTAAGCTAAAGTCCCCTTGCAAAGTGAACAGCCTAAATAAATCAACCCTGGTATATGGAACTTGCCGTTTTAGAACATTTTTTGGTCTTGCCCATTTAAGTATCGATACAGGTTAAACTACAAACCACTTTATTAGGCAGAAATTTTGCACCTAATTTATTGACTTTTGCAAGCCAGGCCTCAGAAATCCTTAGCCACGCTTATCAAACCTTAGTCTATACTTCTTTCTCCATTGGATAATGACCCAATAAGGTTTATATTCTAGTTAAAGGGCTCGTTAATACTAGGGAGGCTGTAAAACCCAATGATTTAGCTGCACTTTTACTGCCCCCCACCCACCTACCACCTTAGCTGTTGAGGCAGTGATCGGGGGGTGTACACATGCCGCAGCCATGATGCTTTGCTTCACAGTTGCAGAAGGAATTGTCAAGTGAATGGGGCCAGTCTGCAAGCGTTTGACAACTGAATGCACTGCATATGGTTGTTGGGCTCTAGTGTGGCAATCAAGAGGATAAAGCAGGCAGCACGGAAGCAATACAATGCTCAAATGCTCTCTGAATAGAGATCCAAACACAGATCATTCTTTAGAGACCAAAGCTTGTGTGAATGGGCCCAACAAGGAATATAAGTGTTTCTTTATCCAACCATGACTTAATATGTTTTACAGTATGTACAAGATACTCATACTTGTGGTTGCACTTACATTTTTCTTACTTTTTGTGTGCCTTTTGGAGATATTCCACTCACTTTCTGTGCCAATGATTGCACAGTAAGTGAGGGAGAGGGGCCAGGAGCGCTGGCAAGGGACCCAGGAAGATAAGGATTGGGGCTGCTGTGTGCAAAACCATTACATAGAGAAGGTAAGAATGACTTATTATTTTTTAAAAATTAAACGTTTGCCTTTACAATCACTTTAATACCAGACTGAGGTCCTAAACGTTCCCCACTTTATCAAAAACTAAAAAAAAGGTTTCAGCTTGTTGGCAGTGTCAATTTGCCACCAGCTCCTGCCAAGCTGGCCAAGGACGCTTCTTTTGTGGGTATGGTACTGGTACACCAAAGGGAGAAACTCTGCTACCATGTTGCTCACATATTTCCGGCCTGAGGCCCACTTTGGTAAATGAAGGAATGTCAACACAAATAACAGTTTCATGTTTTTTACTATGGAATTGAGGTCAACAATTCCATAAATCTACTTCAACTCCACACATCAGACCAGCAGTACAGTACAATCCAGTCAATAAACTTGAACTCGGAAAGTCCAGACATCTCTCATACTCTCCCTCATTTGTGAATCCCTTTAGTGTAGGCCCTCATCCAGAGTGTGGGTTTGGATCCAAAGGACCTTCTCCTTTCCAAGCTGCAAACCTATGTACATAGCATAAGTCAGTGCAAACCTGTTCCCATGCTCCTTCTGACTAGGACCCCACCCACCAACTACACCCAGAAGAAGGGCTTTACTAAAATGGGTACTAACTGTTGGTTATGAAATAAAATGAGTAACAGAGATCTTGAAGAATTTAGGATTGAGCTTTACTTGGATAGGGGAACAGCATACATGTGTGAGCAGTGGTGTAGCATGGGTTGTCAGCACCCGGGGCAAGGCAAGTAATTTGTGCACCCACGGGTCCTTCAAGAATTGAGCTCTGTAATTTCAAAGCCATTGTTTCTAATTTTTAGGGACTCTTTAATGCCAGTCATAAGGATTGGCATAAGGCCAATGTGGTGCCAAAATTTAAAAAGGGGTCAAAATCTTTACCAAGTAATTACAGACCTCTTAGTTTAACTTCTATCGTTGGGAAGATACTGGAGAGTATAATAAAAGACCTCATAGATAAGTTCTTGCTGTAAAAAAACTATTTTAAGCAACAGACAGCATGGATTCATGAAAGATAGAAGTTGCCAAACAAATCTGATTTCTTTTTATGAGGGGGTGAGCAAAACCTTGGACAGAGGGATGGCGGTGGACGTGGTATACTTGGACAGAGGGGTGGCGGTGGACGTGGTATACTTGGACAGAGGGGTGGCGGTGGACGTGGTATACTTGGACAGAGGGGTGGCGGTGGACGTGGTATACTTGGACAGAGGGTTGGCGGTGGACGTGGTATACTTGGATTTTGCAAAAGCGTTTGGCACAGTTCCCCACACATGGCTAATGTGTAAGGTAAAGTCTACAGGCTTGGAAAAATCCGTATGTAAATGGATAGAAAACTGGATCAAAGATCGTATTCAGAGAGTAGTGGTTAATGATTCATACTCTGAATGGTCTGTGGTCATCAGTGGTGTACCCCAAGGTTCAGTGTTGGGACCCTTACTTTTTAATATATTTATAAACTATATAGGGTCTGAGATTAAAAATCACATTTCAGTCTTTGCAGATGACACCAAGCTGTGCAGTGGAATAATGTCCTTACAGGATGTCTCCAACTTACAAGCCAACCTCAATGCACTGTTTAATTGGGCAACTATGTGGCAAATGAGGTTTAATATTGATAAATGTAAGGTTATGCACTTGGGGGCTAAGAATACGCATGCATCATACATACTAGGGGGAGTACAACTGGGGGAATCAATGGTGGAGAAGGATCTGGGAGTTCTGGTAGATCACAAGCTTAATAATGGCATGCAATGCCAAGCTGCGACTTCTAAAGCGAGCAAAATCTTCTCTTGCATTAAAAGAGGTATAGACTCCAGAGAGAGATATCATATTACCCCGGTACAAATCATTAGTAAGACCTCATCTGGAATATGCAGTTCAGTTTTGGGCACCGATTCACAAAAAGAACATTGGGGAACTGGAGAAAGTACAGAGAAGGGCAACTAAACTGATAAGAGGCATGGAGGAGCTCAGCTATGAGGAAAGATTAGAGGAACTGAATTTATTCTCTCTTGAGAAGAGGAGATTAAGGGGGGATATGATCACCATGTATAAATACATCAGTGGTTCATATAGTGAACTCGGTGTAGAGCTATTCACCCTGAGGTCATCACAGAGGGCAAGAGGGCATTCTTTACATCTGGAGGAAAAGAGATTTAATCTCCAAATACGGAAAGGTATCTTCACAGTGAGAGCTGTGAAAATGTGGAATAGACTCCCTCAAGAGTTGGTCCTGGCCAGCTCAGTAGATTGCTTCAAAAAAGGCCTGGGTCCTTTCTTAGATACACAGAATATAACTGGATACTAGGAATTTATTTTTTTTTTGTATGGTTGAACTGGATGGACTTTTGTATTTTTTCAGCCAGACTAACTATGTAACTATGTGCCCACCAACCCATGGACTTTTAGATACCCCAACCCTGATCACACCCCCAGATACCCTCCCCCACTCTGATCACACCCTCCACATGCCCCCACCCTGATCACACCCTCCAGATACCCCCCACTTTAATCGCACTGTCTAGATACCCCCATTCTGATCACACCCCCGAGATAGCCCCACTCTGATCACACCCCCAGATTCCCTCCACTCTAATCACACCCCCAGATCCCCCACCAAATCCCTCCACTCTGACCACTCCCTCAGATCCCCCCATCCCCCTACCATGGTCACCCCCCACCCCCACCCTCCACTCTGATCACACCTCCAGATCCCCCCCCATCCCTCCACTCTGATTACACCTCCAGATTCCCCCCCCCCCATTGCTCCACTCTGATCACACCTCCAGATCCATCCAGATCCATCCACTCTAATCACACCTCCATATCCCCCACCAGATCTTTCCACTATAATTGCACCCCCAGATCCCCACCATCCCTCAACTCTAATCACACCTCCAGATCCCTCCACTCTAATCACACCTCCATATCCCCTACCAGATCCCTCCACTCTAATCACACCTCCATATCCCCTACCAGATCCCTCCACTCTAATCACACCTCCATATCCCCCACCAGATCCCTTCACTCTGATCACTCCTCCAGATACCCCACCAGATCCCCCAACTCTGATCACACACACCCCCCCCCCCAGGACAATATCTGCAGCTAGACTTCCAGTGGTGGTGGCAGCTGCAGCAACCTCCACTCTGACCTCCAACTCCACCTGCTCCCCTGGCCTGACTCCCCCCCCCCACAGAACATGGAATTCACTGCCTGCCTGATATCTGCCCACCACTCCACCCTCTTCTGCATGTTTGGATCTGTTCTCCCTGCTTTCTCTGTGACAGCAGCTGACAGCAGATATGCTAATACCTCCACGTGGAGCCCTTCTCTCCTACCGGGCGCGGTGTGGAGGTTTTAGTTTGCCTGCTGCCTGTACTTCCTTATGGTGGTGCCGGCGCTATCTCCGCCCCTCTAAATGTTGTGCCCAGGGTGACCGCACTGGCTGCCCCCCCCATGCTACGCCACTGTATGTGAGAACAGCATTACAGGAGAGAACAGAGAAAAAAAATCTTCCTGTGCAGAATATTCAAGCATAAACACTCACTGGCCACTTTATTAGGTACACCTTGCTATTACCGGGTTGGATCCCATTTTTGCCTTCAGAACTGCCTTAATTCTTCATGGCATAGATTCAACAAGGTGTTGGAAACATTCCTCAGAGATTTTGGTCCATATGGACATGACAGCATCACGCAGCTGCTGCAGATTTGTCGGCTGCACATCCATGAACCATTGATACAAGGCAGGATGAATCCATGCTTTCATGCTGTTTATGCCAAATTCCGACCCTAACAAGTGAATGTTGAAGCTGAAATTGAGACTCATCAGACCAGACAATGATTTTACAATCTTCTATTGTCCAATTTTGGTTAGCCTGTGTGAATTGTAGCCTTCGTTTTCTGTTCTTAGCTGACAGTAGTGGCACCCGGTGTGGTGCTGCTGCTGCTGTAGCCCATCTGCTTCACGGTTCGACATGTGAATTCAGAGCTGGTATTCTGCATACCTCGGTTGTAACAAGTGGTTATCTGAGTTACTGTTGCCTTTCTATCATCTCAAACCAGTCAGCCCATTCTTCTCTGATCTCTGACATCAACAAGGCATTTTTCGCCCAGTCCACACAACTGCTGCTCACTGGATATTTTCTCTTTTTCAGACCATTCTCTGTGAACCCTAGAGATGGTTGTTCATGAAAATCACAGTAGATGAGCAGTTTTTGAAATAGACCAGTGTGACGAACCGTCCCTTTGTGATAACATTTTGCCCTTTCTGTTTCAGTTTTCTCCCCTTGGTAAAGCTGTACAATTTGTATGTTTAGCAGCTGGTATGTAGACAGACATTCTACACTATTTGTTTAGGGAAATGTGACCTTGTAGTCTTTCATTTCTATAGAGTCCATACTGTATTGTTGGTCGTAGGGTTTTGTTGTAGGTGGGGAAAACCCAGTGCCAGGCTGTCTGGTGGGGGTGGGGGTGAAGCTGTATATACTGAACTGTGTTCAATAAAGATTGTTTCATTTCACCCTACACGAAGTTTCGACTCGTGGTTTGGGATATCAGAGAAGGATTGGTTTTGAGCTCTAAAACCTGCCTTGGCAGAGCGCTGGAAGACTTGCAGGACAAGGGGACCATTGGCTGAGACGCATCGCTCTGCACGAGGAAGCCCGGGCGGAACGGTTCCGCCACAACCAGCTTATCTGCCACTAACAACCATGCCATGCTCAAAGTCACTTAAATCCCTTCTCTTCCCCATTCTGATGCTCAGTTTGAACTTCAGCAAGTCGTCTTCACCATGTCTACATATTTAAATGCTTTAAGTTGCTGCCATGTGATTGGCTGATTAGCAATTTGTGTTACCAAGCAACTGAACAGGTGTACCTAATAAAGTGCCTGATGAGTGTATAAACAGATAGACATTAGTAAATCACTACAGCGCCATCTATAGTTTGGAGTGTATAGTACATGCTGTTGCCCTTCTTCCAAGCATGAATTGCATTTTAATAAAACAGTAAAGAAGCACCCTCCTATACAGTCCATGCTGTCATTATAAAGAGTAAAGTGAGGCAGACCACACTTCCAGCACGTTACTGAACTTTGAAAACCGTTTCCCGTTTTATGCACTATTTTTTCATAAGGAATAATGGCATTGCGGCACTCTAGAGTTCATCCAACTTAATGTGATAGATTTGCTGGCAAGAAACAAAGACATCGAAAAATTCTATATTGGTGAGCGCATGCTTTTTTTATCCAGAATCCCAAACAAGCATATTTCAGCTGTTGACGGTACTGTCGAAGACGGTAAGCTAGACAGAAAACTCTTCTGTTATCTTTGTTATTCAGGCTGGCAGTCTCTTTACAGGTTTTTGTGCGTTGGTATGCTTCCAGAAACCATAGCTCATAACAGAACCTGTGCCAGACTCAGGAATTCTCTGCAGAACAAGTGAGATCATTATCACAGGTACACAAGGTTAGAGGGTTAGCAGACCAGCCTACAGCATGGCCAGATCTAGGGGGTTGCTGGGGTGGGCTTTGGACCCCCAGATTTCAGTTGCTCCTCCACGAAAAACCCCACCACCCCTGACGTTGTGCCGGCCGTCTCCCGTCCCTGCATGGTACACAACCCGCTACAGCCATCCTTATGTGCCTAAATGTGGTTACCTACCTTACACCCACTCTAGTTATGCCACTGTAACATGAAGGGGGGAAAAGGAGGAATTGCTCTGGGTTCACCATGACATGGCATGATTCGGTAGTAATGGGGGCTGATAATTAAAATGGAACTTCACCCCTAAAGGGATATTCCACTTTGCTGCCTTCTCACCATTCAACTTTTGGACAGTTTTTTTTTGAGAGGGAGTAGGTACCTGGTTTTGACAGATAACCAATCCCAGTGATCCAAGTGGAAGTACGCCGAGTGGAAATTGCCCCCTGCTCCCCCATTCTGTACCCTCAGCCTCTTTGGACACTTCACAGGTACTAGGAGGCTTTGGGACCATTGACCGGGTGCACACGCTCAATGGGGAACTGGTTGTGAAATCACAGCTGAGTTCCACCAGTTAGCATGGTGGTGCCAGGGACCCAAAGACTGGGGAAAACCTGGCCCCGGTGACGGCAATGGATCCCTTGGACAGGTAAGTATCCTTTTATTAAAAGTCAGCAGCTACAGTATTGGTAGCTGCTTACTTTTAATTTTTTTTGGGGGGGGAGAGAACTGAAGAACCTCTTTAATGTTAAAAATAATCTATTTAATATTTGATAACAGAGCTGCCTAGTGTCCTAGAATACAAGAGACCCCCTCCTAGGAAGATAACTACTTCTTGTCATAATATTTTTAGCTGTATAATTTATAGGCCATTTATCATTTAAAAATGCCATTTAGGGCTCACTTACACTTGTGGTTGGGGGGCAGTAAAAAACATGCAGTTGAGCCACGGTTTTACCACCTAACTGCTCCCCCTAAGGCTGCTTTCACACTGAAGTGTTTTTGCATTAAAAAAAGCGCCTGAAAAGCTCAAGAAAACTGCTTCCCTGTGTATGTGAATGTATATCTATGTATGTTTTCACACTGAGGCGTTGCGCTTGTGATGCGGTGTAAAAACTCCTGCTTGCAGCATCTTCGGGGCATGCTTATGGCGTTAAAAAAAGCCCCAAAAAAGCCTCTACCCATTGAAATCAATGGAAAACGCCTGAAAAACACCTCTGAGAAGCGGTTTTAGTGCAGTTTTAAGTCACGTGTCCTTTAAAAAACACATCAAAAACACAGTAAAAACGCTTTTGCGTTTTTTAAGCGTTTTTGCAGCGGATCAGTGTTAAAGTAGCCTTAGGCTACAAAGGTAGCAAATAGGGGTGTACAAATGCCACCATGCTGTGCTTTATGGCCACCGCAAGAATTAAGCACCCTGTTGTGTTTGGCAGGCAGTACTGCTGTCCAAACGCAATCCTTTCAAGTGAATAGAGCCATATCGCAACTGTGCGGGGCAGGTTTTTAGGGGTTAAAACAGGTGGTGAAGAGGCAACATAACACTTCCTCGCCACCTGCCAAATGTACTCTGAAGAGCAATCCTCTGCAGATCGCTCTTTAGAGGGTAACATAAATTAGCTCACAAAGAACTGAAACATTTCTGAGCCCTAACTAAAGATCTTCTTTCTTCGGTTTATACAAAACCAATACTTAATTTCATTGCAGACTTTTGAAATACACATACCATAAAGTTTTATAGGGCTGGGTCCAGCACTTGTAATATTCCCCTTGGCTCAGCTGTGTTTTAAAGTGAACCTTTACTTAAAAGTCACACTTCACATGGATGAATAGAGCAGCCTTTCTCAACCAGGGTTCCCAGGCACCCTGGGGTGCCTTGAGATTTCTTCAGGGGTGCCTTGGAAAAATATCTAAAAATTGCCAAAAATGTGTATACAAGCCAGTGGGTGGAAAAATCCTGCCTTTTAGTTGCACAAAGCCACAGGTTTTCATTGTACGCCATTACAACCTTCTAGCCAACCAATGACAACCAATGACATCATCAGTTGATACAGATGTCAGCTGCCTACACAACATCCAAGTTTGACCCTCCCCTGCCCCTTTCTGTCAGTGCTGGGGTCACATTAGCTGAGTGATGGAGAAAAACTGAGGGAGAGGAGAAACACTGGTATACTAGTCAGTACCAGTGAGTGAAAGTGTATTTACTTTGGAAGAATAAATCACTTCTAATGTTGGGTGTCCTACATGTGAGGATGTTGCTGTGTTATATAAAACTATTATAATAGTTGTTCCCATTTTAGAATGGGGTGCCTCAAGACTGTCCATAATTTGAAAGGGTGCCTCAGGACTGTCCATAATTATAAAGGGTGCCTTGGGACTGTCCATAATTTGAAAGGGTGCCTTGACTGAAAAAAGGTTGAAAAACACTTGAATAGAGCACAATGTCAGCATTACCAAATCACATTATTGTCGCAAGTAGAACTTACTCTTTTTTGCCATGAAAAAAAGGACTCTTTTTGAACTGCCTATGCTAGATATCACATGGCCTCTTACTACCAGGAGCATTATAAATGTTTCATGTCCTTAGATGCCAATTTCTTTTTTTTTAAGTGGTTATAAAAACTGAAGGTTTGTTTTTACTTTTTTGCATTCTATGCAATAAGGTAAAAAAACCTGTATGCAGCTCCCCCCCATATTACCTGATCCAGTGATATGCATGAGAGCAATGTCTTTCTCTGCTCTCTCCCTCCTCATTGTCTCAAGGACAGCAGTGGGAGCCATTGGCTCCCACTGCTGTCAATCACAGCCAGTGAGGAGGGAGAAGGGGGCAGGGCTGAGCTGCACTCTGCGTGTCAATGGACGCATGAGTTCTCCCATAGCAAGAATCTTGCTATGGAGGCACTTGGCAGGGGGTAGGGGTTGGCCAGGAGCACAAGCAGGGGATCCAAGAAGAGGAAGACCAGGGCTGCTCTGTGCCAAACCATTGCACAAAGCAAGTAAGTATACCATGTTTGTTATTTTAAAAAAAAAATTTGATCCTGTACAATTACTTTAAGTTAGGCAACTCTTCTCTGATAGACCTGCAGGGTGGTAAATAGTCTGGGGCACTGGAGAGCTGGGTTCCTTCTCCCCAGGAGGGATCTAAAGCCTGTAAAGCATTGCTTCCACAATCAGCAGATCACAGGTACAATGTCAGGCTCCTGCAGACTGTCAGTGTAGCTGTCTGCCCTTTCCTCTAATATACTCCAATCCAGTCAATGGATTATGGGAGTGCTCACCATCACCCTCGCAGTTCATTGAGAACTACAAGCTATCAGTTGCAAAGGCTGATAGTACTTGTAGACATTCATTCACAGAACTCTGTAAATGAATGACGCAGCCGAGCTCTGCACGTTGTGCTCTTTTCAAGTTATGTTGGTGGGGATCGCAGAGGGGAGAGCTGCAGGAGCATTAACATACATGTGATAATAGTCCTGTGCTTACCCTTTAAATATGTGTATCAAACAATAAATAAATACAATAACTATATCAATTCATAAAAAATGTGAGATAAATATATAAATCAATAAATGTGTAGAGGCTTCAAATATAAATTTGCTTTCCCACAATTGTACAAAAGTTAATGTGTATATATCATATAAATGTATAACAATGCTGCTCCCCTTTAAATTAAATATAAATTCAAAGTGCTTAGAAAAAATAGGGCTCAAATATCAAATATATACCAAAATAATAACCATTTCTATAGTGAAATAAAATATTATGTTTTATGTGTGGGTTTCTTTTATCCCTTCTCGTTACACTATGTGTGAAATTCTTGCTTTCTTTCCATATTCCAATATAATATAATAAATATGAAGTGACTCCCACCACCACTGTGCCTGTGCACTCACCTCCAACATTGGACCTGTGAGTATCAGGTCACATGCGTCTTTCCCTTCTGGGGATTAATCCAGTTGCCACTCTGGTGATGCCTCTAATAATATTTCCTCTTGTGGTTGTGTCTGGACTGTTATGTTTCACCTTAGGAAAAGCAGGTGTGTGGTCCCTTTAAGAGATTAGACTGGTATCCATGTTTGCTCTGGAAACAAGCTCCCAACATATATATTTATTGTATCTAAAATTGCACTTACTGAAAGGTAAAATATTCAGGTCCTTCAATATACAGCGGGCCTCCAGCATTACTTCCAAGTACAGCTGTCAATCAAACTCACTGAGCACCACCCTACGCGTGGCGTCACATTCACGTGACTTCCTCAGGGGAACATGTAATGTTCCCAAAAGTGATCTTATCCTTTAACTAGTAGATTTTTGAAAGAACATCAGTACAAAAGATCCTACCAACATTCTGAGCACATTCTATGACTTGACAAAATGTCATTCGAAAGTATTTCAAAATTTTGTTTGCTATTAACATTCGGTTTTGGAATGAATGGAATTTATCTGAATGAAAAACTATATTCACTGTTAAAAATGTGTTAATCTGAGAAAAATATGCCATCCTGCTCCATTGAATGAAAAAAAACATGGGTTTAAACCCACTATGAGAAAATTGAATGAATGTTCTTAAGGCAACTCATTTTTTTTTATGGTTGAACTGGGTGGACTTTTGTCTTTTTTCAGCCAGACTAACTATGTAACATTTTGAACACGAGTCTACTTGTGTATAGCCAGCTTTACAATACCCTAAGAATTTTGTTTCCGCTGTTGGCAGACTATGCATCTGATATATTACACAGGTCTGCAAAAAAAATTTTTTCAAGAGCTGTTTTGGTTATTCCACGTAATCTTTATGTTTTTTTGGTGTGCTGAATCCAAAAATGACCTCCATTTTGTCTTAGGACATCATGTTTCCTGTTTAGGTAACTATGTTAAATAAGACAATACCTCAAAATAAATGGAAATAGACTTATAAAATTAAAGTTTTATTACAATTTTTTCATGAAATCCTTTTTTGAACTGAAATGAGCTCACCTACACACACTAAACTCGATTCTTCTTCCCTGTGAGGCTCCTCTTGGTGCATTTACGCTTGTGAGTAGCATCTGGAATGTCTCTCTGAAGCATCCAACAGTAGTCTGCCATCATTGTAATGCTCCATTTTCCCTGGTATCTCCTTTCCATCTCTTTAATGTCTTGGTGGAATCGTTCACCTTGTTCCTCACTCACAGCTCCCACATTTTCAGGAAAGTAGCCAAGGTGGGACTGGAGGAAATGCACTTTCAAACTCATCAGGCAACCTAAAGCTTGAAATGCTTTCAGCATTTGTTCGACGATCTTTTTGTAGTTAGGATCTTTGTTATTGCCTAAAAATTTCTTTATGACTTCTTTAAATGCAATCCACCCTTTTTTTTGAGGAATTGACAAAGTCTTCATCAACTATAAGCCTTTTAATGTCTGGTCCGATGAACACACCTTCCTTCAATTTTGTCTCCGACAGGCCTGGAAACTTGGTGACCAAGTATTTGAAGCATTCTCCATCTCTTGGAAGTGATTTTATGAATTGCTTCATCAATCCCAATTTTATGTGGAGAGGTGGTAGAAGAACTTTATGGGAAGGTACCAAAGTTTCTTGGAGGACATTTTTTTCACCGACTGTTAGCACCCTAGGCTGCCAACTCTTCTTGGCCAGTGATTTTGTTGGTCCCGACTGTCCCATAGACACAGAAAACAAGGGTATTTGGTATCCCACCCACTGGATTCTTCAGGAAAGATTAACCCCTTCTACCATTAGAAGCACAGACTCTGAGCTGAGGCTTACACATACAGCATGCTGCTGAGTATCCCAGTAGTCAGACATGTCACTCAGAGCAGTTTTTGTAGTCACCCCCATTGCAGGGGGGGAGGGGCAGAGATTGTTTACCTGCAAATAACAACAAAGGGCCAGAAAATAACTAGGGAAATGAGGAAATAGAATTTTTTCCCCCTAAAACTTGCTTAGCTTATGTATATATTTCTGACCATCAGATTTACAGTGCTATATTTTTTTTTACATAACTCGGACAACCCCTTTAAGGTTTTTTTGGAATTTTATATCTTAAATGCACTTATATGAATTAATTAATAGTAATTTGGACTTTAAATTTTGTTAAAAACCCATAATATAAAAAAAATACCAAAAATTAAGAAAATTTGATAAATTTGAAGACAATTTTGCGTTTTGTGGCAAATCATGACGTCTAGGAGTTTTTTCAATATTTTTTTTGTTTTCAGCACACCAAAATACATGGAAAGTAGATGAAAATAATCAAACAGATTTTTAGTCGCAGACCTGTGTTATCTATACTGTAAAGTTGTTCCCTCGAAAAAAAAAAGTTTCCATGGTAACGACAAAACATCTACCTCTTGCTTTCCGTACAAGCAGATATTTATAATGGAACTACGGCACAGTCATGAGAGCTGTGCCACCAGCGTCAATGTGATCATGGCATTTGTGCTGGACGCAGAGATTGCTTTACACCAGCAAGGATAAGGGTGGTTCAGTGTGATGAAAGGATGATGTAAACTATACACAGATTACTCCACTGAGTCTTGTTAACTGATCAACCTGCTGCTTTCTAAGCAACAACCTCCACCTTTGAGTTGCTATTTATTACCAGGGCTCTGGAGAAATAAGGAAAGAATATATCGGATAATTGTGTTAACTTTAATAGACAGTTCTTGTATCTCTGCAGCGTGCTGTATCTGTAAGCTTGCTATATATTTTCAAACATTTATTAGTGTCCTACTTTTCAAATCAGCTTGCTTTATCCCTGGTTCACATATATGCGGCCGTGCGGGGCCGCGGTTTGCGTGGACACGAGGGCCCATTCATTTGAATGGACTCCCGTGCCCCGTGACACGCAGGGAAGAAGTCCCTGCACTGCTTCTGAAAACGCAGCCCGCATGGGAACCTTGGTTCCCAGTATAGTTGCGTTTTCCAGTGCGGGCGGCGTACCATTAGAACTAATGGAAAAGCATATGTAATGGAAGAGTTCCTTTTTCTACAAATTATTTTGCTGAGGTTTGTATGTGTCTCTTAGTCTCTCGCTTGTCGTGCAGTTTTTAAAGCATACTTTTTGGGTACAAGGTCTGTGGCATATGTTATTGTGTACACAGTCAGTAGGTGAGGGTTTTAAGCCCTTTCCACTGTTAGCACAATTTTGCCACATTCACACATTGCCATGGCATGCATTGTGCACCAAACAAAATCCCAACAAGCCTTCACCCACTACAAATCTGCCTTCCGCACCTACACCTCCTCCCTCCACGCAGCCAAACAAGCCTACTTCCTGACCCTCATCAAGACCCTCTCCTCCAACCCTCGCCGACTCTTCTCCACCTTCAACTCTCTACTCTCTCCACCCCCACCTCCACCCAGCACCTCACTCACCGCCCTTGAGATTGCCAATCACTTCAAAAACAAGATTGACACAATTCGCAAGGACATTGCCGCAACTCACATGCCCTCTCAACCCGTCCCCTCTCACACAGCTACCCCCTCATCCCCCCTCCCCCTCGACATTACCCGCAGGGACTTCGTCACTCCTCAAACTCCCTCCAACCCCGTTCCCCCTCACTCAGCTACCCCCTCATCACCCCTCTCCCACGGCCCCACCACTGCTCTGACCTCCACTTCCACCCCACCCTACATTCCTCATACTGAAGCTCCCCCAACACTCCACACCTTTGACCTTACTACCATCAAGGAAGTCTCCAAGATCCTCTCTGATGCCCGCCTCACCACCTGCCCCCTCGACCCTATCCCCTCACAATTCCTACGACCTCCCTCCCCCTCCATCCTATGCTCCCTCACCCACATCTTTAATCTCTCCCTCTCCTTCGGCACTTTCCCCTCCCCACTGAAGCATGCACACATCACCCCCATACTTAAAAAGCCCTCCCTGGACCCCAATGACCCGAACAACCTCAGACCCATCTCCCTGCTCCCACTTACATCTAAACTCCTCGAGCGCCTCGTCTACACCCGCCTATGCTCTCACCTCAACGACAACAACCTCCTCGATCCCCTACAGTCTGGCTTCCGTCCCCTACACTCCACCGAAACCGCCTTACTCAAACTCTCCAACGACCTTCTAACCGCCAAAGCTAATGGCCACTATTCAGTGCTCCTACTCCTTGACCTCTCTGCGGCCTTCGACACAGTTGACCACCCCCTCCTCCTCAAAATACTACACTCCCTCGGCCTCAGAGGTTCTGCTCTCTCCTGGCTCTCATCCTACCTGTCACAACGCTCTTTCAGCGTTACCTATAATGCTACCACCTCCCCCTCACTCCCCCTCTCTGTTGGGGTCCCTCAAGGCTCTGTCCTTGGGCCCCTTCTCTTCTCCATCTACACCTCCTCCCTTGGCCAACTCATACACTCTCACGGCTTCAACTACCACCTCTATGCCGACGACACACAAATCTATCTCTCAACCCCCCACCTCACCCCCTCGGTCTCTGCCCGAATCACACACCTACTGAGCGACATATCAGATTGGATGTCGCTCCACTTCCTTAAACTGAATCTCTCCAAAACCGAGCTTCTTGTCTTCCCCCCAGCCCGAACCCCACCCCCCATTGACTTCTCCATTACATCCAACAACGCCAATATCAAACCCACCCTGCAGGCCAGAGTACTTGGTGTCATTCTGGACTCCAACCTATCCTTCCAGCCCCAAGTCCAATCTTTAACAAACTCGTGCAGACTCCACCTCCGCAACATCGCCAAAATACACACGTTCCTAACCCCAGAAACCACTAAACAGCTCATCCACTCCCTCATCATATCACGACTCGACTACTGCAACTCCCTCCTCACTGGCCTGCCTCGCTTCAGTCCATCCTGAACACGGCTGCCAGACTCATTCACCTTTCCAACCGCTCCGTTTCCGCCACCCCCCTCTGCCAATCCCTCCACTGGCTTCCGATTGAGCAACGGATCAAATTAAAATCCTAACACTGACGTACAAAGCTGTCCACCATACTGCCCTGAACTACATCACCGACCTAATATCCAAGTACTGCCCAGCGCGCACACTCCGCTCCTCACAAGACCTCCTTCTCTCTTGTTCCCTAGTCTCCTCCTCCCATGCCCGCCTCCAGGACTTCTCCAGGGTGTCACCCATCCTCTGGAACTCCCTTCCCCAACCCATCAGATTATCACCTACTCTCCTCTCCTTTAGGCGCACCCTGAAAACCCATCTCTTCAGGGAAGCCTACCCCCTGCTAACTTGACCGACCTCCTCCACTCTTCCTACCACTCCATCCCCCACAGCTATCTCCTCCTGTACCACTATCCCGTCCCTTCTAGATTGTAAGCTCGAAAGAGCAGGGCCCTCGATCCCCTCATGTTTTGCATTGTATTGGTATTGTTCTGTCACATGTTCTGTCCCCTTTGTAATGTACAGCGCTGAGTGAACTATTGGCGCTTTATAAATACTGTATAATAATAATAATCTAATTATTCTCCTCTGGATGCCCAAGTCTGAAATTTCCAGGAATGTCTCTGAATGTTATAAATGGTAAAATCAGACCAGCCTTGAGACTTAACCTAATCTAGTGGTCTCCAAAATGTGGCCGGGGGGGGCCAGATATGGCCCTTTGCTTGCCCTTATCAGGCCCTTGGGGCACTATTCCACCCACTGATACAAGGCACTATTCCTTCTAATGACACCAACAATGGGGCATAATTACTGTTACTGATACCAACAATAGGGTACTATTCCTACAGCTAACACCGATGATGGGACACTATTCCTATCACTGACACTAATGGTATTGAACTATTCCTCTCACTGACACCAATGATATGAAACTATTCTTCCCACTGACACCAATGATGGGGCACTATTCCTTTCCGTGATACCAACAATGGGGCACTATTCCTTTCCCTGATACCAACAATGGGGCACTAATCCTTTCCCTGATACCAACAATGGGACACTATTCCTTTCCCTGATACCAACAATGGGGCACTAATCCTTTCCCTGATCCCAAAGAAGGGGCACTATTTTTTCCCCTATTACTAACAATGAATCACTATTCTTCCTTCTGATACCAATGATGAGGCTCTGTTTATTCCCATTGATTTCAGGGCATTTTCTACTCACACTGGCCACAGTACGACCTCCTCAAAGTCTGACGGACAGTAAACCAGCCCTTTGCTCAGAAAGTTTGGAGACCCCTGACCTAATCTAGTGGAAATGTAACCTGGTCCATATAGTCACGGCCATATGCACACTAAACCTTTACCCTTAAGCTGGCCATACCTGATCGAAATTCAGCCATTTCAGCAGGGACCAGCAAAATTTCAATCCATGTATGGGCAACCTGGTTGTACAGAAGTTGATCTAGCGATCAGCTTTGATACAAACGTTCTGTCAGGTTTTTCCTGAATGATCAGGGCAGTTACAGCCAGCAACACTGATCATTGTGTTCCTACAGTGGGGAAGGCTCCCCACCATGAGAACACAATAGCTCAGCGGGAGTGATTCCCCCATATACCTCGAATGTGTGGATGGGGGAATCAACACATTTTTTTCTTTCAATCTGCTGGTTCAACAAAAAATAATGTATGGCCTGCCTTACATTTTGCACCTACTTCTGATTGCTTGGTGTTTATTAGGTTATACCCCATTGCTTTGTCTCTTTGTCATATAACCTAGATGCAAGGATTGGGTACTGCAATCAATTCTTTCTAGTGGCTGGTGTTTCTACTGAAAATGACTGCTCAATACACAACCACCAATAGTACAATGACGCCAGGAAAAATCGTACCGTTTGCATAGATAATGTGATCTGATGCCAGCTTTCACTTTGAAAGCATTTTCCTGGCACTACAGGAAAGCCCTTTCTCCTCCCTTTAACTCGTAAAATTATTTGCTCTTTTATATTTACTCTAATATTGGTCTTCTAATTTCAGTCATTTACAGCTCTTTTTATTACTCTCAATATAATATTTCTCCAATTGCCTCATATAATCTGACATACACCTCTCCCTTCCCTTTCTGTGCCGGCAAACCTAGGCCCTCTTCATCCTGATTAAATGAAGTCTGTGCAGCTGACTGAGCGCTTCGACTTGGCGTGCATGTGCTGGTAATTACATAGAGAAGATGGGAGGCTCACATGATTAATGTATAAGGCCGCGCGACAGTAATTAATGTTCAGGATGGTTTGTTTGATTTAAATTTGGCTTTTTATTATTTATTTTCTCTTTAATGACATAACTGTACAATTAAAACTCTAGCAGCATTGATATTAGTTTGCATGCAGGAAAATGAAGTTCAGAGGCTCATGATCACCAATCTAATGAAACAATGGCAAATCATAATGGCTTACATAAGAACGTGCTTAGAAGATTGTGCTTCGAATTCAGTGGGGGCAGAGGCAATGGTGGCCACTCACTGAAATCGAGCAATAGGTGAAATTGTTTGTATAGAGCATACAGTTCCATGGCTTAGCAATGTAACTTTACACTGATCAGCCTTAAAGTGATATTAAAGGCAGGTTTTTTCTTTTTTAAATAACAAACATGTCATACTTACCTGCTTTGTGCAGTGGTTTTGAACAGAGCAGCCCCCATCCTCTTCTTCTTGAGTCCCCCACTGGTGCTCCTGGTCCCTCCCTCCTGCCGAGTGCCCCCATAGATAGCAGCTTGCTATGGTGGCGCCCAAGCAGGCTTGCTCCCAACCTCTGCTCTGTGTGTCCATTCGCAAATAGAGCACAGCTTGGCCCCCGCTCTCTCTCCTCACTGGCAGTGATTAACAGTAGTGGGAGCCAATGGCTCCTACTGCTCTCTCAGCCAATGAGGAGGAAGAGTCCCTGGAGAACCGCTGTTCTTGTGCACATTGTTAAATCGAGATGGGGCTCACGTATGTATTATGGGGGGCTAGGGAGGGAGCTGCACACAGAAGGTTTTTTATGTTCATGTATAGAATGCATGAGGGTAAATAACCTTGATCCTTTACAACCACTTTATGTTTTTGACCACAAACAGCTTGGGTGGATAATATTTTTATCTCATTACAATGACATCTGAAAGTCGACAGGATGTGTTAGGCAGCAAGTAAGCATTTTGTCCAGCTGATGTGTTGAAAGCAGAAAAAATGTGAATTACAGTTTGTTGCATATGGGGCTATTGTAGGAATACAACGAGTATGAGGTGTTTGCTTGACCTCTAAGTTCTCCTGATCTCAATCCCATCGAGCATATGTGGGATGTGCTGGAAAAACTAGTCTGATCCATGGAGGCAACTGTGCTACTGCTGCCAGATACCTAGCATTCCTTCAGAGGTGTAGTGGTGTCCATACCTCAACAAGTCAGTGTTGTTTTGGCAGCAGAAAATTGACCTACTCAATACTAGGTGGATTGTCAAAAACGTATGGCTGATCGGTATGTGTGTGCGTGTGTGTATATGTGTGTGTGTATATATATATATATATATATATATATAATTATTATTATACAAGATTTATATAGCGCCAACAGTTTGCTCAGCGCTTTACAATATAATGAGAGACAATACAGCAACAATACAGTTCAATAAAAGAGGGATAGGAGGGCCCTGCTCCTCGGAGCTTACAATCTAGGAGGGAGGGGCTAGTGGTACAAAAGGTAGTAACTGTGGGAGATGGACTGGTAGGAAGAGTAGAAGATATATATGGGGAAAATAATTATTTGATCCACTGCAGATTTTGTAAGTTTGCCCACTTACAAAGAAATGAAGAGTCTATAATTTTTTATCATAGGTGTATTTTAAATGAAAGAGACAGAATATCAACCAAAAATCCAGAAAAAAAACACATGATACAAATGTTATAAATTGCACTCACGGAATTGCACTTCAGTGAGTAAAATAAGCATTTGATCCCAAACAAAATATGACTTAGTTCTTGGAGGAGAAACCCTTGTTGGCAAGCACAGAGGTAAGATGTTACCAATGGTAAGATGTAAGTTGATTGGCAACTTGAAGTTTCATCTCCCTCCATAAATTTTCTATAGGAGTAAGGTCTGGAGACTGACTAGGCCACTCCATGACCTTAATGTGCTTCTTCTTGAGCCACTCTTTTGTTGCCTTGGTGGTATGTTTTGGGTCATCGTCATACTGGAAGACCCATTCACAATCCATCTTCAATGCTCTGACTGAGGAAAGAGGGTTCTCATCCAAAATTTTACAATGCATGGCCTCATCCATTGGCTCCTCAATGCAGCAAAAGTTGGCCGGTACCTTTAGCAGAGAAACGGCCACAAAGCATAATGTTTCCACCTCTGTACTTGACTTTAGGGATGGTGTTCTTAGGGTCATAGTCAGCATTTTGCTTCCTCCAAACACGGTGAGTCGAGTTAATGCCAAAGAGCTCAATTTTGGTCTCATCTGGCCACAGCACTTTCTCCCAATCCTTCTCTGAATCATTTAGATGTTCATTGGCAAACTTCAGACAGGCCTATACATGAGCCTTCTTAACGAGGGGGTCCTTGCCAGGATATCAATCCATAGCAGCTTATTGTATTACCAATGGTTTGTTTGGTGACTGTGGTCCCAACTGCCTTGAGATCATTCACAAGCTCCTCCCGTGTAGTTCTAGGCTGATCCCTCACTTTTCTCATGATCATCCTTACTCCATGAGGCGAAATCTTGTATGGAGCTGCAGACTGAGGACAATTGTTGTTTATTTTGTATTTGTTCCATTTGCAAATAATCATTCCAACAGTTGTCTCCTTCTCACAAAGCTTCTTGTTGGTGGACTTGTAGCCCATTCCAGCCTTGTTCAGGTCTACAATCTTGTCCCTGACATCCTTTGTCAGCTCTTTGGTCTTGCCCATGGTGGTGCCCAAGAAAGAGATACTGTGGGCAGGTGTCTTTTATACATATAATGAGCTGTCCTTAGGAGTAACTTCTTAAATTGACAGGACTATTCTGTGTACCACATGAGCACATAGCAAGTCTGTTGGAGCCAGAATTATTATTGGTTGGTATGGGATCAAATACTTATTTTACTCAAAGAACTGCAACTCAATTTAGAATATTTGTAGGATGTGTTTTTTCTGTATTTTCGGTTGATATTTTGTCTCTATCATTTAAAATACACCTATCATAAAAATTATAGGCCCTTCATTACTTTGTAAGTGGGCAAACTTACAAAATGTGCAGAGGATCAAATAATTATTTTCCCCACTGTACACTGTATATATACTGTAGTATTACGGTTATGTTGCTGCTGTTCTATGTTAAAGGACAGTGGCAACACATGTACCACGCATGTTATCTTAATAGGATTGCTAGGACCTTGCTCCCAGGGCATTTTCTACAAATCTTCTGATGGGTTCCCCGGGTCTCTGGCCTGTAACCCTGACACCATAACTGAGATGCCTCTTCCACCTTCATCTCTTCATGTCTGTTATAAGTTATATGCTTGAAGAATGGTAAGTTAGCAGCTGCTCTGCCTCCATACAGTCCACTATTTCCCTATAGGGCTTGTAGTATAGGCTGACAGAGCAGCAATACAAAAACCGCATGCTGGGGGGTCATAACTGCAGTAAGTTTTTGCTGCTTTTCTCTCCAGTTTAGAGCATTTATATACCCAGCTGTGATAAGGCCTGCCAGGTAAGAATTTATGATGTGCACGTCTTCACTAAGGTTTGGAAATATGGGTGACAGGATTAAGCATTATTACATATATGACCTTGTATGCCTGCACACTGTATAAATACTATAACACATTTTATTTTTAGATTTTCCTATTAATAAAACATATATATAAAGAGATTCATGGTGGCTCTGCAAAGAGGATCAGTAACCTTTGTGTGTGATACTATGATTATAAAATACTGTATGCAGTGTTGCTGTTCCAAATATGAGCTCAGCTTATTAGCTTGTGTTCTTGGGCATTGCTTAACCACGTCCTCCAAAAAAATATGTTATTATTTTAGTTATAGCATTACTAGGTGCTGAGGGACCTCAGGTCCTTTGAGAGCCCATCATCAGCCATCAGACGTACAGATACTGACTAACTCCATGCAACCATATTTGTTTTAGGAATTCAATAATGCACTCCCACTATTCTCTATTACCGTACTTCATAGGAAACATACAGACAGCTCCTCTAATGCTACATATATCTCAGCCAAAAATGTTATAGGGCTTGCTCTAAAACTGTTAAAATATACAAAAAATAAAAGCCTAAAATTCAAACATTTCCTTTTCATAAGATACTTTCACTTCTCTCCCTCTCTCTATTCACTCGATCAAGCTGTTTTAATAATTAAGCAGTTAAATTACTGGAAGTTTTTTTCAATGAAAGGGCAAGCCACAAGAGGTCAATAGGCACAATGACCACTTTTGACTTTGCAATAATTGAATCTATATGTTCTGATATGGGGTTGACCTCTGACCCAAAGAGCATGTAATTGTGATTACATCATTTTGCACACACATTCAAACTTTTACTCGCTGGTACGGAAATATCATTAAGTGAGCAGTTCAAATGTACTTTCTCAATGTTCCATGAATAGAGCAACTGTCCATTTACTACAGATCCACTTCTGTGTCCAAGGAAAGTCGAAATTATGTATTTGGGAGCAATGCATTAATTAGAAAACTGCAAACTGGCCAACACCTCTTAACCCATGGCTTTTAAGCACTGTTATTTAGAAACTGAGAGCGCCATGTTAAAACCTTTAATTACTTCTGCCTGTAGCTACATGGTGGCGCTTTAACATTTGAACCAGCAATGCTCTCAAAGAGAGATAAAGAACGTGTCACCTGACCAATTATAAAGTGACTCTGCCACTAGGAAGCAAGGACTCATCATCCACCAATATAGAATGAGGAGGCATCATCTTTTGGATTGTTAGAATGGAGTTTAGGATGAAGTCCCACCTGTGTGAGAGGAGATTTAAGTTGGGAACTAGCCAGATGTATATTTGGCAGCTACCAAATTTGTAACCACACAAAATGGTGCCACTAAGAGTATACGTTAGCTTCTAAGTGGCACTTAACTATAGAGGTGTTTGAGCGACATATTGATGCCACTGTTTCATGGCTACCAATAATTGGATTTGGATGACATCAATACTTAAAGAAATAAGAAGACTTCTATGGCTTCTACATGACCTTCTTCTGTAAAGGCTAGTTACCTGGACCTCTGGCAGTACTTTCTGAGTCACTGACCCAAACAAGCAGGCTGCCAGTAAAGTCAGAACTTGTGGTCTGCATACTTATTCTGCATCAGTGACTCAAACTATTGTAACTATTGGATCAGTAATTCAGATAGGCAGCTAGAATTTTCAGAGGAATGGGCTTCATGTACTGTATATTTTTTGTACCACTGGTTTGCTTTAAGATTTTTACAAAAAATGCATTCATTGATGCATTAATTATTTCTTTCCTACTCTTATTAGAAATGCATTTAAACAAAGGCAAGTTTTTACAGCCTTGCATAAAGGGTAATTGTGTTATACTTTTCTGAATACTTTTTCAGAATAATCATTGCATTAAAATGCTGCGTATTTAGAGCAAAACTGTCACTAAATCAAATAATATAAAACTACATGTAAACGCCATACTGATTGAACCTCAGTTTTTTAGTTTGATAATATGCCTACTATTCCTTCATTAGATAGAAAGGCTCTTCTGTGCTACTCTGTGATTTAATTGTGTCTTGTCTGGGGCTTGACTTCATGGCTAAGTCCACCAGCTGCCATCTCCTGATCCCTTACTGTCTGATCTCACAGGGTTTAGCCTTGAAGTCAGGGAAAGTCAGACCCTAACAACAAAGGGAAACAAAGTCAAAGATGGACACAGATAAAGCTTTCAAAGCTAATAAAGGTAATAGCAAACATCGTGTGTCAAATTCTCTTAGGCTAGACTTCTACTTTTAAAAATGTGAAATAAAGTACAGGTTAAGGTTAGGAGAGCTTACATAATAATGAGTTTTGGATGCAGCTATACCTTCCACTGTGATGTTGGCACTGTCCACTGAAATGGGTTGTTTGTGTTTCGGTCTAGCCACTCCTGCCACAAGCCACGTTACGGCTTGCTATGTAAGAAGGCCGGTTTCAAAGAACAAGAAAGGAATCAGGCATTCAGAAAATACACTTTAGGCAAGTTATGTGTTATTTATCAAAGCTTCCTTTAATGCTTGAAATATATGTTTTTGACAATCTCCTGAAGAGTAGAATTAAGTCTGCAGACAAGCTGTTTGATCCCCCCTGAGGTCCCACTGTGGGAGCCTACCTTAAAGGGTGGGATATTCTCTATTGTGAATCAATCAATGTTTTATGTATGGTGCTACATGTTACATTTTTCATAACAAATTTCAGTTTTAGCAAATAATAATGATTTATGAAATTCATATCATTAAGCATATTTACTATTTACTTTGTTAGACATATAATGAAATATTTGCAAAACTACTATATACAGTTAGGAGTGTTGATAACAAATGTACCCATATCGGCATGCACTTGAGATTAGGTGATCCACACCAAGGGGTGCTTGAATTTTATTACAGGGTCAGGGGCGGACTGACAACTCATGGGGCCCCCAGGCAATAGGGGATCATGGAGCCCCTGTGTCCTTGCCCAAGCTCAAAAAAGCCTATGAAAAAGGTACCAGGGGCATCTCATGAGGACCCCCTACTGGCCCCGGGCCCTCGGGCAGTGCCCGAGTTTCCAAATGGTCAGTCCGCCCCTGTACAGGGTGCAGATGTAAATGAAGTTCAAAACTCCATTCTATTGCATTGTACAATGTTCCCAATCTATTATGTATTCAAACATGGAGAAGACGGAGGCAAGTTAGGCCCTCAGACGAAGGATGATGCTTATTCACTGTCCCAGTAAACAGGCACATGGCACCAGAAAGGTAGGATGCTGTAGAGCTACCACACCTCCTGGTTGTTTAGTATATGTAGATGCTTGCCTGGACATTTACTTTAAATCAGTGGTCTCCAAACTGTGGCCCAAAAGCTGGATGCGGCCCTTTTTCTAGCCTTTTTCTGGCCCTTAGGGCATTATTTCTCCCACTGACACGAACAGTGGGGCATAATTTCTGTCAGTGACACTAATGAAAGGACCTCATTCCTCCCACTAACATCATTAATGGGGCACTATTCCTCCCACTGATGGGGCACTATTCCTCTTACTGGTACCAACAATGGGGTACTACTTCTCCCACTGATACCAAGGAGGGGACTCTATTCCTCCCACTGATACCAATGATGGGGTACTATTCCACCCAATGACATCCACAATGAGATACTATTACTCCTACTGATATCAATGATGGGGCCCTATACGTTCACAGACACCAGCAATAGGGCATAATTCCTGCCGGTGACACTTATGATGGGACACTATTCCTCCCACTGATACCAATGATGGGGCACTATTCCTCCCACTGATACCAATGATGGGGAACTATTCCTTCCTCTGACACCAACAATGGCGTACTATTCTTCCCACTAATACCAATGATGTGGTACTATTCTTTCCACTGATATTAATGATGGGGTACTATTCCTCCCACTGATAACAATGATGGGGTAACAGTTCTCTCACTGAAACCAATCATGAGGCACTCTTCCTCTCACTGACACCAATGACGGGGCGCTCCTTCTCCCACTGATACCAATGATGGGGCACTATTCATCTCACTGATACCAATGATGGAGCACTATTCCTCCCACTGATACCAATGATAGGGAACTATTCTTCCCACTGATACCAATGATGGGGTATGATTCCTCCCACTAAAACAAATAATAGGGAGCTACTACTCCTCTTACTGACCACGAATCCTGAGGCAATGTTTATTCTCACTGAAGCTTGCACATTTTTTACCCCCACAGTCCATAATCCTTCTAAAGTCTGAAGGACAGTAACCTGGCCCTTTGTTTGAAAAGTTTGTTGACCCCTGCATTAAATGATTGTTATGTGAAATCCAATAGGATTTCTGTGCTCCTAAAAAATGTTTATTCATCAGTAAATGCATTACTTTATTGTAGTAAACCTCTGACCTACGTCTTCTTTCATCTTCTAACAGACAGTGGTCAATAGTAAGATTAAAAGTAATATATGATCCACTTGCTCACTGATGATTTGTATATTCTGAAAGGAAGAGTATGAAGCATTTTTTTCCTACATTATCTTCATGGCATGAGAACATTGTGTCACTTGGGGTTAATTCTGATTTAGCTGCAGCATAACAGATGCCTTATTTAAAGTATACTTTAAAAAGAAAACTTTAAACTTGCATTCACTGTCAGTCGCAGCACTACCTCTTGTTCACTGTATAATACCTGAGTACTCAAAAACCCTGTTCTCTGTAATTAAACCAGCTTCTGTGGTTACTGGCTCCAGCCTGCCCCCCCCCCTCCTCCTGTTGCATGAACCTTACAATTGGTTTGTGGAGCCCCCATCAAAGTGAGGCACATGAGACAAGAAGGGATGGGTCAGAGCCAGAGACAATGGAAGATGATATCTGCTTCTATTACACGGAGCCCTCAGAAATGGAGGGTGCCAGTGCACTATACAGTGAATCAGTGGTGATTTACTCTCTGATGTCCTGAACAACAATGCAGGACCAGCGGCCACTGATAGTCATGCATTATACATGATTACATACAAGTGTCCAAATTCTAATTCTGGAAAACGGAGGCTGTTGCAGGACTGTGGGGTAAGGTAGGCAATCCTTTCTTTTGGATCATCCCTTAGAAAAAACAAGCATGATATTCTTCATTAAATGGGCACAGTTGTATCTGTTTTATCACTTCGTGGAGTTCCACTTTCATTTGAAGTATTATGAGAGTTGATTCTTATTTTCTTCATTTTTTATAGAGAATTAGCCAAAGGCTAATAATTATAGAACAAACCCTGGGTGGGCTGCCAGTAATCCTCTGGTCGGCTTTACTACCCACTTCAGTTCCTGTTTATATGCAGCAGAGCATTTACCAAAACCAAACAGTAATACTAAAATTAAGGATGCTCTACATCACACATCTATCAAAATACCAAGGCCAGCTCACTTCAAAAAGATGTTGATAGGCCTTGTTCGCAATGCTGGCTGTATTGGTGCTCCAGGTGAGGTTGTGCGTTCCCTGTGCACTCTCATTTATTTAATGCATGAGACCATTAAAGAGGTAGAGAGAAGGGAAATGGTTCTGGTCTACCTAAAGTCCACAATTATCTCCAGTCTGTTTTATGTTAAGGCAGAGAAGCTAGCTTAGACCCAGTAGAGAGAAAGGAAATGGTTCTGGTCTGCCTAAAGTCCACAATTATCTCCAGTCTGTTTTATGTTAAGGCAGAGAAGCTAGCTTAGACCCAGTAGAGAGAAGGGAAATGGATCTGGTCTGCCTAAAGTCCACAATTATCTCCAGTCTGTTTTATGTTAAGGCAGAGATTGTTAACTTTGTGACAGACTTCCAAATTCTACATTTCCTGTCTCTACATAGACACATCACAATGATTGGTGAGTCCCACTACTGCTGTACAGGGCCACATGAGAAATCATGGGGCCCCATACAACTTACCTAACAGGGTCCCCCCAATACACTCTCTCCCCACGGGGGTGTAAAAATCTGGAGACATTCTTGGGCAACCAGAGGAGAAAAAATGATGTGTTGAATGGGTTGTCTGTAGTCCTTGGCCCTAGTACCCTCCTTCTCCAATCAGTGCAGGTGGACAGGGTCCAGAGTTTCATTCCACTCTTGAGCTTGAATGAGTGATCCCCTCACCCAGTCCTCCTTCTCTAATCAGCGACAGGTAGGCCAGCCCTGGAGTTTCTCATTCTGTTCTAAAGTTTGCTGATTCAGGAAAGTTGCCCACAGGATCCCCGAGGCCACAATTACAATTTATGATGCTGCTCTGAGGTCTCCCACAGGCAGGCTCTGGTGTACCCAGGCCACTTTGCTGACTTGATGGGAACTAGTACAGCAGGGAAACCTGAAACCTTTTATCGGTGGCCTTACTGTTGTATCGTCTGTGAACTTCACAATATGATTGCCCAGATAGCAATCATAGATCAGCAGTTTTTACAGTATGGGTCTCAAGACTCATCTCTGCGGGAGCCAGCATTGAGGATGACGTAAGAAGATGACATTTTGTGACTTCTAATAGGCTGTGGCCTATTTGGTAAAAGGTCCAGTACCCAATTGTATAAAATTGGGCTCATTCCAAGTAGTGTCAGTTTATGTAACAACATTTCTGGAATATGCCTGCTGGAGGCAGAACTAAAATATAAAATATATAAAAGAATTCTGAGGCTGCAAGGGGTTAGCCACAATTTTGGGGTAATTATTTAAAGACAGAAGGAGCTTCTACCAATGGGGAAGAAATTTGCACCTTCCTCCCTCCCACGATTGAAACAGCTCTCAAGAATGGGTAACAGTCATGAATAAATGGTCAACATTGGTGTTTATTCTCTTTTTCTTATGATGTGTGTTTTTTCCACTTTTTTTATCATTTAAAGTGGAGATCCAGTCAAAATTTAAAAATTAATAAAAGTCAGCAGCTACAAAAACTGTACCTGCTGACTATTAAAAACAGCCACTTACCTGTCCCTTGATCCTGTGTCCAGGCATCTTCAGTGTGGGCACCTGACTGTGACAGCTTGCGGCTTCAAAGCCGGATGCCCACCATGCATGCACTAGTAGTGCTGTGCTTTGTGAATGGTCCCGTAGTCTTTTGGGACCTGTCATGTGTCCCAGAAGACTACAGGGTGGGAGGGGGGAGGACAACTTCCGCTTCTGATCACCTAGGTGACTGTAGCGGACGTGGGAGTGGGTACCTGTCAAATTCGTTATCCCCTCCTCCCCCAGCTCCCCAAAGGTGCCAATCATTAACGGGAAGTGGGGGACGAAGCCTTAAAGCGGAACTTCCCCTTTTGGGTGGAGCTCTGCTTTAAGGAAAACACATTTTTCATATTGTTTTCTTTTTTGAAAGTGATAGTTGCAGGTTATCAATAATGTCACCATCTCTAGCACAATTATTGTTTTGCCTTCCCTCATTCTGTAAACCATGGTTCTTCAGCCAATCATACGTGGATTGAAATTCGTCTGGTTCAGCAGGGACCAGCCAAAGTTCAATCCATCTATGAGTAAATCGACTTCTCTGCAACTGTACTGTTGGATTTTCCAATGATTTTCTGAGGAAAGTCTCCCCACTGTCAGAATACAATAGTTTAGCGCGAGGATTTCCCCATCCACAGTGTGTAGATGGGGAAATCACATTCAATTTTTTCATTCAACCAGCCAGTTGAACAACAAAAAAAATTACTCTTCTATAGGCTGCCATCTCATCTCTATTAATCCTCTGTGACATGCATGGTTAACAAGACACCATCTCCCCTCTCCTGCTTGCTGCCTCTCCTCCTGGTGCATGTACATTGCATAGTTGGAAATTCTCCACAAGGATGGTGTTGTGCAGTCAGTGGTACTGAAAAAATTTCATTGAAAATACAAATAAATGGCCTCCATTACACAAGGAAAAAAAATCTGGAGCTGGGATATTATGGAAAAGAACCATGAAGACAGAGAAGAATGACCCTATGTCTGAACATCACTGTCACACTAAATAAGGATGATGAGACATTTAAATCCAAAAATAAGTCAAAGCGTAAAAAAAAGAAAAATGTGGCACATAATTAAGAGAATTGCAGAAAGTCAATTAAACATAATATTTTACAATGCTTTTCATTGATTAAATAATAGATAAAAGTAATCAAAGTTAAAGGAACTCATTAATGCATTTAAGTGAGAAATTCTATATGCTGATGCACATTTCACTATAAATGTCCTTTAATGTGACATTTTTCTTTGCAGTTTCTTTCTACATACAATATGTTCTATGTCATTGTTAAAGGCCTTGAAGCAGGTTGTGTTTAAGTTGACACTTGTATTGTTTGGTAACAGTAGAGAAAAGAGTTGTTTAATTCAATTCAGCTTCCCACCTGTATATACCTTATGGAGCAATTTTTAGATTTTTGCTATAGGCAAATTTATTTGGTGATAGCTTTGTCACTTAAGATAACGAATACATATTTACACATATTTATTTTTTTGGGGAGAGTCTTGAAAATTTATTTTGTTTTCTATGCAGACAAAAATGTTCTATGTAGACAAATATCTGTACCAACATTTTTGCTCTTTTTCTAATTTGTCCTATTTATGATGACAGTAGTACATCTAGTACAAAGCATGGTAAACTTATGCACAAATTAGATAAAGGTGATTTTCATTTCAATTGTGTTCAGTGAAACAGAATAATTGAACAAGTAAAATTAATAAAACCACCAAAAGATTAAAAACATATATTTTTTTTTGCAAAAAAAGTTTTTTTAGGGTTGCTGTGGGCTCTTTTTTTTTGCACAGAACCAAGCAGGTCACTGAAACAGCACATAGAAAACAGTTGTTTATTATGTGCTCCATTCACACTACCATGATGCAGTGATGTGCATTATGGAAAAATTTAGACATTCTGCAATTTTCTGGAGAGCGTGAAATGTCACCCTAGGACACTACACCACTGTGCAAAGATTTAAATGGAGTGTACATTTGTCCACAGGCTTGGAAGAAGGCTTTTATCTTTCAGTAAGTCCTCATGCACACTGTTTTTACAGTGGCTGTTTTTGGCTTTTGACGTTTTTTTCTATAGCCAATAAACTCCCCAGCATGTTATCCATCCACACATAGACTGTAATCAATGTTTTTTGGCAGGAAAAAAAAACCCAGGACTAGTGGATTTCTAGAGGAGTTTTTTAGCTGTAAAAACTCTTTAATGCTGAAAAACGCGGCAAAACACCACCAACCGGTGTTTTTTGGACCTTTTTTTACCAAAAAAATACTTTTTTGTAGAAATAACGCTAAAAACTGCAAATGCAGAAAAAGACAGGAAAACGTTGCTGAATGCGGCAACCACCGCTAAATGCTAATGCAAAAACGCTAAAAAAAGCTGAAAAACTTGTTTTTTAATGTGACTTTACACAGCTAATGTTACCAACGTTATCAAAACACCCAGTGTGCATGAGCTGCATGTGTGAACAGACTCAAATGTCATTCCAGAGTAAATATGATGTAACCATAATGTTGTTACATTGTATGCATAAGTGCATTGGACACGGTCAACTGACCGAAAGAGACAAAAGGACATTGCGCAGCATTGTGGCCTAAAATAAGAAAACAACCGCTGCAAAAATGACTGCAGAGGTCAATCTCAGTCTTCCTTAGCCCATGTCCACAAAAATTTTGCGGAGGGAACTCCATAAGCAAAAACATTCACGGACAAGCAGTAATTTCCAATTATCAATGCTCAGAAGAGGAGAGAGTGGTGCAACACCCAATAATTGTGGGCTATCAGTCAATGGAAGAATATAATATGGTCCGATGAATAGTTTCACACTGTTCCCAATCACCAGACGTGTTTACGTGTGGTGAACACCATCCCCAGCTTACGACCAGGACTTTCCTATGCCAACAGTAACGTGGAGCAATCATGGTTTTGGCAGCCATATGTTGGTACTCTGAAGGCTCCATCATCACCTTGAAAGGTAGAGCCACTGCCAGCGACTATGTACAAATTATGGCCAACCATGTGCACTCCAGGGTGAAGACATTGTTTCCCTGAAGACAGTGCCATTTATCAAATAATAATACTTGTGTTGTCAAATAGTGGTTTGACAAGCATGACTCGGACCTTCCCTGGGCGCCATATTTGCTGGATCTCAATATCATAGAGGCACTATGGTCAATTTTGGAGCCAAAGTTTGGGCTTGTGTTCCACCTCTGGCATTTCTGCGAGAACTGGAATGATTTTTGCATGAAAAGTGGTAGTAGATTTCATTATCAGCTATCCAAGACTTATATTTCTCAATTCCCAGGAGAATTCAGGCTGTCTTGGATGCCAAAGGCGGTGCAACACCATATTAGGCAATGAATTTGTTCTTTTACCTGGTGTTTCCATAATTTTATCAAACCCCTGTACTTCAAAATTTACTGGCAATAATGGCTGGGGAGTGGTGTTGGGAGAAGGGGATTCTCTCTAGGGACTTTGTGGACATCTTTTACGGCAGAAAACACTCCACCCCAGATCAACTATACTGTATGTTGCAAGAATGTTTGCTATAGTAGTTGGAGACAAGTATTGTCACTGCCCTTCCTCAAATCTTTCTAAGTCACATCAAACTACCTAAGCAACCTTAGAAATTGGCATAACTTAACTCTGACCTGGTTCAGCAGAAGTATCACCCTGAACATGTTTGTATTGGGCTCACAAACCCCCAGAATAGGGTTAAAAGTGTTAACTTTTCGAAAAACAATGGAGGTATTGGTTTGACAGACATAACTCTATATTGCTCAGTGGCCCATCTCTTCAGGATAGTGAAATGGTGTTGTAATAGGAACTACAAACAGGGCAGTGAAAAAGGAGGATTCCTCTACCCTAATTATAGGTTTTCCATGGCTGTCCTCATCACTACCTCCAGAAATCTGAGCCAACATAATTGTGAATATCATTCACTTGGAGAAAAGATTCTTTCAATCCACAGATATCTCTCTGTACTCATCCATATTAACCCCTGTATTTGGCAACCCATATTTTATTTCAGGCCTAGTTGGCTAGAGTCTTTGCCATTACATTTGGAGTATAAATTCTGCCCCCTGGACAAACTGAGTACTGTTGTTCAAGCCAAATGTTTCCAGGCAATTATAGAAAATCATGGATGTCAGCAGACAGCAACTGAAAGGTACTTTGTAATAACATAAAATTTGGTAGTAATTATTACAAAGATAACATATCACAAGTATAGTTTTCCTTTAAATACTTCTATCCTCAGTTCCTTGTTGCAGGATCTTAATCCTCTGACTCTGTATTCTTGTCTTGTACTGGCTGGAAGCAATGTTTAAGAAGGTACTTACTGTGTTATCAGTGTCTGCATCCTTCATCATCATAGAAGACAGCAAATAAATTATTAAGTTTAGTATACAAAGCATGTAGGTTTGGCAGAGAACAGACGCAGTACTCAGCCCAGTTATAAAGTGCAGCAAGCATGCTATGCAGAAAATATCGCTAGATATACAGTCAAGTTATAAAATAAAGGCCTTATCAGGCCATGCAGCTCGTTACACTGAGAGTTTATCGGCAGACTGCTCTGTATTCATCCTGACTCACGCAAACTACTTATTCCAAATGCAGTAGCCTCACAGGCCCTGCGGAGACAAGTTATGGAAATACTGCCAGGTACAGGATAAAATACAAATAAGGGGGAAGATAAAGCCAGCACTGGCAGTGACTGCCCTTGATACATATTATGTAGGTCTCCCAGCTAGAAGACTAGTAATGACCAAGGCGATGACTGATAAACTCCAGCCATTGAGGTAACCCTGCGTAGCACAAAAAAATCTGAAATGCACCAATCTTTATGCAATACCCTACAACATACCCTACCCTACAACATAGCTGCCAACTGTCCTTTCGAAAAGACAGTTCCTGTTTTCAACCCAAATCCCTCTGCTCCTCTTACCTATATGCCTCTCATTCTTTATAGTGTAATAAGGCCTCTGAAAAGGTCTGTAGATTTCTGTTTGAAGTACATTAATTATATTGTTCTTTGAGTTTGTTTCCAAAATGTATCTAGAGTGAAAATATGTTTTAATGTAGTGGGGACAGACTGGAGCACTGTCAAGTTTTTATTGTTATTTGTGCACCCAATGGAGAGATTTATCCACGTGTTCCAGCAACCATTGTTACCAGTACTGAAAGAGAGAAAAAATTCCAAACTATGAGTTGTCACCCAAACAGCAAGAGAGAGGATGTTTTCCAAAGGGAACGGCTCTCTTAAAGTAAACGTCCCTTTTTGTAGAGATTTTCTCTTAAATCTTGTATCTTTGGTACTGGAGGTGAAAGACAATCTCCCCAGTGGGACACAGACAGCAAACAAAACTGACAGGCTTTAAACTATTCTCTATCCAAAACTAAAAAAAGGTTTTGTCTTTTGAAATCCTCCATGCAAAAATGTTTGCATTGATCCCCTTGGGGTACCTACAGAAGGTCCCTCCTATGAGTTTTAAAGGAGCCTACTTGCCTTTTACTACTAAATATTATGGATTATGGGTGAAATGTGTTACCTGAGTTGAGCCAGATGTGTGCAGCTAGATCACAATTTGAAATTGTTATATTTAACCTAGGAAACTCAACTGGTTATGTTCCCAGTGAGAGCTGGGAGACATACAGCGAGACTTGACTTGGGATCCAAAAGATTTATCATACTCTGATACCTTGTTTTGTCTTGGTTCTGCATCAAGTTTTAATTACACCATTTTCTTTTGGTTCTATTGATTTTTTTTTTAAAGTTTTGAAAAATATAGAATTTACCAAAAAAAATCTGCATTGCTTATATTACATTTGTATAAAACTAAATTGTGATGTTGTCCAAAGTATCTGGCCAAATAGATATGTCTTGTTTCGACTTGCCTCTAGAATATTAAGGGATGGTTGCTTAATGTGATCCTTTTCTTTGTCTAAGCAGTGCTGAGTAATAGATTCATGTAGCTCCCCCCCCCCCCCCCAGCAGCATATACTCAACTTTTCGTCTCTTCCATGCTATGCCATTTGGTCTTGGCACTTCCAGACATGACTGAGAAGGTGATCCACTCCATCTCTCTCATGTGAAAATGCCAGGTGCCTCCTGATTGGCCAGGCACTGTTACATGGGGTCCAAGTTGGAGTCCATAGTGTAAGCTATGACAAGTCAGTTTGGATCTTAAATAGGGCTTTCTTTCTGTGGTCCGGGTGGCAGAATGGAATGGCGTAAGACCAGGGAAATGTGAGTAGATATGGTGGCTGGTGATAAGATTAGGTGGTCCTTTTACTTTGCTCTGCAATAGCAAAAGAATGGTTCTCTTCCAAACAAAAATTTAATAATTATTCAACATTTAAAAGATTTTGTAGTGTTTTTTTGCTGGTATTGACTGTAGATGAAATATTGATCGTGTATTGATGGTGCTTTGCTGGTGGTATGGAACAGTCATCATATTTTTCCTACAGCCTTGTATCAGAAGGTTGGGAAGTATACGTATGTTCAATAATAATCCACTAGACTAGTTTTTTGCTGGTTTTTCCTGATCAGCAACAGACAAACCAGGAATGAGGCACTTTATGTTGCCATCCCAGGTTCCTCATACTTCTTTACAATTTATATGCTAGTTTTTCAGTCTTTCTGCGTCCACGGTGAGCTGTATTTTGTTGCCCCTACAGCATTTGCCGGCACAGCTTATTTGTGAATGCTTGGGGAAAGCTCAGTGATTCCTTTAAATGTAAATATTTTTCCTCTGTAAAATAGAGAAAAGCACTGAAGGTTCATTACTGGAATTTATTACCATTTATTGCTAAAACACATTAACACAGCCCGCGCGCTAGGATAAACTCTTTTTTTACGATCTGTCCTTTAAACCTGCTGCTTATTCTTGAAAACCTCTTCATCACTTTCACTCTTGTTCTGTACGGGAAAAGGTGTAGAAAGACACGGGATCCAGGAACACCAATTTAACCTGTTTAATCCCAGCAGAGAAGACAGCAAGATTTTCAATATTACATCACATGATTAATATCTCCACCAGGAAGTAACAGAATGCAATTCTGGAGTCATGAGGGTCAAGCTAGTGGCACAAGCACTGGTTACCTTTTGCACCTGCAATATAGGAGATCGGCACTTGGAACCTGTCTAGAGGTCAAGCATTACTTGCCTGGCCTTTCGATAGTAATCTGACAATTTTCCTTGTAGTAATGTGTCTTTTTAGGTAATTAATTCTTACATCTCCACCTAAAAGAACCATGTTTTCGTAAATAACTACTTCTCATTCTATAAATAGAATGAAGAGTCTTGGAAATATAGGGGACCATAAATAAAATGCTTAGCTAAGAGATGAGAAAAGCATGGTTGGCCACCATAATAGAAATTTACTTTGAAACTCTATATCGGAAAAGACCCAGCTCAACTACCCCCCTTCCCCCCCAGGACTCCAGAAATATTACATTTTCTCCACATAACACAGAACTGAACCTAAGGCCAACTAGACTTTTTTAAGATTTATAACTGTTAATACAGCATATGGTACCAGAGTGTGACAGTTTATATTATACTGGTCACCAGAAAAGTATCTTCATATCATAGTTACAGCTATATACATAGCCTACAGATATGGCCGGGCACAGACGTGACACAAGATACAACTTGGCATGTAACACTTGGCTCCATTGGTAAAATTAAATTTTAAATAGCACACCGGTTGTTTATTGTTCTTATTAGATTGAACAAATCAAAAAGGATTTGCATATTGCATTATGTACCATACACTATAATGTCTTAGATATACACCAAGCCTTGACACCAGATGTAGTCAACACACTAAAACTGAACTTGTTTTAAAATGCATTTTTCAAAATCTATCTTATGTCTTATAAATAAAATGAAGCCAATCCCTTGAAATACACCCAAGCAGCACAGCCTGCTTACATTTTCATGCAGACAATGCTGTATAGAACCAATCTACTCCAGTCCTGTTTGTTGGCAAACCTGGAGAACTTTTTTTAATTGCACCCACTGTAGGCTCCCTGTAGTCCCTAACATACACAAATCTTAAAGTATAGCTAATGGCAAAGCTTGTTTTTAGTTTTGGAGGAGACAGTATTGCTGTCCATACCCTCATTAGGGAGATTCATACTGACTCTTTGTCCTGTTTACCATTAACATGAATTGTGAGGCCCCTTTCACATTAGCAGACAGATCTGTTCTGCCTCTTAGTTTTTCAGACCCTCCATTCTCCTCTATGGAGTGGCGCATGTAAACATACATGAGTCCGTTTACACCCACCGGCATCCAATCTAATAAAAATGGATGGATGAGGATCCATTCCCCATCTGTCTAGTGTATCAAATCAATGGCAGTTGGGTGTAAACAAAAAAGCGGTCCACTTACATCCAACTGCCCATAGAGAAAAGCGCTGCATAAGCGGACACAGACTAGTCATTTGCCTGCTCAGTGGGGATCAGTGAACAGATTCCCCGCTGAGCAGGCGGACTCCTAATGAAGTCCACCACGTGGGGAATGGGCCTTAGAGTGAAAGGAAATTCCAAAGTTAGGGTTGTCCCTAGAACAGTTCCAATGGGGACACAAGTTCTGGTGACCCTGGTGATCAACAAGAATTCCTTCACTTTGGAAGGAGTTCATCTCTTTTCCTGTTTTGACTATGGGTCTGGAAGTGTCCCATAAAAAATCTCCCCAATAGGACACAGGTTAAAAAAAAACCTGACATAGTTATAACCCTCTGCTTTGCTCTATTTAAAGTGAAAAAAGCGTTGCCTTTAGTTCTGTTTAATGCTTTAAAGTTCCTAACAAGATGTATGACAGTCAGCAATTAAACTGTATCTTGCCCAGCAAGCTTGAATCTGATTAGTGATAGAACAAGCAAGGACAGAGGATATTATATAGTGCAGACTTCTTAATTTACCCTCGTGTTTCAGTAAGTAAAGAGCATTGTGTATTGTGGCTGCAGTAGATTTTAGAGAATGCAGACTAAGGTCAACTGAGTGGGTTATATGATTTTATCAGTGCTTTATCATTTGTTACACAGCTTCTGCAGTTCCTGGAGTTGTTCCTCAAAGGGTAACTCCACTTATGTGGAAAGAATATTGCAAAATAAAAAAAAAATCATAAAACAGCATATATAATTGCTGCACAAGCCATATTATAATTTATTAAAAATTACAATTCCGTTTCAGTCTGCAGCGCTGTCATTTTTTTGTAAACTTCAATGCATTATAGCAGCTCTGGAGGTGATGTGTACACCAACGCCTCCAAAAATGTCCTTTGCTGCTTGTGTTGTTGGCTCACGGATTTAAACAGAAATCGACACCAAGATGCAATTCCGAGTTAAGGCATTCTCTGCAACAGAAATGTCATTTTTGGTGAAATACTTACTACAACTTTCCTCATCAGAACACTGAGAGTGCACCAGATGACTATAGTGAATTAGGCCCTCCCATTCAGAATCAGTCTGCACAGGACAAGCAACTATTTCTTCAGAGCAGAAACAGAAAACGTGTCTACAACAAAGTTATTAAGATCTATATAATGTACATTGATCACTAAGAGGGGATTATTTTTTTTCTCAACAAAAGTGGATTTATTTTTATGTGCCTTAAAAGGCAAAGAAAACATTGGCACAAGAATAATTGTGGACGCCTTTTTAATGCATGAGCTAATGCTAAGAAACCAAATTATTTTAGAAAAATTATAAAAAGCCATGATGAAATAATATTAAAACACAATAGCAAAATAGATACTGTGGGGGAGATTTACTAAAATTGGAACACTCAGAATCTGGTGCAGCTGTGCAAGGCAGCTATTCAGCTTCTAACTTCAGCATATTCAATTAAAGCGGAGGTCCACTCACCCTGTCAAAAAAAAAAGTCAGCAGCAACAAAAACTATAGCTGCTGACTTTTAAAAAACAGCCGCTTACCTGTCCCTCGGTCCTGCATTGTGTCCCCCGCAGCCCGTTTCACCGGCCGTCCAGTATTCCAGGAGGCCGGCATCTTCAGTGTGGGCACCCGGCTGTGATAGCTTGCGGCTTCACAGCCGGGTACCCACTACGTATGCGTGAGCAGTGCTGCGCTTCATGAATGGTCCTGTTGTCTTCTGGGACCTGTCATGTGTCCCACAAGACTACAGGGAGGGAGGGAGGACACCTTCCGCTTCTGGTCACCTAGGCGATCGGACCAGAAGTGGAAGCGGGTACCTGTCAAATTCGGGTACCCGCTCCCCCCCCCCCCAAAGGTGCCAATCCTTATTGGGGAACAGGGGAGCAGTCCTTAAAGCGGAACATCTCCTTTTGGGTGGAGCTCCGCTTTAAGCATTGACAATAAAACTTGGAAGCTGATTGATTTCCACACCAGATTTTTCATGCTCCAGTTTTAGTAAATCTCCCACTATGTTGACATTTAGAACCTGTGTACATGGGCTTTTTTTTGCATCAGTGCTGCTTTTCAAACCAATCAAATTTTTGGCCAACCTTTACGTTCCCCTCCCACTCTCCACTATTCCACTCCTCTCCTCCCTTACAGTCAAAATTGTTTATTTATCTTGAAACCTTTTTGGGGAGCATTTTCTTGCACTTTCTGTATTCTTGCCTAGGCAAAAATGATGTAGGCAGTACCCACAGCCACTTGGGATGCCCTAGTCAAGCATCCCAGGAAGTCACGGAGTATTCTACTGCGCATGCACTGCATCATCAGTGATGACATGCCATGGCACATGTGTGTCATTAGGGGGCAGCTGGAAAAGACAGTCGGCGTTCTGATGCCATCACAGAAAAAGAGGCACAGAATATGGTGTACTACAGCAAATTCCTAGAGAACACCACTGGATTACTGGGTATGTGAGTATGTTTTTGGAAAACAACTATGGGAATAAGTAGAGGAGGAATGAAGTTCCTCTTTAATGTGAAAACAGCTAAAGAGATAAGGAGAGGAGGAATGAAGTTCCTGAAGGTAATGTGAAAAGAATGAAGTTAATGTGAAAACAAAAGCAGTGTGATGCTGCTTAGATAGAGGTCAACTTCAGATCAGAAGAAGGTGGTCTCCATGCCAAATGCACATGTTAATGAACTCTAAATGAATTTCAGAAGCATCTCAAACTGATCTCAAATGCAATCAGAATACGCCTGAAAGGTCTAGGCCTATCCATACAAGCCCTTAAAGTAGAACACATTTTTTTTTCATTTTAAATAGAGAATGGAGGGTTATAACACCTGTCAGATTTTTTTTTCACCATCTCTGTCCCATTGTGGAGATTTCCCTTCAATTCCTGTCCCATAGCCAAACAGGAGGTGAGAGGAAATCCCTGCAAATTAAGGGACTTCAGGTCACCAGAATTAGTGTCCTCAGTGGAAGATTTCCTCTCTATTACTTTTCGGGTACAACCTAAAATTTGGGATTTTCTTTTACTTTCACTTTCAATGATAATAGCAAACAGGACAAAAAGAGAGGATACATTTCCCTAATGGAGGCACAGACAGCAATAAACACTGACAATCATTCTTGTCCTCCTGCATTCTATTCAATACGAAAAAAAAGTTTTGCCTTTATTTATTCCTTAATATAATTTTTCAACAGAACAGGTTTTTTATGATAGTTGTGATCAATTGCACAGGGCCCTGGATAAAGGGGTACTACTGGTCCTCCTGTATTGGGTCCAAGCCAGCAGGAGGGCCCAGGCAGCTGAGGGAATCTGATGTGGGAAGGGAGGGTGATTGGCACAGCAGGGGGGCAATTACTGGAGTCAATCCCCTGAATGGCTCTCTCTGCAGCAACTGAAAGCTGGCTTCTTCTCCTCTCCTTCCCTCCAGCTTTCAGCTGCTGCAGAGAACAATAGAGGGGATCAGTTCCAGTAATTGCCTCCCTGCCGCACTGATCAGCCCCGCTGTGCACCATACGTTTTCCCCTGTGTGTCCCCCCTACCCCCTCAGTGCTGCCAGCTTCCCTCTTCTTCCCTCCGGCAGCTGCAAGCACCCAATAGGGTCCTTCAGGATGGAGAGTGGGGAAAGGGTCCTGTAAATATGTCACATTTACAGCCCTTTCCTTACCTGAATGAACACAATGAGAGATCGGCACCAATCACTCACTGTGTTCATAACTGAAGCATAGTAAACTGTGTCTATTGGGGGGGCCTTGTCAGATTGGCTGTATGGGGCCCCGTGGTTTCTAACAGCAGCCCTGCTCCTATTAATCATCATTTTTCAGGTGTATGTTGTCCAGCCATATAAGCAAATAGAAGGATGTACAGATTTTATTTCATCCAAGGAATTACAAGTAGTATTAAGTTTATATTAAATATTACAATTGTCTTATGGAAAAAAAAAGATTACAAAATTACCTTAACAATCAGCCAGAAAGGATAATGGCGGCAGATCTGCTTATTATTAGGTTTGCTCTAAAACCACAATAAGCTGAGAAAATAAGACAGAACTGTATACTGCTGGAGGCACATTATTCTACTAAAATGCTAAACATACAGGGAAAATGCTGGCTTTCACGGCTCTGTTAGTGTTTAGCCCTGACAGATACACAAAGCAAATCTTGTTCCTTCTCTCTCCTGTTATTAACTGCAGGAGACATTAAGGTGACTTAGTTCTTTCTCCAAGATTTAAAAGAGACACTAATTCAAGGAAAGGAGAGGAAAATGAAAAGAAAAGATACGAATGATAATATAAATGATTTCTTTGGAAGGAATTAGAAAGCGAGACAGTATACTGGCTATTCACTTATATATGGGCAGCACAGTGGTTCGCACTTCTGCCTGGCAGTACTAGGTTGTTGGTTCAAATCCCAGTCATGGCACCTCCTGCCTGGAGTTTGCATGTTCTCCCTGTGCCTGCGTGGGTTTCCTCAGGGTACTCCGGTTTCCTCCCACACTCCAAAAGACATGCTGGTAGGTTAATTGGATCCTGTCTAAGTTGGCTCTAGTATGTGTATGTATGAATGTGAGTTAGGGACCGTAGATTGTATGCCCCTTGAGGGTTAGGGACTGATGTGAATGTACAATATATATGTAGAGTGCTGCGTAAATTGACAGCGCTATATAAGTATGTGTAATAATAATATTTAATTTAAATAAGGAAATGCAAATAATTGTTTTTAGAATAATACAGCTGTAAATTATTTTGTTTCCCTAGAAACACTCTTCAGGCCATAAAAATAAATTCTAGGTATTTATGGAGGGATACCATACCTGGACAATGCCCCTGGAAGCTGGAAATCACTGAAGATACAGCTACTCCAGTGATCTCTGATTGCTGCCGGGTCCCTTGCTGAGCGACTGGCTTGATGCATTCCGAACACAGGAGGTCAGCTGTATGGCAAGGGCATCATTCAGAGAATGCTTTACGTTTTCTGAATGAATAAAAAGTGTTCTCTGATTGAAAGAGGTTTAGAGTTGGGGCGGTGACATCACGCTCTCCACCTCATCAAATCATAGAATGCTTTGCATTCATTTCGAAGGATGCAACACATTTTCTAAGCGGCATCTGTGCCGAGCAGTCGACCGTCTGTGTTCACAATGCAGCAGGGCAGCCACCAGACTTGGAAGCAAGTGGGGACCACTGGAGCAGCATTGTCTACTTCAGTGATTTCCAGCTTCCAGGGGTATTGATCAGGTAAGGCTTATACATAATTATGTTGGTCCAAGCTAGATCAATGCAAATAAGTATAAAACATCTATACATGAAATTCATTTTTAACCCCTTGTAGCCTGAGCCTCCGAGCCACGCGCGTCCTGCCGTGCCACCATTTGCGGCTGTCAGTCACCGGCTCCCGGCCAGTAATTACTTGCTGGCGCGCAGAGATTTTCAACGATCACCAACAGGGAGGAGGGCTGTTTTGTTTACTAACAGTTTTCCTCTGTGTCAGCTCGGGCACATTGCTCTGGATGGCTGTGCACAGCACAGCCATCCAGAGCAGTGTGATTACAGTGAAACACACACACCGCCCCCTAGTAAAACACTCCCTGCACACTGTTAACTCTTTGATCACCCCTCATGTTAACCCCTTCCTGCCCAGTGCCATTAGTACAGTGCCAGTGCTTTTTCTTAGCACTGGTCACTGTATTGGTGTCACTGGGGATGTCAGTGACACCAAGTCAGTTCCCCCCCAGTGTCAGAATGTCTGCCGCAGTCCCGCTATAAGTCACTGATCACTGCCATTACTAGTAAAAATAGAAAATTAAAAAAAAAATCCTGGTATAGATACCGCCATTTGTAAATGCTCTAACTTTCACGTAAACCAATTAATTTACACATGTTGGGATTTTTTTTTTAGCAAAGACATGTAGCAGAATACATTTTGGCATAAACTTATGACGAAATTTTATTTCTTTTACTGGACATGTTTATTAGCAAAAACTCAAAAATATTGTTTTTTTCTCAAAATTGTTGGAATTTTTTTTATAGCGCAAAAAATAAAAAATGCACAGGTGATCAAATACCACTGAAAGAAAGCTTTGTGGAAAATAAAGGATGTAAATTTCATTTGGGTGCGGCATTGCATGTCTGCGCAATTGTCAGTTAAAGTAACGCAGCACCGTAACGTAACAAATGGCTTGGTCAGGAAGCGGGGTAAATCCTCAGGAGGGCAAGTGGGTAATGTCGTTTTTTAAATAAAAAAGGAGCTAACACTTACCTGCTCCATGCAACAATATTGCACAGAAACCTTGCTTTCCTCTTTTTCTTGCAGTTTCTCTTTGCAGGTGCCTCCTGTAGCAAGCTGGATGCTTAGGAGGCAGTTGATCCTTCATGTCTCGCACCAAGCTGTGTACTTCCATAGACACACACAGCACTGGTAAGCCATGTCCCCATTCCCTTCTCATAGGAATTTGAGTTTCTCCCGTGAAAGGGGTGTGACGCTAGAGCAGGACCAGGGGCGGACTGACCATTTGGAAACTCGGGCACTGCCCGAGGGCCCGGGGTCAGTATGGGGACCCATGAGATGCCCCTGGTACCTTTTTCATAGGCTTTTTTGAGTTTGGGCAAGGACAGAGGGGCCCCATGGTCCCCTATTGCCCAGGGGCCCCCTGAGTTGTCAGTCCACCCCTGAGCAGGACACAGCATTGGAGAGGTAACATTGAGTCAGGTGAGTGTTTAGGGGCAGGGTGGGGTGGAACAAGTATTCAGGGTTTTTTTTACCTAAATGCAAAGGATGCATCAGGGTAAAAATTATATAGAACTTGGCAAAATTATGGTAAAACCCATCATTTTGTTGCCGAATCATGCTGCTCATTCCTAGAAATCAGCAGTACTTTAAACTGCATATTCAAATAATGATATGTTATAACCAGAAGTCCCAAGCATAGACTTTTAAGCTGAATTTACAGCTCTAATTTGTGGTACCACCACATCAAAAGCTGACTCCAAACTGAAAAATGGGAGAAATTTTAGCAGTATTTCCAGGAAAACTGAAAATCACCCTGACCGTACAGTACCACTTTGTGTGTCAGTAACACAGAGGGGGCCCTCCCGCAACTCTTAGCCTTTCTGCAGAGAAGATCAACAATTAGATTTCAACTTCATTGCCACCTACGTGTTAAACCTGCTATTGCTGTAAATCTCAAAATAGAATATTTCCTAGAGGAATTATGGTATTTTTGTGGTCAATCATCAGTCTGTCAAACATTTTTCAAATTTAAGTACAACTATATTTGTTATGGTATGATGGAAAGATGGAATTATCTAGGGGCATAAAAGGTCCTCAGTCGAATAGAAAATTTCTTCAAGTTATAATCCGTAGGACAGGGGCGGACTGACCATTTGGAAACTCGGGCACTGCCCGAGGGCCCAGATCAGTAGGGGGCCCCATGAGATGCCCCTGGTACCTTTTTCATTGGCTTTTTTGAGTTTGGGCAAGGATACAGGGGCCCCATGATCCCCTATTGCATGAGGGCCCCATGAGTTGTCAGTCCGCCCCTGCCATAGGATTATGTACCTGCAAAGCGCCTGTTTGAGTATTTCAAAGGTAGTTTCTGTTTAAGAAGGCCAAGGCCAAGAATAGAGTACCTACTAGAAGGAATTTTTATTCTGGGTAGAACCATTCTATCGTAACCTCTCATTGCACTGTCCCTAATTGGCAATCAACTACAGGAGTAATTCTCTTCTCTCAAGAAGCCACACAATATTTATGGTGGAGACAAGAAAATGGGACATTAAATGTGCCATAGAGAGGACATTATAACACACATTTAGTAACACATCACCAGCTTTATTACACAATTAAAGTGTTTGTAAAGTGTATAGTTTTATTTTGTTTTTAAAAAATAACAAACAGGTTTTCTTGGGTCCCCTGCCGGCGCTCCTGACTCTTCCTCCACTTGGTGTGTCACCATAGGAATTTGCTTCCTATTGTGACACACCAGCTTGCTCGATCCCAAGCCCCGCTGTGTTTGTCCATTGACACAAACAGAGAGGCTCAGCCTCACCCCCTGCTCCCTCCTCACAGGATTTGGCTGACAGCAGCAAGAGCTAATGGCACCCACTGCTCTCAGCGAAACCCATGAGAGTGGGTAGAGGGGAGAGAGAAGACAGAGCCACTGCAGATGGGCATTGCAAAGAATCGAGTGAGGTAAGCGATACTAATGACTAAACATTTTTTACCCTAATGCAAGAAATACATTATAGTAAATGTTTAGGCTTTAAAAACACTTTAAAATATTATAAAAACCACATGGAAGAAATATCAGCAGCCATATCGAATTTAATGCAACAAATGCATTTATTAATATACAGGGGCGGACTGACAACTCATGGGGCCCCCGGGCAATAGGGGATCATGGGGCCCCTGTGTCCTTGCCCAAACTCAAAAAAGCCTATGAAAAAGGTACCAGGGGCATCTCATGGGGCCCCCTACTGACCCCGGGCCCTCGGGCAGTGCCCAAGTTTCCAAATGGTCAGTCCGCCCCTGTTAATATATAATATATATATATTCATATATATATATATATATATATAATATAATTCTATAAGGTTACATTTATTATATCATTTATATAATTTAATATATAATTCTACCATTTAAAAGTAGTATAGTGGATTGACGCGTTTCACAATATTATTGTTTCTTCAGGATCCACGTCTATAAATAAACAGAAGCTATGAATAGAGGCTACCATGGAGAGGGATATCAAAGTAAATCATTCTCCCCAAGGTAGCAGATGTACATTGAAAGAGTAATGTATCCCTGGTGTCCGTTGTTCCCAGTGGTATACTAAAATAATCCAGGTCCCAACTCATCTGCTAATGTTGGGGTGAAGTATAATATCTTAATGGCATAGTGATCTCTTCTTCAATGAAGTCTCACTTGTACACACAGCACCGTATAGCATGCAAAAATGGGTCACCACTATTTATATATTTTCCTTGCATTCACACCTTTACCTGTTAATATATGGTTGATGAGTAACATTGGGATATATTTGATGCAGGTACGACTATGGTGGAAAATTAATATATTCTGATTCCTGTATGCAATTAGTACATGTAAATGTTAGCAATTAGTATATACATTCCTTTTTTAATTACACACGGATTGGTAAATTTATCCACAATTACCAAGCTGTCCAGAAAAAATTGCAAGTGACAGGTGTTGGGACAAACGACACTACTGCCAGGAACAGTTTTAACTTTTTCAAAGATTTGCACCACATGAAAAAGGTCAATTGTTGTAAGCATCTCTGACAGTGTCTATAGTGTGTCAATACTTGAACTGCTGGCCACCCACTCACAGTACACCTACTGCAAGCGGGTGGCAGCTGTACATACATGTACGTCGCTGCCTGCTTCTGGGTTTTTGGGCACATGTGTGCGCACCCCCTGGTAACCCATGCTGTGATTGAACACAGCACCTGTGTCTTTGCAATTTTCAGCTAATGATTTTTTTTACAAACACGCAGAAAACAGAAAAGTGATCTAGCTGTTTCTGCTCCCTGAAAAGCTGGGAGAAAAAACAGCCAGATCTATGAGTAAAAGCAGCACGTATTACACTTGTTAGGCACGCAGTTAACCCCTTGATTGCCCCTAGATGTTAACCCCTTTACAGCCTGTGTCATTAATACAGTGTACTCTATTATCACTAATCACTGTAGTAGCGTCACTAGCGACATCCGTGTCAGTTAGTGTCCCTCCCAGCCAGTGTCTGTTAGCACCAGATTGCCTGCCACACTATAAGTCTTTGATCACAGCCATTACAAGTATAGCATCTATCGCTCCTCAAATTCCAATATATTTACCATAGTTTGTAGACGCTATAACGTAAGCACAAACCAGTTAATATGCATTTATTGGTATTTTGTTTTTACCATAGACATGTAGCAGAATACATTTTGGCCTAAATTTTTGTAGCCTTTTTTTTTCATTATTGGATATGTTTTAAAACAGAAAGAAAATATTAGGGTTTTTTTCAGTTTTCAGTAATTTTTTAATTTATATAATTAAAAAATAAAAAAACTCCAGTTGCATTCTTTTATTTTCTCATGCAGTGGGGCTGTGCCTGCACTGCATGGGTTAACTGCTCATTTTGTTGAGGGGCTCAGGGAAAAGCTATACTTACCCTGTCCTCTGATACTCCAGAAAACCACGCTCCCTCGCATCCAGAGGTGGACTGTTCCTGCCCTCCACAAGTCCAGAGCCGGTCTATGGGTGTGATGACATCAGGAACAGCCCATTCACAAGACCGTTAGCGTGCAGAGGGGAGGAGCAGCGGGGACCAGTCTTGCATTCAGAGGATTAGGTAAGTACATCACAGCTTCATAAACCCCTAGACAAAACTAGCATTTAACCCATGCAGTGTGGGCACAGCCACACTGCATGGGAAAATAAAATCTTTGCCTATATTTCTTCTTTAAATACCACTGAAAGAAAGCTCTAATTGTGTAAAATAATTATATAAATTTAATTTGGGTACAGTGTTGCGTGACAATGTAATTTCCAGTTAAAGTAGCACAGTGCTGAATAACAAAAAATGCCCTGGTCATGAAGGGGATAAAACTTTCCAGAGGTCAAGTGGTTAATCAGAATACAATATTTTTCTTGATAGTGATCCATAAAAGGCATTAGTTCTCATTCTGAACATATTAGCTGGGGTGTCCCATGCCAAGTGCTTGGGTACCCTAGAGTGATCATATTTATATAGACATGCTAAGACATTTTTTTAATTTCCTAGAACATTGACTTTTTATGCATTTCCAAAGTTGCGAGTAAGAAAACATATACTGAATATAATCAATTAGACTGACTTGCAGAGATACCAGCACCACTTGCAAGTCCATAAACATGGGGAAAAAAACACATTTAGCTTAATGTTCCTTTTGATCTTTCTATAAATAATTTGCTTTCAATAAAATATCGGTTCATGCTCTGCTGCTGTCCTATTTCTACACTCACACTATAATTTATGATTTGAGCATCTTAATCAGGAGAAAATAAAGAAACATTTCATATTTTGAGCAGCAAAATTACCAGTGGCTTTCTTTCCCCATTCAAAGAGGACATCAATTCCCATTGTCAGGCAGGTAGAGAACTGCAAACAACATAATTCAAAAGCAAATAACAAAAAAGACAGCTTATTTCTCAAAGGGCATCTGATTTGTAAGAAAATAATGGAAACTAAACACTGTAAAGCATCCTATACAGGGTGCATAATGCACCAGATGTAATTCAGAAAACAACCAAACGAGCATCCTATTGTTGTGCACCTGTATAAAATGTAGCCATTTAATAAAATATGATGTTCAAAAATTCAGGAGAACATGAAATACGCAGAACAAAACCTTTTCATTTTAGGAAGAATGTGCAGGTGGCAGTGTGCATGGCTGGGAAAGGGTAGAAGAGAGATTGGATTTTTAAAGCCGAACATTATATCTTTTTTTCTTTATAATGCCCGGTTCATAAGAAATGACTGTCAAGCTATTTGTTTCTTTGCTTTCTGTTCAATATTGATGCAAACAAGGCATATAATAATGTTGTTTCGACATACTGCTGAGATGTTTGCGATCTAGATAAGTAGTGGATTAAAGTGAAATGCCTTGCAAATCCTATTTTTCTATTTTGGATAGGGTAGGCATGGGGTAGGACCCCATATTGCTTCCTGAATCCTTGTTGGCAAGACATCCCTCCTGGCCCAGTGAATACTAGCCCCTTACTGCGTACCAATCTTCCTTTCTTTTTTCAAAACTGCCTTCCCCATATAGTCCTGTGGAGAACCTAGCAGGGAACCAGTGATACTGTAATCAGTCCATTGTAGACTCTCCAAAGGTATACAGTATATGGTAAAGATGATCTCTTCAGGAGAAATATACTATTCAAAATTGTTTTCTTAATCTAAATGCACATAGATATGTCTGATATGTGAAGAAAAAGCAATTGAGAAGCCCTAACAATCTTGATTCATAGAGTGTACCATTCTTCCCCAATTAGGCAGTTCTCTATGCATATACTGTATGTAGGGAATCAAAAACAGCTGTGAATCAGTTCCCTTATCTCTAATAGCTAATGTACACTGGAGTAGGGCAATTGGAAGTTCAATTACCTTCTCAACATGGGTAAAACCATCAGTAGACCAGACCCTCTATGACACCATCCCTCCTTTATTGTTACAATTGGAAGTTTAGAACACATCCAAGAGAAGAAAAAAATGTATAAATCCCCCAAACGAGGACACAGTCAGCAATATAAACTTAATAGAAGGTCTAACTCTACTCTAACAACTACAAAAAGTGTCACCACTGACAGAGAAGCTCTTAAGTCAATGGTACCCCTCTGGACCAACTTAAAAGAAAAACTCAGGAATTAAAAAAAAACAAACATTCATACTCACCTAGGTGGATGCAGCATTGGTTCAATGCTGCATTTGTCCCCTGCTGCCTCTAAGTCTGAGAACTAAGCAATCAAAGAGCACTGATCACTCAGTTCATGGTCTTCAGTGAGCAGAGAGCAGTTCTTGGTCTTCTGTCACCGGCTATCTTTCTTTCCCCTCCTGGAGTGCTGGGCTGTGGACGGGCAGGAGCAACTGACTTGGGCTCTTAGAGGCTTGCTGAAAGGCTCAGCCAGCTGGCAGTTAGGAATCTTGGTGGACCCCGAGTTTAAAGTCAGGATTTCTCAAGAGCTAGAACTGGCTCAGAGACTGCAGTTGTCAGTGGACTTTAGCCCTCTGTTGGCTGAATGTGGGTCCGAGGAGTGTAGAACTAAGTGTACTCCTGTGACCCAAAGGAGAAGTAGTTGCTCTACCCAGCAATGCTGGGTCCCGGGTCCTCTGATTAGAGTGCGTAGTCTGGGAAACATGGCGGTGGCATGAGCAGAGGATGTGGTGTTGGAATGTTCCCGGAGTCTGTGGAAGCGATAGCTTCCTTCTGACAGCTGACAGTTGGCTTGCAGATTTACACACATTCCTGGCTGAAGTAGCAACTAGGAGTGTTTGCAAAACTCCCTGCTGCTGATGTATGACATACAACAATGACAACAAATAGAACTAAAACAATAGAACAAATAGAAATTTCCTCCCATTAAAAAATATGTGCTACAGCATTGAATTATTCTAGTTTTCCAATAAAGTACAACTAAAAGCAAAATGTATTTTTTTAGGTTTGGATAGAGTGGAGAGGGATTAGAACACTTGTCAGGTTTTTATTGCTGCCTGTGCCCTTGTTAGGAAGATTCAAAAGGGGATATCTTCCAATGGGGACACTAGTTCTCGTGGCCTGGGGGCCTCCAAGGAATTCCTTTAATTTGCAAGGATTTCCTCCCAGTTTTTGTTGTGACTATGGGACAGGCAGTAATGGGAAATCTCTGACATAGGACACAGATGGTGAAAAAAAAATCTGATGGGTTATAAATCGCCTTTGCTCTATCCAAAATGAAAAAAAAAAAGTTTTGGTCACAGTTCTACTTTAATCCACTGCAAAGTCCTACAAATACCTGTTAACACAGAACTTCACCCAAAAGGGAAAGTTCCACTTGTCTTCCTCCCCCCCTCCTAAATTTTTTAGGGGGCATGGGTACCTGGTTTTGACAGGTACACACTCCCACTTCTGGGCTGATTGCCGCGATGATTGGAGCGGAAGTTTGCCCCCCCCCCTCCTCTATAGCCTTCTGGGGCACATTACAGGCCCCAGAAAACTGCAGGATCATTCGCAAAGTACAGCGCAGCTGGTGCATGCACAGTGGGAAGCCAAAATCAGTCACAGCTGGCTTCCCAAAATAAACATGTCAGCACCCAGGACCTGAAGAGCATGAGTGAGGACCGCATTGGATCCCTGGATAAGTAAGTGTCCTATTTATTTATTTCAGGTACTTATATAGCGCCGTCAATTTACGCAGGACTTTCCATATATATATTGTACAGTCACATCAGTCCCTAACCCTCAAGGAGTGTACAATCTTCAGTCCCTAACCTACTTTCATAAATACACATACTAGGGCCAATTTAGACAGGAGCCAATTAACCTACCAGCATGTCTTTGGATTGTGGGAGGAAACTAGAGTACCCGGAGGAAACCCATGCAGGCACAGGGAAAACATGCAAACTCCAGGCAGGTGGTGCCGTGGTTGGGATTCGAACCAACAACCCTAGTACTGATGGCGTATGGACCTGACAGCGGGGTGTTTTATTCGGTGGCTGCAGCCTTCGGGATTGTGTATGAAACTGCCAGGCAGACTCCTGGAAGCAGTCGAGCGGTGGACAGCCCCCAGGAGTGGTGCCCCCCGCACGCATATGCTCCCAACATGTATCCGGGCCCCGCCTGCCCATCTGCAGGCCCAGAGAGCGCCATGGTGGGTCCCGGCAGATGAAGAGGAGAGATGAGAGCGGACAAATGTATCCTGCCCTTCTTTCTGTGATCCAGAAGGTGACGTGTGTGCCGTCACTTCCGGGTCACCCCTTTCACTTTCTCGGCTAGCCGAGAAGCAATGTACTGCAATGAGGTCTGCATTGCAATACATCCAGTGGAGCCCAGAGGAGACATGTAGGGTCTTTTAGACCCTCAGCAAAGACAACCTGTCATCTAAAAATCATAACCTAGGGGACTTTGTGTCCCCTATGAAATGGAAAAAAAGTTAAAAATTTGTTTTCAATTGCAAAAAAATAAAGTTACATACAAGCACATAACACCCCTCCCAAATACTTTGAGGCCCCCCACCCCCACATATATGCACGTACAAACATAAAAGCACAGGGTGCCTACATGTGAAAAATTGATTGCGATACACGTTACATATCGCCACGCACACCAGATTGAGAGCAATAATTCCAGTACAAGATCTCCTTCGTAATGCTAAATTGATGACCTATAAGGGGCTTTTGAAGCATTGCCTATAGAAAATAAAGAATACTGAAGTTTGTTGCCATTTCATAGGCACACACAAATTTAATGTTTGGCTTGTTGGGTATCTGTTTACTCGATGCAACCTCATCCTTTATATTTTACTAAAACTGTGGGTAATTAATTGCATTTGTTTGCCCCAAAATTCATTTAAGCATGTCGTTTACTGAAATTTTGCATTTCCTAGACCTTTGCGGTAATATCCTGTGACATAAAAAATTGGAACTACCACTATTTTTTTTTTCTAGGGTGTCTGCTTTCAGAAAATAAAGAATGTTTTGGGTTTTTTTTTTAATCTTCAGGCCTAAACTGTTTTTTTAAACATGTGTGCAAAAAAAAAAAATGGCAAAAATGACCCTGGCAGCAAAAGGGTTAAAAGTCAGCAGCTACAGTAATTGTAGCTGCTGACTTTTTTTTTTCTGGGGTGAAGAACTGCTTTAAGCCCTGGTTCACACTGATGTGGTGTGGAATTTGCAACGTTTTCTGTGTGAATTCCGCAACGCATCAGAATCGCACCCCGTTCATGCGAACCGCTGTGGGTGTGTATGTTATGTTAACAACACCCGAAAGCGGTCCGCCAAATGCGGTGCGATGTGCAGAATCGGATTGCATAGGTGTGAATGCCCATGAGATCCGATTCTAGTGCGGACCAAAAAAGGGTTCTGCACGTTTGTGGTGCGGGTGCGCTGCGATTAGAGCCATTCAAAATGTATGGCTACAATCGCACCGCACACAAAACGCATGTGATTTTCACAGGAATGCGGTGTGGTTCCTGTGTGACTCACGTGATCACCGCATATATGTGAACCCAGGCTAAGAGTGCCAATGAAACCAGTGCAGGAATTCAGCTTCTTTTAATGTAGTGGTAACAATACTGCACTGCTCCTGAATTGTAAGCAGTGTTACCACACTCATGCAAGCTGTGTCTGCTTGCCAGTGGTGTATTTAGGTTTTGTGCTGCCCTAGGTAACACAAAAATCAGACGTCCCCCCCTCCTCCCTGGCGGAGAGAGCCAGACACCGATGAACACCAGCCCCCCCCCCCACCTCCGCCACGGAGAGAGCCTGACAGTGACCAACCACACCCCTGTCCCATCTCCACCCCCAACCAAGAGAGCCTTCCACTAATACCTACTCCCCCCCCCCGCCGGCAACAGAAGGAAACTCACTTTCACAGCTCTGGACATCCCGGGAGCGACAATCGGGCTCTGCATACACCAAGCAGCAGCCCACAGCCTATCTGGGATCCCACCTAGAAAATGCCACCCTAGGCAAATGCCTTGTTTGCCATGTGGTAAATACGCCCCTGCTGCTTGCATTACAGTGGGTACAGGAGTTGTTGCAGGGGGCGTGGTTTTCAGCATTGGCACTGCCCACTGCTGTCAAGATTGACAGCACTGCTTCTGCTGCTAAAACCATCTTAGTGTGCACTGCAGTGTTTGGAAGGGGAAGAGTGTAGAGCAGAAATAAACTACAAAAATCACTCCAGGGAGGTAAAGGAAGTTTTTTTTTTTTGTGCCTTACATAGATTGTTTAGACTGTCATACAGGAGCCTTTAGACGTATTTTATATGAAACAAAGACACTCCTGAAAAGTGTGCTGGCTGCAGGAATGAAGTATAGTATGCAGTCAGTGTTCACACAATCATATTTCAAAGATGTCCTATAACAGAGACAAGGAAAAACAGAACAAGTTCTACTTATTTCATGCAGAGCTAACCAATGGAAAGATCCTGTTTACTTAGAACTGGTGGTTTGTTCATGAATGGCGTTCATCTACATTATTCTGTCTGGGGAACCAGCCAGTCCTTGACCATGTTCTCATGTGAATTCTTTAGAGCCATTGCATTTTTGTACATTAATTGAAAGAGGAGGCACAAAGGATCAACATTTCTTTGTGTATTTACTGTAAACAGATGAGAACATAGTGCTGCAGAAGGTATAGTAAGAGCCTACTTTCCACTTACCATGTTATGATATGACTTGAGATATGGTACTTAACTTGCTGTGTGAAAGGTCATACTTTCCAAGCATAAAATAAAACCATTATTTTCCGGGTAGCAAAAGTAGATGGTGGGGTTGATTTAACCTCCGTAGTGGTCTGATTATGTCAATATTTCTGTACTCAAAGCGGTACATTGTTTTCAATGGAAATATGTTTTTTTATTGTAGGCCTGTAATTCTTAGGAATAACTCACTGAAATCTGTCCGAACAAAAGTCTAGTAAACATCCCGGGTATGATAAAATTTGAAACACTAAATCATAAATTATAATATAATAAATAATCATAAAAAATAATAATATAATAATACATTTAATTCAATAATGTAATCAAACCAAAAACACTGAAATTTGAAATATAGCGCCAAGTTCGCACATCGCTGAGCAAAGTCGCAAAATTGTTTTCAGTGTCTGATGGCGAATTTCCCTACAAATCATTATCACTCAATTCTGCAAGTGGTTCTAATTTACTATCGCTGTTCTCTAGCTGGTCTAAAACCACTTTTGAGCTAAAGGGACGCTTTTTGGATGCCATGGACGTTTCTCAGTTTCCAGGCAGAAAGAACGGTAAAAATGCAGGCAGGGCACAGGACAAAGCACTAGGGATAAAATGTATGTGAAATGGTTTGATACAGTAATGTAATACTATCAGATTTTAGTGTATTAAGTGAATGTCAAATTTTTACATTTTTTAAATTCCCACCGGTTCCGGCCCCTGTATGTCCCGTACGTCCCGTACGTCCTGACGCTTGCAGGGAACGGAACCCAGAAGATGGATGCCGGCATCGGCTGGAGGACATGGCTGGGGACGCTGCAGGGGGGACATCGCAGGAGCGCAGGACAAGGTAAGTGCTCGAGGGATCCCAGAGCAACGTTGCAGTGTAATCCCGAGAGTAGCTCATGGTTACCGCTTCTGGTACTGAAAGTTAACCCCGAGCTACACTTGGGAACACTGCCAGGGGGGTTAAAAAGGCATCCGGGTAATCGAAACTGATTATATTGCTCACTACTAAAGAGACTGCAGAGTAATATATTATAGGTTGCTGAGATTATTTGTGTAGCACTACCCCGTAGGAGTTGCTGAAGTTTTGGATCCCCCTATAGTCCTGCACGAAATGACAAACACAAATAATCCTATGCTTGGGGGTGAACTCGACAAAGGCTACAACTCCATCCTGGCTATCCTGGATGGTGCAGGTCTTGCTGCCCTCAAGGACTCTGGTTGGCTCTGAGGAAGAGGCAAGACCCCGAAACGCGTTAGCCTGTTGGAGGTTGAGGGTTCCTATTTGGTGAAGCTATGCAATGTGGACTGGACAGTGCTGTTCTTTTTATGTTGAGCTCTTGATGTACTCATCCTTTGTGAGTATAATACTTATCATCTTTTTATCAACAAAAATGTGTTTAACCCCTTGACGCCGACCGTATGCAAATATGCGGCCTCTCGGTGACTGGGCCTTGACACCGAACGTACCATTTGAAAACACATACGTGCTGAGAGCACGCGCCCTGTGCGCTCCCAGCACATATATCGGAGTCTCGCGGAAAGGTCCCGATCTCCCCATGCGATTGGGACCTTTTCCGATCAGTGATCGCCATGACAGCGAATCACGGTGGTCACATGACCCTAAAACCCCGCCCCACCTCCCAACTTCTGAAACCCCTTATAAGGCCGGGAGGCGCCGGCGTGAAGAGGTTAAGGTATTGCACTAGTTGTTTTTTTGGGGATTTTATTAGGGGAATTAGAACTTGGATAGGATAGAGGTGTATGGGATGCCCAAGGGTATGGCAACAGAGGACTACTTTCCTGAACTATGTACAAGTCTTTTTAATAGCGGCGCACTGAGAGCCTGAGCCAGGTACCGGCCAGGAAATTGGGCAGATCCTGACATTAAAATCGGGATCCCTCCCGAGTCTGGAGCGGCTGAGTGATGTCAGCTGATAGTGGACTTTAGTCTTGGTGGATCCTGAGTTTAAAGTCAGGCTCTCTCAAGAGCTTGGACCGGATCAGAGACATCAGCCATCAGCAGACTTTAGCTCACTCTCGGCTGGATATGGGTCACAGACATGCAGTACTAAATGCACTCCTGTGACCCATAGGAGAAGTAGGGCCAAAATAACGTTGGTTCTACTTCTCCCTTAAAAAGCTCAAGGCATTAGCGGCTGGGATGAACACTTCTGGCACGGTAAAAACGCAGTGTCATATCATGCAGGAAATTTAAAGCAGCCCATAACAATATGAGAAACCAAAGGAGTTGTAGTTGCATAGCACAAGCTACCAAAGTAGGTAATAACCACCCAAGCAATTTAGCTCATATGTAAAACCACATATTTTTATTAGTCCCATTCCGGGAGAAAAAAATTATATCCGTAGATGGTGAAACAACAAACCACTGAACACATAATTCTGGAACTCCCTACCACAGCATGTCCGGTCAGCCCCCACCCTGTCTGCCTTTAGGCGATCTTTGAAAACGCACTTCTTCAGAGAAGCCTACCCCACCCCCACCTAAGACCTGTACTTGAATCACCTCCGCCAGATCATCCCCCGCAGCTATCACCTTTTGTACCACCTCCCCCTTCCTTTAGATTGTAAGCTCCACGAGCAGGGCCCTCCTATTCCTTCTGTACTGAAATGTATTGTAATTGTACTGTCTCCCTTATATTGTAAAGCGCTGCGCAAACTGTTGGCGCTATATAAATCCTGTATAATAATAATTAACAACAGTGAAAGATAAGCAATCCGGATTCCAATATGTAGATTACAGTGGCAATCACATCTGAAGAAGTCTGCACTGATTGGCGGACGAAACGCGTCAATGTAACATACTGACGTCATCACACCCAGAAGCAATGTCCCACGTGGTTGATATCTCAGACTAGTGAGAGCCATTTCAGATGCTGCGTCACTCGACATGCTCCCCGATCCGTTCGGAACACTGTACACCATGCAATCTACAACATGTAGTCTGATTCTTGTCCTGGTGGGGACCATGCTGGCTAGTCATCATCAACTCATTACAAGGCTATAGAGCTACAGCATATGGAGAGCCTCAAAATCTGGTAGCTGTTCCAGTTTCTTGATGACCCGATGGTGGTGAGTGTGGTGTATTACCAACTACCTAACTAATTTAGCTGGGTTAACACCCACACCATTAAAATAAGGTGCGTTCTTTGAGCTCGATATTAGGCTACCCTGGCTATTTTTTTTTTCTATGGTTGAACTGAATGGAGTTTTTTCTTTTTTCAGCCATACTATGTAACTATGTAACTATATTTTTGTGGTAATTTACATTTTTGATTGCATAACAATATGAGTCCTGACCCACTCTGCTGAATCCTGCAGCACTTTCCACATCCTACAAACAATTTGAACGTTATATTCCTATTTACATGTATCAGCATTCATCCTCTCCACCCACTGCCATGAGACATGTTATACTCCACTTACCAGATAATGAGGGTGAATGCAAGAGAATGAGGTGGGATTCGGGTCAAATGCGCCTCTCTTTAAAATGATGCCCCTTAAATCACCTTGATTTTCCCTGCTGTGTATTATTGGTTATGGTACGGGTTTTGCGCACTTGCTTATGTAATTTACACAAAATCCTGAAATCTGTTGTGTATTTCATCTTATCAGGGTTCTCCTTATGAATTCCCTGGAATATGCATTATTTAACACACTGACAAGTGTACAACTCTATGTGAACTAGAAAATTCCCTGGACTAGTATAAACCAACATTACACCTGCAAAATTATATCTAAGGACACAATTTTGTTTAGTTTTGTAAAACGTAGGTAAGGTATAAAACCTCCAACATTTTTTTTTGTGTTTTTTTTTTTTTTGGGGGGGGGGGGCTCCTTGTTGAAGAAATTCACCCCATCAATTTTTTTTCATGATGACTGGGACAAAAAGTGATGAAAAATTCAAATCTTGTCACAGGTAAAGGAAACTTTTATATGGGCATGGATTCTGTTTTCCGGTTATAGCTGTGTACGCAGAGATTCTTGCTTATTTTAGAAAGATCTGTCACATTTTTGGAAAATCTCCCAAAATAGACACAGATATAAAAAAAATAAGATGCAAGTGGTTTTAATATTTTCCCACTCTTTTGAAAACTAAGGAGAAAACTCCAATGTGTTCCCAATGTGCCTAATAAATTATTACAACAGCTGTTAACCACTTCTTGACCGCGCTATAGCAGAAGTACTGCTACAGGGCGGCAGGGCTGCTCAAAATCACGTGTATATATAACCATTTCCGGGTAGGAGGCGCACATGCACGCTGCCCTACCCTCACTGCCATTGGCAGCTACAGATGTCGATCACCAGGTCCTGGCCGGAGATTCCCTGCCAGCACCCAGCGCTCACCAAGTATCACTGATAGGGGAGAGACCTGTGCATAAACAACACAGATCTCTCTTCTGCCAGCAATGACATGCTGCTGTGTATTTCTCTGCACAGCAGAGAAATACACAACAGTATGTTTCCCCAGTGAAAACACACAGCACACAGTTAACCCTTTGATCACCCCAGATGTTAACTCCTTCCTGCCCAGTGTCATTAGTACAGTGTCAGTCAGGGGCGGACTGACCATTTGGAAACTTGGGCATTGCCCAAGGGCCTGGGGGTCAGAAGAGGGCCCCATGAGATGCCCCTGGTACCTTTTTCATAGGCTGTTTTGATCCCCTATTGCCCGGGGCCCCATGAGTTTTCAGTCCGCCCCTGGTGTCAATGCTTTTTATTAGCACTGATCACTATATTAGTGTCAATGGGATGTCAGTGGCAGTTAGTTCCCCTCCCCAGTGTCGGAATGCCCGCCGCAGTCCTGCTATAATTCGCTGATTGCTGCCATTACTAGTATAAGAAAAACAAAAATTCCAGTATATATACCGCCATTTGTAGAAGCTATAACGTTCACGTAAACCAATTAATTTACACGTATTGGGATTTATTTTCAGCAAAGACATGGAGCAGAATGCATTTTGGCCAAAAATTATGACAAAATTTGATTTTTTTAAAAATTTTTTACTGGGTATGCTTTATAGCAAAAAGTCTAATTTTTTTTTTTTCAAAATTGTTGGTCTTTTTTCGTTTACAGTGCAAAAAATAAAAAACACACAGGCGATCAAATACCACCAGAAGAAAGCACTATTTGTGGGAAAAAAAGGACATAAATTGTATTTGGGTGCAGCGTTGCATGACGGAAAGGACAAGAGAGATTCCACTAAGGGATTATTATTTTATTAATAATAAAATATGATTTTATATAATAATACAAATTTGGAACCATGTAAAATGTAAAAGTTGCACTATACATTTAATTAAAATAGAAAAAAACTACAGCCATAACTATAAATTGGAGATTATGGAAACTAGCATAATGTTTTTGCTGTAATTTTATTTTATTTTTGCAAGTTGTTTTATATGCACAGAAAAATCCCTTCCTCTGATTCTGTCATTGAGGAACAGTGCCCTGATTTTAATCTTCTTTCAGTTCTGTGTCTCTGGAAATGATCCAACTTTTTCATACTGACTTGAGCATGCAGGACATTCTAACTTGTTCTCCAGGCACTATAAATCCATGTTTATTAAAGAGTAACATTTAAAATGCAAAATACTCTGGTATAATACAGTCCATTGGACACATAATGATGAAGAAAATGGTAGTGCCCCATGATTTAGCAAGACAGCAGCTTGCATACATTCGCATGCTTAGCAGTTTAGCAAAGTGTCCCAAGAAGACATCTGTAACTCTTTCATGAAAGACTATGTTATATGAACATCCTTACTGCAAAACACAATCTGAAATCAAAATGTCATAATTCTACAGCCTAGAACAGGGTTCTCCAAACTTTTGAAACAAATGGCCAGTTTACTTTAGGGGGGCTAGATTGTGGCCAGTGGGAGTAGAAAATGCCCTGGCATCAGTCGGAGTAAACAATACCCTAGGCTTGGTGGTCATTGGAAGGAATAGTGCCCCATCGTTGGTGTCAGTAGGATAATGAGCTCCCCATTTCTGGTATCATTGGGAAGAACAGTGCCCCATTGCTGGTGTCAGTGGGAGGAACAGTGCCCTATCACTGGTGTCAGTGGGAGGAACAGTGCCCTATCACTGGTGTCAGTGGGAGGAACAGTGCCCTGTCGCTGGTGTCAGTGGGAGGAACAGTGCCCTATCACTGGTGTCAGTGGGAGGAACAGTGCCCTATCACTGGTGTCAGTGGGAGGAACAGTGCCCTATCACTGGTGTCAGTGGGAGGAACAGTGCCCTGTCGCTGGTGTCAGTGGGAAGAACAGTGCCCTATCACTGGTGTCAGTGAGAGGAACAGTGCCCTATCACTGGTGTCAGTGGGAGGAACAGTGCCCTATCACTGGTGTCAGTGGGAGGAACAGTGCCCTATCACTGGTGTCAGTGGGAGGAACAGTGCCCCGCCGTTGGGATCAGTGGAAGGAACAGTACCCCATCGTTGGGTTTAGTGGGAAGAACAGTGCCCCATCATTGGGTTCAGTGGGAAGAACAGTGCCCCATCATTGGTGTCAGTGGGAGGAATAGTGCCCAATTGTTCGTGTCAGTGGGAGGAATAGCGTCCCATCGTTGGTGTCAGTGGGAAGAATAGTGCTCCATTGTTGGTGTCAGTAGGAGGAATAGCTTCCCATCATTGGTGTCTGTGGGAGGAATAGTGCCCCATCGTTGGTGTCAGTGGGAGGAATAGTGTCCCGTCATTGGTGTCAGTGGAAAGAAAAGCGCCCCATCGCTGGTGTCAATGGAAGGAATTTATTTATTTACTATTATTTATTTCCGGTACTTATTTAGCGCCGCCAATTTACGGAGCGCTTTACATATATATATTGTACATTCCCATCAGTCCCTAACCTTCAAGGGGCATACAATCTAAGGGCCACTTCCGGCCCAGGGGCCGCAGTTTGGAGACCCCTGGCCTAGAAGATGACTATGATTACTGCAAACAAACCAAATACACATAAGAAACTTACTGAGCTTTTTTAAGAGAAACATGACAACATATTAGCGTTACAGTAGGATCAGTCATCCAGCGCACAGGTCAAATATGCCAAACTGCCAAGCTTAGGGGATCCTACACCCAGCAGTCACTCGCTTGTCAAAATCACTGCCACTGGCACTACTCCTGTTCCTTGTAACTGAAGGGAGGCACCCCCATCCCCACAGCAAACCATTGTGCCCAGGGCAGCCGCCCCTTCCTCCCACCCCTTGTCCCGGCCCTAAGAAAGATCTTCAGAGTTAGGATCTCTGGCTTTTAGTGTAGCCTCCTGCTGATGACTATACAGTAAGTGCTAGAGTGCCATCTAACCAGCTCCAAACATCGAATTGCCCATTGGCAAAGTGACGTTAAGTGCATGCATGCTAGGCAAAGTGTAACATTGGTATTTAGTATCTTTAAAAAAAAAATGAGCAAGCTTTCATCCTCCTTTCTTCCTAGAAGGAAGGAGCCATCACTGTTCAGGCATCATCTGAGAACAGCATCTATCCTTGTGGAACTAAGATGCTGACCCAGGGTTGACAATGCATTATCAGGGGCGGACTGATAACTCATGGGGCCCCCGGGCAATAGGGGATCATGGGGCCCCTATGTCCTTGCCCAAACTCAAAAAAGCCTATGAAAAAGGTGTAGCAAACTTGCTCATCAGAGATGGACCGGAGTTCCCCTTTTTTTTTATTAGAAGTATTCCTCAATCCTTCCTTCCCTACCCCCTCCCTTCCTGAGAGGCACAGGGACAGATGTGTGTTAAAAGTTGCTGGCAGGCTGGAGCAGCAGGGGGGCCCAGCGCTACAAAGCCCCCCCATGAACAGCAGACACTCTGTCCCAAGGCCTGTGAAAACTCACCCCTCCTAATCAAGATAAGATAGTTTTTTCCTGGACTTGAAAGAAGTTGAAACCTCATAAAACCTACCAGCCAGGTGACAGAAGTTAAATGACATTGTTAGGAATGGACTGGCCAGCAATGGTGGGACTCACCTGCCTTTTGATCTGCAGTACCAGGGCTGGCCAGCGGGTGCTCCCAGCAATCAGAGACTCAACCTTTCAGCCAGCTAACACCTGGAACTGATGATACTGGGGTATTTAAGGGATGGCCAGACTTGCAGACTCTGCCTTGGTGTTGTGTTTGTCCTGGGCCCTGTATCTGTCCTGCATCCTGTTTCTGTTCCTTTGCTGACTTCTCCTGCTCTGATCCTGGCTTGTGACCCTGACCATCCTTCTGTCTGACCCTCTGTACTACGCTGCTTGCTACCTGCTGAACCTGGCCTGTGACCCCGACCATTCTCTGCTTGCTCCCCCTGTACCTACCTGCCCATTGATATTGACCCGGCCTGCCTGACGACACTTGCTTGTATATACTGTTATCTGTGGGTGGTTGGTTTGGTTTGTTTGCACTGTGTTATGTTTTAGTATTGCACTGCATTTATGTTTGTATTGTTAGTGTTAATAAATTGTATTGTTTATCACATATCTGAAGTCTGCGTTTCCCTGCATCAGTCACACACCTCTGGTCATACCTGGGAGCCCTGACATTACACCAAGGCCAATCCTGACCAGAAGTGGCTGCACAGGGAAGCCATCTTGGCTTGTTGATGGGAAGGATGGATCTGGATGAGGTTGAATATTTATATCTGCTAGTGTTTGATGACAGGGAGTATGCTTATCAGACTCTGAAGGAGTATACCCGGGATGAATTGCTAGAATGTATACGGCTCGCTCATGTTCTAGTAGATCAGGGCATAGAGTTCTCTGAGGTGCAGCCTTTGATTGAAGTTTGTGCTGAATTGGTTTCATCTGGTTCCCCCGAATGCAGGGATGAATTTTTGCCACCATTTAGTGCAGACCAGGTAGAGTCCCTGGTGTGGTTATTAGAGGATGATGTGGGTTACTTTCTGGAGCGTTATTCCACATGTTCACCACAGGTACTAAGAGACTGTATAAACGCAGTGCAGTCATTGACCAGACAGGCTTTGTGTAAGCTCAGCTTTGTTCAACCCATACTGCAGACATGGACAGATTTGTTGCACCCAGCCTCAGTCAGCTTACAAAGACCCAGTCCTGCTTCTAATCTATTTCCTCAAAACTCTATTCCTGCATTCCCAACAGCTCCTCCTGCCCTGCTATCTACCGCATGTCAGTACCCTGTTCCCACTCGCTGCACCTATCCTGCCTTTAACCCTGTAAAAAAGCCCTCTGTAGCAACCGCTCCCTCTCCTGTTCCATCCTCCAGTTCTTCTCTGTCTCCAGCTGCTCCATTCGTTTGCAGACCTGCGTTTACTTGCAGTGCTCCAGTAGTTAAAACCAGAAAAAAGCGAAAATTCTTTCCAACCAATACCATCCTGCCAGTATCCAAACCGGTGAGCCTGCCTTCCGTGGTTCAGCCTGAAGCCTCTCTTCAGCCTGATGCCGGTACGCAGCCTGATGCCTCTCTTCAGCCTGATGCCTGTACGCAGCCTGATGCCTCTCTTCAGCCTGATGCCTCTACTCGGCCTGAAGCCTCTACTCGGCCTGAAGCCTCTACTCGGCCTGAAGCCTCTACTCGGCCTGAAGCCTCTACTCGGCCTGAAGCCTCTACTCGGCCTGAAGCCTCTACTCGGCCTGAAGCCTCTACTTGGCCTGATGCCTCTACCCAGCATGATGAACTGATCCAGCCTGACGATCCTATTAGGCCAGTTGACTCGATGCCCGCTGTTGATCCAGATGATCCGGTACCTGATCCGGTGCCCGCTGTCGAGCCAAATGACCTGATGCCTGGTGACCCAGTGCCCGCTGTCATACCTGGTGACCCGATGCCCGCTGTCGAGCCAGACAATCTGGTACCTGATGACCCGGTGCTCACTGTCGTGCCTGTTGACTCGGAGCCCACTGCCTTGCCAGATGACGCGGTGCCCGCTGTCAAGCCAAATGACCTGATGCCTGGTGACCCAGTGCCCGCTGTCCAGCCAGACGATCCAATGTCTGACCCAGTGCCCGCGGTCATACCAGTTGACTCGGAGCCCACTGCCTTGCCAGATGACGCGGTGCCCGCTGTCGAGCCAGACAATCCGGTACCTGATGACCCGGTGCTCACTGTCGTGCCTGTTGACTCGGAGCCCACTCCCTTGCCAGATGACGCGGTGCCCGCTGTCAAGCCAAATGACCTGATGCCTGGTGACCCAGTGCCCGCTGTCCAGCCAGACGATCCAATGTCTGACCCAGTGCCCGCGGTCATACCAGTTGACTCGGAGCCCACTGCCTTGCCAGATGACGCGGTGCCCGCTGTCGAGCCAAATGACCTGATGCCTGGTGACCCGATGACCGCTGTCCAGCCAGACGATCCAATGTCTGACCCAGTGCCAGCGGTCATCCCAGTTGACTCGGAGCCCACGGTTGTGCCTGGTGACTCGGTGCCCGCCGCCCCGCCTGGGGGCCTGAGACCTGTCGTTCCGCCTGGGGGTCCGGCACCCGCCACTCCGCCTGAGGGTCCGAGACCTGTCGCTCCACCTGGGGGTCCGGCGCCCGCCGCTCCGCCTGAGGGCCCGAGACCTGTCGCTCCATCTGGGGGTCCGGCGCCCGCCGCTCCGCCTGAGGGTCCGAGACCTGTCGCTCCGCCTGGGGCTCCGGCGCCCGCCGCTCCGCCTGAGGGCCCGAGACCTGTCGCTCCATCTGGGGGTCCGAGACCTGTCGCTCCGCCTGGGGGTCCGGCGCCCGCCGCTCCGCTTGAGGGCCCGAGACCTGTCGCTCCTCCTGGGGGTCCGGCGCCCGCCGCTCCGCCTGAGGGCCCGAGACCTGTCGCTCCGCCTGGGGGTCCGGCGCCCGCCGCTCCGCCTGAGGGCCCGAGACCTGTCGCTCCATCTGGGGGTCCGGCGCCCGCCGCTCCGCCTGAGGGCCCGAGACCTGTCGCTCCTCCTGGGGGTCCGGCGCCCGCCGCTCCGCCTGAGGGCCCGAGACCTGTCGCTCCTCCTGGGGGTCCGGCGCCCGCCGCTCCGCCTGAGGGCCCGAGACCTGTCGCTCCTCCTGGGGGTCCGGCGCCCGCCGCTCCGCCTGAGGGCCCGAGACCTGTCACTCCGCCTGGGGGTCCGGCGCCCGCCGCTCCGCCTGAGGGCCCGAGACCTGTCGCTCCATCTGGGGGTCCGGCGCCCGCCGCTCCGCCTGAGGGCCCGAGACCTGTCGCTCCGCCTGGGGGTCCGGCGCCCGTCGCCCCGCCTGGGGGCACGATGCCCGTCGCCCCGCCTGGGGGCACGATGCCCGTCGCCCCGCCTGGGGGCACGATGCCTGTCGCCCCGCCTGGGGGCACGATGCCTGTCGCCCCGATGCCTGTCGCCCCGCCTGGGGGCACGATGCCTGTCGCCCCGCCTGGGGGCACGATGCCTGTCGCCCCGCCTGGGGGCACGGTGCCTGTCGCCCCGCCTGGGGGCCCGGTGCCTGTCGCCCCGCCTGGGGGCCCGGTGCCTGTCGCCCCGCCTGGGGGCCCGGTGCCTGTCGCCCCGCCCGGGGGCCCGGTGCCTGCCGCTCCGCCCGGGGGCCCGGTGCCTGCCGCTCCGCCCGGGGGCCCGGTGCCTGCCGCTCCGCCCGGGGGCCCGGTGCCTGCCGCTCCGCCCGGGGGCCCGGTGCCTGCCGCTCCGCCCGGGGGCCCGGTGCCTGCCGCTCCGCCCGGGGGCCCGGTGCCTGCCGCTCCGCCCGGGGGCCCGGTGCCTGCCGCTCCGCCCGGGGGCCCGGTGCCTGCCGCTCCGCCCGGGGGCCCGATGCATGTCGCCCCGCCCGGGGGCCCGGTGCCTGCTGCTCCGCCCGGGGGCCCGGTGCCTGCTGCTCCGCCCGGGGGCCCGGTGCCTGCTGCTCCGCCCGGGGGCCCGGTGCCTGCTGCTCCGCCTGGTGGCCCGCTGCCTGCTGCTTCGCCTGGTAAACCGATGTGCCTCTGCCCGGAGTCCTGCCCGATGTGCCTCTGCCCGGTGTGCCTCTGCTCGATGTGCCTCTGCCCGGAGTCCTGCCCGATGTGCCTCTGCCCGGAGTCCTGCCCGATGTGCCTCTGCCCGGAGTCCTGCCCGATGTGCCTCTGCCCGGAGTCCTGCCCGATGTGCCTCTGCCCGATGTGCCTCTGCCCGATGTGCCTCTGCCCGGTGTGCCTCTGCCCGGTGTGCCTCTGCCCGGTGTGCCTCTGCCCGGAGTCCTGCCCGATGTGCCTCTGCCCGATGTGCCTCTGCCCGATGTGCCTCTGCCCGGTGTGCCTCTGCTCGATGTGCCGCTGCCCGGAGTCCAGCCCGGTGTGCCGCTGCCCGGAGTCCAGCCCGGTGTGCCGCTGCCCGGAGTCCAGCCCGGTGTGCCGCTGCCCGGAGTCCTGCCCGGTGTGCCAGTCTTTGATATCCCGCCAGTTACCAGACCCGGGCGGTGGAACATTTTGCCCAGCTAGGACTGTTTGGAGCGTCCTGAGGCCGCTCCTTGAGGGGGGGGTACTGTTAGGAATGGACTGGCCAGCAATGGTGGGACTCACCTGCCTTTTGATCTGCAGTACCAGGGCTGGCCAGCGGGTGCTCCCAGCAATCAGAGACTCAACCTTTCAGCCAGCTAACACCTGGAACTGATGATACTGGGGTATTTAAGGGATGGCCAGACTTGCAGACTCTGCCTTGGTGTTGTGTTTGTCCTGGGCCCTGTATCTGTCCTGCATCCTGTTTCTGTTCCTTTGCTGACTTCTCCTGCTCTGATCCTGGCTTGTGACCCTGACCATCCTTCTGTCTGACCCTCTGTACTACGCTGCTTGCTACCTGCTGAACCTGGCCTGTGACCCCGACCATTCTCTGCTTGCTCCCCCTGTACCTACCTGCCCATTGATATTGACCCGGCCTGCCTGACGACGCTTGCTTGTATATACTGTTATCTGTGGGTGGTTGGTTTGGTTTGTTTGCACTGTGTTATGTTTTAGTATTGCACTGCATTTATGTTTGTATTGTTAGTGTTAATAAATTGTATTGTTTATCACATATCTGAAGTCTGCGTTTCCCTGCATCAGTCACACACCTCTGGTCATACCTGGGAGCCCTGACAGACATTCCTCAGGTCAGCTGTCACTTATGTTTCATATCATGGATTATGAAGATATTGGTTTTAATTCAGAGTCTGCCCGAGGTCCCGCCCAAAAACAGGGTATTGGCCAGTACTCAGAGCCACCCCCCTCGATGGGGGACTTTAAAAAACACAGGCTGTAGGCCTGAAGCTAAGCTAAACACATCTCCCAAAAACCATCAATATACCACCTGGGGAGACCCTTTGCAACGTGGATCTGCTTACAAACCAAGGCGTATTGGCAAGTAACTTAACCCTGTAACTTCCTTCCTATTATCTCTTTGCTGTATCTTTATATGCATATATATATATCTTAGTGACATCTTTGTAAATATTTTATTGCACCTGTTTGACTCTTTTAGTAATAAATCTTTCTTTCTGCAAGTGTTAAACTGTTTTTAAGCACTTACTTGCAGTTCACAAATTCCTGCCTTTTGAAGAGACGCTACTGTGTTTGTTTAATCCTCTGCCCAATTGGCCTGCGGTGACCGTATTGGACAGGCGACTTTTCAATCATTATAGCATATATTTGATAGAGTTTCCTTCTTCTCTGATAAAAGACGGTGGTGGCAGTGTGAAGGGGTTAGTTGCGTCATTAACCCGACCCAGTAACAAGCGCATTCAGGCTGCAGACACCGATTGTAGTCCATTAGCTGGACAATCGCTGTGTAGGGTGCAGCTGGGTGTGGCCTTGTTACACGCGTCACACCACGGTTTTAGATCGGCCGGTCCTTCGGTCACGAGTTTGGTGAGAAGGTCTGGGGTCTGACACCGCGGGCATGACGTATTGTTGGTCGCGGTCGTGGGATTGTCGCATGATTGGTGGCAGCGATCCGGTGATCATGACAAAAGGTACCAGGGACATCTCATGGGGGCCCCTACTGACCCCGGGCCCTCAGGCAGTGCCCGAGTTTCCAAATGGTCAGTCCGCCCCTGCACATTATTATTATTATACAGAATTTATATAGCGCCAACAGTTTGCTCAGAGCTTTACAATATAACAGTAGATAATACAGCAACAATACAATTCAATACAAGAGGGATAGGAGGGCCTGATCCTGGGAGCTTACAATCTAAGAGTTCACTATAGACATACACTGGACACTAGGAAATTAAGTTGTGTAATGATTGCAGAGCCACAATAGGGACACAATACTCACAAAACTCCAGGGATGTCAGGAAGCAGGGTAGTTTGAAAGCAGAGAACTGCATGATGACAATGGCTGGTGATATATAGTATAGACATTGTATTATCTGCTTTATTTATTCATTTATTTAGTCCAATGCAAAAACGGGTTTTTCTGTTTTTGAACAAGACATTGATCAGTAACTCAGGGTCCTGGGCCAGCAGTAGATTGTTGTCACCATGTATCATCTATCCATGTTGTAAATGACAGGAAACAGATCCGGTCAGCCAGGAGGAAGGTGTCGGGGGTCAGAGAAGATACTGGGCAGCATCTGGTAGAAGCTTACAGACGGGAACAGTCATTGTGTAATTAATCGATGTGACATCTTTGGAATGTAAATCTCAGATAGTATTTCCAGGCAGATTCTCTTTATCAAGCAGTCTGATGTGCAGTTATAACACTGCCAGCTAGGTGATGTCATGGTAATAAATGATAAAAATATTTATTGGATGAATGGGCTTGTTCCCTGTACACCAGGTATATAAAATCATGGCTTGAAGAATTATCTAAAAGATACATTGGGGTTGATCTACTAAAGGCAAATAGACTGTGCACTTTGCAAAATGCAGTTGCGTTCTACAAGAGCAGTTGCTCCAGAGTGTAGTAAATGAGCAGAAGTTTTGCTGATTACCATCATCCAATCATGTGCAAACAAAATGCTGTTTTTTTTTCAATTTCCTTTCACGCGATTGGGTATTCTTTGTAGGGTGGAGCTTTACATCATTTGCTAAGCTCTGGAGCAACTGCACTTTGCAAAGTGCACAGTCTACTTTACTTTAGTAAACCAACCCCAATGTATCTAAGCAGACAGATTTCACCCGTAAACCTCTGATATTTAGCAGGAAATTAAGCTACAGACATAAGACACCAGTTTTGGAAAGAATTGGCACCATCTGAAATACTGAGGTTGTTTTACTAAAAGTAAATAGACTGTGCACTTTGCAAAATGCAGTTGCGCTCTACAAGAGCAGTTGCTCCAGAGCTTAGTAAATGAGCAGAAGCTCTACTGATTACAATCATCCAATCATGTGCAAACAAAATGCTTTTTTTTTTCGATTTCCTTTCACGCGATTGGGTATTCTTTGTAGAGTGGAGCTTTACATCATTTGCTAAGCTCTGGAGCAACTGCACTTTGCAAAGTGCACAGTCTACTTTACTTTAGTAAACCAACCCCAATGTATCTAAGCAGACAGATTTCACCTGTAAACTTCTGATATGTAGCTGGAAATTAAGCTACAGACATAAGACACCAGTTTTGTAAAGAATTGCCACCATCTGAAATACTGAGGTTGTTTTACTAAAGGTAAATAGACTGTGCACTTTGCAAAATACAGTTGCGCTCTACAAGAGCAGTTGCTCCAGAGCTTAGTAAATGAGCAGAAGCTCTACTGATTACAATCATCCAATTGTGCAAACAAAATGCTGTTTTTTTTTTCGATTTCCTTTCACGCGATTGGGTGTTCTTTGTAGAGTGGAGCTTTACACCATTTGCTAAGCTCTGGAGCAACTGCACTTTCCAAAGTGCACAGTCTACTTTACTTTAGTAAACCAAGCCCAATGTATCTAAGTAGATTCCACCCATAAACTTCTGATGTTTAGCAGGGAATTAAGCTACAAACATAAGACACCAGTTTTGGAAATTATTGCCACCATCTGAAATATTGAGGTTGTTTTACTAAAGACAAATAAACTGTGCACTTTGCAAAGTGCAATTGCACTCTGCAAGTGCAGTTTCTCAGGGGGTCCCTAGGGTTGGTGTCACCCGGTGCGATAACACTTGGTGACACCCCCTTTGGCGGTCCCCACAGAATAGATCGGATCTGCGGATTAAGCATAATGGATAGGACTCCGATCCATTATGCTCCCCAATCTTCAGATCCGATCCATCCTGCGGGGATTGTCGGCTTTCTTTACAACTTACCTTTTTGTGGAGCGGGTCCGGTGTCACCCCGTATAGGTTGCATGCTGAAGATCCCTGCAGGATGGTTCGGATCTATGAATTGAGCATAATGGATCAGAGTCCGATCCATTATGCTCCCCAATCCGCAGATCCCATCCATCCTGCTGGGATCGTCGGCAGGCAACCTATACGGGGTGACACCGGACCCGCTCTACAAAAAGGTAAGTTGTAAAGAAAACTGATGATTCCCACAGGATGGATCGGATGCATCCTGCAGGGATCGTCGGCTTGCTTTACAGCTTACCTCGTTGTGGAGCGGGTCCAGTGTCACCCCGTGCTGTAGGTGTCAACCAGTGCGGAGCCCACCCCCCCGCACCTGCCTTGGGACACCACTGTAGTTGCTCCTTAACTTAGTAAATGAAGTAAAGCTTCACTTTGCAAAGAATACCAAATCGCATGCAAGGAAAATAAAAAAAAACAGCATTTTTGCTTGCACATGATTTGATGATGGAAATCAGCAGAGCTTCTGCTTATTTACTAAGCTCTGAAGCAACTGCACTTGCAAAGTGCTCAGTCTATTTGCCTTTAGTAAACCAACCCCACAGTACATTGAATTCAGCACCATTTCCAAATGCACTTATCTCATTGTATGTTACGTGTAGTCTGTGCCACTCTTAGCGGTAGATTAGTAGATTATAAGCGTGTTTGAAGGATGTAACATCTGCAGTGAAAATCAATGCTGGAAATAAAAGCTTAACAAAACTACTGCAGGCTTGGGTATGGGAAATACTGCGTGTAATGAGCAACTGGTGACACCGATGCTGTTGCACGCTAAGAAAGTTGTGGCTTGCTGTTGGTTCTAATGAGAACATTATTTCAGGATCATTTCCATTTTCTACGGAAGGTTATGATTGCACACTGTGTCTAAATTTAAAGCAGAACTCCAACAAAAAGGATTTTTATTTCAGGAAACAAAAGTGGCAAGCTAGGTCTCATTTCCAAATCTGACAGCTGAGTTTCCTGTATCACCTGCAGAGTGAAGCTTCAGCTATTTCACTTGATCCCTATTACTGTGCTGCTACTACCTTGTGTTGAAGGATTCCCCGATGAAGTCAACGGTGATAATATATCATACTGATACACAGCAGCAAAAAACGTGAAGAGATCACCAGACAGATTTCACAGGACTGTTACCTTGACATACAGGTAAAGATATTATTATTATTATTATACAGGATTTATATAGCGCCAACAGTTTGCTCAGCGCTTTGATATAAGTACAGCTGTACATGCAGAATTCTCCATGACCCTCCACTTAAAATTAAAATAATAATTTAACAACTTCACATCCAGACCAATTTTGAAATTTTTTCATATACATGTTAAAAATCAGCATTTTTTTTTTTTTTGCTGGAAAATTACATAGATTTGATCCCTGAAAACCTATCTGTTCAGGGAAGCCTATCCTGCCTTCAGCTAATAACAGAATCTTCTATTTCTCCCATCAGTTCATCCCCCGCAGTTATTACTTTTTGTTCCACCCAGGGGCGGACTGACAACTCATGGGGCCCCCGGGTAATAGGGGATCATGGGGCCCCTGTGTCCTTGCCCACACTCAAAAAAAGCCTATAAAAGGTACCAGGGGCATTTCATGGGGCCCCCTACTGACCCCGGGCCCTCGGGCAGTGCCCGAGTGCTCAAATGGTCAGTCTGCCCCTCGTTCCACCAGCCCCCCCCCCCCATTAGATTGTAAGCTCCAAGGAGCAGGGCCCTCCTAACCCTCTTATATTGAACTGTATCACTGTTGTATTGACTACTTTTATATTGTAAAGTACTGAGCAAATTGTTGTCGCTATATAAATCCTGTATAATAGTTACATAGTTAGTCTGGCTGAAAAAAAAGACAAAAGTCCATTCAGTTCAACCATTAAAAAAAAAAAAGTTATAATCCTATACCCACAGTTGATCCAGAGGAAGGCAAAAAAAAACCTAGCAAAGCATGATCCAAATTGCTCCTGCAGGGAAAACAAATTATATAAATAATAATTAGAACCCCCAAACATTATCTATTTTCTGAAAGCAAATATTATATTTTCTGAATGATGGTTCTTACAATTTCTTATGTTGCTCAATATTTGTGCAGTTTATGAAATACACTTAAATGCATATTAGTGCACACAAACACAATATAGCATCACATTTCTGAAAGATGATGTTGTGCCGAGTAAACAGACACCAAACATGTCAAGATTTAAATTTTCACACGCCTGTGCAATGGAGACAAACTACAGTACCTAAATAATATCTGTTTAGAAAACTCAAGTTTTCTGGACAAAATACACTTAGGTAAATGCATATTAGTGCACACAAACACAATGTAGCATTACATTTTTGAAAGATGATGCTGTGCCGAGTAAATAGACACCAAACATGTCAAGATTTAAATTTTCACATGCCTGTGCAATAGAGACAAACTACAGTACCTAAATAATCTCAATAGGCAATTTCATGAAATTCCTTACAGGTTACCAGCTTAGAGTTAAACGTGAGCTCTGATGGGAGAATTATTGCTCTCACTGTTTGTGACAATACCTCACATAAGTGGTGGGTTCACTGTTTATATATGCCTGCAGGACCTACGTGCATGTTCACATTTGTGCAGTTGATCTGGGGTGAGAGGCAGGAGTGCTTTAAATTTATTTTTGACTTTTTAAAAAAAAAAAAATTATTCAGCTTTTTTTTGCTACCACAAGGGATGAACAACACCCTCTGTGATATCATGGACAGTGACAGGTCCTCTTAATAGAAAGATCTGGGATCTATAAGACTCCTGATCCCTCCTGTGCCCTCCACGGCAGCCCATTACCACTTGCCCTCCAGAGGCTTTACCCCCCTTCCTGACCAGGCCATTTTTTTGCAATACAGCCCTGAGTTACTTTAACTGATAATTGCACGGTCATGCAACTCTATATATAAACGAAATTTACATCATTTTTTCCCCACAAATAGAGCTTTCTTTTGGTGGTATTTGATCACCTCTCCATTTTTTTTTGTGCTATAAACAAAAAAAGACTGTCAATTTTGAAAAAAACAAACAATATTTTTGACTTTTTGCTATAAAACATATCCAATAAAAAAAATTAATTTCTGCATAAATTTAGGCCAAAATGTATTCTGCGATGTGTCTTTGCTAAAAAAAAAAAAATCTCAACACGTGTATATTAATTGGTTTATGTGAAAGTTATAGCGTCTGCAAATGGCAGTGTATATATATACTGGAATTTCTTTTTTTTTTTTTAAACTAGTTATGGTGGCGATCAGCGACTTATAGCGGGACTGCGGCAGGCATTCACTGAGTGGGAACTGACTAACGGTCACTGACATCTCTAGTGACATTAAATTAATTGGTTTATGTGAAACTTATAGTATCTACAAATGGCAGTATATATACTGGAATTTCTATTTATTTTTTTTATACTAGTTATGGCGACGATCAGCGACTTATAGCGGGACTGTGGCAGGCATTCACTGGGTGGGAACTGACTAACGGTCATTGACATCTCTATTGACACTAATACAGTGACCAGTGCTAGTAAAAAGCACTGACACTGTAATAATGACACTGGGCAGAAAGGGGTTACAATCTGGGGTGATCAAAGGGTTAATTGTGTGTTGTGTTGTGCTTACACTGTGTGCTGTTTTACTAGGAAGGCATGCTGCTTTCTCTCTGTCTGCTGTGCAGAGAAATACAAAGCAGCATGTCCATGCTGACGGGAGAGAGATCTGTGTTGTTTACACACAGATCTCTCTCCTATCAGCTTCACCGACGATCATCAACTGCTGGCAGTGAATAGCCAGCTGGGACTCGGTGATTGACATCCGCTGCAACCAATGGCAGCAAGGCTAGTGCGGTGCACGCGCCCCCTACCCAGAACTGCATAATCATGTATAGATACATGATTTTGCGCAGAGCAGACGCACTGTAGCAGTATATCTGCTATAGGGCGGTAGACAAGTGGCTTGGCTTGATCAGCTGATTCACTGGCCGGTATTGGCCAAATAAACAAACAGTGAAACCAGAAGTGACAAAATCCTTGTCACTTTCAGCTTCTTTTTTCACAGAGGAGGAATTGATGTTACTCCTTTTCCTCTGTGCTTAGCCGGCCCAACAGTTTTTTCGCTGTCCTTGGCCCCCGGGTGTAAAGACGGTGGTTGCCTCATAAAAGTGATTGAGTTGTAGATCCACTTGGATCACTTTTACTTGAAAAGCCCAGCTGAAAAGTTTGATTCCTAGATCAAGGCTGTATAGCTGTATAACCACTTGCCGCCCAGGACATTTAGTATATACAGACGTTGGTTTTTAAGCCATCTTCAACATCTTTTGACTTCTTAATCAATGATTTTCCAAGGGGAACAGTATATGTAGGAAATGTATTTCATCTAATACAAGGGCATTCTATGACTTTCAGCAAAAACTATATAGCATATAAATTCAGCAACACATTACAATAATGATATCTTGTTATCAAAATGATGTGTTAACACAGTAGCATTATGTTGCTGGGCAACACCTTGTTACCAATACAGCCCAGTGGACAGTAAGACACCATGCTACTATAGTAATACCATGATGTCACAGATATATCATTTTAATCAATGGTCCCCCATAGGAGGGGTGCGCTACTTTCCTTTTAATGTGCCTTAATACAATAGCTGCGCCAATGCCTTCTCAAGCTTTGCAGCGGCATGTGGTCTGTCCTTCTCTCCTGCACCATTCAACAACTGTTCCATTCCCCTAAAGCTGGTCACACACATTATATTCATATTGTAAGTATGCAGTGTGAGGGCTTGGCGTTGAGAAAAACTCATAGCTGTGTATAGGCCAATACAGAAGGAGCAGAGGCCCCTTCTTTGTACCCTGTAAAGGCAGGGGACCAGTAGGAGATGTGTATTGGCCACTACTAAGGTAGCAGAGGACCCTTCTTTCTAAGCTGTAGAGGAAGGGGCACAGTAGGGGATCTGTATTGGCCACTACAAAGGTAGCAGAGGGCCCTTCTTTCTACTCTGAAGAGGCAGAGGCACAGTAGGGGATCTGTATTGGCCACTACTAAGGTAGCAGAGGACCCTTCTTTCTACGCTGTAGAGGCAGGGGCACAGTAGGGTATCTGTATTTCCCACTACATTGGTAGCAGAGAACCATTCTTTCTACGCTGTAGAGGAAGGGGCACAGTAAGGGATCTGTATTGGCCACTACTAAGGTATCAGTGGACCCTTCTTTCTGCATTGTAGAAGCAGGGGCACAGTAGGAGATGTGTATTGGCCACTACTAAGGTAGCAGAGGACCCTTCTTTCTGCACTGCAGAGGAAGAGACACAGTAGGGGATCTGTATTGGCCACTACTAGGGTATCAAAGACCCTTCTTTGTAGGCTGTAGAGGAAGAGGCACAGTAGGGGATCTGTATTGGCCACTACTAAGGTATCAGAAGACCCTTCTTTCTGCACTGTAGAGGCAGGGGCACAGTAGGAGATGTGTATTGGCCACTGCTAAGGTAGCAGAGGACCCTTCCTTCTGTGCTGTAGAGGCAGGGGCACAGTAGGAGATGTGTATTGACCACTACTAAGGTAGCAGAGGACCCTTGTTTCTGCGCTGTAGAGGCAGGGGCACAGTAGGAGATGTGCATTGCCCAATACAAATGTAGCAGAGAACCATTCTTTCTATGCTGTAGAGGCTGGGGCACAGTAGGGGTGTATATTGGCCAATACAAAGGTAGCGGAGGCCCGTTCATTCTACGCTGTGGTGGAGGGAAATTTGGGAAGAGAGCCTCTTATGCCTCTGTATCACTCTACTGTCTTCTGCACTCTGCATGACCTTGCTGTTGCACTGACAGTATTGCCATGATAATTACAATGGGAGTGCTACTCTTCTAAAGCAAACCAATACATAGGGATTGATTCACTTTGCAAGGGAAGTTACACTTTGCAATGAAATTTGCAAGGAAATTTTGTCCCAGAACGAGGTGAAGCTCTGCTGACTTCCATCATCCAATCCTCTACAAGAAAAACATTTTTTTTTCCTTGCATGTGGTTGGGGATTCTTGGCAATGTGAAATGTCACCATATTCAATAATCTGTGCGGCAAATTCCCTTTCAAAGTACAACAACCCATTTACCTTTAGTAAATCAACCCCATGGACGCAGCTGGGGGATCCCAGATACTCTTTGTACTATACAGACACCAGGAGGAATGAACCTTGTACATTTACAGTGTACCAGTTTATTTGTCTATATGGACCCCCAGTCTATCAAGCCCTAACTATGTGTATGCACCCTTGATGGTCCTTGTATTAGAGTCAGTGGTCTTTCTGAGGTGGTTTTATATATAGACAGAAGTGACCATTGCCCCTCTTGATTCCCCCTCCATTCTTTTTTGATACATAACTGAAGTTTATCTCTTTTTCCCTTTGTGGCATACCAATTGTGGGATCTCCCCTTGCTGATGCTCTGTTTAGCAGTCCAATCTTTGCACCTTTTCTCCTGAGGAAGGAATATACGTGAAACATGACAAGCTTTATGTAAATGTCTGGTAGCAACCTCTGGACAAATTATATCTGTATCATATTTATTGATTTGCACAATGTGCACTCTTATTATTGTGAGGGGCCACCGCCATAACCAACATTAGGGTGCAGGATGCTACTTCATTTTATTTTTAATGTGATCTTAATGAATTTTTAATTCTGCATTAATAAGGATCATATTAATTTTTAATAGATTTGGTGTTGTTCCCATAAAGTCCATGGACTGCGGTCCAATGTTTGTTTTTCCTTATTTGATGTGATTCAGGGATGGGGGACATTGATACCCATTAATTTACGAGCCTGGGGTTTTCTTTTTTCCACCCTCATCTCATTTCCATTTTTATTAATTAACTGAGATTTGCTGTCAAAGTGACAGAAGAGCCCCACTGATTACACCAAGGGCCAATCTCCCTGTATAATCTGCAGGATTGAGCTGCCAGTATCACAAGCAATTCCTGCTCTTTATTTATTCATGAATGATGGCTGCTGTTTCCGTCTTCACTAATAAAGCATTGTTATGTGTAAGTTATAAAAAAAAAAAAAAAAATTTAAATAAATATTTGATCTTATTAACAGTAATGAGTTTTTTTTTGTGTGTGTGTTTTTTTTATCAGCTCCATGATCCACTTCTTCTTTTTGCTTTTTTTTACCATTCGTAAGTAAACTTTTAAAATTTTAGTGTCTTTATAAAAGGGACACATCACAAATACAGTTTGCACTTTGGGTGAATTATAAGCTACATTAGTTTCCAAATAGAAGAACAGATTTTGGGCAACATATTGTTAGTGAAATCCTGGTTCTGTTGTCCCTTTCTCCAAATAGCTCCATAACTAAATCACACTAGTGTAATCACAACAACCCACCAATCCTATTTGTTTTTTCTGTGAACCAAAAGGTGATAGCCCTGGGGCTGGCAGATGTGTGGGGGATGCATACATTGGCATTGGAGATACATACATTGGCATCTACTTGAATGCCACTGGGTTTATGTTTGAACTGAGCTTGAAAGCTTTTTCAATTATCATAATATTTGCTTACAACCCACATTCACTTTTTGAGTACCCGTATCTCATTTATTATGTTAAGAGCAGGGGCGGACTGACAACTCATGGGCCCCCCGGGCAATAGGGGATCATGGGGCCCCTGTGTCCTTGCCCAAACTCAAAAAGCCTATGAAAAAGGTACCAGGGGCATCTCATGGGGCCCCCTACTGACCCTGGGCCCTCGGGCAGTGCTCGAGTTTCCAAATGGTCAGTCCGTCCCTGGTTAAGAGTTCTTGTCAGCCTACACAATGGTGGACATTTACTAAAACGGGTGAACTCAGAAACTGGTGCAGCAGTGCATGGTAGCCAATCAGCTTCTAAGTTCAGCTTGTTCAATTAAACTTTAAGAATGAAACATGGAAGCTGATTGGTTTTTATGCAGAGCTGCACCAGATTTTGCACTATGTAGTTTTCAGAAATAACCCCCAATGTATCTGTAGTCTCGTTAAAGGTAAACTAATTAAAATTTTCTATCGGGAGAAAGGGGATTCACCCAACCTATATTGTGGCTACTTTATAGGGGAGCCAGTAATTCTCATCATTTTCATCTCTTCAGTGATTTGGTGGACAGGGATGCCTTGCTCTACAGGTCCCAAGGGTCACAGATAACCTGGTTTTGGATCTCTATGTTCCTGAAGCTATGATCATGCAGAATAATATTATCAAGGACCCAGCATATGGTAGGCACATATCTATATTTACATACCCTTTTTAATTTTGTACAGTGCTGATCATACCTAAATTATTCAGTTACTGACCAGAACCTTTTGTCATCTGAGATATAAGAAAGTGCAGTCTGAGGACAGGAGTTTGAAATGCACTACATGCATGGCAATACATTTCCAGTAAAACTCCAAAGCACCTTCTTAGCACACTTCCATTGCAGCTCAGTGCAGCACACAGCAGCTCGCTAAGCTGTGTTGCAGTGCACTGCCGAAAATGCATGCATGATTTTTTATTCTGTTGTGGTGCGTTGGGAATCCCTTTAAAATAAATAGGATGGCCTAATGCAACTGATGTTAATGCACTGCAGCAGATCGGGCTGGTGTGAGTGAGCCCTTGTTGTAATTGCATAAAATGTAACCATGGGTGAACAGGCCACTATACATATACTGTATGTCTGGGCTGCTTCTCTATTGTATTGGGAGGACATGGCGCTATGTCCTCTGGTAACTGCCCTCCTGTGACTCCGCTGTTGTTGGACACAGCTGATCACAGGCAAAAGATACAGAGCCAATGGCCAGTGGCGCTGTACCATGTGACCGCTGTATCCAATCACATCATCACAGATGTAAAAAAAGGCTGAGTTTGTAGCCTGGAAAGTCTATTAAATAGTAACACGAAAGCCTCCTGACCACCAGCCAGCACCAGGGCAATCCAGTAGCATTATCAAAATCCACCCCCCTACAGTAAATGTCAGTCCCATCCCGCCTCTGATCTGACCTGCATATTAACCCCTCGCCTCTCTTATCTGCACATCTGTACATTAACCATTTCACCTCCTGACTCCTCTGGTTATCTGGTTATATATCTAATGCACCATTACCAAGCTAAATGTTTTAAACCACTTAATACCATCTTGTTTGTTACCTCTATTAATGTATGGCAAAAAATCACCTTTGAATCCCTGCTTTCCAACAGGGGGCCATTTTGAGGCTTTTTGTATTGTCTTTGCAATTTTCTGTGATATGTTTTATAACAGAAAGTAATTTTCAAATGCGTGTTCTCTTTTTCCCATATATATATCCTCAGTTTACAAATTTAATTAGTTCTGCAGGACTTTTCATATTGCAAGAAAATCGTAAACCGAAACGTGGTTCCTCCTAGGAATGCATTGAAAGAGCAAAAAAAAAGTATTTTATCTGTTCAAAACTCTTTATAAAGTGCACTTTAAAGGCATAAATACTGTACAGGGACATGGTTAAAAAAAAATTGTAAATGAATTGAAAACTAATTAATCCACTCGTATTGCGAAAAACATTTGTAAACTGGGGCATTTTTTTCAATGGATTTTTATTCGTAAACAGAAAATTACATTAACTGAGGCGTTCGTAAACCGAAGTATGCCTGTGTGCGTGTGTATATATATATAAATGTATTTACACGGTGGCTTTAAAATACCTCCAAAAGATAGCTCTATCTGTCTCAAATATTATAATTTGGGTACAATGTTGCATCACAAAGTAATTTATAGCATTCACAGTTGCCTGGACCTACTCTTTAAGGGTCAAGACATTATTGAAAACCGCTGCCTTCCAGCTAAGAATTCATGTCATTAAAAGAGAGTAAAGCATTCTTTTAATTTTTCGGTGCTTTGAGTAATGAACACTTTTCTGCTGGCACAAAAAAGTGCTTTCATTAAGCCCAGTTTAAAAAGTGCTATGCACAGAGTTTCATCACATTCCATTTTAGAGTAGCTGCATTAATATTCATAGGGATAAGTAATAAACAGACATTTAATTTTTCGGAAGCTCTGTTTCTAGGGAAGATACCTGCACTATTTAAAAACACCTATTTAAAGTGGTTGTAAAGCTCAGACATGAAATATGAACAAAGCATATCCCTCTATAGTGTGTACCTGTCTCAGTTAAGAGCACTAAATGTGCTTTCTGTCTGCTGACTCGTTGCTCTATTATCAACACGAATCACTTCTGATAAGGTTTCTTGACACCAAGAGAAAAATGGTGACAGGGGAGGGATCTCCAACAGATTGACAGCCTCAGCTCTGTTCCTGTGAGCTGTGTGAAGGTGGGGTGTCTCTTCTCTCCAATCAGCTCTCAGAACTCTCCTCACTGAGCTCTGCAGTGTGTAACTTCAGCTCTCCACCCCCTTTTTTCTGAACTCCAAGACAAGCTTAAAAATTCAGCACTTTGAACGGACATAGAAAGGAGAAGACTGCAGATAAACAAGTACAATTTATGTAGGAGGATTTGTTTCATCTCTGGTTATCACCTGAGGCCAGTCACTTCACTGGGTATATGTAAGGGTTTACAACCTTAAGGTCATCTAGTATGAAGTTTCTATTACTAATGAAATTTAAAAAAAATGACATGGACAGTATATTGAGTTGAAGAAAATAACTGCCTGAATAAAAACACTATTTAATTTTTACTGAATCAAACTCATTGAACCATTCATCTGAGAAATCACCTTGAATAATACCTCCCTAGCATATCTGACCATGGCCATCTTGAGTAAGGGCATATGATTTATGTAGCATTTACTTCCTGGAATCCACTTGCCCATAGCTCAGGCATGCATACTGAAGAAATGTAAAAAAAGCTGCAAATAGCAGAGAAGGTTTTTTTTCTTTTTATCTTAATGCATAGAATGCATTAAAGTAAAAACCTTCTGCCTTTAGAACCACTGTAATCATATCTGGTAAAGGTGAAATCAAAAGGACAATAATTTTTTTATTCTGTAGAACTGGATTTATGTGCTGCATAGTGCTCTATACATGTTGACCAAATTCAATGTTTTTTCCTAGTTAAACAGAAGCTCTTTACATCAAAAAAAAGAAAAACAGATGTTTTCAAGCACATATAATGACAGAGCCCCTGTGCTATAGAGCCACTTTAGATCTTAAAGTGGTTGTAAACCTCAGACATGAAAGATGAACAAATCCTATCCCTCTATAGTGTGTACTTGTCTGAATTAAAAGTACTAAGTGTCATTTCTGTCTGCTGCCTTATTCCTCTGCTATCAGCATAAATCACTTCTGATAGGTTTTCCTGACACAAGAGAAAAATGGTTATGAGGAGGGACCCTCAGCTAATTGACAGCCTCATCTCTGTTCCTGTGTGCTGTGTGAAGGAGGTGTCTCTTCCCTCCAATCAGCTCTTCAGAACTTTCCTCAATGAGCTCTGCAGTGTGTAATTTCAGCTCTCTGCCCCTTTTTTTCTGAACCTGCAGACAAGCTTTATAAATTCTGGACTTTGAATTAATGTAGTGTAGAGAAGACTGCAGATATACAGGTACAACTTATGTATGGGTTTTGTTTCATCTCTGTGTATCAGCTGAGGCCAATCACTTCACTGGGTATATGTAAGGGTTTACAACCATTTTAAGTTAATGACTACATGTTCTGTGTCTGTATATGAGTTTTAAAGACCTAAGATACAAGGGTAGCTGAAGGCAATTTTCAGTATCATGGCTATAATTGGTCAAAGATTATCATACAATTTCTGAAGGGGGGGGGTTGGGTTAAAACAAAAGGACACAGTGCCTCTAAGTGTAAACTGTGTGCCAATATTTAATAAGGTAAGTATAGCAATTCACATATTGGATAATAAAAACAGGTTCATAGGGAGGTGATGTTAAAATGTCTGTAGCCAGAGGTAGATGACTGATCCAGAGAGGAGTGAACCTTGGTCCGCCAGCAGGCGGTGCTGCATCAGGTGAAGCATAAATGGTGAAGCCTGGCTGGGTCTCCAATATGTCCAGAGTTAGTTACGTTGGGCATCTGACGTCTTCGGGGTGCGACACGTTTTGGAGCATGTGCGTGTTCTCCTTATACAGAGGTTTTTTGGGTTACCTTCTTATGATGAACAATGCATGTCAGTGACAGAATGGGCATCCCAAATTCATATGGTCATGCCTTCCAAATGGCAACGCTAGATGTACACACTGTTGATTTGCCAAGCACAGGAGAATGCTATGTACTGGCAAATTAGCAGTGGTGTAGTTTGAAAACCCAGTAATGAATAGGCACTAAAGGATGGAAGAAACGCGTCGACTGATGTTCCCAGAGTCATGTATTGCTGTCTTTTTATTCTAGTGGAATGAACAATAAAGAAGTCTGTTGTTTGTATAATGGAGTGCCGCCACCTTCTTTCTTCATGTTTACTGATTGCGGTTGCAGGCTGGCAGGTACACAGACACATTCAATAGCATGGGATCCCTGGCAGGTCAGTCGGTGTGTACTCTGTATGCTGTTTTCTTGAAGTACCTGTGTCTTGGTGAAAGGTATAAGCCAACACCTCTGAGTTTCGATCCCATTCCCACTGTGCCAACATTTAATGTCTCCATCTCTCTTTGCTTCAGGAGAAGAGACTTAGCTGCGTACTTTTGCAACGTATTGGGAATGGATAGGATGTTTGGTATGGCTCTGAAATCATTCCAGCTCTCCGTCTTCTTTCTCACTTAGCAGCCAAAGCAGACATTTAAACTTTGAACCTGGTGTGCAAATTTAGCTGATTTTTAGTTGATGATGGGATTTTCCTACGGTTTAACCATTTGCTTGCCAGCTATTGGAGCGTGACCATCAATGGCATGCAAACTAATTACAAGATTACAGTGTCTCTGGTGACCTTGAGATTGCAGTGAATCTCACATTCACAGTCTCAGCAGTAAGTAAGTGGATGTGATTCGTGGGCTCAAAGACAAGCACATCTACAAAGTCAAAGCAGGGTCTCAAACAGAAAAAAGATCTAAAATATATGTGCATGTGCACACACTTGGTATGCATAAACCTACACAAAAGCCCTGATAACACTGTTCAACAAATTTTTATTTTTTGCCAGTTTTGGAAACAAAAGGATCCATTTCTTAATGAATTTCACATTCTGAGTTCAAATATAACAATGAAATTTGTCAATTGGCTCTAGTTTTTCTGTAAACGGAAAGTTTTCTACTATAGGCGTAATGACTACATAATGCACAATAATTATATAGATAGATGTCTTTCCACAAATATAAAGCAAGTGATATTGACTACATAACAAAGCCTAAATGGCATAATATATTGCATAGGATTACCAAGAAAAATTATAGCCATAAGCTAAGTTGAATCATTTTAATACTTAGGATTCTCACTAGTTTTGTCTTCAGTTTGTGTCGGTTTTGCTTCTCTTGGCTTTTCTCTTGTATTCGAGGAAAGGGCTATCTCTTACAACTGTCCAGCAATAGTCAGCAAGCATTGATGGGCTCCATTTACCTTGATATCTTCTTTCCATAGCTGCAATGTCTTGATGGAAGCGCTCTCCGTGTTCATCACTCACTGCTCCACAGTTTGGTGGGAAAAAATCCAGATGCGAATGTAGAAAATGAATTTTTAGAGACATGTTGCAACCCAGATTTCTGTAAGTCTGGATGAGTTTTTCTACCACTTTCTTGTAGTCTGGTGTTTTATTGTTTCCAAGAAAATTTGATGTCACTGATATAAATGCTGTCCAGGCAGCCTTTTCCTTTCCACGCAACAGAGAAAGAAACTCATCATCATGAATACGTTTACGAATCTGTGGCCCAACAAAGGCTCCTTCATTTATTTTTGCAGCACTAAGTGCTGGAAATTTGCTAATCAGGTACTTGAAACCTGCTTTATTCTTGTCCATTGCCTTAACAAAGTTTTTCATTAATCCCAACTTGATGTGTAATGGAGGTAATAAGATCTTATTGCTGTCTACAAGTGCTGGATAGTTAACATTTTTTTCTCCAGGCTGCAATGACTGGCGTAATGGCCAGTCTCTTTTGGCATAGTGCATTTCTCTCGCACGACTGTCCCACTCACAGAGGAAGCAGCAGTACTTAGTATATCCACCTTGAAGTCCAAGTAGGATAGCAATCACCTTCAGGTCACCACAAATCGACCATTGATGTTCATCATAGTTGATGCACCTTAAAAGCTCTTTCAAGTTTTCATACGTTTCTTTCTTTGAAATTGCGTAAGCAACTGGAACTGACGGCAGCTGATTGCCATTATGGAGCAAAACAGCTTTAAGACTCGCCTTTGAAGCATCAATGAACAGCCTCCACTCATCGGGATCATAGCATACGCCGATGGCTGAGATTAAACCATGAACATTGTTACATACAGCAATATCACCTTCCTGGACGAAGAATGGGATCAGATCTTTCTGACGATGACGGTAGAAAGACGTACGAACATCACTTGCTAGGAGATTCCACTGTTGTAGTCTTGACCCCAAAAGCTCTGCCTTGTTCTTCGGAAGATCCAGGTCTCTGATAAGATCGCTCAATTCCACTTGTGTAATGAGGTGTGGTTCAGTGGGTGTGGATGGAAGAAAGTCTGGGTCATGTGAGGTTGACGGTTGATGACTACACGCTTCAGGTTCTTCCTCACTTGACTCAACCACGAAGGATTCTGGTGCTTTAGGAATTGGTAGCCCCTCTCCATGAGGAACTGGACGTATTGCCGATGGAATATTTGGATAGTGCACAGATAACTTTTTCTTCTTATTTAGCCCTTTTGTTGGAGGCACCATACAAAAGTAACAATTACTAACATGATCTGTTGGCTCTCTCCAAATCATTGGCACAGCGAAAGGCATAGATGCCTTTTTTCCATTCAACCATTGCTCCAGTGCCGTCCCACAAGAATTGCAGCATATATGTGGTGCCCAGCTCTTGTCCTGGTCTCCTATCTTGCAGCCAAAATACAAGTTGTAGGCTTTCTTAATCATTCCTGTTATCCTCCTTTTTTGTGAGATAAAAGTTATTTCACCGCAGATATAGCAGAAATTATCTGCTTTATTCACACAAGTTCGAGGCATTACTGAGTAGCCTATATAAGCATAAAACGAAATGTAAAGACGCTGTCGAACTACAATCAGCTACAGATACTGCAGCTTTTATGCAGTGAAGTGATGCAATTAAAGGCTAATATTGCATCATCTCAGTATACATGCAATTTTCTATTGGTCACCAGTATCAATTGCGCAATATGCAGCTGAAGTTGCATCATAATTTTGAATGGCTTACGTCATTAGATGGGTGAATATATCATGGAAACTAGAGCCAATCAACATTTTTTAGGGTCATTTTCGTTTTCAGCACCCCAAAATTATGTAAGATTAGCTAATTTTATGCCCAAAACTTTTTACCTGTTGAACAGTGTAATCTACACTGGTTTCCACCATTAATAGTTAATATAGAAAAGGTTTTAGCATATGTAGGCTTTTTAAAATTTCATGCCCCTTCTTTTATTAGAACATTCTCTCTCTCTCTCTCTCTCTCTCTCTCTCTCTCTCTATATATAGCTTAAGTTGTAAACATTAGCTTTAACCATTTTAGCCATTTGCCTTATTTGTAAATCTGTTCAGCCAATTGTGGGATCTAAGTGCCCCTGGCAGACAGCACACCCAGGTCCTGGACTTCTCTGCTGACTAAAATGCATTTAAACAGTATGGTGTGGTCCAGTTTGTGACAGAACAAAAAAGAACTAGTACACTGATGAGGTCAACCACTCCCACTCTTCCATTCTGTACACATTTGCTCTGTAAGCAATAGCGTTCTCATTGGCTCAAAGTGCTTCTCTGCAAAGGATTATAGCAGGCAAATATCAACACAAATTCAGGAAAATGTGCTATTTGTATTTAAAATGAAATTTTTCATGAATTCATAACTTAATTAAATGGCAATTTTTGTATCTGACTGAAGTTCAGGTTTAAAGTGGTGCTGCTCCTGGCTCCACTTCTGCGGCAAGCTCCCCCAGTGGGAGGCCGCTTCTCATGGGGGAACTCATGCAAGCTCGCTCTTGATGAACAATGCTGTGTCCATTGACACAGCTCCCTTGTCACTGGCTTTGATTGACAGCAGTGGGATCTGATGGCTCCCGCTGCCTCATCAAAGTCTGTAAGACCCAGAATGAGGGTAGAGAAGATGTAGATGTGCGCAGTGCTGGATCGAATGAGGACTCAGATAAGTATAAATGGGGGGGGGGGGTAGGGCCAATACTGATGCCTATACATTCTTTATCTTAATGCAAAGAATTCATTATGGTAAAAAATACTTAGGCTTTGGAACCACTTTAGCCCTCTATACCAAGTCTGGTCTATCTTAAAACACATCTCCAGACAAATATTGAACCCCTTCTCTCCCCCTCTAACCCATCCTGCACATTTATTTTATTGTCACCTTCTAAAGAAAGATATACTCACCTAAATCTGTCATCTGGGTCCCTCTCCACAACCATTTCTGGGTATCGGAGACTGCCAGTCCGATACTACAGATGTGCTTGCACCAGATGGGCCCCAACAGTTTCCTGAAACGGGTGTCCCCACTGCAGACTCCACTTTTCTATTCTAAGAGAATCACACTGCTGGTTAGCCAACAGGTGGTGGCCACATCATGTAGGCAGCAATGTGGACACCTGGAGAAGGACCCCACCCCCTGTAAACAGAAGAAGAGAGATGGCTTGGGACTGGAACATCACATGACCATGGTTTTAGGAGAGTAAAAAGGGTGTTTTTTGGCATAGCAAAGATCATAAAGAAGAGGGCGGCATGGAAGGTGTGTAATATTTCCCTGGAGATGGGCTATGATGTGGTGTTTCTAAGCCTTACAGTATAAAGCCCTGGCAATCTGCTACTGTTAAAGAATATCATCTATAAATCTCTGATCCTGCAGAAAATGTTTTAAAACTTTGGACAGAATTCATGTTAATACCATGATTCTTTTAAACCAGCCTTGAGTCTTGTGTTTTCCTCTTATCTTCTTTTAGTGTTATTTTTTGTTGTTGTTTTCCCCAAAATTACCTTTTTAAAATTTTCAGTAAAAGACAGTAAACTTGGCATCTACATAACTATCTATCTATCTATCTATCTATCTATCTATCTATCTATCTATCTATCTATCTATATATACTGTTAAACTGCTAGGTTCTTGGTGGAAGTTACACAACATAGCAACATTTATGTAATCAAATGATCATTTAAATTTATTCTCTATTCTTTAATTAATTATAGAAATAACTAAATAATTAAGTCTGTGAATTTTTGCTTCTGTAACTGGGACAGATATGTAAGAACTTGTTTACATCTGCACACGTTATCTGCTTTGCGTGTGCATAATTTTACTCCAATTGTGTATTGGCTAGTGTCTTACATAAAAAAATCCTGCTTAATGATCTTTAGTGCAGTTTCTAGCAAAAATGGAAGGAGCTGGACTTTTAAGTGTAATCATCTGAACATAGAACTGTGTCAGGTATAACCCAAGGCAGGTAAAAAAAAAAACTAAAATAGAAAACTAAGGATGCTCATGTACTAAAATGGAATTTTAAAATTAATGTCCTTAATTTAAAATTAATGGCTGGAAAATAAAAGGGAGTACTGCACAAGTTTAATTATTCTGGGGTGGAGGGATAATATGAAGGATCACAAGGTTATTAGCTGATTACCCTTCAGAAACCCAACAATGAACATTTCTGAATTGCTTATGCCATTCACATTAGTAAATAGGATATCATGCATGTGAAATAAAAACTACTGTCATGACCTTAAAGCTAGTTTTTCCCAAGGCCACACTGCTTATGAAAGTGATATACATGCACAATAATTACCAAAATAAATAAACCACATGAGTGGATTTAAAGCAGCATTTCCCCTTGGGTATGAATCATACATTAGTTAAGTAATTAACAGACCAGTGTCCTAGGCTCATGATTAACAATGCAAGGCAAGCCCAGATGTCCACTATTTTAACTAACATGGCTAGAGGAGATCTTCAAGGTAAGCATTTGTTGGAACCTATTTGGCAGGTGACATTGAGAAGCTTTGTAAATGGTGTAGCAAAAGAAAAATGACTCTAGTAATCTAATTACAATTTAGAACAGCTAAACTTTCTTTTAGACTTTTTTTGTTTTCTTTTTATAAATTAGACTTTAAATTTCTGTTCTCTGATACTTTAGAAGGATCACCATTAGCCTGCTAGGCTTACTTTCAAAATCTAAAGACAACTATACTGGTTTCAGTAATTGGTACTATCACATTTGAAGAGTGACTGCAGTTAAGCTGGCCATATACGGATTTTGAACAAAAATTCCTAGGAAAAGTCTTAGGTAAATTCATACAGCCTCAGAATGTTCAATTGCTGTTCTAAAGATATTCTTTGCTTTTAACATATGATTTTGGAATGAATGGACTTTACCCAAATGAAAACCACATACACTGTTAGAAATCTGTTCCTGCAAGAAAAATATTCCATCCTGCTCCTTCGAAATGTTCTCATCGTTGCAGTTGTAAATTACATTGATTTGATTGACTAATGATTAGAAAAATTAACAAACTTTACTAAAATATGCTTTTTTTAAGAATTTTGATTTGAAAAAAAGGTAGATAGATTTGAGAGGCTGAGATATGACCATTGTTGTTAGATCTGAGGAACATCTTGAGTTCGTACATTATTTATATTCATGCACAAGTATGCAGAGACCCAGCTTCCATGCTAGAGGCATTACATGAGTCGGTGTAATATTTACTTTTGAAATACTACCAGACTGCAACTTATTAGTCTAACACCAAAGTACTAGTGCCAAGTGTTTTTCTCACAAGGGGTAAACTATTAGATTTCTCTTTATGAAGTATTTGCAGTGGCTGGAGTTCAGGAGGAAAAGTGCTCTGCCTGGTGCTATTCATAGGTACGATTTACTAAAACTGGAGATTGCAAAATCTGGTGCAGCTGTGCATAGAAACCAACCAGCTTCCATTTTTTGTCAATGCTTAATTGAACAAGCTGAAGTTAGAAGCTGATTGGCTACCGTGCAGGGCTGCACCAGATTTTGCACTCTCCAGTTTATAGTAAATCACCCCCACTGAGTCCTGGGCTGCTGTGAAGGCTGAGTTAGCGTTCACATTGAGATGATTTGCATTGATGAATAATAACAATAAACCCTTTAATAATATAATTCTGATCCTGGATTTCTCAGTGTCTTTCCTAAATGCCTACTGCCAGCTTTTTTCGCTCGGCACTGTTCACATTACATGCCATCTCTAACTGGGTCTCTTAGGAGCCCAATGTTAAGTATTTGCAACATCTGAACAATCATTATGCGTATACATAATAGAAGAAAACATTTTAGCAAACTGAGCAGGATGCTACTCTTGTTTTTTGCCCAACTAGAGTGATTTTACATTTCTGCCAAATTAGGCCTGCATTTATATGAATACTTCTTAAATCATTAGTAAAATATCATCGGCTTTGCTACTTTATATGGTATTATCCACTTCATTTTTGCAGTTTTCCTCTTCTAAGCATAATAAATATGCTTAAGCAATAAATTACAATGCAAAGTGAAGATGCAGCAAATGTTGGAATTATGGATTACTAAGACCTCTAAAAATGCAGCAAAAAATGAAATAACTTTAATGTCTTTACTGTACAGTTTACATCACTTTGTACAGATATATAATAGAAGCACGGCAGAAGAGTGATGTGGTTTTCCAAGCACAACCAGTTAAAGTTATTAAAAATGTCCTCATTGCTCCAACTCGTAAATCTGTATGTACATTACACTGGGATCTTTATACTTGCTGCTGCTTTTTCTCCAAGTTGAGGTGAGAGGGCCTAAAAGAGCACTATCCTATGTTAAGGCTATAGACCAGTTCCTTAAGCGAATGGTTAATAAATATACACAATTAAAGGTATTCATTGGAATTCACTGCAACACAAGCTGTTGTGTTCGTTACTTACTGAAATCTGTTGCTTAAAATTTGTAGCACTACAGCCCAAATACTATGTAACCCAGATTTGCTATGGACTAATCTTTCATTATGGATCTTGATGTCAGGAATATAAACTTTGATACAATAATGTTTAAATTGACGGTACCATGCCTGTTGTCTCCAATATATAGCATGTCTTTGGTCGCTGAAGATTGTCCACAATTTGTAACATTTTTTGTAGAATTTATGTTACATATGACCCTTTTGTGATGCCAGTTTGTAGGGTGATCACTAGGTATTTGTTTAGAAATTCAAATTTCATCCAAATCAACAAATAGGCATACTTTCCAGAAAACGTTTACAGAAATACAGAAAAGATTCACTTTCAACATAAAAGGGAACACAACGCTATACTGTTCCACGTCGTTTATTAATTTTTTTATGGTTACCAACAAGTTAATCTACACATTGCTGAATTGATGGCATTATAGTTTTTCTACGAGATGAATAAGTTAAACTTCCTTGGCAACTAGGTAGCAGCCAGAGCCTTGACAGCATTATCTTACGTTGGTAGAAGATGCCAAACAAATGCAGACAGTATAACTTGA